>NC_086174.1:74333922-74993089 GCF_023053635.1 Elgaria multicarinata webbii
TTTTAATGATGCATCAGTTTGATATCAGTTTTCTCCCCTCAAACTGTAACTGTTAAAAAGTAAGGTATAAGAAGAAACATGTTTACAAACTTGACATAAAACCTTCCATGATAAAACCAGGAGCTCTGAAATTCATGCTACTTTAATACTGTCTTTGAAGTAATGGAAAAGCTATTTTCTAGCAATTCCTTCAAGGGCGTCTGTGATAATGTTTTTCACAGAGGACCCATATTTTTATTAAACATGATAGTAGCGAGCATTTCCCAAGTTTTATTATCATCTCTCCCCCCTTTATCTGTTGTATAATTTCCTTTAGCAGAATTAGTTATTCCTTATTGAATTTTCAATTCCAGCATATTCATAATTTAATTGATTTCAAGTATAGCAAGCTTCCAATATAGCAAGCTTAAATTATTAATGCATGAAATTTAGGATCCTGCTTTTGTATGTTGGCAGTGCAATCCTATACATGTCTGGTAAAAAATTCAATGGAGTTTATTCCCAGGAAAGTTTATATTGGATTGCAGCCTAAAAATGTAATCCGCAAACCTTATGGATGGGTTAGTCCAAGGTGATCCCCCTCCACATAGAAAAGCTAACCAGACTGGCAGTTAAATCTTAGGGCTTCTCTATATGAGGGTTTTGTAGTGTGATCATCAATATTAAGGCACGGTATTTTCCAGCTGTTTTACATGGCATCGTTCTCTTTCAGTGTTCTCCCTGTGCCTTCTACTTCCTCTTCCCGTGTTTTCTCTAAACGGAGAAAATGCGGTATTTTCTGCACTTCCGCAATGGTACTTCTGCCATTGCAGAAGTACCATTGTACTTCTGCCATTGCACTTAGATCCACTATGTGTGGGTGTGATGTCAACAATGATGAAGCGGTGGGAGTCTCCCCCATCTCCTTCCCCCTCATCCACCACTTCGGCTGCCTTCTCCTTTCTGTGCTTTACAATGAGATCAAGGGATCAGAGCTACTGCTTTGCTCCGCTCTGCAGTTGCTGCTCAGAAGAGTGTAACTTCTTTGTGGGGGAGGGGAAGAGCAGACAGGGATCTAGACAGGGATAACCTGGCTTCAGTTGTCCATGCTCTGGTAACCTCCAAGTTAGATTACTACAATGCACTCTACGTAGGGCTGCCTTTGAAGACGGTTCGGAAGCTGCAGCTAGTGCAAAATGCAGTAGCCAGATTGATTTCGGGAACCAGAAGGTTTGACCATATAACACCTGCTCTGGTCCGCTTGCACTGGCTGCCTGTATGTTTCCGAGCCCAATTCAAGGTGCTGGTTTTGACCTATAAAGCCTTACACGGCTTGGGACCACAATACCTGATGGAACGCCTCTCCTGCCGTGAATATACCCGGTCACTATGTTCAACATCTAAGGTCCTCCTCCGGGTGCCTACTCTGAGAGAGGCTCGGAGTGTGGCAACGAGGGACAGGGCCTTTTTGGTGGTGGCCCACAGACTATGGAATGATCTCCCTGACGAGGCTCGCCTGGCACCAACGCTGCTATCTCTCCGGCGCCAGGTTAAGACTTTCCTCTTTGCCCAGGCATATGGCGGCACATCTTAATCACCCACATGTTTAATTTTTTTTAACGGTTTTTAATGCTTTATGTGTGTATGTTCTGTGTTTTAGAATTTTAAATTTTGTATACTCGTTTTTATCTTAATTTTAGAATTTCTGTAAACCGCCCAGAGAGCCCCAGCTATGGGAGCGGTATATAAGTGCAATAAATAAATACATAATAAATAAATTCCAAAGCTGCAAAAGCACCGTAGATTCTATATACATGCAACACCTTTCCACTCAATCTGCTATCAGCATTGATTAGTGGAAAAATGCAAGTAGAAAGCAAAATTCAAACTGATAATCTTGGATTATTATTTTTATAAACAATATGATGTAGCAAACCCTTTTATCAATAAAAGGAAGTATTTTATTACTTTCAACTTCAATTGCTTACATTTCAGCCAAATCTCAAACTGAAGAGAGTTGATTCAGGAGGTATCCAAATTGAAGTCCTCTGAAGAGGACTCAAATCTCTCTCTCCAAAACTGATATATTTCTCCCTAAATGTTCAATATAGGGAAAACACCAGGGTGGGGAGAGGGGAGGGAGAGAAGGGAGTGCAGTTTTGTGAATGGCAGCTCTAGCTTCTAATCACAATGAATGGTTTTACCTGATCTGGTGTTCTCTCTCCCAGGACCAGGAAAGAGGTTAAAAGAGGTTTGGTGAAATCTGTAGGATGTTGGGGGATATATAGCATAGGGTGATTGCTTGAAAAGTACTGGATGTTCAAGTCCTTCTGCCTCTGCCACTGTATTCTCCACATCCATCTTGCACTTCTATTGCACTTTCTGGCACCATTCAGAAGACACCTTAAACCACAGCTTTAACCACGTGAATAAGGCTTTTAAAAGATGTGTTCTGAATAGGGCCTCTGTGATTCTGGTGCCTACTGAGCAGAAAACGATAATGTCTAAATCTGTTTTTCTTCTGCTCCCTAGCAAGCACAAGCAGGCCGCGGAGGAGCTGCTTGAATCAGCTGACCCTTGTAGCAGCTAGTTGAGTCCTTTGCCTTCTATCTTATGTCCTGCTCAGGATCTAAGTGAGGTGGGAAGGAGCTACTCAGCAAGCATTGTCTGACTCACTTTCTGGGCAGAGAAACACATATACCTCCATGCCTCTGCCTGCCCAGACAAAATTGGGTGAGAGTTGCAGCTAATGTCATAGGAGGGGGAAGGCTTCAGGGTGGTCCCCTGCTCCTTTCACATCTTCCAGGCATGGTCAGTGATGGTGGTGGACAATTTAGATCCTGGATCAAAAGAAGTTGCTTCCCTACCACCCTAACCCTTGCACCTATCCTTCTGAAATTTTTCAGGTTCCTTGCTCAGGGGCACCTCTATGATATATGCCAATTTCATTCATATTTCTCCAAAATACATGCGTAAGATAAGGGGAAGTGGATCACTAAGATACACACACCAAATTCCACAAAAACTCACTGCATCGATCCATATGAAAATGTGTAGTTTTCAGAACTAGGGCCACCTTTACACTGTATTTCATTTTCGTAACAACTGACCACAAAAAAATAAAAAATTAAAAAATGGAGGGGGATAAGTACATTCTTTTTGCACCCCCCAAATAATAAAGGCTGCTCTTGCAGAAAGCTCCCTGCCACTATTTACTTGAAACTTGCCAGTTTTGATCCCCTCAGAAGGACAACTAACCCTGCGAAGTTCCTCCAATTCTGCCAAGCGATAAAAAAAAGGTATCAAGAGTTCACTTTTTAAAAAGTAATCACAATTTAAAAAGTGTGTAGCCCAAATCCCCATGAACCTATTTTCATTAGAGAAATATGGCAGGAGTAATCCACTCATAAGGGACTATTATGCCTATTAATCCAAAACTGACAAACAGAAAAAAAGCTACAGCCATTTGTTGGTTTCCAATGATAAGTCAATAGGAGGCATGAAGATTTGGATTTCCAAATCACGGTTCAGATTTTGACCCGAGTTGACGTGGGTGGCTTCCAGATTGGCTTGAGCCAAACTGGGCTGTTTTCAATATTGTTGAATCAGGGTCTAAACCAATTTTTGTGGTTAGTACACCCCCCTCTAATGAACAATGCAATTCACAACTGAGTGGGATTTAGTAGGATTGTTCCATTCCTATTTTTTCTAGAGTCAGATACTTCTTGTGGGAAAAATCCCAAACCAGGTCTGCACATTATTCCAGATGCATGTAGACTGCTGTGCAGACCATATCAAGCAAAAGGACAAGGTGTTCAAAGCTAAAAACAGCATGTGTTACATATCTTCACAGGGCAGCTGGCACTGTGTCTTCTTTTGCAAATCAGCATTCAGAGAGCTTTCTACTGCTCCTCTGGTTCTCTGGATTGAAGTGCCTATTTTACCTTGGAATTTCTATGCCTCTTTATAGTTCCCCAAACCATTCTTCCTAAGTCATCTTTTCCATAAAGCTTTTGGCTTGATTCCTTAATCATCATTTGCAGCCAAAATGAAGCCTAATTTCGTTATTATCCCTGCATCTCCATTTATTACATAGTTTAAATTTAAATTTTAAGCACTTTGGAATAAGAGATGTGGTTTTGTTTTGTAAAATTTGATGCACATGGATGGCACTATATAAATAATATTATTTTGTTCAAAGTTTACTTTATATCTTTTAAGAATATATTTGCTTATAGCTGCCTGTTTATACATTTTCCATGTGCTGTCTAGGGAATTCAATACCTATTAATCATTAATGTATTTTCATCTTTTAGTTTAAGAGTAAATAACTTTAAGAAAGATTTCATTTTAATGCAGGCAAGAATGTTATCAAAAGCTATCAATACTCTCAAACCCTTTCAAGTCTATGCTATTTTCTAGAAGAGTTAATATATGCTAAACCCTAGCCCCTTTCATGGAATGATTCACTAACTAATTAAGCAGGTGCCTTGCAAAAAGTTATTTAGGCATATGTTTCATCAAAATCAATGGGAATTAAGTGTGGATAACCATGTGTAGCAGCATTGATTGGTTTCCTCTCACTGAGCTCAAGTATTAACGATAATTAATCTTTTGGTTAATGTCATAATCTTTTCTCCCTGGTTATGTTTGCACTAGGCAGCCATATTGATTAGGCAGGGAATATATAAACGAAGCTTCTGACCTATATTTCATGGTCCCTGACTATGCCTTAAGTAGGAAGTATACCAGACTGACTGCAGAGGAAGAACATCTCCCAAGTTACCCAGCTTTTTATGAAGAGCCATGAGAAAGTTATCACTGTATACACAAACCTCATCCAAATGCCTTTATCCTTCTAGCTGGAAACTGTAGGATTCAACTGGAGGCATAGAGTTTGTCCTTAAAGAAAGCAAGTAAGGCAGGGCAAATCAGAGGCATGGTCCCAATTGAGTCCTTTTCTTGTTCAGGCCAAAAAAGCAGAAATTATCTCAGAACTCTCCTAGTTTTCAAACTTCATCATATGAATTTCTCTGGCATCTTTGCTGTTTTGGTGACTCTTGTAGTTCTGGCTGATCGCTATAAAATTCCCTTTTCTGGACAAAGATGACTAGTATCTCATGTAGGTTTATGTCCCAACATTAGGGTGGACTGAAGCCCAGTGTGCATTTATGAAGATTGGCTGAATCATGTTTTGTAACACAATCCCAGAAAGGTATGTTGTGCAACGACCCAGTTAGCCGTCTGCACATGTTGGCCACACACAACCCAACACAGACTTATACATTCCTAAACTATTAAAATGAATAGGCTGAAGTACATTTAACACTATTTTGGTTTATGGTCTGAATTTTGTGCCTTTTCTAATTCTTTGTAACTTATAACAACATCATCATCATTTATTAAATGGTCACAGACCCAATGATAAAAGTATAAAAATAAAAAGATCATATAAAAGTTCAACTGTTATATTGTATTTTATATTATGGCTTTATACTGTTCTTTTATACTTTGAACGGTTTTAATTTTTGTGAACCGCCCAGAGAGCTCCGGCTATTGGGCGGTATAAAAATGTAATAAATAAATAAATAAATTTGTTAAATACTACTCTTGAATCTCATTCAGAATCTGGAATAGCTATCTTATGCACAGCAAATACTTCTAAGGCCACAGCTAGACGACGGCTTATCCCAGGGATCGGCTCGGTGCGTTCACATGATGCACAGAGGATCCCGGGAGTAGGGAGAGAGGATCCCTCCCTTTCCCCAGGATCTCGCCCTATCCTTTGAGCCTATTTTTTCCGCGGTCCTGGGCTGATCCCGAGACCACGGAACGTGTGGCCGGGTGTCATGGTTTGTCCTGGCTCCTCACGGTTGCTTGCAAGGAGCCGGGACCTGTGCATGGGCCGCAGAGCTCCTCAGGAGCTCTGCGCCCATTGGAGGTGGGGTGGGGTGAGCGGGGAATTTTTTTTTTTTAAAAAAAGAAAATGGCGGACACGACGTCCTCTCCCTCTAAGGTCGCGCACCGCATGTAAACAGAGGGGGAGATCTTGTGATAAAAATATCACGGGATCTTCACCCCTCCGTCGTGCTAGACCCATAGGTATAGCGGAGTCCTGAGTCTTAGAAGTTATTAAAAACTACGTTTCTAAAATAGCTAAGCTTTAAATTACACATTCTTTGAAAAAACTGTGCATGGTTCACTGCAAGAAACTGAACATTACAAATCATAAGGGGAGAAACCAGACCAGAAAATATATTCTCTGAAAAGAGCATTCAGCTCCTCCACTACCTTTCCAGAAGAACTATATGCCCTAAGGGTGATGGCAGAAACTGTGTTCTTATATTTTATGGGATTTTAAAGATTGTTTCATTTTTTATAGATGTCTTTGAGCCTAGGAAAAACAGTTTACAAATGTCTTAAGCAAACAAGTATAACATTACGGGAAGCTTATGGTCCCATCCTAAGATAGCAAAAGAATAATTAGGAGCTTTCAAAAGGAGTGATTTTACTTAGCTTCCTGCACATGCTAGTTGACTAAAATCAAGCAGAGCTGAAGCATGTAAGGATGGGGCTGGGAAAGCAGAGAAGTCCAAAGAGCAGGAAATAAAGTTTCAGCTATATAATTCCCAAAGAACTGGCAAGAAAGGGTAGAGAAGGAGAGAGACTGACAGAATTAAAGAATTTAGCCAGGAAGCATCAAAGGAAGTATTGGTGTCCTGGTAATAATTACCTGTTTTATAGGTGGGAGGGATCAGTCATAAACCCTATCCAATGATGAGCTGGGCTTCAAGGTTGGACAGGAGACCTGGAGTGGTTGCAAGCCCAGTCGTCTTAAGTAAGAGGGGGCTGAGAAAGCATTGAGGGGCTGGAATCTTGGAGCGATCCTCACAATAAATAATTAAAGTAAGTGGTAGAAATGCAACTCTAGGATTTCTTGGATGAAACTGATTATTGGGGTCCTTTTCAATCTGGATTCAGGCCTGGTTTGGGGACAGGAACAGCCTGAGGCGATGACGAATACTGGGAACTAAACTGGGGCAGTGTTTTCCTGTTGGTTCACACGGATATCTGAGTGGCATTCTATATCCTTTCATGGTATCCTTCTGGGCCACTCGACTTATATTGGACTTGAGGGCACTATTTTGCAGTAGTTCTAAACCTATTTGGCTGAATGTTCCCAGGTGGTTGCACTGGAAGATTATTGCTTGGCACTGTGATGGCTGTCCTATGGGGACCCCAAGGCTCTATTTAACATCTACATTGGCACCAAAGGGTGTCATCTGATGGTTGGGGGCTAAATCTCAGTATTTCATTTATGATGCCTAGATCTCTCGATCTCTCATTTTCAACAGATTCCAAGGAAGCTGTGGAAATCCTGAACCATTATCTGGATAGAAAGAGAGATTGGATGTGGGTGAACCAACTTGTGCACACCTCCAAGTAAGCCCAAGAAACTCAAAGCCAAGCCATGAGAATTTCATCCAGTTAATATCTAGAACAGTTAGCTTTGACTAAGCATAGTTTAGGAATGCAACCTTTGTTCATGAAAGAACAGATGACAATGCAATGCTACAGCCAACATTAATTTTAGTTTTTATTCTTTATAAACCAACTCAGAACTCTGAAGTTAACTTATACCACCAAGGAATTGATAGTGATACTACGTTCTCTTTTGATACACTATTTCCCCATCCTAGATATCTATTAGATATCTACAAATAACTAAACTCTGGTTTATTGCAAACAAATGTGGATCTTTTTGGCCTAATCTCTTACTGAATCATTAACATCATATTATGGCAATTGCTATATGTAAAAATTAGGCAACCACTGCCCATTTGGGAATTTGTTCAATGTTCAGCGCTCAGTGCTCTTCATTGTTTTGTAAGCTGCCTGGAGAGCTTTGGCTGTTGGGCAGTATAGAAATGTAATAAATAATAAAAAATTAAATCAAAAGAATAATAAGGAATCACATTCCATTTCTTGACCAGCTATCTCGTCACACTGAGGCACATGCAGAGTTGTGTTCCAAATCATGGGGAATACACAATAGGTTCTCAATAACATGAGTAACTCAAGTTGGGGCTGGCAATAATTTTAAGGTGCAAATGAGTCAGAATATGATTTGAGAGGTGTGGCCTTGGATATCTTACATAGTTGCAAATGTACCCATTTCTGATTGTGTAATCCTTTGCCAGTTCATCCATTTGGGATAGCTCTGAAATTACCTCATCTATGTCAGCGGAAATCAAGACTGAATTTAATTACTAATGGTACTAATCCTAAGTATAAGATATAATATTACCAAATAAGACCTCCTGGCCAAACAGTATTTAACCACACAGTTTCTGACATTCCAATCATGCAAAACATGGGTTTTATCTTTCTAGGAATGAATCGGGATATATTATACTGTGAACTAATTTATACACATAAAAATAAATATTTATAACTTGCTGGTTAATTTCATCACATCACACTATATGGTTTACATTAATGGCAATACCATATCATATACATTAAACACAAATGGGTTAAGAAACCTGAAACCACCAGAATAAAAAGGCAACCCATATGATTAGTTAAACATACAAGTTAACAAGCATTAAAATGTGGCACTGAAGAAGCAGCCTGAATTAGACCTTTCAAAACACTTGTCATTAAACGATGGATTGTTGAAACTTCAGACAGGTTAAGCGTACACTGTGTTTTGAGTGAAATAATTATCTTTCCAGGGTTGCAATTACTAGAGTGCTTAGTTGCCATGGGAACCAGGCAACATATAGATGTTGTCAGATGAAGACATCAAGGGGCAGACAGCGGATTTTCAAATCACTACATGCCAAGTGTCAGCTGTCATACATTTCACTGTTCAATTTTTAAGAAGCCAGGAGAAAAATAAAGAGAGAGAAAGAAAGAGATTAGCATTTCAAAACAATGTATTAATAGCATTAAAACTGTAAGTCTGTATCCCACGTACCATAGAAAGGGATCAGTATCTGAATTTTCTATCACACCTTCTCTTTTAGTTAATGTTTATCAAACACACGGCGCAATACGAGGAATTACGGGCACAATGTCAGCCTTAATTCTGGACTTACTTTGCTTTCCCTGCAACTTAAATCCTGCCTATTTTTCTGTGTTAAAACGCCATGCTGTCTTGGGCTTTGATGCTTTTAGTGTGATGCCCCTGTTGACCTGTTCTCCACTTCCTTTCAAGCAAGGAAAAGACATAATAGGTCTTACAATCTGTCTATAACAACAAGAACAAGGACCTGTGCTGAGAATGCTCCCTTGGTATGAAGACTGCAAATGCTCCCAACTGTGATCTGTGTGTAAAGGATAAAAACAGACTGACAATCTGGTATTAATACAACCTTTAGTTCACCTTCAATGTAAGATATTTTATGGCTGGTTTTGATATATAGCTTCCTTTAACCAACATGATGATGAAAGGTTTTTAGTATTCATTAATCCTTTAGCCACTAGAGTCATTAAAATGTATTCTAGGCCAGATCTTTGCTTTTTTGACAAATCTATCACAATTCCAACATAGAGTAGAAATTAAAAGGTGTTGTGAGCCTGAGCAAGCTGCTGTCTTTCATCTTCCTTCAGCCAGTGTCCCAATATTTGACAAAAAGTTATTTGAAAACTGATTTTATTATGTCCATTTTTTTAAAAAAAATCAAAGCAACATAGATGCCTGTAAGTAGTAGTGAATAACTTTCTCTTTCTTCAACCATAACTCAGGGCCCAACCCTATAATGTGTCCTGGAAGAATTACCCATAAAATTATTCCATTAAAAATGGGCCATATCCATCATTTGCTCCAAGACTACAAGAAGTTGTGAACTACTTCTGGAACCCTGGATTAAATATATCCATTTCACATCATGGGTTGTCTTCCAGGAAGTTGTGTGAATGTTAATTTATTTCTATCAAAATTTATATCTCATTAAAAAAAATACTCAAAGTGGTTTACAATACCAAAAGTTAAAACCCAAAACAAGATGTGACCAACAATAACACAACAGAAACACAATCATGGAACATCTTCAAGTATATGCATCCATGAAAATCATACTAAGAGTCAACTTGCAGAAGCAAGACATTATGGTAGAATCATCCATAACCCAGTCTGGAATCGACCAGAAAATGCAGAATTATTTTTTTAAAAAAAGAAAGAAAGAAAGAAAGAAAAGATAGATCCTAGTCAATGGGAACTTTTTTTTGAAACAGAACTGTCAAGTTCTGAAAAGGAGCCTTGGAAGAAACATCCATACTACATGGCAGTTTAATGCTGTTTCCATTTGGTTCCTGTAATAAAAGACAATTTTATCTGTTGTTTACACTCTTTCCTGTGGCTATGAATCTT
Source organism: Elgaria multicarinata webbii (assembly GCF_023053635.1). Lineage (NCBI taxonomy): Eukaryota > Metazoa > Chordata > Lepidosauria > Squamata > Anguidae > Elgaria > Elgaria multicarinata. Next base: position 74,344,280 of record NC_086174.1, read on the forward strand.
TTGGCAAGAAGCGCTTCTGAAATGGCTAACAAAAATAACTGAAAAGACAGACAACTCCAAGGCAGCTAGTGAATGTGAAGTGTGAGTTAACATCCACGGCATGATAAACCAGCCTGCCACTCAATAAATTTTAAGGTAATTGCTAATACAGGGACTACATCTTTAAACAGTATTTAGCTTTTAAAAACCATAAACAGATCAAGCCTGTTACAAAAAAAACCACACAGCCTTCACAAAATTAGCACTTTCCCCCACTAGATTCCAGAAAACAGAAAAGATTAGCAGTAGGCATACCATTTCTCCTGGCTCCTGGGATGCAGAGATAACCACAAGCAGACACCCAGATTGCCTTTATCAAGCTCATGCTGTCCCCAAATTTTAGCTCACTGGTTGTAAGACTGAGACTAAAATGAGATACATATTCTGTTCAAATGTCACACTTTTATCGAGTCACAACACAGGTGTTTATTGTGAGTAGAGAAGGGAGCATGGAATAAAGACACAGACACCAGAGCTTGAGATAAACTAGGGCCTCTTTATTTAAATAAGGGAACTTTACCCCTCCATGGATCTGCATGTGAAAGTGCGGGAATCTATTAGATCCTTTCTTCAGGCACCTAGACTGCCAATAAGGGTGAGCCTCTCCATTGAACACAGGGGTTGGGTAAACCCACCCCCTTATTAAAGCTACACTTCAGTGTATGGGGGACCGCCCTGCATCATCATACAGTGGCCAACCAGCTGTCGACCAGAGACCCACAAGCATGACACAAGTGCAACAGCACCCTCCCACCCATGTTCCCCAGCAACTGGGGTATATAGGCTTACTGATACTGGATATCCTCCACCTCTCCCTGCTCCTAGTCACAGAGATGTTGGTCCCATGGAACTTAAGGAACCTTCCTTCCAAATAAGCAGTAGGCATAGTTTGAAAGCACAGATTGGTAAAAAACACACACAAAGAAAAACCCTTTCTTAATAAAGAACATATAAGCGTCTATAAATACTGCTGCAGAGTAAGATTAATCTTTCTATGCCTATAGCATCAGTGGTGGCTGATGGGGGCAGAAGCAGGGTGGAACCATGGAGTCACAAATGGCAGAGCCAAGGGGTCGTCAGATGTAGAACAGTCTTTTGTCTCCCCAGCAGCCCAGAACACAGACATTCTCTTGTTCCAACAACAACTCACATTGCACAAAGAATCAAGTGACTTTAAGATCATGAGTGCAAAACTGTGGTTGTGTGTGTGTGGTGGTGGGGAATCCCCACAGCTGCACAAAATGTACACAAAAATGTGTACACATTTTTGTGTGGAGTTATTTTAAAACATTACAAACTGATGTGGAAATGGGTTGAAAGAAAGTTAAGATTGGAAAAACAAATGACGGAGAGAAACGAGAAATGACAGATTCATCCATCCCTAGGCATAACTACTGTTATTATGTATTGATTATCTCCCTACTTCAGATGCATTTAGATCTTAATTCGACTCTCTGCTAAGTTACTTCCCCAAGTGACTCAGAGTGGAGAGACTTAATGTCTATCCTTTGTTGCCTTAAATGACATATTTGCTTTTCAAAGAGATGGCTGACAGCTACAGCACTCCTCAGAGTACACTTATACCCAAGCAATGCAAAAGCACTCATGCCTGTTTATGCCATATGGGAAAGGATTTTCTCTTCTCAGCTGGAGAAGGGAGGACATGCTAACCACATCATACTCCAGATACTCATAATCTCTCTTCAGTTCCTAGAAGTGCCAACCTTGATTATCCTTATGCATACAGAACAAGAAATAACAAGTGACTTGAAATGCACTACACGGAACACCTTGAGCTACAATGCAGCTGTTGATAGGATTTCTCCGATCCATTGAATTCAGTGCAAATTTTGACATTTATCTTGGAGTATGTTTGCAGTTGGACAACCACTTATGAATTAGTTGGAATGCAAATGGATTAATAGGATCTAGGCTAGGGAATTTAGTCTTGGCAGGTTTGGCTTTGGGGCTGAATCATGTATGCCTATGGTATAAGATGTTATCTCTTCCCCTATGGAGAAATGCCTACAGGAATCTCACATATGTTTTAAGACTATTGACTCCAGCATGTGACACAAGACATAAAATTGCATTCTGTGTGTGTTTTTTAAAATTATGTTTTACAATGTAGAAATTGACTAATTAAAAATAGACTGTAAGACACGTTTATTCAAGCAGGCCTTTGAAGTTCAAGTCTGTTGGGTAGGGTGCTGTTTTTATTCTGTTATTGTTGTGTTTTTAATTGTGTTTAATGTATTTGTTTTATTGTTGTTTTAATCAAGCTTTATTTTAAGCTGCCCTGAGTTCCATTTTCTTGGTAGAAAGGCAGAATACAAATCAAATGAATTAATCAATAGTTTTTGCCCATGTCAATAAAATTACAAATACAGCTGCAGAACTGGAGTGGCTTCTATATGAATACTTTCACATTGCACCGGAGAATGAAATACTATTTTTAAGGTGATGCTGAGGTTTACTGAGGTAGCAGCTCATCTGCATATTGTCCTAGCAGCTTTTGTTGAAGACCCAGGAGCTCCTGCAAGCTAATTGGCGTTTGGGCTTCATGCTGCCCTGCATTCCTGGCACCAGTGGGCCAATAGGGCTGAAGTCCGGTGAGGTAACAGCATGAACTCCCAGGGGATTCTGCTGAAGATGCTGGAGACTGGGTGGAGCTTTGGGGTTCTTGCCACACTGTTATCTCTACAGGTAGGCCAAAGGGGCTAAAGCCTGCTGAGGTACCCTTTCAACATTTGTATTAGTGACTTAGATGAATGGAAGGAAAGGAATCCTTATCAGATTTGCATAGGACACAAAATGTGTGTGTGTGTGTGTGTGTGTGTGTGTGTGTGTGTTTGTGTGAATAGCAAAACCTAAGAAGTCACAAATAAATCCAATATGAAAATTAAATATGACCTTGATAGAATGGAAAACTAGGAGAAAACTAAAACAATTAAATTTAAGAGAGACATTTGCAAATTTCTGAAAATGGAGAAGTTTAGTGATCAGTTTAGACGAGCACCTTGGTGTCTGATAATGATAGATGAAGCGTATGAATAAAATTGAGATTTTTTAAAAAAAATATATGTCAAAGTTGTAGCTGGAGGTGGAGGGAAGTGAAAGCCACTATTATCTGCTGTATGTACTTCATCTTGGAATAACATCATTTATGTCCCTCAGCTTTATTACTTCTTGCCACTATCTGAATACTGTGATGGTAGAAAACTAAACAAAAAAAGGTCCACTGTGATTTACAACAACATTTTAGTATTGAATTTACAAGTCTTCCAATGGGAATACAGGAGTACTTATATACAACAAAGGTACATAGCAGGTAGTCGTTCAATTTATTCGCAGGTAGTCTTTCAATTTATTCATCAAAGCACCCACAGTGAACATTTGAAGACATTTGAATTAACAATAGCTATTCAATTTATTGCAGAAGCATTTTATTTAACTAAAAATATAGTCTCTTTTTGTATCTTTGAGCTTGTTTCATGTAATCTTTTTTGAACTTGCTATCTTTTACAGATTGTGACCACTAAATAAAACAGTGAAAGCTAGTGAATAAAGAACGTTTAAAAAAGCTTTCTATTTCACTGCTATTGTATCTCCAAAGGGCCAGCCAGCAGACCTTTCCAGGTGGTGGACAGCCCATTAAATCAGACTTCTCTCTGCAAAAAGAAAGAGATTTTTTTTCCACTGTGAAAAACTTGCCTCCTGCATTGCAGATGAAATCACTATGCGTGTGGAATGATTGGGGGACCACTAGTTTGACACTGCCGAAACGTAGGGCCAATTTATTCCATCAACAAAATGACTGCACTGGTTCAGGCTATAAGGGGGAGATCAGGCATACTTGGGATTCAGCCAAAGTAAATTCTCTTTATCGCTCCAAACCAAATCTTGGCCCTTCCTAACCTTAACACTAACCCTATCCTTCTCCAAAGTGATTTGGAGATTCAGAGGGACACAGAAGATGGGTTGACATGACATGCTAAGCCGTTGTTGGTTGTTTGCCGAACAACCCATGGTATGCCCGACAAAGGAACGGACCTGACATAGCTTGGGCTCTAGTATATATCCCAGGTGTATTTCAGCAGACTTCATCTTGTCTCGTCTCCCTGCTCCAACCACTACCCTTTTCCATTCTCTCTAAATATTTTTATTTGCTTGTAATTTTAATGTGTTTGTAACTTTTAAATTATTATTTTCACAAGCCCTGTCCAGTGGTGCAGTTTGCTGCTGCCACTAGTAATTCTGCCCTTCCTGGACATTTTTACCTGACAGGTGGGCAGTTATGCTTTTGGATGGGAGTCACCAGCTGCTGGCGAACTATGGTCTGGGGCACATGTCCACTATTTTAGATTTCCCAAAAGGATTGAAGCCAAGTAGTGACTGGAGACTTGGCATCCAAAAGTGTTATCATCATCTAGGAAAACAGGTCTGGACGGAGGGGGTGAGTGATTGGTGGCAGCAAGCAGTAGCACTGTGTGGGGGCCCAAATGGTGCTGCCAAATACCAGATGAAACTCCCGATGGGAGGGTAAACAGAATTAATGAGGGCCCTTCTCAGCACCAGGGCCTTCAGCATGCTGACCTCTGACATCAGCACTGGCAATATTCAACCCTCTTCTAGGGCTTGTCTATACGGCTTCTTTACCCCAACGTAAATGCGCAGATTCGCATTTCAGGACACATGACGCAGCCGCCCATTCGCCACAGTGCCAGGTTTTTAACACGATAATGCGCATATTCATAGTTGTGATTTACAGCGACTTTTGGATCAACGTCCAAGTTTGCATTGCATTAGAATTATGTGTCCTTGGGGGAGTTAAGTCACATTTTGACATGTGGGCGTAACTTTGAGGGCAAGACAAAGTGATTGGCCAATTTCCTGCCTTCCCTCCTCTCGTGTCCTCTGGCTGCTTCGTTCCTTCCCGCCATTTTCATGTTGATGAAGCTTTAAAATTAAAACAAAGAGGGGGGAACAGGCAGCGAGAGAGAGATGTGTTCAGCCCTCCTCTAGCATCCCTCTGCTGCCTCGTTCTTTTCCGCCCTCAGTTTTCTTCTTCTATGAATCTGCAGAGCTCCACATATAAAATTTACAGCTTCACTTGTCTGTACTCCATATGCATGTGTGCATTAATAACTGCACTACCAAAAACAAATTCAGGAGATAAATAGCTGTTGCTGCTGCAGTGTGACGCTTTTTGTGTAGATTCAAATCTACGAAAATTCGGGTTTATATTCAATGAGAAGCAATCCCATTGTCGTATAGATGGGGGCCTAATCTAGAGATACATTTTCCATGAAAAAACAGTTTCTAAATTCAACACAGAAAGCTATGTTTTAAAACATGTAGGAAACATCTATAAAACAGCAAAATTCCCGTTCATTCTCACAATCACAAAACCCATCATCTTCTAAAGACTGACTATAAAACTCTGCTATGTCAAATATTGTCACATTCTCAGTTCTAAGTGCCCAATTAATACTTGTTAATTAAATAGCACTTTAGTGCTTTAACTTTACAGGTTGCCACAGTAAGCCATATGTGTGAAAACACTGCTAATCAATGCCAACAAATTTAACAGACTGCTAAACTCATGCATTCGAAGTGCAACAGAATGTAGCGAGGGTTAAGAAAAACTAGAGTTCCAATTTGCTAAGCTCTGAAGAGAGGAAACTTGGGGCTAAAGCTTTAATCATTGAAGGCAGATACATTCATCCTCATTTTATGCAAGAAAGTACTGAAGACAAGTCTACTCATCCTCATTGCTTTCTTTTTCTTCTTTTCTATTTTTGAAGCTAAGTTCTGTTTTACTCTTTTTAGATTCTTATCCAAAGATGAACACTGGTGTTTCACAGTTCTTACTATGGGTAAAATGTCTTTATCTACTATCTACACACGTTTACTAGGTACATAAAGACAGATGTTTCCCATGTTTCTTACCCGCCCAAAGGTCTCTACTTCTCTTGCTCGGCTTCATCCATTTTCTCTCGCTGCCCCTTATGCCTGGAATTCTCTTCCAGATCATTTGCGGATCATGAGTTCAATTACTGTTTTTAAAGCTCAATTGAAAACTTTTCTTTTTTCTACAGCTTTTAGAACTTGACTTTGTTCTTACTTTCACACTGTTAGTTTTTTATTGCCCCCTGTTCCTATTTGGTGCATTCTCTTCCCTTTCTTATTGTTTTATTATGATTTTATTAGAATGTAAGCCTATGTGGCAGGGTGTTGCTGTTTTATTCTTTTGCTATGTACAGCACCATGTACATTGATGGTGCTATAAATAATTAATAATAATAATAATAATAATAATAATAATAATAATAATATGTGATTGTCATATCTGCCATATTGGTTAAAAAGACTGAAGCAGTTCTTTCTTTTTCTGAGAATCACATTTTAATTTTCTCAGCTTTGTTTTACATTTGTCAGCTCAGCATGCTCTTGTTGACAGTATTAAGCGTGGCTCTGGAAAACTGATGTTCAAGGACATTTTCTGCCACTGAATCATTGGTTATACTTGCCTTTTGCTCTGAAGGTTGCACTAATCATGCTCTGTGAAAAGTTTAGCTGGCAGCTAGATGCTCTGGATATTTTGTAGAAGGGTTTGTTCTACATATAACTACCCATAGGGGCCAGGCCACCTCTTTTTCCCACAGCTGAATCCCGTTAGCTTGTCCACCACCCTGATAATCTCCAGGTGCTGGTGGGAGTTAGACTGGTTTGAGGCAGGGATGACCTTGGCTGGCAGCCACCAACTTTCGCCTTCCCCGCCCAAGCCTGACACAGCCAGTTTGAAACAATAAGTCATAGATTTGAAACAATAAGCCATAGGGGCAGATTTTACAACCCCATAGCAACAACAGGTTTAGAGGCACAAGTTTGCACCCCTGTCCTTCACAGTCCCCATCCTCAAGTCTTTCCCTTTTTTCCATTCCTTAATTTTCCTTCCTTCCTTCCTTCCTTCCTTCCTTCCTTCCTTCCTTCAAACAAGCATCACCTTCCAGCTTCTCTACTCCTTTCCTTTCCTTTCCTTTCCTTTCCTTTCCTTTCCTTTCCTTTCCTTTCCTTTCCTTTCCTTTCCTTTCCTTTCCTTTCCTGGAGAAAGGAAGCTGTACAACCCTGAGACAACAGTCTGATCGAAGGGTGTGGCTTGTCCTTCCAACCTGGCTGAGCCGAAGCTTAGGGGCTGTCTATAGGCGGGGAAAGCCCCACGATGGCTATGGATCTGCGCCCCGTTGGTTGGATAATGCAGGTGCAGGTTCACAGCCACTGCGGGGCTTCCCTGCGTTGCTGCATTTTGGAGAAGTCAGGGATTTACCCTGACTTTTTCAAAGGGGGCAGCATCAACACGGCACTTCTGCTGTGTGACATCACTCTGCGGCCAATCCGGGCTAATCCAGAAGCTGAGGTTGGTGGAAGGCGCCCAGCGATTGGTTGCTTTCCACCAAGAAGAGGATGGGGGCGGCTGCGGGACCCGGAGGGCCACCCAGAAACCCCATGCTCCCTCCTTGGTGTCGGGATTACCCGACACCGCCCTGGGAGAGGGAAAGTGTGGGGTTGAGGATGGAGACGGCACCAACCTGGCACCATGAAGACAGCACCAGCCCCTTCATATCATTTTTATATTGGTTAAATCCAATGTAATGGTGGCATAAGTCTGCTAGTGCAGCAAGATATTCTCCCTCTCTCATTGCCTCTGCAGCCCTCTGCACCACCTGAAAATCTGCTCCAGAGGGTGCATGGGGTGTAAGAATTACTCTTCCCCTGATTCTGCTGAAGGAAGCAGTTCACATGAATAACCTTATCTGTCCCACTACAAGTCCGCGTGACTGTATGTGAGACTACTACCATTCACATGGGCTTGGAAGGGTTACACAGAACGTATATGGGGAACCTCTTAGTTTTCATGTTGCTTTTTTAGCTGTTCAACTATTTCTGAAGAGTATAGAGTGATTAAAAGAACCCCAAATCCAGAGTTTTTCCATCACCACAAGCTCATTCCCAAGACTTTTACAGTACCTCTAATATTCTACTGGTTTCTTTACAATCACAGTTAAGGTTCTTGTTTGTAACACGTTTATCTCTCTTCTTGCTTTTGGGACCTTTGATTATTTAGCACATGCTGTGTTAAATGATAAGATACAGCAGACAACTTTGGATTTTCTTTAGCAAAGAGAACATTGCAAAAATACATCAACCTCATGAAATTTTTCATTTGGTAAGCATAGCACATTTTCCTGTAACAGATTCAATCCTTTTAGGGATGTTCATTTAACAGACCTCCAGACAGTGTCATTGCTGTCACGTAATTCATACAAACACTTCTTCTTCATACTAAACCAAATGTCATTCATACCAATTGATGAATTATTTACTGGCCAGACACCAGCAGCTTAGGTCCGTTTGTCCCTGTAACACATTCAGACTATGGTCCTGTAAAACTGCAATATGCTATCCCCATTTTAAGAAATACTAATAGACATGCAAATGTTTCATGAGTATTCAATTATTTCTGATTCCATTCTGAGAATGTACACTCCTGATTTCTTGTTTCACCATGTCCCTAATTTGAAGGATAAATGTGACTGGTTCCCGTTGCTACTGTTGTGAACAAACATTCCTAACAGTTGTTTTCTATGTCAGTATTTATTAGTAGTGATGTAGCTGAAAGAAATGCAAATTCTATGAGCTAGATACTATAACATGGGGTTCCAGTACATGTATTTCCAGTTAGTTATGCTCTGGTTACATCTAGATCACACCACTGTATGTGGGGCTGCCTCTGACGATGGTTCAGAAGATTCAGTTGGTGCAGAATGCAATTGCCCACTTACTTGTGGATCAGGCAATCAGAGCACACAACCATTCTGTAATGCTGTTGCCAGTGCATTTCCAGGCTCAGAGTGAAGATATTGGCTTGGGATCAGGTTACCTGATGAGCTGCCTGCACATATATGAAACTGCCCAAGCCTCACAACTGGCTGCATGCACTCACCGGTAAGATTCATCAGATTAATTGGCATAAGAGTGTGGACCTTTTCACTAATTTCCCCATCACTATGGAAATAGCTCCCTGAGAAAGGTATGCTCCTTCATGGACTACTTTTAAACAAGGCCTGGTTGCTTGAATTTGTTTTTAAGTGAAACTGTGGTTAACTGACTGGTCTGTAGTTGAAGAAATGTAATGATTACTACCATTTTATTGTTGTTATTGAAAATTTTGTTTTTGTATTATGGATGCTCTATCTCTGCAATTGCTCCTTTTTTAATTTTGTGAACCACCTAGTGGTTGCTAGTGCACCCTGATTAGCACTATCAGTAAAGCACTATTGGATACTACCAAATAAAACATAAGATAAATACATATATAATCATCTCACTGTTCTGCACACACCATTGTCTTTTTCCATAAGAAAATTAACTGTAGTGAGCCATTAAAGAGAGATGCAATTTTTGACTTTATGTAAAATACACAACAGGAAATCATAATGAGACGAAGTAGGAATTTCATCTTTTCTTTACAGCCTTTATTCATTCATAAACGTTTTTTATTCTTTTTTTAAAAATGCCTAAAATGGTGAATAAAGATTTGCATGGGATCTAGTGGAAAACCCCACATCTTTGAAAAAAAAATACAACTGGACATTTAGCAATGTTGGCTTGCCTCCTGCATTTTACTTTATGGGACTATGTTATACTGAGTGAGAATATTAAAAATATTCACATGCACAGAAAGCACTTTGCAACAGTATGGAAACATTTTCTATGTTATAGGTGGAAACCTGGAAATATTAATCATATGCTAATGTAGTAACCAAAGTCCATGCTTTGAAGAGATGTTGTCATTCAAGGGCATTAAGCATTTCTGAAACAGCTCATTTTTGCAGTCTGAATAATACATTCTTTATGGATCATTAGGCACATTGTGCTAAATGATTTATGGTTCCATACATAATAGCTGGATTATGATGACTAAAAAAAACAAACACTCCCTCAGAAGTCAATTGAAGCTGTTCTAGCGCACAGCAGTTGTACCAGAATGTATTGTGTAAATCTCTTCTACAAAGGGCAGAATTCGTCTGTCTTAAAACTAGAGGTCATTGGTTCCTATAAGATGTTTTATGTGAATAATCAAATATGAGCAACACTCAAACAAGAACCATGCAATGGTGCATTATTATTTCTTTCCCTGCAAAAGCACGTGCACACAGGGTCCGGTCACTGTGCACGTGTGCTCTCAGGAGGATTGGAGATAATAATACACAATGGTTCCGATTGGGTGTATTCTTTGTGTGATAGTGCTTGAAGGGTTAATATTCACTGGCTCTAAGTCTTTCCAGAAAAATGCATACTATAACCTTTCCCAACTTGGTGGCCTCCAGATGTGTTGGAATAAAACTCCCATCATGCTGGCCATGCTGTCTGAGAGGGATGGAGGTTATTCTTCAACTCTCATCTGGAGGATTCCAGGTTGGAGAAGGCTGCCATATTGTCATATGCTTTATTCATGACTTAGGAGCCAGTTGTCAATGCTGCTGTTGCTGCTGTCCATACTTACGGACGTCATACCTGTAGGCTGGAACACTTGGAGAAGGATTCATCTCTTGACAGGTGGTTTCTCTGGTTTCTCTTCAGATTGTATAAACAGAGGGTGGAATGGTTCAATATCAAGGGAGTTGGGCCCTAAAATATACGGAACCTAGACCATTTAGTTCTTCAAAGGTTGTTTTTATACTGTTGCCTTTATGTTTTTGATGGTTTTTAAATTTTGTATACTTTTTAATGTTTACCATTATTAACTGTTGTAAACCGCCCAGAGAGCTTCGGCTGTGGGGCGGTATATAAATGTAATAAATATAAATAAATAAATAAATAAATAAATAAATGCCTGCACTTGAAATTGGACCCAGAAAGAATCTGGAAGCCAGTGGAACTCTGTCTAAAAATCAGCCAGTTAACAACTTTCTGTAGCCAGTTAACAACTCAACTACAGCATTTTTGATCAGGTGGCATTTCTAAACATAGACTGTAGATTACTATCAGCAGTAGGGAAATTACCAAAGCACATCTGATGGTGGTAAAATCATAAAAGTGAAAAATAGTTTCAGTAGACCTTCCCTTTTTCTGTCAAATATAATTTTTCAAAACAGCATCAGCTAACTTTCTATCACAAATGCATTTAGGGTGACCAGGTTTAAAGAAGGGTAAATCCTGCATGTTACATAATTACACAAAATAAGTAATTAAGCATAATATCTTTTACTGATGATGAAAGGTGTACTTTTGTATAAATTCTGACTTTTCTCTTCTCTATGACATTTGTATAAATTGCAACTCTCTCCTTCAAAATATGTATAAGCAGCAGCCCAGTCCTTTCCCTGCCATAACTCATGTATACCACATATCCTTGACTAGATGTATGTACACATGTGGAGCCTTTAACCAAAAGTCATGGAGTGCCACAGTAGAAATTAAAGCATGCAGGTAGGAGAAGGAGCAGAAACAACAAGGCTCAACTATGTGGTTTATTTCAAGAATAGATAGAATCAGTAGATGAATAGATTTCAAATAGAACCAGAAATTATTTGTTTAAAACTATAGAAAAAAGTAGATGCAGAAAGAACTGATTGAGACAGAGCAGCATGTAATTCCCATAGAAAGGTGGGGATGTGGGAACTGATGCCCAGGTAAGTAGGACAACGGGAGTAATGTAGAAGTATGAGGATTGAAAACAGATTGTAAAAAAGGAAGCAAAATGTCCTGAGGCAGCACAGATAGCTGTTTTAGAACATAGTGGTAATGATCCATGTCCAGTACTCTTTTTTAGTGTAGTAGCTATCAAGAATAAGGGAGGATCAACTTTTTAAATAATCATTATTACATTTGTAACCTGCCTTTCTGGAAAGGCGTTCAGGGTGCTGTACATGGGAGTTACCCCATTTCATCTTCACAACAACCCTGCAAGGTAGATTATCCTGGTTCCTCCACACCAGCTCAGCCATTTAGTGTTGACAGCTAGTATTGCTGCACAGGCTGGCTTGAACAAAAGCTCTTGCTTTTTCAAAAATATATAAGCTGCCCATCGAGCTGAAGGTACAGCATTAGTAGAAACAAACAAATTAGTAAGGAAAGGTCAAATCACTTCCCAGTAAACCTTATAAGACTATTCACTGTCATTAAGTCTCAGCTGAGAGCTTTATAACTTGGAAATATAATTACTGTCAGGAAACATGCCAAAGAAGCAATCAAGAGAAAGCAGAGAGCAGGAGGCCATGTCTAATTTTGACTCTGGTGCTAAAGCCAGTAATATATTCTTCCATTATGGCCAAAATGAGTTTGGTATTTAGTTCTGCCACATATGGAATACATTCGCGATGATAATAGGTCACGGAGCGACTGATATATTATTACATTTTTATTTGTGTACATTTATTAAAAGGATGGTTCCTGATACTCTCACCACAGTAAAGAGAATGAAAATAGCAGTCTGGGATGCAATCCTGTGCACGTTTAGACAGAAAAAAAGTCTTAGAACTCCTAGCATGCCCTAGCCAGCCATGATGTGAGTTATGGGGCTCTCCCAACCCTGTCTAAAGATGTATAGGATTGCACCCTTAATTAAGATTAATTCCCAGATGATGATGTGAGGATAACAGTATTTACTTTTAGCTCATGTTACCACCACCGAAAGTCCCTCTTTTCCAATGTATGCATCTAGCAGGTTCTAAAAGAAATGCAGGAAACCTGGGTTGATGGATGACAGAACGGAAAGCATTTTAGCTATTCACTTTAGGATGGAATAAACAGTGACAAATGAAAAATCTAAAGCAGACTAATTTGCCCACATTAATATGAATGCACTGTCAGAGTGTCCTATTGGGTATGCTGTTAGATTTTCATCAGGAAGAAATGTGTGACAAAGGGGGAAAGATGGAGACCTGATCCTTTGAAAAGAGCCTGGAGTGTAGCCTCTAGTATAGCCTATATTTACATCAAGTGCTCTACAGATGTTTGAGCCTACAATTCCCCTCAGGTCCAATGGTCAGGGATTATGGGAGTTGCAGTTCAAAGCATTTAGCAGGCACCACTTTGCCTACTCCATTCCTTGGCCCCTTAGCAATTGAGCTATGGGGTTCCTCAGGGTCCCATCTTGTTCCCAATGTTGTTTGACATCTATATGAAGCCGTTGGAAGTGGTCATTAGGGGTTTGGAGCCAAGTGCCATCAGTACGGTGACACAAAGTTCTATCTCCCTGTGACATCTGAATCAGGAGAGGCTGTGCAAGTCCTAGATCAGTGCCTAAACTCAGTAATGGGCTGCATGAGGGCCTCTCCTGAACAGGAGTAGCTTAGCCACAGTGGTCCATGTGCTAGTAACTTCAAGGCTGGATTACTGCAATGCACTCTATGTGGGTCTGCCCTTAAGGATGTTTCGGAAGGTAGAGCTTGTTCAGAACGCAGCAGCTCAGCTTTTGTCAGGAGCTGCCCCTTTTCATCATGCAACTCCTTTGCTGAGGCAACTGCACTGGCTGCCTATTTGCTACTAGGCCAGGTTTAAGGTTCTGATACTAGTGTACAAAGCCCTAAACAATTTGGGACCAGGATACCTGAAGGAGAGTCTTCTCCCTTACAACCTGCCCACTCACTGAGGACATCAGAGGGCTTGGTCCTGGTGGTTCCACGTGGACCTATAGCCTAACTGAGGTCCACTCGGAGAAAAGTGTTCAGTGTAGTGGCCCCTTTTCTTTGGAACTCCCTGCCCCTGGAGGTCAGACAGTTGCCAACACTGTGTTGCTTCTGATGCCTCCTAAAAACAGTTCTATTCCGCCGGCTTCCGCTGAGCTCTATGACTCGGGCGGAAGCCGGCAGCAGCTTCTTCCGTGAAGCTCTCCGACCCAGGTGGGCCCCGGGTGACTCTTTCGCCGGCAAAAGGAGGCCGGCGGGTAGGTGGGCGGCAGCTGATTGCCCGGCGAAGGCGCCGGGCGCGGTTTACTCTTTATCCCGTCCCTGCGAGGGGCGGCCTCCTCCTCCTCCTCCGCCGCCTCTTCTTGCAACGCTTAAGGTAGGGTACACATTATCGATTTCGGGACGCCCTAATGCGCCGTCAGGGCATCCCAAACCTTAAGTGTGGATCTGCCCCTAGTCAGCCCAAGTATACTACATAAAAAGTGTGTGCGTGAATTAGCTGATCCCAGACCTATTGCAATGTAAAAAGTACAGGATTAGAACTTTTCCCTTGGGAATAATGTTACGGTGATCCTCAGGTGTTCATACCAATATACAATACAACATAATATATCTTTCAATTGTTTCTGTGCCAGCTGACAGTAATGCAAAATAGGTTTATGATCTATTATAATAAAATGTTTTCAAGGTACACCAGTTCCCCTAATAATTGTGATCTGAAAACATAATTTCAGGGTATGGCAATGAGAGTTTGATTGGTACAAATTAGTGCAGGTAAATACCAGTGCCTTTAGTAGAAACCCAATCAACTCTAAGTGCTGTTGCTTAGCAAGACAATGTATCATTGCTAACTTACCACACACTGATGTTATCCATGGGACATTAAGCAAGCCAAGTAAAACAAGGCAATCTAAAATGCATCATTCAGTAGCTCAATATTACTGCTTTCCATATTGGTTCTATGCAATGTAGCATGAAGTCACAAGTCCTATTCTGAGGGCTGTGTGCATTCTTTCTTAGGATTATGCTAGCCATTTCTTTACAAAAAATTAAGAACTACTTGGTAAGGGCAAAAAAACTAAAGCTAAAAAGCTCATTATAAATCCTTTTATATTAAATTTACTGGTCTACGGAGTACAGTGATAAGCTTTCTGACCTCAATCCCTCTGGATGTGACTTCACAAATGAATGCAACTAATGCACTTTTTGCTTTATGGAATGTGATTCAGGCTAATCCCACCAAATATGTGATGGGGTGAAGGTGAGGTCATGGACTACAGGCAATAAAGACATGTGCTGATAGAATACATGTGTGTGCAAAAATCAGAGCGATAATTTAATAGTTGTGAACAAAAATGGAGGGCTCTGACTGGATATCAAATAAAAGTGAGTAAAAGGTCAAGTGGAATTCAACTATGTTGGAAAAATAGAGAAATAATAGGAAGATAATATGTAACTACATAAATAGAATACATAAACAATGAGTAGGGCCATTGTCTATGGAAGTTGGAGAACAGATTAAAGAACATTTGGGCACGTTACAAATTCTCAATAAACGCTCTGCATCAGTTTTTAGTATGGAGATTGTTATTAACCAAATGCAAATATTTGTCCAAAATAAGTCATGCCAGACTAATATGATACAGATTGTTTAACATTAACTAATTTTTAGACAAGGCAAATAGAACTGATGTAATCTGCTTTTATTTTAAGAATGCAGTTAATACATTATCAAATATGGAAATCATTACTTAAATGGGAAAAGATGTTCATCTGTTCATCTTGGCCACAAATTTGTTTAAGGGATGGGAAACTATCTTGGTAATAAAAAGTATGCTATTAGATTGCGTAGACTACAACTACAAGAGTTTCTGAGAGGGCAATCAAACAATTTGATTTTATTTATTTAGAAAATATTTGTAAAGATTTTTACAGTCAGGATTTTGTACAATAAAGTAATAAAAAAAAGTAAATTAAAAAAAAACTCACAAAAACAAAGCAATAGAAGCAGCAACTGAACAAGCCCATACAATACAAACCAGCTGTGCTCCAATGCTAGCTGTAATGATGTTGTACAATCGTAAACCAATGATTGCACTATGTAACTAGTGCTTTCTAGGGCAATGGGGGAAAAGTGGCCATTTGTTTGCCAATTTCAATGGGGAAAATCATTCTTTTCCACTATTATCCTAGTAAGTGCTAGTTACATTGTGCAAGTATTGATTTATGCTGGTGCAACTTCATTAGTGCTAACACAGGAAACAATACTCAAAACATTCAGCAAAATGGATTAAATCATAATCACAACTTGTGTACATCGTTATTTATTGTTTATTTGTTACATTTATATCCCAGCTTTTCCTCCAAGGAACCCAAGGCAGGAAACATAATTCTTTTCCTCCTCCCTATTTTATCCCCTGTGAGATAAGTTAGGGTGAGAGTCAGTGACTGGCCCAAAGTCACCTAGTGAACTTTGTGGCCAAGTAGAGACTAGAACCAGGATCTCTGAAACCCAGTTCAACATTCTAACACTACACCACACTGGCTTTCATTACATGCTGAAATACCCAGAGAAATAGAAAGGCCTTTGCCTAGTGCCAAGATGACTTCAAATTTGGTGACAACACAGGCTGTCTGGTGAGAACATTCCCCAAACAGGGCCATAGAGCTCAAATGCCTCCACTGAATTCACCAGTCCCCCAAGCTGCAAACCTGATCCTTCAGAAGGAGCACGATGCCATCCAAAACAGGATGAAACCCTTGTCCACTGACAAACAAACTACCATCAGAAAAAGTGCCTTCTTGTTTGGATTGAGCTTCTGTTTATTAGCCTTCATCCAGTCCATTACTGATCTTAAACACAGGTTCAGCACCTCAACTGTTTCACATGAGCCTGACAAAAAGGAGAAATGAAGAATAGAATTGTTTCAACATACCAATGTCCTCACCCTAAATTTCTAGATGATGTCACTCAGCAGTTTTATGCCAAAACATGGAAGATATGATGAAATCCTCCCCGAGACTGAGCAGCAGTCTCCTAGCTTCTTCTGAAAAGGCCACAGGAATGAATAGAGTTGGGAAGGCATCATTATGGTGGGGAAACCAGTGCAGACAGTGGAAATCCAGAGTAGGGAGTATTGAGCAAAAGTGTCTGTCTACTTGTACAAAACAACAGCAGCAACAGCAACACACTGGGTGTTCAGGTATCAAGATTTGCTTCAGATCAAAAGGAATTTAAAACCACTGTTCTGATTTTGGTTTGTTATGAGCCAGCACTGTATAAATTCCAGTCAAATATCAAAACCAATAAGATGCTTTCCCACAAAATAAAAGCCTTTCATAGTCTATTAACACACAACAAATGGCTCATGACAGTTCTAGTGGTAGTTGAATGGGCTATGTCCGGTTTGTCTTGGAATATTAGATATGCATGTTACAAACTAATATAGTGAGATAATAATGGTTTCCTTCTTGAATGTTGAAAGAAAGCAAAAGCTGTAATATCCTACTTGTTTAACAACACATACATTTGCCTGCATGTAAGATTCATTCCAATTGCATTTAAGTTCAGCAAAGCAGCGTCCTGCTGTTTATCTTTTTCCCCTTCTTGCACCTACAGCACTTAATTTATACAGGAAGCCAAATGTATTAAACACAGAGAACAAAATGTGTCAGAGCAACTAATGAATAATAATATGCCACCACAAAATAACATGGGCTAGGACTCAATGAACCCTGCAGTGTTACATTAATAATATACTCATATTATAATTAAATAGACACTATTTCTAGAAAACAAATTATAAGGCAGGCACTCAGAATAGGCAACATATAGCAAATCAGAAGCAGAAATATAAAATCCAAGGGAATCTAATACTAACCAACATGCAGCTACTACACTTGGTAGTTTCTAACAAAATCAGCAGTGCTGTGAGCAATATTCTGCATGCAGAGAACTAAATGTTAAAAGCTTTCCTTTCATATAACTAACAGGATTTATGGAATTCCAGTATTTTTTTATGCTCAGAAAATTTTAGAAGACCAGCTGTGAATTTATATTTGAAGAATTCCAAAAGCAACTCAAGAATGATAAAATCTGTACAGCTAAATACCAGCATAGACAAAAGGATTCAGTAAGCTTTAACTAGCTAAGCTCCCCAGATAGCACTAATTTATAGAGAGAAGCAGATCAGTATAATCACTCCATGAAGAGCACTTACCACAGTAATCAAACACTCTCACAGCAGCAACGAATGAGAAAACTTCCACTTACCTGGAAAAGAAAAGAAAAACTGTTTTAAAACTAGCTCTTCAGAAGCAACATTTCAACAACAATCCAGTGTGTGTGACCTAGAGAATTTCATTTTAGTTGTACAATATATTTTCATAATAGCAATATGGGATATGATCCTAAGCGAAATTTATTTTTCATCTAAAGAGATTCAAAAATGGTGTATGAAATACCAAGCAAAATGAAACACAGACAGTCATAATAATGTCTGAACTGGTACAATTCCTCCATAACTGATTTAATATTTCAGCAGTTTTTGGTACAGGGTCATCCCACCCACCCATCACCCAACCTTATAATCTCTGCAAAGGATAGAAAAAGCAGCACCCAGGAAAGTGTAATGTGACAAAGTTGGAGCTAACAAGAAAGGACACTGCTTCTCCAAGAATAACAAGTGCAAGAGGAGAGTGAAGCTTTACCACAGGAAATATTGAGTATTAAAAGTCTAAAATACTGGCTGAGACATGAAAGTGGGTATCATAGAAGCAGGCTTTCCTGTGTCGTGAACGCACACCTCACTATTGTCTCTGGTCAAACAACAATGCAGGTCTTTGTATCACATTAAAAATCTGCAAAACCTACCAGAGATGATAGCAGGACAAAAGAAAAAAGAAAAGATGTGCTCAGTATAGGCAATAATGGTTCTCTCAAAACAGCTTGAACTCCTCAAAAATGATGTCTATCTCTGGTCACAGCAGGAATCTTCAGTTCCCAGAGGGGCAGAGTATGCATCAGACCTACTGAAGCCTCAACATTAGCAGGGAGCTGTCCACACAGTCCTTATTACCAGTGGTGCTGAAATATGTACACAGTTCCGAGGCCCTTTCAAGCAGGACCACAAGATGGAAACACACCCAAACATGGACAGAAGTGTGGAACATTGCTGCTTCTGACTCCTAGCTTTTGGACTGTGATGAGGAACAGTTGAAGTTTTCAAAAGTTTAAATCCGATATTACAAACTTCCCCATCCTCTCCTTCCCCAGTGTGCTCCCCAAATCTGCTTCCAACATTCCCCCAACCTCTGGAGCAGATTGGGGGGTGCACAGGGGAGTTCAGGGGGAGGGGAAATCCCTTCCACCAGCAATTTTCATTCCACTGGCAGAAAGACACTCTTGGATTCAAACTGCTGCCTGACACTGAGCAAATAAAATGGCATGGAAATTATAGTAATGGGTGGGGGGCAAAGGATGGGTGATGGGTGATCTTTCACATTTGGTGATAGCAGTAGGATTGTCCTAGAGTAGAGGGTCCCACCCTAAGGACAAGTATACCACAGGCAGCTACGCACAGTCTATTTTCAAGAGGATTCTATTACACCAATGCAGTACTAAATGTGAAACAAATGGATTCCATCTTTTGTCAATGCTTCGCTGAGATACCTCTGAGGATATGGTAAAACACTGAATCCAGGCAATTAGATTTTCTAAGTACCACATGAAAGTTGTTCTGTCACAGCTTGCTGACCAAAGTTTACTAAGAGCCATTGACTGAAATCACATGCAGCCTTGCTCAAATGTAATGAGGTAATCAATACAGAAATGTGTTTGCAGGGCAAGCATATTGAATTTAACTAAGATGCAGTAGTCCAAACAAGTGTACAGCTTCCAAGATACACAGTGGGGTATATTTAGATCAGCCTTCCCAAACATGGTGCCCTCCAGATGTGTTGGACTACAACTCCCACCATCCCCAAGCTAGCAGTAGTGGAACACATCCGGAGGGCACCAGATTGAAGTAGGCTAATTTAGACATGTCATGAAATTCAGGTCTAGTTTTCATGTTCTGCACAGGCATAACTTGTATACTTGAAATAGCTTTGTATCTAGTTAACTAGTTATATGATTTGGGACCAGTCTTCGGCCACAGCTAGACCTAAGGTTTATCCTGGGATCATCCAGGGTTCGCCCCTGCCCAAGCACTGGATCCCCTGTGTGTCACCTAGGTGAACAGGTTTGACTCCTGGACGATCCAGGGATAAACCTTAGGTCTAGCTATGACCTTCTTCAATGATTCCAGGGCTATTTATAAGCACATTAAAACAATAAAATACAATAAATAATTGAACAATCACAAAATCAATAAAA
The DNA here is from genome assembly GCF_023053635.1 of Elgaria multicarinata webbii. Classification (NCBI taxonomy): domain Eukaryota; kingdom Metazoa; phylum Chordata; class Lepidosauria; order Squamata; family Anguidae; genus Elgaria; species Elgaria multicarinata. The sequence goes on from NC_086174.1 coordinate 74,364,392, forward strand.
CATTAAAATCAGCAATGGGAGAGATGTTGTCCCTGTATGTGATATCAGCCTCAACAATTTCCATGGTACAATTTGCAGCATTCACAGATCAGAGACAGCCATGAATTATTGTTTAACACATTTCACTGTTCCCATGGAAACATGTGGGAGTGACTCCACATTATTATCTTTACAGGAGCACATGGGAAAACTCACACTAATATGAAAGGTCCAATTCTGTGTACAAAGTCATATCAACTGTAGTTATATTATTTTAACTAATTATATTTATTTTAATGTTTGGCATATATAATACTGAATATTGTTGAGCTTTACTAATATAGGTAGGCCTGACTGGTGTGCTCTGTATGCTGTCAGGTGCCCGAGATGTCCCATGGGAGCAGATATCTGCTTAACGGAAGATTGCTGACAGGATGAGGGATCAGTGGCAAGAAATTCTTGGCCATAGAAGAATGTCAATCATGACCTTAGTATATTGTAGTTCATTTATTGTAACTGTTGCATTTTATATTACTTGACATGCAAGGCACTTCCAATTTTCTATTTGATTGTGAATTTTCTGAACATTACATTATATGAGAAATATCAAAAGGATTTGTTCTTAAAAAAAAAAGTATTATTAAAGGAATTGTATTTCCTTCCATAAAATGCAGCTCTATGGTATTGAAAATTCTGTTCCAGAGTTTGCTCAGAATATAGTTGATTCTTAAAAGAAGCTATTGTTTGATTATAAACTCAGACATCCTTAAGAAATAGACAATGTAAAAGGCATTTAAAAGGCTGACCAAAGTTGTTAATCATATGCAAGTAATGCTATCGTTCATCAGTTATAATGCCTTATGTCTAGCTTACATTGTTCAAATATATTTGAACCATGGATTCTTTTTTTTAATTGAGAAACTTTTTCCGCATTTAGATAAGAATCTTGCAATAGCAGTTGAATGGAATCAAAGGATGAAAGCAATCAAAAGATTCTCGACCACATATTTATAGCCTATTAGGAAAACTGTGTCTGTCTCCAGAAGCTTTTACCGTAACATGAAAATAGATGTGTTCAGCTCATCTAGTATATACTTTCTAAAGTGCATTGAATCATTCTTTCTTTTTAAAAAAAGTAACAGAAAATCCTATTATTTGGAGACATAAAAGAATTTCAGTTTGAAGCTAGAAACTATGAGTCTCATGCCGCAGTATGCGAGTCCGTTTCTTTTCCTCATTACAAAAGAGGAAAGAAGATGAATCTTAAAGTGTCACCACATGCTCTTCTATGATTAGAGTTTCAGCAGGTAGGTCCCTTAACAGAGCAGGGTTAGTCGTTTCAAACAGATGCAGTTAACCACTTTTCCTCAGGGAGCTTTTAAGCATGAAATTACCGGATCAAAGTAGGAACATTGTAGGAGATACTTTCTACTCATAAAGTATGTTTGGTGAGTCCATCTGTCTTTGTTCCGTACCTGTCACTCAGATCATTATAAAGGCTTTGGCAAATTCTATTATGACTTTACCCACCCAGCTCTATTTCTGAAGGCCAGCAAAATGCTTCAGTGGTCATTTTATGAACACTGGTATGTCCATGATATTTATTAATCAAGCAAAAGAATGGGCAGTGTTTTGCGTACATGTATTTGTTTCCATGATGTCTTGAAGATTTTGTTAAAAGAATCCTAAAGAAAGGTTACAAATAATTAGAACCTTACGAACAAAAACCCTCTTGATGCTAAAAGGCCATTTATATAATTAAGGATAATTAATCCTATGCATGTTTAGACAGAAAAAACTTCAACAACATCTGAAAGCACTGGTGCAGACCTTCAGGTGGCATCATTTGTACAGGGAAAACCTGTGTAGATCTCTGAATTGCAAGTGGAGAAGGAAGCATAGAATAAAGACATAGACACCAGATCCTGGGAATAAACTAGCCTCTTTATTTAACAATAGGGGAGATTCACCCCTCCCTGGATTTGCATATGAAAGTGCGGGAATCAATGTCCTTACCTCAGGCCACTTACGGGCGAGCCACTCTCCAAAGCCAGAAGTCAGGTATACGAGGCCCCTTTCTTAAGTGACACTTTGTAAGTGTGGGGACACTGCCCCACATCACTCCTACTCGGAACCATAAAACTCTGAATAGATGAGGCAGGAGGATCTCCAAAGGCATACCATATCCTGACATGGGAGCCGTAATGCTCCCGAGGAGCAGGACCTCAAGACATGCCAATCACCAGAAGGTGCCAGAGTGCTCACTGTCCCTATTCTAATATAGCAAATTCCCACACAAAGCAGATTTAAAATACAAATTTAAAACAGCAAGTTCAAAGACTAGGAAGGTAAAATGTTAAAATACTGAGAAAATAAAAAGGTCTTCACCCAGTGTCGGAAAGAGTGTTATGTAGGTGCCAGGTGAACCTCTCTGGGATGCTCATTCTACAGCCAGGGTGCCACAGCAGAAAAGGATCGCCTCCTGGTAGCCACCAGCCTCACTTACTTTAATCAACTTGTTCAGATTTATTTTAATCAGTTGAGATATCTCTCTGGGAATAAGTATTCCCAAATAAGTAAAAAATCAGGGCATCATTGAAATTGCCTATAAGCCAACACACTAAGAGATACATTATTTCCAATTGGCATCAATTCAGACTTTGACCAATTAATTGAGTAACCAGACAGACAATCAAAAGTATTAATCAATTTCATCAAAACTGGAATAGATGGCTGGAGATTAGAAATAAACAATACAAGATCATCAGCATAAAGAATAATTTTAAATATTAAACCAGCATGCACAAATCCATGAATACTACTCTGTCTAATTGCGCAGGCCAGGGGTTCCAAACGTAGCTCAAATATCAATGGGGAGAGTGGACATCCTTGTCCAGTACCTCACCCAAGCAGTAAAAAGTCTGAAAACCAACCATCAGTCATATCTCTTGTTCTTGGGGTTGAATATAAGATTCTAACCCATTTCAAAAATTCCAGCAGAAAACTAAAATTACTCAATGTAGCAAACATAAATTTCCAATGAATTTTGTCAAAGGCCTTCTCAGTGTCCAAAGAGACAATAGCCACCTGGTCAGTTCTTTCTGAATTTAAACACTATTTATCATAATTCTGTTTATGAAGTGGCCTCCAAGTAGCTTGGATGAAGTCCATGTCGGTATGTCTTTAAAAGAAGTAGTTATGGCAAGGTTGCCAAATGGGAGATGCAAAGATCCAGATACTCACTAGGAAGGTTGTCACTTTTGCTCTGGTGAGAGCACAGAATCAGGGGATCCACTGTTCTTCTCTTGTGCCTTTCCTCCTTGGCACCAGACTTCAGAATCATGGGAGAATGGTGGGGGCTCTCCCTGATACTGCACTGAGCTTTGGAGCCACTGGAAAGACTTGAGACCTGAGCTTCTGAGAGTTGGGAATGGGGAGGGGCTCACAACAGTTCTGCTAGGCCTTGAGCTCAGGTTGTTCTTCCCCTGTTCTTCCTTCTTGGTATGGGGCAGGGTCATGGCAAGAATACATTTTGGCTGGCTACCAAAGCCAACCAAGTTTTATTGATTTCTGGACAGGAAATACTAATACTTCAGGGAGAAGAAAAGAACACTCACTAATAAGAAAGAAGGAGGAAGGAGAATGGGAAACCAGAAGGAAGAAAATGAGGAAACTAATGCTCTTCTTCCCTCCATCTCACTCTGGGAGTCCTCGTCTACACCTAGAGGCCTTTCGAGAGTGGGGAGGGATGATGGGGGAAGCATTGTACTTCTGGGATTGTCCCTCAGGGGCCAGCGAGTTTTTCCAGAAGTAAAGAGGGCTGCTCTGGGGAAAATGTGGTTGTTGTTGTTGTTGTTGTTGTTGTTGTTGTTTTTGTTTTTAAAGTGGAGACGATTGTGAAAAAGCAATCCTGCACGAAGGTACGATTTCTTAAAAAACAAATAAACTTGGCACTGCAAGACGCCGAGAGGCATCCAGGAGGCAGCAAAAATGCTCTCCCCCTCACCCCCGATTGCCATGGGCTCCCCTCGCACAGCTTCTTGCCTGTTGGTTGAGCCCCACTACTCGTGGGGAACAGCAACAACTTTGGGAGGGGGGCCACACCACCAGCAGACCTCAGGATTGCCCTGAGGGATGGAAAAACTTGTGATAACTGCAGTGCCCAATATCCTGGGAGACTGGAGTGGTTGTCTCCAGTTCACCCCCGGATCAGCTGTGCGTCATGTGGCCCCATAGGAACAACCTCAATATTCTCCCAGGATAAAGCAGGTGTAGATTAGGCCTGAGTGAGGGAGAAGAAATGGGCGCAAGCAGTAACATGGAAAAAAGAAAAGGAACCAAGCAGAATTCTGGTTATTTGGGGTGGGGTGGGTGACAGCAGCACTGAGAAGTTAGCTGTTTGCCCCTCCTCTACAACAGGAAAAGATGAACCATTTGCCTGCTAAATGCCCTGATCATGGCAGTGGCGGTGATTACAGCACCTGGTATCACTGAATAATCCAAAAGCAACGCCTAGTTAAATTAGAATAACCTAACATGGATTTGGCAATAAAGGAAGAAGGGATATTGGGAGGCAGGCAGTACTCTGGGTATGAGGCAAGTAGCTTAAGTCAATGGATAAAGTGTCATAAAAGGCTCCAAAGCCTACTCCCCTTGATGAACTTTATCTAGCTTGCAAGGTTTCTCCAGAAATTCTCAATGCAGAGTGTGTGTGTATACGCAAATGTAAGGACTAGACAGTTGCCTTCAGGAAGAATGCCCCCCACCCCAAGAAGCTGAATTATAACATTCTGCACTTACAGACATTCAGATCACCAAATGTTTCCCTTCCTTCCATCACTGCTACCTATCCTATATTGTCCAGCAATACCTTTCTCTAGCCAAAGCTGGGCCACGAAACTGGGAGAAGGAAAACAGTCAAGCATTTTGCTACCTTTCATGTTTACACCTACTTCTCCATTTCCTTTCCTACCATCCCCTTGTACCCACTGCAGCATAGCTGGTAGGAAAAAAGGAACAGCCATGCCTGCTCAGTAGCACCTTTGATCCAAGAAAAGTCTCTGTCCCAAGAGTGTATGAGAGGTTGTGGGAAAGGACAGCTGCCTTGACAAGGTTTTTCTTGCTAACTCCTTGATCAAAGCTTTCATCAGTGTTCCCAATGACCCTTACTCCATATTTGGGGAATCACAGCCTTAACTGGGGGGGAGGAGATTATAATCTATTATTGATATATTCAGGCTGTGCGGGCTTCAGAGAAAGATTTGAACTTTTGAATTTGCTTCTTGGCCTCATTTTGAAGCATTCGGTTGTGTAAATTAGATATTGACAAAGCCATATTTATCAGAACGCTTTAAGCCACACACATCTTAAGGAAATCATGAAAATTCTTCAGCTACCAAACTATAATTCAGTTTGAATTATATAAATAGATAATTATCAAACATCCCCAAATTACATACTAAGCCATGCCCACTGTCCACTTTGCCTGAACTTTAATAAGCCTATTCTAGGCAGAGGAATGAGTCTTGCTTTAACAAGCAAATCAAGGGGTGCATCACACAAAACTCCAGCAAGATCAACAAAGCTTCACTAATTTAAGCAAGTTTTCATTTTTTTAAAAATAAGCTTAAATGTAATAGGCACAATCTGCCCAAAGTGAAGAAGCATTTCTACTTATTTTCATGAGAGAGTTTTAAGATCCAATCTTAAACCCATTTACTAGGGAGTAGGCCTCACTGGACACAGTGCACAGTTTCCAATGGGACACAATTGCACATGAAGTACATTGCGGTGGTGCAAGCTACTCCAGTGCAACGCGAACAGCGTTAGCTGCTGCACTTATTTCCCAGCTAATGTTATTGGTGTTGACGTTTATGGTAGTGCAACATAATTACCATTAGTGGTTGTGCCTTGTTGGATGCTGCCCAGTGGGACCTACTTCCAAGTAAACACTCAAAGAATTGCACTGCTAAACACATACTTAATTTTCCAATTGAAATCAGGGAACTAAACAAGTGCTTAACCTTGGCTGTATCACGTCCTCAAATTTATATTATGTAGGATATAGAAATGATATTATTCTTTACAGTAATTTTCTGTAAAAGATGTTTAATTAGTGCACAAATTTAGACAAGAGGTCTTCTCAAAAGGTTTGCTGCCAGCAGTTATGTATAGCAACTAGCACCCCTGTAGCATAATAAAATCTGTACAAATCATCTGTTCAAATAATCATGTCTTTTTTCATGCCCCCCTCGGGTATTTTTCTGAGCTGGGAAGAAAGCGTTAGTGATCCCTGATTGCCCACTATATAATGACTGAGGCAGCAATGCTATACTCATTTACCTGGGAGTAAACCCTGATGAGCTCAGATGGACTTATGTCTGGGAAGACATGGATAGAATTGCATGGTGAGTCCTGGTTTAACTCTTGCTTTTCAGAAAGAAGAGGAAATCACACAAATAGGGCAGCCTCAACATGGAAGTGATCAGGTCACACTCTTTTTTAAGTGTATGATGAAGAGAAGAGGTGGCCAAGCTGCACAAAGCTAGGGATGAGCAAAACTCCTCTGCTCCATTCCTTAAATTTGTCATGGGTTTAATCTGCCCTGTCCTCCACTCCTCCTAAATTCCAGTTAAACTAACAGAATTTATAACATTAATTCTTCAACTGGAGCAGTGCAGATTACCACTCCTTTGGTTCCTTTGCATCCTTTATATACTTATTACATTTATATCCCACCTTTTTTCCTCCAAGAACCCAAGGTGGCATACATAACCTTCCTCCTCTCCATTTTACCCTCACAACAATAATCATGTGAGGTAGGTTGTGCTGAGAGTCTGTGACTGGCCCAAAGTCACCCAGTGGGTTTCCATGGCTGAATGGGGACTAGAACCCAGATGTCCTGACTCCCAGCCCTACACATTAGCCACGGCACCACACTGGCTCTCCTTTAAATACTACAGAGCTTTTTCAAGGCAGTTTGTATATTAAAATCATCCTCATCCTCATCCTCCAAATTCCACAATAGTATTTAAAACCATAAAATAATAAAATGAGTAACAATTAATTTCCCCCCTTGGGCAAACTTCAAATCAATCAGAGAAAATGAGATGTGAACAACAGAGTCCTTAAAGCATGTTTAAAAACATGCAACAAGGGGGTTAAGACTAGAGAATTTCCCAGTGATGGCCCACCATAGAGAAGGCCCTGTGTTTTGTGCCTGCCAGCTTGATGGACTTGACTGGCAAGCCCCATAGGCCAATCTTAATGGCTGGGCAGGCTCATATGGATATATAAAATACCACATGAAAAGACCATGATACAACTATATATAAAATCAATTCAAGACTGCTTTTTTGCAGTGTTTTATTTTTACACACATGCACATTGATAGTATGGCTGGGGAAAAGGCACAGAGCAACTGAAAGCAGTGACAAACTGCAACCTCTGAGCATTGCTCAGGACAACATATGGAAATAAAATAGTAAAAAATAGAGGATTCCTAATGTATCCATCTAGCAACAAGAACAGATAATTTGGATCTCCAAAAGCTAGGGAGACATTTAATAGAGGTTTACCAGAATTTGTTCAGTTCACATTTTAATATAAACTTGCCTAATTTAAAACTTTCAAACTACTATGTGAATCTAAACATATTTATCCTTCAAAATTTGCACATCTCCAAATTTTGCAATGGATTTGTCCAACAAAAACATGAATAGAACTATGTGTATATTAGGGAAATAATATTTAAAAAAATGCATTCTATTAGGAAAATTGCTTACAAAAATGCATCTAGGCAAAACTGTGCATAAATTGCTTATGAATGTTCATGCGATTTTTTTGCTTTTACAAAATTCTCAAAATTCAGGATGAATTTAAAACTGGAGAAATTCTCAAAATTTGAGGTGAACTTCACTTTGAAAAAAAAGGGGGAAACTGAGAGAAACCAAAATTTACAGATTCATCTATCCCCAGTACTAACTACACAAAGCAAGTAACTTCCTGGTGAACATCTGAACCATAATCCTGGGCAAATTTCATATTTATTTCTTAGGTGATAAAGTTTGAACATGTTCCTTATTTTAACATGAAATGACCATTTTGGCTGAAATGACCACCCATTACCAAGTCAAATGCAGTCCTTCAAAAACAAGAATTTAAATTGCTGTCTCTTTTTGGAGATTTTGATATGGAGAATATTGTCAGACAAATTGCTCTTTCTGATGAAAATTATATGACAAGAAGTCTGTGCACAGCCTTTACCATCTCTGAAATAAATGTACACACTGACTTGAGGATAGCAGCTTCACATTCTGGCTATCAAGTGATCGTTGCAATTATCATATAAAAAGATAACATTTGATCTCACCCCAAGTCTAAAAATATTTTTTGTTCAAATTATGGTCAATATAAATTAAGTGGAGAAAAAAGGGGGAAAGTACCATGGTACAGATGCAGGAAGAGCTCTGGTGCTAAAAAAAAATCCTTTTTCTTTAATGAATTCTTCATTAATTAGCTCAATGCATTTTGAATAAAGTCCTTCTACAGGAGCTGAAGGAAAACACGAGTTATTAAAATACAAACAACAAATGAAAAATTCTCAGCTTTTTCTTTCGGGAGTCCCCGCCAAGAACTGTGCTCTCAAAATCACTCCTACTCATGCTGTACGGTCGATACCACAAGTAGCAATGATTTTTATAGCGCAGTTCTTGGTGGGGATGCCCGAAAGAAGAAGCTGAGGACTTTCATAACTCGTGTTTTTCTTCAGCTCCTGAAGAAGAATTTTATCCAAAATGCGTTGAGCTAATTAAAGAATTCATTAAAGAAAAGAATTTTTTTTAGCACCAGAGCTTGTCTCCTTTCCTGCATCGATATAAATAAATACCAAATAAAGCTCCCCCCTCCTTCACTTGTTTCAGTTGTGCTGCTTGTAAAGTAGTCAGGCAAGGCAGCATATGTTCTGTGAAAGATATGGAAATAAAAGGACAATAAAAGAAAATGTTATAGCCCATTTGTTTAAAACTTAAGCTTCCCATTTGTAGACAACTGACACTGATTCTGCCCCCCGCCCTGACCAAGATCTTATATAGTCTTATTGATTCAAAACTGAAACTCAGTATTTTAAAAATTGGACTAACAACAAGTTGGCAAATACTTTTGCATGATCGGAACATCCAAGACATCCATAATTTATCATTACACATTCTTATCACTCTATTTTTCTTCCCACTCATTAAATACAGTTTAAGACAGCAAAAATAACTTAAAATCAAATCCTGGATGAACCTAAAAATATGTCTGGAGGACTAAGATGGATGATGACCTCAGTTGCTGCTCTATTAGTTTGTTTGCATGTTGGATGTTTTTGTGATTATAGTTACTCTGAGATTTAACAGTAGGAGGCTAATGGAAATGTTGTTTGTTGCTGCGGCAGACTAAATCAGTGGGGGAAGAAAAAGAAATGTGTTTACACTTGAAGATGTCACATAAAGCAGCTGGAGGCTCCCAGTTCCCCAGTCCCAATCTTGTGTGTTCCTTGAAGAACTCATCTGCATTATTGCACACTCCTTCACACTTAGCAATCTATTAATTTACAATTAGTGGCATTGATTTTCTGGCAGATTTGTAATTTCTGTAATAATTTACAGACTACTGAAGAAATTAACTATGTTCCTTAGAAAGATAAGCATTACTGAGAAATAGAAGTTTGTATGAGTTATTGAACACATCATTGGCCGTCTCTCTGCTACAAATTCTACATTAATTAAAGCAGAACTGATCGGTGGTTTTCATCTCCCTATGATTCTGTCCGTGCCATCAACCATGATCCTCTAGGGTCATCTCTATGGCAAGGATTCAAATCCTTCAGTATATAATGTGCTTGATTTGGAAGAAGTGGAAGAGAAATAAAAGCTCTTAACAATGCGCTATGTTTTTGAAAAGTATCTTAAAATAAATCATATTTTATTAGCATATTATATATCCCCTGAATTGAAGTCTGTATGTCCTTTGAGAGAGCAGATTATACAATTCATGAAGCAATCAGACTGTTCCAGAGCCCAATTTAGATGGAGTACTTCTGTTGAACTGGAATTCCTTTGGGAACAGCAAAATTTCCTTTATGTTTCCCTGTTAAACCAGGTGTTAGCAACTTGGAGTTCCACCATGCTTGGCCTGCCTCCCCTCAGGCCTCAGATATGGAGGATAAAGGGTTAACAGAATATTAAGACTTGTTTTCCATCCGGTACTCTGTTGCTACCACAGGCAGAGGCATTGGCTAAGCCTCCTCATCAGCTCTACCACTCAGTAAAGACGGCAAGTGGGACATGCTCCCAGAGGTTCCTCAAACTCACCCAAGGCAGCCAGAGCCCTCAGAGGTACTGGTTGCAGCACTTTCCCATTGGCAATGTGACCGTTGCCCAAACCATCTGCTCCTTGATGCCCATTACCATGCAGCCAAATTAGCCAGCAGTTCTCCTGACTGTCACCCCTCCTTCTCATTATCAATAAGAAACAGGGTCTCCCTCCACTGCTGTCTTCTGTCCTCACTTCCCCTGTTAGGAGTGTGGGTGTTACATCTGGGGATGAAAGTCCAGACACCAGGGAATCAGTAAAACAGGAATAGTAGTATTAAGAATCAGAGATCCACAAATGCATTTGCCAGGTTGCCACTGGTGACTATATCTTTTAAATTTGGCAGACACCTGCTCCAACAGAAAGTCAGAGATAGGAGGTAGGGTAGGCTTATGTATGACCATATACTGGACTTTGGAGACAGCAAGATGTCTGGAACCCAGGAGAAGGGTGAAGGCCCAACTCCACAGTTACACTGGGCACCTAAATAATTTTGTGGACAGTTGCAGAATAGAATCACAACCTAAACAACCACTCAGTGAGTTCCATGGACCTGGAGGTATTTCAGAAATCTGTTTCTCAAACAGCAACCTCCTAAGCCACACTCAGGGCAACTTCAAAAGGTGTTTTGTATTATAACAATTTGCTATTTAAGATGTGTGGCTGTCTATCATTGCCATGACTATGAAACCCAGGCACCTGAAACTTGGCGTACATACAAAGGGGACCTTAGGGTGTGGACTTCAGTCAGGGTTATTTTAATTTAAAAAAGTGTTAATTTGAAGGAATTTAAATGTATCCCCGTGTCTGAAGCCTGCAGTACATTTCAGTTGCTAGGAGGGCTTCCTTAACCAGCACGTAGCTTTGCAGTTGACACAGTCCAAGGGACAGAGTTCTATGTCTGACTCCTCCCTACTTTTGTAGGGCAGCCCCCACCCCCCTGCTCAGGGAAATGGAATGGACAGATCCCTCCCTCTGGTAGCTCTAGGGTACATCGTGACAGGGGCTGTGCCTTGGGGGAGAATGTGTGGCTACACTCAGATAGGATGGGCAAAATGTGTCCAACTCTGACACCTGCATGACTTTGCTTAAAGGCTTCACTTTGTCAAACTAAGGGCTGTTCAAAGCTGAGTCTGTTCGAGAGCTAAAAATTAAAAGAAATAAAAAAACCAACTGAGTGCACACTAAATGTTTGCCAGATCTAAAGTAGCATTCTGTTAATAAACATTTGGTGTCTTTAGTAACACTGCTAGAGTAACACTGCTAGATACCAATCATTTAAATTGTTGTGATTATGTTTATTAAACAATTTATTTATAGCTGTTTTAAGTGAGCATTTCTTTATAGACCTTAGGTCAATTCCCACCATATGCCTAGAACTTACAGTTTACATTATACAGATGAGGAGCTAATGGCTTAGAGATAATAATAACCAAAGCTACCCAAAGAATCTGTGGATGGATACTCCTAGCCCCATAATTTCCCAAAATTCAATCTAAAATCAGATAACAGAGGAAGAATACACATATCTATATCGAAGGATTGCACAACTTTTCTGTGTATCTAGCCTGCATGCACTAATGGCTATCTTTACTAATATAGATGGTCTCTGCAATACTGAATTTTCAATAACCTTTGGATACCAGTGACAAGAGTGGCATGAAGGTGAACTTGATGGACAGATTAGGAGATACGTTCTGGTTCAACTCATCTCCTTGGTGCTTTCATCAGCTTACAGAGAGTTTGTAATGAGTTCCATAGAGGCACTGCTAGCACACACAGCATGCCTTTTCATTTCTGTTGCTAGGTTTTTCATTTCATAACCAATTTTATCATTTATGTCATTACATGAGGGAGCGTAACTTAGTGGCTGCAAATATTTCTGGTAGTGCATTTTCATATGTCTTGCATAAACATTGTATAATCCTCCAGTTAAGGAGCATTTTGTCTACATAAGTAGGTCTTGTTTGTTAAAATAAATACGTTACACCTGATTCATTGCTACTAAAACATATTCTCGTTAAACACACACACATAGCTTTATGTGCACTCTGCAAAGGAGCAAAAATAATCAGAATATCTTCATAAACATTATTTGATAGTGTAATCCTACATTATTATTATTATTATTATTATTATTTATTAATTTATTTATATAGCACATCAGTGTACATGGTGCTGTACAGAGTAAAACAATAAAATAGCAAAACCCTGCCGCATAGGCTTACATTCTAATAGAATCATAATAAAACAATAAGAAGGGGAAGAGAATGCACCAAACGAGCACAGGGTAGAGTAAAACTAACAGTATAAAAGTCAGATCAAAATCAAGTTTTAAAAGCTTTAGAAAAAAAAAAGGTTTTAGCTGAGCTTTAAAAACTGCGATTGAACTTGCTTCAACAGGACAAAATCACTTGTAGATGCCTTTGTGCTAACACAAGACAGCTAATTACTACTTGTACAATTTGTGCTTGGGCTTGTGCAGTTATTTATTTATTTTATTTATTTTAAGGATTTTTATGCCGCCATTCAGCCAAAAAAGGCTCTCATGGCGGCTTACAAAAGTATTTCTTGACAGTCCCTGCCCACAGGCTTACAATCTAAAAGACATGACACAAAAGGAAAGGGGATTGGGAGGGAGGAGGAGGAGGGGGAAAAGGAAAGCAAATTCAGGCACTACAATCTTAGTTGGAAAGTTCAGCAGTTACAGGTGACAGCAGGAGGGAGGGGGCTCTCAGATGGAGCTGGACCCAGGCACGGTGGAGAGGTGTCTGGCTGCTGCTTCCTCCCTCACTGGTGGCCTCTCCAGAGACAGTTGGTAGCAAGAGGGAGGGGGCTCCCAGCTGGAGCTGGACCCAGGCCCGATGGAGAGGTGTCTGGCTGCTGCTTCCTCCCTCACTGGTGGCCTCTGCAGAGACAGTTGGTAGCAGGAGGGAGGGGGCTCTCAGCTGGAGCTGGACCCAGGCACGGTGGAGAGGTGCCTGGCTGCTGCTTCCTCCCTCACTGGTGGCCTCTGTAGAGACAGTTAGCAGCAGGAGGGAGGGGGCTCTCAGCTGGAGCTGGACCCAGGCACGGTGGAGAGGTGCCTGGCTGCTGCTTCCTCCCTCACTGGTGGCCTCTGCAGAGACCACAGTTACACAGATCCTGCATCACACAACACAAAATGTTTTTATCTCACAAACCATGAAGCGTGCACAGAAGCCTACTGCCATTGAACATGGACCAACACCACTCATGTGGCAAAGAATTTAATACATTAAATGAACTTGAGCTATGAAGCATATGAACCTCAGCTATCTTTTGTCTTTCAGGTGAGCAATTAAAAAGGCTGTGAAGCATTCAAACACCCAATGACAGCCACCAGTTTTAGAACTGCACATCTATTAGACGTCTGTGCAGCAGGTTAACAGACGATGGCCGGCATCATACCCAGCCTGCCAGAATGAAGGCTACTGGAACTTGTATCATACGAGCCTGTCCAATGATGAAGATTATCTGCAGAGGTCCTCCTGTCTGTTCAAACCTATGTTTTACTGGGGTCTTTCTCTGTTACTACATTGACACTTAGGAATTCCCTGCCTGGAGCTGTCTTGCCCCTTTCTTGTTGGGCCTTCAGATGTAGTGTCAAGACTTAGGGCACAATCCTATCCATGTTTAGACAGAGAAAAATACTACATTTCCCAGCATGCCCCAGCCATGCATAGGATTGTGCCTTTAAAGGACATTGTACTTGTATCGCTGCTATGAATTTCTATTACTTATTTGTTTTGCTGCTGTTTAACTGTTTTTAATCTACTGACTTGTTATTCTTGTTGGATTTCTTTTTGTTTGTTGTTCTTAATTGTATTTTATAATTCTTGTGTTAGCATGTTATTGTTATGAGTCTTCCTGGGCTAAAGCAGCCTTCCCCAATGTAGATGTTTTGTACTACAACTCACAGAATTCCTAACCATTGGTAATGCTGGCTGGGGTTGATGGGATTTGAAGTCCAAACATCTGGAGGGCACCAGGTTGGGTTAAAGGGAGAATAAGAAGATGAGTTCAATAAAGGAGGAGATCTCTCTTCTGGGATAGGCTCTTAATATCCTACTTCAACATGGCTGCTGGTCTTTCTTCATAATCTCTACATTAGCCAATTAGACAAATCAGGAATACATGAGGAATACATACTTGGAATTGTTGTAGATCACAAGCTGAATATGAGCCAACGGTGCAATATAGCTGCAAGAAAGGCAAATGCTATTTTGGGCTGCATTAATAGAAGTATAGCTTCCAAATCATGTGAGGTACTGGTTCCTCTCTATTTGGCCCTGGTTAGGCCTCATCTAGAGTATTGCGTCCGGTTCTGGGCTCCACAATTCAAGAAGGACGCAGACAAGCTGGAGCGTGTTCAGAGGAGGGCAACCAGGATGATCAGGGGTCTGGAAACAAAGCCCTATGAAGAGAGACTGAAAGAACTGGGCATGTTTAGCCTGGAGAAGAGAAGATTGAGGGAAGACATGATAGCACTCTTCAAATACTTAAAAGGTTGTCACACAGAGGAGGGCCAGGATCTCTTCTCGATCCTCCCAGAGTGCAGGACATGGAATAACGGGCTCAAGTTAAAGGAAGCCAGATTCCAGCTGGACATCAGGAAAAACGTCCTGACTGTTAGAACAGTACGACAATGGAATCAGTTACCTAGGGAGGTTGTGGGCTCTCCCACACTAGAGGCCTTCAAGAGGCAGCCAGACAACCATCTGTCAGGGATGCTTTAGGGTGGATTCCTGCATTGAGCAGGGGGTTGGACTCGATGGCCTTGTAGGTCCCTTCCAACTCTGCTATTCTATGATTCTATGAGTCTTTTTAATGAGGTCTTTCCTGGAAGATGGCTCCATAATGGTAGATACCCTACAGTAATTTACTAGTGCCCTCTCTTAGGATTTTTATTTTTTGCGGTGGCGGGGGGAGGGAGGGGAGACCATGACTGGTTTTGCACAACACGCTAACTCACACTCAGTGGTTGAGTGTGGGTGGTTGTTAAACCTTTGTTTTTTTGTTGAACTGTGGGTTGGCATGTTGTCTGAACCCAGGACATTTTCCATGTAGCGTGGCTTACTTTTCTTGAACAACTCACCTTGAGATTTGCTATTGGGTTGTTCAGGGGGTTAACATGCCACACTGCATGATTAACAAGCTACCCTGTGGAAAGTGTCCTGGTTTCATACAACATGCTAACCCACAGTTCAATAAACAACCCACAGTTCAACAAACAACCTACACTTAACCACTGAGTGAGGGTTAGCTTGTTGTGTGAACAGACCCTTTCTTTTAGGTAGAGGAAAAGATATGTTTGGGTCTTAGATTTTGTTTTGTTGATATTATTAACTGTTGTCTTAAACCTTTCTTAAGTTGTATTTTAAAGTTTAAATTTTGTTTTTATGTTAACTCTAGGAGCCTTTGGCTGAAAGACAAGATAGAAGTAAACCATAACATAAACTTAAACAAATTATGAATAAATGTGAGAGAAGCAACCTCATGATTTGCACACAAGATTTTGTGTGCAATCACACAATCACATGCACGCACACACACATACAGGTACCCACCCTAACTCTGTAAAAAAACCAACATGTGTTTCACAGACTTAATCTAACAAGAAATTTTGGTTAGATTAAAATGATATTTCAGAAACAAATCTTCCTATACTCTACAAAACCCTGATTCTACATGCTGCTAGCATCTGTAATCTAGAGGAGGTATACTGACTCTTGTGCCTACCTGGAAAACAAGCCATCAGATCTGGAAGCCCTGTCCTTTCCTCTCAGAGATTGGACAGCAAGCTAAGAATAATAATGCACTCCAAACATTAGAGCACCTTCTTCCACCCCCCCTTTTTTTTTACTGATAAATCTAATTCCAGGGCTGAAACATGGAAAACAGGTTGCAAAGCCGAGCACTGGCTATTGTGCTAATGAAGTTTACTGTTGTTGTTATTACTGGAAGACCTGGCAGCTTGGCTTCTTAACTTTGAGGTGTATACTTGCTAGTAGTACAATCCTGCTCAAGTACACACACACTACCTTACACTTTCCTGAAAAATAGACAACAGTGCATTCAGGGACTCCATGAAATGGTGTGTGTGGCATTAGGTTTGGGAGAAGGGAATACTCAGTTTTGACAGTCTGTGCTGACCTTGCAAAATGAAGGTCAGTAAAGCAAACAGCACAAAAATGTGTCACACAGTCACAAAAAGAGGTCATGCAGAGGGTCTATGGATCAGAGACCAGAAAGGTGAACAAAAGAAAATGTTCCATATTCATTACTGCTAGCTAGGAAAGCTGAGGATGACATATTTGGCAGGACAGTGGACAATAATCCTCTCTTCCTCTCTTTCCCCATCCCCTCCAGGGAAACAGGCTTTAGTCTGGGAAATTCTTATTGTATCAAATGTTTTGTGAGCATTGTGAAACTAGAACAAGATGACGTATGCCTTTTTATACAAAGATTTTTCATAAGTACAATATTTAAAGGATTTCCATAGCCATTCATATAGAGTCCAATTCTCCAACACTGACTGCCAGACTAGCCTTCAATGTACTATAAGGAGCATGGTAAAACCCATGATAGTGTCCAATATCTTAAAATTTGTGAAGTGTAAAACTATTTGACTGCCTCACTTTTCAAGCTGCAGTGCACCCCACTTACTTTCTTCTTCATTCATAGCCTCAGCTTTCTTGATCAATATCGAATGAGCTTTACTTTTATAACAAGGGATTGTAGTATCCAAAATCCATTGCAGCTGAAATAACTGCCATTTTGTAGCCATTTGCATGTTCAACCACACTGTATATGCATACCAGCAACAACAACAATAGGCAAATGTAGCATTTACATACCATAGCTTCTCTCCCCAGGAGATACACATGAGATCCTCGTATTGGAATTTAAAAGGACCTTGAAAACTGTTTTTAAAAAACAAATCACTCCACATTTGTTGAGTTGTTTGTTTCTATTTATTTCTTGAGTTTATTTGCTGCTGCTCATTTAATTAGCAGGATTGTTAATACATAGTTTGTTATGTGATGTGTGTGTGTGGATGAACAGCCTTGGGAGGGCAATGCCCTGAAATGTGGATTAGAATTTTAAATCAATCACTCAATAAAATACTGTTAAAGCTTCCAAAATGCATCATATACATTATATCGTAATTGTTATAACAGGTCAGTAAGGCTGTTTTATTAACCCCATATTGCATATGCAGGGGTCTGAAGCTGAGAAAGGATGACTTTCCTAAAGCTATTAATGGGTTCATGGCAGAGGTGAGATTCATAGCATTCTATACCACAACAGATCTAACATTGGGTGGTTTTTATGAGAAAATATCTCCAGTCCATGTGAAGAACAAGAAGGAACCTTCTACCATATGTGGTGGTCCTGTAAAAAAGCAAAATCTTTCTGGACTCAGATCCATATGTTAATGCGAAAAATATTAAAGACAAATCTACAAATGAAACCAGAATCATTCTTGTTGGGATTTGGGGATGATCAACTTAAAGAAAAAGGAGGAATGCTGTTTTTGTACATGGCAATAGCTGCTAGACTCCTCTATGCGCAATACTGGAAAAACACACAAGTACTATCAACAGAGGAATGGCTGGTGAAGGTTTTGGAGTTGGCGGAGATGGCTAAACTTACGACGCTAGTAAGAGAAAAATCAACAACCTCATTTGTAGCAGACTGGAAACCTCTGATAGAATATTTGCAAGAGGTGGAAAAAATGATTTACATGTTTGTGGATTTCACATATAATCTGTGGTCTTAATACACAATACTGTGC
Source organism: Elgaria multicarinata webbii (assembly GCF_023053635.1). NCBI lineage: Eukaryota > Metazoa > Chordata > Lepidosauria > Squamata > Anguidae > Elgaria > Elgaria multicarinata. The sequence goes on from NC_086174.1 coordinate 74,382,546, forward strand.
TGGCTAAAGTGAAGTAAGAATGATACAAAGTCACAGTATTTAGGGAACTAACTAGTAAGAACAGATAGCCCATATGTCTGCCATGAAGAATGCCTTAAATGGAATATGGCCTTATATGTTTTGTATGTGTGCTTTTACAAGTTGTATTGTATTGTTTGTTAAGTTTGTGAAGTTTCGTTTCATTTTTTTCTGTAGAAAATAATAAAAATTGTAAAATTCAAAGAAAATATCTCCAGTCCATTCTCTATGGTTGCTTGAAGGTCAAAAGGCAGTTAGCATTGAAGCACTCCATGTATAAAGTAAACTAAAGTTTTGTTATAGAAACACAGATTAAAGGAAGAGCTGTGCTTGAAAGTGAAACTCAGAGCAGGTTAAGGGACTGTATGAGAAGGCCAGAAATACAAAGATTGCAATCCAGAGCAGACTTCTTTCCAAGCAAGCAGGCTTAGGCTTGGGCTGTAAGCTGCAGTCCTAAATCCAGTGCTAAATCCACTTGTGTACTAAAGCAGAAAACAGATGGACTATAACTGCAAGATATAAAATAAACTGGTGGCTAAAATATCTCAGCACACAGCTCCCCCCCTCCACTGAATTGAAATATTCTCAAGTATCTTTTGCTGCTCATAGTGTATTGTTCTTTCTGTCCTCTGGGTAGAACACATTCTCTGTCACAGGTTGACCACACATGGCTCCTGCAAAGTCACATATTCATTTGTTTCTTGATCTAGAAGTAGTTTTGCCCACAGGTTATGTACACCACAATGTATATTTATGAAACTAGTGGCTAAATGTAATATAGTTCTCTTGGGGTTTTCATGTTGGCATATTATTTGCAAAGTTATTTAGCCCCTTCCTTTAGGTCTGACTGGTATTCAGACTGCCTGTTGAAAGGAAAAAAAGAGCTGACTTCGAAAGAAAAGAAAAAAGATCACAAAATTGCTGTCATAATGTGAAACTCAGTACTTACACCTGTTATCACAAATATGCAGGCTAGATTTCTAGGGGGAAACGTGTCATGCTGTACAAAAATATGGGGTATGCCATTAAATTCTCCAAGATTACATAGCAACTACTAAGTGCTCTGCACTGCATTTTTGAAGGGGGAAAACTTTATTATTGTGAAAAATGAATATGCACTAAGCCATTTAGAACACCACTTGCAAGCAGCATGTAGACTGGTTCTTCAGATCACAACATTTAACTGCCTTAAGTACCCATAATCAGGATAGCTGAAGAGTCATTAGATGGGTACATATTCATCTATTTTATCAGAGAACTTTGGTTTTATTTTATTTCATTTTATTTCATTTTATTGTGCTTTGTATATTTGTAATATATGTTTCACCACCACTACACAAGTATTTCTGAAGATAATCAAGAAATAAAGTGTGAAGAAAAAAGAGACACATGTTCCTTAATGTATCTTATAAAGTAATATTTCTAATCTATCATTTATTTATTTCATTTCTATTACACTCAATAGTCAAAGCTGTAAGGCCAGTTTCCAAAAATTAAACCACAAGGTACAGCATAAAATATAAATTATGGAAGCTTAAAACCACAATATAAAAGTACAACCAGAATAAAATCTATACCGATGAATATCTCTGGTGCTACACATATGCTTCAGCATATTTACCTATAATTCTGTATATCAAATCGGGCAAATGGCCCATGTAAAGTATTATTAGTAGCTGGCCTCAAGGTGATTTCTGCAGTCTTTCATGGTCTTGCTACCTAAAATACTGTAATGTCTGGAACTGAATCTCATATATGAAAAATATACACACTAGAGATGTTGGTAAAGTTCTCAGAGTTTGTACTCAGAAATAAATTTTGCGGAATTGTGAAGCCCACTTATTACTGGTAAGCAGGCATATACCAAATCCAGAAATCACTCTCACTCACTCACTCACTCACACACACACACACCACACACACACACACACACACCACACACAGAGAGAGAGAGAGAGAGAGAGAGAGAGAGAGAGAGAGAGAGAGAGAGAGAGATTGATTGATTGATTGATTGAGATTTCTACAGCTCATGTTCAATGGTAGATTTCAAATCCATGGACTTAATAAAGAACAATAAAATAATTCAATCAAGACTCTCAGATAGGGAATTTGTTGAAGGCTGCAATTTGCAAACTACTGACTCTGGAGTAGGGATGTATGAGAAATTCAGTTCACTTCAGGATTCACCCAGTTTACACCTTCTGGACTGAACATGGGGCATGTCTACACCACAAGGGTGTAGGGGGAGGATCGCAGACTTACTGGCTTCCGTGATCCTCCCTGGGTGACTAGACAGCTGCGTGATGTCCCAGAAGGATGTTGTGGCCACCATTTTTTAAAAACAACAACAACGAGGGGAGTGCACTTGTGCTCCAGCGCCAAAGGTAAGAAACACCCCCCCCCACTGCCCACCCCAATGGGCACAGACTGCCACCGTGCAGCTCCATGCCCATTTTACGGTCCCTGCTACTCACGGGATGTTCCTGGAACCGCAGAAAAGTCGGGTTTTTCCGCAGTTCCTGATATCCCAGGGTAAGTTCTTGCTAGTCCCAGGTTGCCCCCAGGTTCCCGTGTGTGTCATGTGGACACACAGAGATGATCAGGATGTTAACAACTACAAGCCAGTGGCTAATATCCCCTTCCTGGGCAAGGTGCTTGAGCGGGTGGTTACAGGACAACTCCAGGCACTCTTGAATGAAACGGATTATCCAGATCCATTTCAATCGGGTTTCAGGCCTGGTTTTGGAACGGAAACTGCCTTGGTCGCCCTGTGGGATGACTTCTGTCGGGAGAGAGACAGGGGGAGTGCGACCCTGAAACTCAATCCAGACAAGATGGAGGTACTGTTAGCGGGTGGTTCATCTGTCCGGCGAGGTGATGTTTGCCCTGTCCTGGACAGGGTTGCATTCCCCCTAAAGGATCGGGTCCGTAGTTTGGGGGTGCTCTTGGATCCAGAACTGTCACTTGAGGCACAGGTGAACTCAGTGGCAAAGAGCACCTTTTATCAGCTTAGGCTGATATACCAGCTGCGCCCTTATCTGGACAGAGATAGCCTAGGTACAGTTATCCATGCTCTGATAACCTCTCATTTGGATTACTGCAATGCGTTATACGTGGGGCTGCCTTTGAAAATGGTCCAGAAACTTCAACTGGTACAAAACAGGGCAGCATGTTTACTAACAGGGACTGGCCGACGAGACCACATCACGCCAGTCCATTTCCAGCTTCATTGGCTGTCAGTCCAGGTCCGGCCTCGATTCAAAGTGCTCGTATTAACATTTAAAGCCCTAAACGGCTTGGGGCCAGGCTATCTGAAGGAACGCCTCCTCCCATAAGTACCTGCCCAGACCCTAAGGTCATCTTCAGGGGTCCTTCTCCACGAGACCCTGCCAAAGGAAGTGAGGCAGGTGGCTACTAGGAGGGCTTTCTCTGCTGTGGCATCCCGGCTGTGGAATGAGCTCCCTAAGGAGGTTTGCTTGGCACCTACATTATATGCTTTTAGACGCCAGGTGAAGACCTTTTTATTTTCCCAGCATTTTAACAGTCTATAAATAAATTTTAACTTGGTGTTTTAAATTTGTAATTTTGCATTGCTGTTGTTTTTATCTGGTTGAGTTTTTATATTGTATTTTATATTATGGTTTTATACTGTTGTTTTATACTTTGAATGTTTTTAATTTTTGTGAACCGCCCAGAGATCTCCGGCTATTGGGCGGTATAGAAATGTAATAATAAATAAATAAATAAATAAATAAATAAATAAATCCAAGGACTACCCCAGCATATAGGCATGGTGTAGACATGCCCATGGACTCGGATGCAATCTGCAGTCGAAGTCCATACATTTATGAACTTGCAGTGTGATTTGCAGACCAAGATAATTATATGTTCAGCAGCATGTGTACATCTGAAAAATGCACATGAAGAAATGTGTACTTTTCAAAAATGCACACAAGTATGTTTTAATCAGTGGGAGAAGAGAGCACACTTTTCAAAGATGTGCACAATTGATCATAGAATCATAGAATAGCAGAGTTGGAAGGGGCCTACAAGGCCATCAAGTCCAACCCTCTGCTCAATGCAGGAATCCACCCTAAAGCATCCCTGACAAATGGTTGTCCAGCTGCCTCTTGAATGCCTCTAGTGTGGGAGAGCCCACAACCTCCCCAGGTAACTGATTCCATTGTCGCACCGCTCTAACAGTCAGGAAGTTTCTCCTGATGTCCAGCCGGAATCTGGCTTCCTTCAACTTGAGCCCGTTATTCCATGTCCTGCACTCTGGGAGGACCGAGAAGAGATCCTGGCCCTCCTCTGTGTGACAACCTTTCAAGTACTTGAAGACTGCTATCATGTCTCCCCTCAATCTTCTGATGTGTACGTTTGGAAAATATGCATGAGAATAGGCATGGATTTTCATGCGAAAAAACAACTAAAGCTTGCAATCTGAAATGGACTCAAGTTGGAATGAGCTTCGAATTAGAGAACTTCAAGCAAGTTCAGGTTTTGCTGATTCGTATACTCTACTCTGGAGAAGCGTCACAAGAACGTCATTGAAGTTTCCAGGACTGCTGCAGAACATATGGTTTGAGAACTACAGCCGTTAAAGGCTGACATTTATTACTCAGGCTAAGGAATGTAGAGTTATGTAAAGACAACAATATTCTGTATTGAAGTATCCTATATATAAAATATAAAAACGTTTTCACCAAGATGGCATGTGATCTGCCTAAGCCTTCTTCACACATGAATCCTTTATGTTCTTCTTGACTAGGGGAGCCAATGGGTGAACAATCATTTCAGAATCCACAAACTTCTTACTGTCCAAGGAACAATGGCTTGCCAGAAGAGAAACAGTACATAGATCCATGGGTTCTGGGCAGCTCCTGACATCCACACATTAGATTAGGTGCTGCTTCCCATGGTATATTATTATATATGGAGGTCCATGAGGCTGTGTGTATTTTGTAAAGTGAGAACAGTCTCAACTTATGATTCCCACCCCAACCATAAGCTTCACATCATGGAATACAATATACAGCTTCACACACACAAAGTGTGGGCTTGTGTGTATTAAAACACATGAGCCCAAGCCCTAATATATATATATATATATATATATATATATATATATATATATATATATATATATTCCTGGGTTACTGGGGTAATTTGGGGTGACTTAAAATAATTCTGTATCAAATAAAATCTGTCAGACAAGTAGTTTTCAAAGGCCAATTATCCTAACTTTTGCTCTCTCTTTTGATTCTATCTTTCAGCTGAGAATCAGTGTGTCAACTGAGACAGTTTTCAAGTTTCAAGGTACAGATAAGAAAAATGTGCCTGAGTAATTTATGACGCACAGAGACAAATATTGAGCTGAACAGAGTAGTGATGACCAAGTAAGAGCTAGAAGAGCTAAACAAAAATGATTTAAAACCCAGCTCATGCTCACTTTGAAAGGTGCTGCTTGATAACTCAGATAAGTTATAAGGCTTTGCACAAACTCTGTGGCAGACATGCAGCAAAAGCAGAGGGGATTTAGGGTGGCAGGAGCAATTATTTGTACTTTCCAAGGAACTGGAAGGGCAAAGTCTTATCAAAATAACACAAGAAAGAAATAACATTGAACAGTGAAATTCTTTTTCAAGGAATTTGATTTATCCGGATTTTCAAAGGAGCTCTTTTAACAAAAACTACTTTGCAAGCAGTTGCAAAGGACATGGGGCTTCTCACAAATATCTGGACTTGTTGCTCTAGTAACTTGTTCTTCCATGGACCTTCTGCAACATTCCCTTTTGGTTTATGACATTAAAAACAGCAATCATTTTTGTTTTCTCCCATTCATTTCATCCTGTATAATTGGCAATTGTACTTCCAGCATGTTGCCTTTCAAAAACTACCCCTGGGTGGGCAACACACAGCCCATATGTGATCCCCCCAACCCCTGATCATTTTTGCGGTTCCAAAAGGTTGCTGAATTTTCTATCATGTGGCAGTGGCAGCAAAAAGTGGCAATTTTTCAAGGAAAGAGGCAAAGAGGGAGCATGCACTTTATTTGCAACTTGAATCATGCTCCCAAAGCCTCCTGGGAGAGCAATTATGCTTGCAAACAAGGCACCTTCCCCAAGAGTCTGATACTCATCAGCACTGTTGCCTGTAGCTGGTCCTAGCTGTGAGAGTCCTGCTGCCAATGCAGGTCTGGCTGGGCCAACCCAGGCAATATTGCTGGGAAGACGCACTATGCTACAAAGAGAGAGAGAGTCTTGAATGGAGTATTGCTGCTGGGTTTGAGTAGCTGTAGGCAAGATGATTGCCAGTAAGCCACCTGCTAACCTGGCTGCCTTCCCCTCCCTCCTGTCCACTCTGCTCTCTCCCCTGCTGCTTCGCTTTACAAGGCAGAAGGGGGAAAGAGGTGATCTGGTTTTTATAAAAAAATGTTTTTATAGACTGAAGCTAAGTCTCTAAAACCACCTACCATCTTCATTTCCCCAGAGGGCCTCTGGGCACCATGGGGGCCTAGAGCAGATTGCGGGTGGCTGGCCTAGAGGCAATTTGTGGAATGAGTCTGGGTGGACGGCACTTCACCTTGCAGTGCCCTGTGAATTGCTGTTGCTCCCAACATCTAACACTCATGGGGTGGGAGGGTAACTTCTGCCCCAAAACCAAAGTCTGGACCTAACAGTATTACTGTCTTAGTGCATAAGGAGGCCCATAGCTGTGCAATCCCTCCACTGTCACCACTCACTCTTTCCTCCTCTCGCTGTCCAAGCCAGTAGCATCCTCAGTAGAGAGGCAAGGGAGTAGGCAGGCTTGTAGTGATTTGTGAAATGGCAAAGGCCTGGGAAGAAGGGCTGGCAGGTCCCAAATACTGCTTAACTTGTGCAGGACTGAGCTGCGGTCTATATCTACACACTTGCACATACCGATGTAATTTTTTAAAATATATACAAATTAAAGGGAGAAAAACAGGCCAAAGGGATCCCCAACACTGTGGAGGGTGCCCACTGAATTTTTGGTACCTCAATCAGCTGCTTGTGCTGCCTTACAGTAGTAGAGTCAGCCCTGGTCCCGCTGATTGTGATTGGAAAGTAATACTTCGTTCTCTCCCACTGAACTCAAAATGATGTACTTTTTAAATTGTTTGTGTTTTGCTATTTATGGTTTTAATGTAATTTTTATTGTTGTTTTATTTTTTGGAAAGATTTTTTGTAATTAAACAAATTAATGAATAAATACATAATATTAACTTTGGTTGAATAATATCTTATGTTTGTAGTATAACTGCACACATCCATAATTTTCAGTGGAGTTGGAATACCACATTTTCTTTTATATATTTTGCTAAATATTATGTAGCATATTTTTAAAATGCCACCTTCCCATGCTTACTTTTATCCCATTGTACATCTGCATTTTGAGAAGAAAAGATGAAGAAAAAGCCTTCCAAAACTCAGAATGAGAAGGCATTGCAATGGGGATAGCAATAAACTATTTACACCTTTTACAGGAATACTGCTTGGAGGTCTCTTATAGCCCATCACAGGCGTTGCACATTGCTGGAGATGAAGGCTCTCCTGTCTGCTCTTTAACAATATGTATTTAAAGTGCAGCTGGTGTATCACCCTCTTAATTTAATTCCTTTTTATGATACACATGTGAGAGAGCCATCTATTTAAAGTCATTCACATTAGTTCAGGATTGTTGAGTATCAGATACTCTTGCAAAACAGTTGGTCTTTTTAGTTTTAGCAAAATGCAGATGACAAAGCCTCAGGAAGGCATGTAAGTAATATACATTTATCTCAATAGAGACACTGGTGTTGTAAAGAAGAGGCAGCCTCACAGGCTCCCCATAATTCTGATCCACCAAATGTAACTGATCAGCTTCCAGGCACAATGGAAAGAGCATAAGAAAAGCTCTGCTGGATCAGACTAAAGGCCCGTCTATTCCAGCAACCTTTCTCCCCACAATGGTTAACTAGTTGCCCATGGGAAGTCCACAAGAAAGACATGAGAGCATGAGCCATCTCCTGTTGTCCCCATGGCTGATATTCAGAGGCATGCTGCCTCTGATCCTGGAGGTAGCATATCACCGTGAGGATTATTGATACTAGGGTGACCATATTTTGGAAACCAAAAAGGAGGACAACATGGCTGCCTAAGGGGGCATGCCCACCAACATGTCCAGCCCCCAAGGGGGCGTGGTCACCAACATGTCCAGCCCCAAGGGGGCATGGCCACCAACATGGTCGGCCCCCAAGGGGGTGTGGCCACCAACATGTCCAGCCCCCAAGGAAGCATGCCCTCCCGAACATGGCCTTGGTCACATGTCTGATTTCACAGACTGCCATTAAGACAAACCTGTTCTACATAACATCTTAATGTTAAAATCACTGAAATAAAGAACAAGTGAGACATTCAACTTCTGGTTTATCAATGACAAACTAATCTAAATATTTGTCATTATACCTCTGGTTCATTAGCCATGTAAGCAAGACCATGGTCAGTAGCAATACAAAGAAAGGCCAGAACGGCTGCCCATTATCACAATGCTAGACAAGGATCTTTCCCTTCTTTTATCCAAATATCTCCTTAATTTACACTGCCTCAGCGTGCAGACAACAGATATCCCAATCAGAAACCCAAAGAAAACTGTCCAAAGAAACCTCAGAAATACATCCCAGTGATTTCAATAAAGTTTATTCCCAGATAAATGAATATAGGATTTTTTAAAAAAGATTTTTTTAAGAAGGATGAATAATTAGCAACAATTGATAAAATGTTTACATCATGTCAATTATATCAAAGCAAATTGGAGAGGAAGGTCTATGGGTCAAAATGCATTATTAAAAAAAATGAATTACTATCTTCTAGCACCAGCTAGAGACCCACTTCTTCCTTTGCACTATGGAGCAAGTAGACACAAATAACTCAAGCATGCAAGCCAAACCACATACCACAGAGGATGGCTAAAAACAACAATCTATGTTGGGAAAGAATTTCCTTCATAACTCATAATTCCTGATCCTAAGTATGATGACGCAGTAAAGGTTTTAGGAAATCTCGCTCATATTGGCATAGGTTGAGATATTTTGCTATTGGATAGCACCTGTAATCTCACATTATAAACATGGCATTCTATGATACTATAACTCACTGACCTCCACATGAAGCGGGTCCCATTTTCCTTTCATGCTGCTCTGGGCAGAGTATATGAGGGGCAAGAGCCGTAGCGCTGTCACACAGGGCACATCTTTTCTGTGTCCTAGTGTCAAACCTTAGCACAGCACAGCCTGGTACCTTCCAGCTGCTTTGGGTTACAAGTCCCATCAGCTCCATCTAGCATAGCCTCCAAAACATCTGGAGGGCACCAGATTGGGGAAGGCTGCCCTAGCATCTCCAGGTAGGGCTAGGTAGAAAACTGCTATTTGAACATCCACAAAACCACAGTAGACAGTACTAAACTAGGATGGACAACAGCTGCTTGGATCTATGGGATTCCCAGGCAGCCTTTCATGCTGGCACTGTGCAGATCCAGACCAGTTTAGCTTCAGCAGCGTTGTTGCATCAGACCCCTTTCATGTCATGTCTTTGGGCCTATACCTACACCTATTGCCATTTGTGTGATTGCCAACCGATTAGAGGCAGACTACGTTAATCATACTTCAGTCCCATTAATATCAGTGGGAATTCTGCCAGTCATGACTAACTTGCTTCATTGATTTCAACGGGACTGAAGTGTGGCTTACATGGTCTGGATCCAATCCATGGTGATTTTTAAAGGGGCTGCTTCAAAAATCAAGGAAGAATGTGTAATTTCAAATTAAATCCATACTTTTTTTAACCTCCATGTAGTCCTTCTGGGGTTGTAACAATATGCTTTCACAACTGATCACAAGGAGTCCACTGAGTATCTGAAGCAGTCCTATGGTTTTGTGATACCAGTGTCATAGGTTATGTTTACAATAAATAGCTAATAGCAAATTCAGTTCATTACAATTATTATTTTTTCTTGTTGTCATTGCTGATAATACCTGTCAAAATAAGAAGTTGCTATTCCAGAGAAAGAAAAGGAAACATTTTTTTGCAGACACAAATACATACAGAGAGCTTCAGCTATTGGTCGGTACAGAAATGCAATAAATAAATAAATAAATAAATAATTGACCCTCTTTAGCTACACAAAGCATAAATATATAATACTGGCATGGAGATTTTTTTTTTAGTTCCTCCCTTTTTATTGTAAATAACAGAACAGAAAATAAATAACGAAAAAGAAAAAAGAAATATTACATATATAGGAATAGTGTCAATCAAGTGTAAAAAAAACAAAAGGGGAGGGGGGGAGAAATCATAAAGATAAAAAGCCTGTGCTATGTGGCATGCCCATCAAAGACCTATACTTTCTTCATTATTATTTATATTACCCACTTTCCCCACACTTCCAATATATGCAAAAAATAAATTCCTAACAATCATCCAAACAAAAGCAACACCAATCTCCCCCTCCCCAAATAAAAGCAGAACAATTCTAAATCCAGCACACATAAAACAGAAAAATAGCTTTAAAAGGGAAAATATTCCTACCTGGGCTTCAAAAGGCATGCCAGACATGCCTTGATTGAGGGGGTGATTGGGTGGCCAACTAGCCATCACCCCACAAATGCCTGGCACCAGGGTTGGGCTGCCGCTGCCCATCACCCCGCCTGCCACTCCAGCCTGGATTCCGGCCGCTGCACCCGCAAATCTGCCCCATGTGCGCCAGTCCGCTCCCTGCCCGTGCGTGCCAGTCTGCCCTGCAGGACAAGTAGAAGGCCCCATCGAGGCAGGGAGGGGCGGGGACACACTCCCGGAAGTCCAGGAATGTGTCCCTCTAGCTTCCTCGCCCCACCCTGATGGGTCCTTCTACTCGTCCTGTGCGATGGCACAGGACAAATAGAAGGCCCCATCGAGGCAGGGTGGGGTGGGGATGCGAGTTCCCCCCAGACAAAATGGGGGGAAACTGGGATTTCCCCCCGGACACGTTTTGGGGTCCCCCATGTGTGGACATGTCCGGGCAAAACCAGACATATGGTCACCTTAATTGATACCTTATCCTCCATGAATTTGTCTAATCCCTTTTCAAACCCATCAAAAATGGTGGCCATCCCAGGATATATATATATATATATATATATATATATATATATATTAAAGGAAGTGAATTCCATAGTTTAATTTGCACTGTGTGAAGACATATTTCCTCTTGTCTGTCCTGAATCTCATTGGATAACCTTGGGTTCTCATATTTTGCGAGAGGTACCCCAGTTGTTAGGCTCAATAGTACCCCAAGGTTTTTTTTGGTATTTTTTCTTTACCAAGAACAAGAAGCACTAAGACCAGCATATTTGCCAGACTCAGACAGATAATATACTAACTGGATGAAAATGTGTCAACAAAACCAGCTCAATAAATAGTCCCCTCTTTGTGCACCTCAATATGCTCTTCATAGCATTCATGTTTTTCTACATTTGAACTAGCCAAAACCTTGCCTCAATATTTAAAGAAGTGTGAAATATATTTGATAGACAAGTTCCAATCCACATGTTAGGCTAACTGGTATGAAACAGAATGTTTTGTATATAAATTTGTTATGTCTTTTTAATTCTTACTCTACAGAAGGTGCAGGTCCCCTTAAAAACCCTCTTACATCGCACACTAGGGTCCTGATCCAGGTCAGGGCCCCAGAACCTAATCTCAAGTAAAAATGAAAAAAGAGCAGAGCGTGCTTTCTAAAGAGAAGAGCTTCCTGTATCCATGGAGGCTCTCTGCACAATTGAGAATCCTGGCTTGTGTGGAGAGCCTTCATGGATACAGGAAGCTCTTCCCTTCAGAAAGTCACCCTCTACTAGCTGAGAGTGATGGAGCATGTGAGGAGGGGACAAGGAAGCAGCATCCAGACACCTCTCCATCGTGCCTTGATCTGTATGAAACTATTAGAGGGAGAGGGAAAGGAAGCAGCTGCTGAACTTTGCAACTAAGAATCTAGTGCCTGAATTTGCTTCTTTTCCCCCCTCCTCCCTCCCAATCCTCTTTCCTTTTGTGCCATTTTTTTAGATTGTGGGCAGGGACTGTCTTAAGAAATATTTTTGTATGCCACCTTGAGATCCATTTTGGCTAAAGGGTGGGATTAAAGTGCTAAAATAAATAAATAAGTAAATAAATAAGTAAATAAATAAATAAATTTATTCCATACAGCTATGGAAAGCTGGGACTAGGACTTCTCTTTTGACCCGATATGGTAGTGAGTCTCTGCTGCAACTGACTCTGAAAAGGAGGCCAAGAGCAGACATTGGAGGAAATCCTATAGCCCTATGGGTTTTATTTATTTATTTATTTATTTATTTATTACATTTCTATACCGCCCAATAGCCGGAGCTCTCCGGGTTCTCCTGGACATCTGATGGGCATCAGGAACCTGATGCTGTGAACCCTCATCTTATGCTCAGCTTATATTTGTAAAATAGACCTTATATCACAGAAGTGCTGTAACTCTCCAGTGACCTCCGTCTAAGGAAATGGAAGTCTAAGTGCTGGAACCACTGAAACTTCTCATTACTCAGAAGTGGGGTGCATACATGTAATCTTAGCCAACACAAGGGCGTATTTCCAAAAGCAATTCTTTGTGAAGCAGAACCACTGCCCTCTATGTAAAAGTCTGAATCATTTATAACAGGCTATTTATTACCATGGAGATGACAAAAATAAGGGCACCTGACCCATGCTTAAAAATACACACGCAACTTCTTCTGATTCAGAATTGCTTGTTGAAGAAAAAAAGTAAGTTATTCAGAATGGTTATGGCTGTAAGGTAAGTACAGATTCATTCCCCCTCCCGAAGGTAAGGTTAGTAATAATGGATAAAATAAAAGTGAAAGAGGAGTATGGTCTGTAAAACGAATTGTTTGCAAACAAAATGCTCTTTGCAGTTTTCCTCAAGGTACTGAATTTATAAGAATTAAGCCTTTAATGATGCAATAAAACCATTTACTAATTGCTATGTGCCTAGAGTGTCTCTAAATAGTAGTTCAATCCTTAACTTGTTTTTAGGAGTCTATTATTATTAGGTCTTTTTACAATAAAGTGTTAACATACAAAACAGAAGGTAATAAAATCTCACTTTTCCAGACTTTTCTCATTCATATTCTTCTGTATACTAAAATGTATGGCATCCTTCCTCACCCAAGACTACTAAAAATGCATTCTTCCTTTCTATCACTTCTCTGCCTTTTGTTTCTGTTCTTATCAGCTTAATATCTGATATGTCCTCTGAGGACTACATATTTCATGGATTTCCCCTTATATTACACAGATTGGAGAAAGAGTAAACTGTGAATGGTTTAACATATGCTTACTTATTCCAGAGGAGTAGCTGTGTTAGAGCCAGTTTAGTTCTTTACAAATTGCTCGATGTGGAATGGCTCAATTGTCTCTGGAGACCCAACTACATGAAGGAAGTAAACTCTGACTTTGTGCAATCTGAGATACACTCTTTGGCAGTGATTCAGTTGTGTGCAATGGTTGTATAGCAAGCAACATGAAAAGTAGCTGTATCTGCTTCAAACATTTTACAAAAGTTTCAATTATTCCTTATTGCAAAGCAAAAAAACAAATAAAAAACAAAAACAAAAAGCAAATCTAAATATTTCCACAAAAGCTTGTTTTCCTATAGTGTATTGTATCCTCCCTAAACAATATCCTAATTCAACAAGTATGTGGAATGGTCAAAGAACATAAGTATTCATATACATTTCTCAATTGAGAGATACAATGGAGAATAATCATATTAACAAGGTAAGAATTAATAACAAACAGGAATGGAAAATATACATTGTTTTGAATCTCTCTGTGTGTCTCTCACACCCACATACACATAGCAGTATCTCTTTCCACTGCATGCAGTTAAGTAATAGCTTGTTCCCTATGGAAACCCAGGCATAGGGATGGGAGAACAAGCAATGTTTGAGCATTGTCAGGATTCTCCAAACATTGTTTTGCTGCTTGTCTCATGCCCGATTCTTGTTTGCATTTGCAATGGCTGCTTGCTCTGCATGAATGGAGAATCGCGCAACTCGAGCAGCAATTAAACATGAAATTTGCACAAATTTCCCCAAATGTGCACAACTTTTCTCTGTGGACTAAAGCTGGGTTGATGGGGAAATTTGTGCACATTAGGAAATTTGCACAATTCGAACTGGGAAAGTTGTGCATATCGAACATGAGCACATGTTCGGCAACTTGCTAAGATTTTTGGTGGACACATACTCCAGGAGATGTGCACATATCCCAGATTGCACACCTATCACAGTGTCTGTTCCCATGCATACATATATGCTGGGATTGTGGGGTGTGAGGAGGCGGAAATAGAAATGCATTAAGCGCTATCAAAATCCTCTTAAAAAACAACACTGCATGTGGTTATATTACTTTGCTATTTGAGCAGTGATCTGCCATATTAGAGATGATGCAAACTTCTCTGTACTTAGATTTAATTAACAGTGACAGAATGTAAGCAAAGGTGATGCAGATTCTCTTATTGCAATTACCACGTTTTCTGAGTTCCCCCTTGACTAAAGTGGAGCTCAAATTATCTTCAAGGTGTCAATTCTCTAACTCTAGAGGAAAATTTGATCAGTTCTAATTTTTTTAAATAAATGAATTTCTGTTATGACTCTCTGTGACAAGACCACTTTACTCTACATCAGTATTTCAGCAATAATGGTGGTATTTGCTGGCATCTCTAACAAAAGTGAAGGATTTCCATCTCCATGAGATATGTTTCTTTTTTCTCCACCAGAAAATTAACATATTTAAATTCTTGTACAGTTTCGTCAAACTCATGGCAGATAACAATTTACTACACAATGTATTAAAATACAAATTGGGTTGGATCCAGACTTAGCCATAGTTAGAGTAGTCCCACTGAAATCAATGGGGCTTAATTTAGGCATGACTTCAAACCCCATCCATTTCAGTGGGTCTTTCCTAAGTATGACTAAGGCCGTAGCTAGACCTAAGGTTTATCCCAGGATCATCCTGGGTTCGTCCCTGCCTGAGTGCTGGATGCCCTGTGTGGCACTCAGATGAACAGGTTTGACCCCAGGACAATCCTGGGATAAACCTTAGGTCTAGCTACGGCCTAAGTCTTGATCTAATCTATTAGGTTAGGCAGCCTTTTTGAACCATAGGCACACATTTGCTGTCGGTTCTGAAGAGAAGTCCTCACTTTGCAGGCTCCTGGGGCTTGTCTCTTGTGAAAATCACTTGTGTGTTGGTGCCTCCGTCCCCTCAACAATTTCCTTGTAACCATAATTTGCAGCAAGATCATAGGGTTTGTGGACAGGTCCTTCTTGACTTATGCCTTTGTTCCAGATATAGCCCCATTCAATATAATAGACTCCTGGATTGGACCAAAGAGCAGGGTGTCATGATCCATGAATCAGATCCCCTATTATCCAAGAAGGGGTCTGAGGATACAGATGAGAAGGACAAGCGGGGGCAGGAACCAGCTCCATAAATTATGTTGTGTGCACCACCGTGAACTGGTTGCTATGGGACCATGAAATTAATGCTATGGGAGGCATTAAACAGGACAAGTAACCTGCCTCAAAGACTGAGTAAAAGGCAGAGATGGGGGGGCTGAGCTTTTGAACCCAGTTTTTAGCACCAACAATACCTATTTCACAGCAATCCTAGCTGTGAAAAATAAACTAAATGTGTTACTTTTTAAATGTGAGTATAGGGCACCTTGGTGGGAACCAAGAAAGACATCTGGGGGGACACTGGTGACATGGGTACCACATTGGTACACTTGTTTTACTGTCTGATTACAATACTTGCAAGAAAATATTCTACTTAATTTCTAACTATCAGTTTGTATGAGCACCATAGGAGTACGGATAGGGTGTGCCCTGTATGCCCAGGAACACCCTAGTATCTTTGAGAGGGCCCTCCACTTTGCCTCTCAGTGGGCAGTAAGGCTCAGGAGGTGAGATAAGGCATGGCGGCGGCACCCGCTTCAAGTGGCTGCACCTTTCTTGGATGCACAAACGAGAAAGGAGGCTGAAGAGGGGGGATTGTGGGAGGGGAGGAGGGGAGGGGGCATTTTCAGAGGCCCTAGATGGAAAATGCTCTCCTCTGTCCTGTCCCCCCCCCCCCGTTTTCCCTTCCTCCGCTCCAAACCCACCCAATCATGGCCATTAGTATTGCGGGGAGGAAAGGAATGATATGCTTTTCCACACCCACTGCTCCATTCAGGGTGGGTGGGCATGAGGTGGGAAAGGCCCCAACTGGAACAGGGAGGGCAGGAAAGTGTGATGTCCCCTCCTTCACTCCAAGCCTCCAGTCAGAAAGTGGCAAGTGCATAATTCCCTGGGGCCACACACTAATGAAACGTGCTATGCACACCTTTGATGAGCAAAAGAGACAATGATAATATTTTTGATGAGCAAAGGAGACAATGACAATATCTTATAAAGGAGACAATGACAATATTTTGACATGTGCATACCATGCTTAAAGATCTGGGTGGCTGAGGGGATCATAAAAGAAGATAAATTATGGTGAATTTATCCACTCAGAGTCTGAGGGAATACTGCCATTTCATTCTGAGTTTCGGTTTTTCCCTTTTCTTTTTTTTTTTATAAAGCATTTTAAATTATAAACTGACTTGAGTGACTTGGTATACCAAAACAAGTAATTAATACATAATAAACAATAACATAATGCTACTATCCATAGCAATGCCTCCTTTTTAAAAATCCATATTCATGCCTGATTCATGATTCATAATTCTACTTCATATTTGCAAACGCTGCTTACAGTCCAAATCTATAGATGTTTACTCAGAAGCTAGCCCTGCTAAATGCAGTTGGATTTTCTACCAGGTCAGTGTGCAAAGGACTGTAGACATAGCTAACTATACAGAATGGCTATTGTGATGCTGTAATAGCTTCATATTCAACTTGATTTTGTAATGTGTCCAAGGTCAAATCAATCATAACCTCTTCCCTAGTCTCTGAAACCTCTGATGTTTAGGTCATCATGCAACTCTTGCCCCCAACCCCAAATTTCTTATTTTCTATCAGTGATTGGCAGGGAAGCCTAGGGAGACGTTCTCTTTATTACTTTCATTTGCACAGTTTTATAGCACCAGGATAATGATAGGTATAAGTAAGGAGCAGGAGAAGCCATATACAATATCATATCTTGGCCTGCCCTTTCTTCTTTCTTATTCATTGCTGGAAATGTCTCTCTCATTGCTTTTAGCAAACATGTTCCAGCAATAGATTCTATTTTCGTTCTCATCCTCATTTTTCATTCTACAGAGTCACTATGTGGGGAGCCCTGACAAGAATACATTTATGAGAGACAAAGAAACAGGAAAGCCTGAATATATTTTAGTTAAAGGTCCTCTGGGGCAGTAGCAGCCGCCGCAAACAACAACAAAATAGTTCTTAAGTCGTTCCTTAGCACTTCAGCAAGGATATTTTCTGCAAGGAAGAGAAAGTAAGGGCATAGTATTTTAAAGCCATTAAAAAACTTAAACGAATAAGCCTTAATTCCACCAAAAAATTAGTGAAAGCCAACCTTCCCATAATTTATTTGCTTCAGGCAAAAATATCTCTTATTGTGCTTTTGTCATCTAAAATCTTTTCACCTTAGCCTGCAATGAAAATGTGTTGCTTCTTATACTTTGAAGATTTCATTTCATTTGAATTCTAGTTCAATCGCTTTTTGCACGTACGTTTCTCTGTAAGGTACAGATGCAAAGGGCACCATACAGAGAGAAAACACCCCCAAACTACAGAGGCAAAGCTGCTTTTGTTTTTACCTTTTCCCCATCATTACTTAGAATTAGAAATAATAAAAATATTAAATAATAATGTTGAAACATACTGGCATCAATAAGAATCCACATGCAAAGCTAGTAGATTAGCCTGCATGAAAATCTGAAGCAAAGTGAAGATAATACAGAGTTCCATTCTATTTTCCTGGATCTAAATCTTGGAACTTTGTGCTCACATGATATCAAACTAAGACTTTGTACAGGTTGATTTTTTAAAAAAAGTTGATTCAAAATGTGGTTAGACAAATGTGAACATATGGAATACTTCTTCATACAGCACATAGTTGCACGAATTCCTAGAGGAGAAGGCTACTAATGGCTCCTAGTCCTGATGACTACATGCTACTGTCAATAAGCCTATATATTCCAGTTTCTGGGGAACATGGGTTGTAGGGTGCTGTTGTGAGTCCCTGGTCAACAGCTGGTTGACCACTGTGTGAATGGAGAGCTGGACTGGATGGACCCTTGGTCTGATCCAGCATGGCTCTTCTTAAGAATGGCTCTTACATTCCTCCATTCTCTGCTTTTATCTGACAGCTAATTTTCAACTGTTCATGATACTGTGTTTTTATGGTGACTTCGTAGTTTGTATCTTTATTTTATTCTATTATTTAAAATTGTTGTTAGCTCCTTTGTGTAACTGTGATTCTAAAAAGTGGAGTACAAATAGATTGTAATTTGCAGGACTAGCTCACTGGAGAGGGTTAGAATTGGGTGGAGGTACCACGGGTATCCACGGGTCTCTCATCTACACCAGCTTGGAGCCGATATGACAAAAAAGAAACACACAAACACACACACACACCTTCTGCCCTTGACAGCACAAGCTAGCAGGATCAGGATGGACCACTGGATCTGCTGCTCCTCCACATCTCCCTGACTCTCATTTGGATTGCATTGCCCATAAATATTTTAAACAAAGTGAATATTGGCCAGTGGGGGGAGGGAGTTATACTGAATGAGTCAGCTCAGTATAATTGCTGTTGAATCCAGAACACTCTGAATCCAGAAAGGTTTGAAATTCTGGTGGTCATCTGACAGGAGATCATGGTAGCCACAGCTGGCTCCCTTCTGTTCATGGTTTGTAACTCTGGGATGATTATGTTCATCCCAGAACATGGTTGTCAGTGCTGTATGGTGAGAAAATGTCAAGCTCCTTTCTCTGATTCAGCCACAGAATTTGCTATTTGTGTCTTCCTATGGGCCACTTCACATATAACAGCAAGATACAAAACCCAGAAGTTTGGATCTAATGCTGGCCATCTGACGGTGGAATGGAAACTGCTAGTGGAATAGATTTCCTTTACCCTTAATGCCACCTGTGCCCCCCAAATCTGCTCTGGAGGGTTGAGTGACTCTCAGTCTAGACTTAGGGAATGTGGGGGGCAGGTTGGAGGGGGAGGAGAGAAAGGGCACATCCCATTGCACCAGCAGACATCTGCTCACATGTCATTGGATTCAACCAAAATGTTGGTAGGATCTTTAAACACCATCCTATTTAAGGGATTTGATAAATATGCAAAATTGTTTGTGTATATTTGTGGTGACTGGTCTTTTGTTACGGACATGTACTCATTTAAAGCCACCACCTCCCACATCTGTGTTTAGAATGAGAGACCAATATTGTCAGGATTAGATACTTTATTTCAAGGTGGCTCAGAATAAATACAACACTTAGCAGGTTCAACTTTCAATTTCTGACTTCATATGGAATAATGAAATTTAGTACCACTGAAGGCCAATTAGAACATTTTAAGCACAACACACAAGCAAAAGGTGTAGTCAGGTGCTACATTGTGCATATGTGAAACTAGATAAAATAATAAGCACCTTGGACCTAGCTTCTGGAATTCAAGAACCACCTCAAGTTTATATATGCACGCATTACTTTCACATACTGTCCCACAGGCCTTTTGTCATTTGTTGGCTTGAAGGCACAGGGCCAATCTGGATACACAATTTGTACTTCAAGGCATTCATCACCAAAGGTGCATGATGCCTCACAGCTCAGTGCACAAGACATATTGGGCCTCCGGAAGCCAACATATGGATTAGATGAATCTGCACATGCTGCTCATGCTGACAGCACTACTCCTCAAGCCCCAAAGCATCTGCCTTCGCCGTCTCTACTGCTGAGTTTGGTATGCTACTACTTGCAGGTGTCTGTACAAGAATAAAAACAACCCTGAGTTTTCATATTCCCAGATGGGGAAAATCAATTTCAGTTCCCCCAAATGAAGGAAGCACTGATGTGGAATGCCTCTAAACACTACCTGTTCTGTGGGGTTGATGGCGTAAGGGAGATGGAAAGACACAGAGATCATCTAGTCACTGAATCACCTGCTCTGAAGAATAGCACAAGAGCAAACGGAAGAACTGAAGGGATAGAAGGCATGATCTGGGAAGTGTACATTTCTCCTATTTATTTATTTTTAGATTGAATAAGTTTGTTAAAGAAAAAAGGTAGCTGTAAAATACCCACAAACTGAAGAAAGGAGAAAATCAGATCTGTAACAGATATATTCCAGACATACTTGAAAGCAGACCTTATTCCTATGGGGAATTAAGCGTTATACTGTGGTCAGTGAAATTTCCTTTGAGATATCCTTGTGACACATATAGATATTTTGTACTGCAATATTAATAGGAAAGAAATAGTGCAATGACGTTTCAACCCCATTAAAAGCGCTCACCAGCAATTTCATATGCATTTAAAAATGCTTTTTATTGTTATTTTGTTTTTTGCATTTGGGAATTTGAGCCAATTATTCATTTTTGGTGGAGATGCTATTTCTTATTTTTTAATCCAAGAGTATCAAAGATGCATGTTTCTTCAGTATGCAGCCAGTGGTCTATGTACCATGAATAATAATGTAATGCTAATAACAGAACTGAAACTCCAGCACATTTTGGTGTGCATGAAGGCATAGCTGACGTGTAACTGAATACAGCTCAGAATACATGCTCAGAATACATGCACAACATATTTTTCTTCATGTTCTCCAGTTCTCTCAGATTGTGTAATGATATCATGGGTATCTCACAATATATGAGTTTTTAATTAAAGTCACAGTTCAGCTCACCATTAATCCTGGCAGTCAGAGGTGAAAAGTAATATATTAGGTCTCTGAGTTGTTTGAGAAAAGAATTGAAGCCACAATTTTACTACAAAGAAATAACACTCTTTGCAAATTTAAAAGCAAAATACAGACATTTAGAACTGTGAAAAAGCATGGATCAAGCCATTCCATTTTGGAACTTTGTAATATTTGATTACCGGGGCAAGGGAGGAGTTTCTGGTTCCCTCAGCAATCAGCTTATTTATTTCTTCTACCTTGCTTGCTGAATTTAAAGCCAAAAGGCACCATCTCCTAACAAAAAATTGATAATATTAGTTGCAAATGCTGCAGCATGATTGTTTCTGAATTGCAGTTTACCACCATTCACATTTTTAAAATCAGAAATAATTTGCAGTTATTCATTTAAAGTTATTCCGAGAATTCTCCTTTCATAATTTTGAATACTTTTCAAGAGATAACGCAAGGGTAAGCAACCTGATGCCCTCCAGCTGTACCACTCTCATAATCTCTGACCATTGGCTGAGGCTGATGGGTGTTGTAGTCCAAAACAGTTAATTAGTCCTCTGGAGGGCCCGAAAGCTGCATACCCCTATAATTAAAACAACAAAAGATATGCAGAATTGCACGAGTGCCAATTTAATTTGGAACAAACCTCCTTCCTTAGGGGCTACATAAAATACATAATATATTATAGTTTTATACACATACATATAGAAAATATATAGCACAATAAATACCATGGACTAATCAAGTAAATGCATCCACAAATACATTGTAACCCTTGAACACAAGAGTATTCCTAAGTAAAACTCTTACGTGAATGGATTTATAAACAATTACAATGTATAAAGTAAAACAAAACAAACTAAATACAACCACCCACTAAAACCAAAGTTCTGTTACCTACAATAAACAAGACTGCTAATCATTGCACTTTCAGATGACACACAAATACTCATATATCGCTACATAAGCCTGATACTAAACATGGGTGCAAAAGTTTTCCACCAGGAAAATGCCCCTGAAAACAAGACTTAGAATCTGTGGATTTTGAAATCGATTCTTAAAAGAATTGCCTGAGTTTGATATTTCTAAAAAACTTGAATAAATCCCACCTGACTTGGACAGGATCATACAAAGAAGAAGCTATTATTGAGCACAAACATTTCCTGTGCACTTAAAGGCCTTTTGGAGAGATTAATCACCACAGTCGCCTTTTGGGCTGATTCCATACTAGTCTGTCTTCCTGAGGAAACATTGGGCAACTTGGCACAAAAAAATAATTGGCACGAGTGATCACTTTTGTTGTGTTTTGGCTACTTTTAGTGCCTCCCTGTTGTTACCCCTGTACTAAGACTTAAATCTTATGTACATTTGCAATGAAGTAAATCTTATTAAACTTAATGAGACTTACATCTGAGTAGACATGTGTAGCACTGACATGTTTAGGATTATATAGTAAGTCTGACTGTCAAAAACTCCACACATGCACCCAAGATATTTTCCCATAGTCACCACAGGCAGCAGCTTGTACAAGCTGATAGACAAACATCATAACCACAATTTCTGTCTTTGTACAAACAAAACAAGCAACACTGGAACCCTAATTAGTACAGGAGCAATCAATTAAGGAGATGCCTCCTGTCGACTGTGATTTAAACATATATAGGGAGGTCAGAGAAATCTGTAATGGAATAAAATGAGTTTGCATTTCTATGACTCCAACCTGCAGATTCTGCAGCACACCAGCTTTTTTCCTGAGTGGCCTGGATTCTGTGGACTTGTGGACCGGTTTCTTAAAAGTTTGTGCAAATTTAGTCATAGAAAATATATTATTTGTTAAAAAAATCAGCCAAAAATATGCATTTTCTCCATAGGCAAAAGCATGAAAATGCATATGGGGGGGGGGATTTGCACATTTTGGGAGGAAATTGTGCATTTTCATAAGTGCAGATTTATACAAATGCTAATTTGCACAAATTCAGGGATTTGGAAAAGATCCGATTCTGTCCCTGAGTGGCCAATGAAAGGAAAGGCACCTGACAACCTGCAAATCACAGATGGAATGGATTTTAGAAAATCTGTCCATCCCTAATTATATGCTCATAGTAAATGTGCTGCACAATCCCATTTACAGGAAGGCTTTGGGAAATAATAAGTAGTCTATAGTTTTAATAACTTAAAGTTTAAAAGAGATTCTATGCAAAGGACCTTTAGAAAGTAGATATTTATCACCATTTTCTCATTCTTAATCATTATTTTGTAATTTATTTATGTAAAACAGCCACTCCAGATACATGAATAACAAGGTAATTCCATAACCAAAATGAAATTTAAAGAACACGCATAAAATGTAAAGGTATTTTCCCCTCTATTAGAGAAAAAAAATATTTTTTCTAGTGAAACATTTTGTTACCTGCTGCTTCCTTGGGTAAAAAATAAGGACTATCACAAATGGAGAGTTTAGGCTTTAGTGCACATTTTCGAATGCTTCGTTAGCGATAGGATTTTTGCTAACTGACGGAAGTTCTCCTATCCATCAATCATTCCATTCTTAGCTTGTGAATGATCCATGGGAACTCACCTGAGGTCAGAAGACTGTTCAGTTATATAATTACTTTAGGGAAGCAGTTGCAGGATTTTGTCAAAAAATCTGCTAAAAGGCAATTGAAAAGGCCAAAATAATTTTCATGCCACACATATTTAGCACAAGATCCAACTATAGCAATTTATAATTGCATAGGCCTAATAAAGCCAACATTAAAAACTGTAAAGTACTATTGCTTTCAATGGGCTACTGTTAGTCATCTGTTTCACTCTCCCATTGAAATGATAAGGATTTTAGGGAGATTCTCTTTAGCTGGATTGTACCCATGTCTTAAAACATTTGTATAACCATACAAGGATAAATACACAATCCTTAGGTGCATATTTGCACAAATTGCACCACACAGCCCTGCAAAATTTAAATGTATGAAGTATTTATTTCTAATTGCCTAAGGTAATGGACAAAAGCAGGAGTCCAAAATCCGACAATTGCAACAAAAACACCCCCGGCCACCAGAAAGCACCCAAATTGCCCTTTCTAGATGGCCTTATCAGGCAGGTGAGCATTCCATTCATTTCCATTTACTATGGGCAGTATCTGATACTGCTGCTGTGCCTCCGTTCATTTTGTTGCACCAGCAGTGACAACTGCTAGCACAACAGAAAGCTAGTGCTTCCTAAAGCAACTATGGAAATGAGCAGAAAAGTTCATTTCCAGAATAAGACTGGTCAATGGAGTACCGTTCTGCAAGCTCCACTGACCTGCCCATTCTGTAAATTAGCATTTTAGCTTGTCTCCAGTTGCTTCAGGATCCACTAGCTTCCCATTCTGCTAGCAGTGGGTCATGGTGGTGCTCGGGTAGCACTGGATGCTGCTAGGGACGTTGGAGAAATCTGTTTAGGGGTGGAGTTCAGTGGGTTTTCCTAAGCTCAGCATCGCCTCCCAGATTTTGTTTCGGTTCTTGCTATAGCACCCGACTCACAGTTTGGCTTGCAGATGCAAAGCAAGTTGTACACACCATGGAACGTGGACCAAAAAAGAAATGGATTTCCCAGCACCAGATATTCCTAGATGCTACTCTATCTTTATATAGGTTGCCTATTTACCCATATAAGCAATAGTTAACACAAGGAAAAGCCAACATTCTACCATCATTGGTTGTTAGTTGCAAAAAACCTAAATTTTAAGATTGATGGTGCCTTCTTTTTATATAGCAGTAGAAATAGCTCAAATTATATTTAATATACTTCTGCATCAGCATATCCATTTTGTGTTAAGTTCTTCAGTTGTGGGATGAATATCCCACACTAGAGGCCTTCAAGAGGCAGCTGGACAACCATCTGTCAGGGATGCTTTAGGGTGGATTCCTGCATTGAGCAGGGGGTTGGACCCAATGGCCTTGTAGGCCCCTTCCAACTCTGCTATTCTATGATTCTATGAACACAGAAATGGCTCCTGGCCTAAATTTTGCTACACAACATCACTGACTATGGATGGTAGCTACCAGTTCAACATGAGGCAGGTGACTCAAGAGCTCACAGGACATCTGAATCAGGCACGGACCAACTTCTGAATATGCACGATGTATCTCAACAAGAGATTGAAAAGAAAAGAACAAAAAAGGAAGAAAGTCTGATCTCTTATTGAAAACATCTGCTGTGGAGATATGGACCTGTCAGGTATGCTTTAGGGTGGATTCCGGCATTGAGCAGGGGGTTGGACTCAATGGACTTTCTAACTCTACTATTCTATGATTCTGCTTCCTACATTCGATATAGAACATCTGATATCTATACAATACAGTCCTAGTTTTTAGGGATAAATTTTAATTAGCACAACTTCTTGCCCATATTTTTACGGTAATTTTGTTTTCATGCAAAATGTTTTGTTTTCTATCAGCCTAAAAGCAACCAGTGCAGAATAAAAATGTAAGAGGTCTGTGTCAGAAAAAAAACATGAAATAAAAATTCTGGATCAAGTAGACAGTCTGTAAGAAGAGATATATAGCACAAAGTGAAGATTGTTCCCTGTAGAACAACATAGTTTTAATTACTTAATAAAAGCTACAGTTTAATGCACTGCAAAAGTAACCTGAGAAGGTCATTTTAGATTGAGCACAGGATTCGGATTATAAAAATGATCTAATGCAACAAACAAACAAGTTCTTTCTCTATCATGTGGACATTTCAAATTAACTAACCAGTTAGAATAAACCACTGTTTACCAAGTTTGGGTGAAATGGGAAACTAGTTTATTCAAAACCAAAAGAGACAGCTTTCAATATCATCATAGGGACTTACTGTAGCTTGTTCTCATAATGTTAAACTATGGTTTAGCATTATATCCGAACTGGAACAGATGTTGTGGCCCCATTTCTTCACCAGAACCCTTGTCTTCTTTGTCCATGCAAGATGATTTTTGGAGCATGTGATTCTTTGTAAACCCAAATTTGTACCAGCTTTATTTACTTCCATTTAATTTTAGAGTTCTGTTCAAAGCGTTGAACAGAATTCTAAAATTCTGTTCAACACTTGGTCCTAGGTCATTTAAACACCTGGTCCTAGGTCATTTAAAGCTCTTAATGACCTAGGACCAGCAAACCTAGAGGAGCTATGACATGAACCGTCCCATTCTCTTAGATTATCTGGATATAGCCTCTTCTCTAGGCCACTGCTATCTGAAGCTCGCTTGATGGGTACAAATAAGATGGCTTTCTCCATTGCCATGCCTAGGCTTTAGAATCCCTTCTCCCAAGATACACCAGTGTGCTCCATCTCTGGGTGAGGACAAGGTAACGTTTATTGTAAATGCAGTCATCTGTAATGCATATTAAGTGAAGCTTCTTTTCATGTGGAAGATGACTGCTTTGCCATTTTCTAAAGCAAACAAGAAGCTTAATACCATAAGTTCTTCTATATGTGGATGATATTGCAATAATCTCCACTATACTAGTTGGAAAGCGAAGGCTCTTGAGAAAGCTGAAGTAAGTTCTGTATAAGAGAGCATTTGTCTATTAGCTACTCTAAGACTAAAACTGTAGTCTATGGGAAGAAGAGAAAAACTCATACATGAAGTTGGACAATGAATCTATTAAACAATTTCAGAACTTTAGATATCTGGCCCTTAGCTTCCACGTCCAACTTTCACGGAGACAACATCGAGATGCGATTAAGCTGAAATCATCTCAATTATTATTATAGATTAATTAATTTCATTTATATATTGCTCAATAGCCAAAGCTATCCCTACTTCAATTTTTTAGGTCACAAGGGGAAGTTTGGTCGACCCTTCGGAAGAAGGCAGTTCCACAAATGATGTATGGGTATATACGAATGCCTCTTTTTTTTAGGTGGTTTATGAGATTCCTCCTGTCATCCAGGGTATACCTGATTCACTTTTAAGGGCAAAAGTAGAACTGACTTCTGTTAAGACATATATCTGTATTGCACTTGCTTTATATTGGCTCAAGTTGACTTCTATGAGTGACTCCTGCCTCCCATTCCCTCCTTTCAAGTGAAAATTCAGACCTTATCCCAAAAGTCTTTGGTAAACTTGACCAGACCTATACTGCATGCTTATGGTACTAATACGAGTCTTTACCCTCCTTTGCTTCTGATAGAGTCAAGCAAATGCTTATATATTCTAAGCAGTTGGATTTGGTTACAAGTTCATAGATTATTCCTGTTCAATAATACGTCATTTGGTCTGGAGAATTACTTTATAACTCTGACAGCCCCCTACCCCCAAGAAAATAATTCACAGCATTGCATCTACAGTGCATACCTTCTGCCTTTCTGGAGGGAAGATTTGACAATACTCTAGTCCATCAAAGACTTTGTATTTGTGGGTCTGGGGAGGTTGAGGATGTTTCCCACTACTTACTAAGAAGTTCCTCTATGACCATTCTAGGCATACATTTCTTGCTATGATTTTTGATGCCTGTCAGACAGACCCCTGTTAGAACAGATATGTGCTCTTTCTGGCAGTGATTCTTTTTCCACTGCCCATGTAGCAAAATTTGCCTGGGTAGCAAGGAAAATATGTACCAAATCCCAAACAGCTTAGAGGAGGATGATTCTGATTCTGTTGTATATGTGTGTGTGTGTGTGTGTGTGTGTGTGTGTGTGTGTATGTGTGTGTGTGTGTGTGTATATATATATATATATATATATATATATATATATATATATATTTGTATTGTACTGTTTTTCCTTTTATGTATATTGTGGTGGCCTATGCTCTATACAATAAAGTTACTACTTTTAATATTAGTTAGTACCACTAATTAAAATAACACTTTACAGAGCAACCCAATCGCTTCTTCTACCCAGTTGTCAATGGCTGGAAGAGATGAGGATGTTGCAGAGGTTGTCCTTGGCCAGTAAGAGGAGCACTATTATGGCAAAGGCCCCTCGTTGTGTCAATGTGGCTAGAAAGCCCTGAAACAGGCCATTTTATATGTACATTCTAATGTGTCTAAAGCCACTCTGATCTCCTGAGAGGGACCCAAGCTGAATTCCTCACCCATGGCAGTTTGGAGCTGGCATAGGAAATTTCCCTCCTCTTGTGACCAACACGAAGGAGATTCAAAACCACACTCCAGGGGGGAAAGACTCCAACCATCTGTCCTGACCAACGGGAATCAGCAGAGCTGTGTAAGAGATGGTCAGTCTTCTGTTTTGAGGGCTGGTGCTTGGTCTTCTGGATAGTTCCACATAAAATCAAGAGAAGCTATCCATCCTTCAAAGTTCCCAAATGGCATTAGATTGAAGGAAGCAGGGTTAGGTGGGTAGATAGCTCTGGTCTGCACAGCACAGTATTTAGGAGAAATGGACCCAGAAAGAAGGGCAGCAACAGCAGACAGTTGCAAAGATCAGTGTCAACAGACTGAACCAATGGGAATGTGGATTCAGCAGCCGCTAGAAGTATGGATTAAAAGATATGAAATTTGCCCCTGATTTTTTCTAGCTGGAGAATAGAGTGAAAGACCAGTAGTCACATCCACTATTCAAGATTGACTTAGGGCCTTGCTAGACCCTGCTGGATAAGCCGGCAGGGAGGCGAGGCGACGGTGCACTAACATTAGCGCATGCCGCCTCCTAGACGGACGACGCGCAGGGACTGCGGAAGCCCTGCAGCGTCGGCCATTTTTTTTGGTTGTTAAAGGGGCCACGTGCGGCCCGAAGACTCCGGAGAAGGTAAGCCATTTTTTTTACTTAAACCCCCCCATCCGGTCCTGATCCCTTCCCATGCCTCCTGCCCACTCTTTCCCCTCCCTCCCTCTCCCTCCGTGTCCCCCGTCCTCCCTCTCCCTCCGTGTGTCCCATGTCACTTGTCCTCCCTCTCCCTCCATGTGTCCCATGTCGCCCATCCTCCCTCTCCCTCTGTGTGTCCCGTGTCGCCCGTCCTCCCTCTCCTTCCGTGTGTTCCGTGTCGCCCATCCTCCCTCACCCCCCGGGATCCCTCCGGCCAGATGGGCACAGGGCTGAGCGCTGTGCCCAGTCTGGGGCTTTTTGCGGCTACTCGCAAGAAGCGAGCAGCCCAAAAAGCCACGGACCTTGCTAGACGTTCTGCAGCCCCGGCCTCAGGCCGGGGCTGCGGAAAAGGCGCACCATAAGCGACTTCGCTTATGGTGCATTAAGGCAGGCTTCAGTGCGGCCTGGGCCCGGATTCCCCGTGCATCATCTGGACGCACAGCAGGGAAACCGCGTCTCAAAGCGCGCTAAAGCCTCATCTAGCAAGGCCCTTAGGTCCTCCAGGTGCAGCCATAATTATGCAGTTCTGTTGATAGACACACTTTATGTACAGCTCAAGACAGTGGCTCTCAAGAAGAGTACTCCACATAAAGCCAGGATAGTCAATTAGTGGTGCATGTAAATCCAATGAGGGCAAGAATGACCCAATGATTGTGCTACTAGGAACAATCCATAATGCAAACTGTCCCTGTATGGATACTTGTGCATTTGCAATAAAGCTATGAGCTTTTGCTTATCCCAAAATGGGGTGCAGCTCTCTTTGCTTCACTTTCGTTCTGGGCTAACTAGTTAATCTTGCCCATCCAAAAACTTCTCATCATAAGAAATTCTGCTGCTGAAAAAATATTAAGGAACATGGTCTGTGTTTTCTTGCATATAGCTAGCAAATCCAGAGTTTGTGACAAGTAACATATTACTACACTGAATCAAACTTCCATAATTTTTGCTGCAGCAAAATTGTAAGTTGTTACAAATTAGATTTTAATGAGAGGGATCAAATCACAAAAGACCAGTCTAATCCAATAATATACTATCTTATTTTACTTTAAATTTAAAGACTGTTTTGTACCATATACTCTATGGCTGTATTTTATCTAATCAGTGATTTGGAAAATAAGGTAACAGGAAAATGTTATTAAACCATGACGAAAACCAGCCATTTTTTTTCAATTCAGTGACCACTGGAGAATAACAAAGATATATAACCAGAAAAACAGTAACGTTTTGAAGACAGCTTCTAATTTATCATACTCAAAATAAAATAGTAGAACACTAAGTGTTTTCCCAATGGGAAGAATTATCCTGGAAAATGTCGTCCACACAGGACAGGTTAGCTAGTGTAATTATCATCAGGAGACAAATTCAACCCATTAGGGGTCATTCAATGGAGTTCGAGTCTATTCACCTCAGGCGCTTTAAAGCCAACTTAATTTCAAAGACTTCAATTGTTCAACAAATTCCCAAAGCCGTAACATCATAAAGATAGATTCAATAGAGTAAAGTTTCATTGTTATAATCAGCCATTTTAAATATTTCTTTGCTGGCTGGTTTTAAAATATCCATTTTAGGCTCTCACCTAGTTTTTATTTCTAAGCTATTGGGTGAATAAAAGAAATATTTGCAAACAAGCAAAGAAAATGTATTAAAAACGGCTAAAGGTATTAGAGATACATTGTGCTGGTATGAATGAAGACAGTGGACTGTGATGTAGGTTCTATTCCTAAACTGAACCTATAAATTTCTTTATATAAGCACTATCAAATTCCCTTCATTATGATAGCTGACTGTATGCCAGGGGTAGGCAGGTATCAAAGAAATGTGTTGATTTTTGCCCACACAACAGCATTCTTTCCTAACCTGGGTCCTTCCATGTTTTGGGCTATAACTCCCATCATCCCTGGCCATTGCCTACGGCATGGGCCAAAACATCTGGAGGGTACCAGGTTCAGAAAGACTGCACTAGAATGTTATGAAAGTAGAACAGAATGTTGAATACTGACTTTTATAAATATAGACTGAGAAATACACCTATTGATAATATCCTGGATGATGATTTTTGGAAAATACAATTATACCTGCAAATTCTGTCATAAGACTCCCATAATAATTTTCAGAATAGAAATTGTACATTCAATTTGTTTCCCCCTCCCCACTCACTATCTCCTCCACATTTATCTCTTCCTATTGCATATCTGCCTTTTGAGTGTCATTCTTGTGTTTGGGAAAATATATATGAACGATATATATATGAAATGTGATATAGATGTCTGTGTATAAACTATCATTATCCTATGTGAAACTAGCTATTAGGTAGGTTTGATGGGCAATAAAAACAGAAAGACAAAAACAAGGGTAGGAGTCTTTCTTTTTTTATAACAGTGTTGGCAAACAGGTTTGAATTTTGGTTTTTCCTTTTGCTCTAACATATCAGGAATATAAAATCAATTGTAAGACAGATGGCAGCTGGGGGGGAGTGGGGGTGGCAAGGCCACACATGTTCATGATTAATTTCAGTCTCATTAATTTCAATGAGTCTACTCTAAGTGGGGCTAACATGGGATACCCAGGATCTAAATTTCTCAAGGTGCACCACTGCCCAAATTTTCTCTTCAGACCAATCCTAAGCATGGTGACTTGGAAATAAGTCCCACTGAGTTCCTGACAAGGTGTTTATATGATAACTGTAGTAACACCAACCAGCACCTCATCTTTTAGTGCATACATTTTTTTAAGACACTATCGTAAAATACACATTTTGATTGAAAGCAGCAACCTCGGGCCCTGATTTGTATTGCACTGCTGTTCTGGATCAGAGCCCCCAAGTTTTCTTAACAAAAATCCTCTATTTGCCACTGAAGGTGCAAGAGCTCTTCAATGGGAAACCAGAGTGGGACCCGATCTGGATTTGTAGTGCAATCCAGATGACAGTCCTGCATCGCAGCTTTTCCTACACACACACACACACACACACACACACACACACAGGTCAACGTCTGTTTTCAAAAAAGCATGTTTCATGCAGTTTGGCTGTGATGGAGAGGCTTCCCTCAATCCCAGGAAATTAATGTTTTGGGGAAATTAAATAAAGAGGAAATTGCTTGGAGGAAAATGAATTGAACTTATTTTGGACGCTAACGTTTGGAACTCTGCCTTATACTGAGGTCTTGGGCAAGTCACGTCTCTGAGACTCACTAGTTTGCCTTCTGTGAAATGGATGTTGTGTTGAGGCAGCAAATGTAATGGCAAAGGAGCACTTTCAGCTCACCTAGTGTTCACTTCATGGCCAGCTCTCTCAGAAAACAGGATGAGGTAGCAGAGTGGGAGGAGTGATGAATTATGTGCTTCCCCCCAACACACACACACACCACTGCCAGAAGGATCTCCCTCCCCCGCATTGCCACCACATCTCCCACTACCCTCCTTTACTACTGCTGCCACTACCACCCTGCAGATCCTCTTAGAACAAGCACAAGGCAGATGATCTCTTTGAAAAGCCACTTCAGTGAGAAAAGAAGCCAGCGCACTTCTTCAGAGACCCAGCCAAACCCAAATGCCTGGTTGAAAGAGTCCTTCCTCACAACCAGGAATTGTGGGAGGAGTGTCCCTGGAGATGGCCTGTACCATAGGGAATCTCCAGAGACAAACCCACCCACAATGCCTGTCAGGAAAGACCCCTGATATGGCTCTTCAAGAACTAGTAATACAGTGGGAGCTGTGGAACTAAAGGAGTGAGTGGACTGGGCTCTGGGGAATGAGGGAGGGAGACATAGGCCTAATCTATCATGCCACATGACGTTCACCTACTCCCATGGTGATCTAGGGACAACCCCTCAGTTATTCAGGAATATCACTGACTACTTTTGCCATGGTTTTTCTGGCTTTCTTGCTATGATCACGATCCTGGTGTACCCACCTTCCGGAAGCTTTTTCTGTTTGGTGTGAGCTCCTGGCTCGACAAACAGCCAACCCACTGTCAGGGATGTGTCCAGCAGTTTCAAATGTACGGTGAAGTAGGCGGCCGCCATTTTGGGCATAGCTTTTTGGCATAGCTTTTCAGCATGTTTTGGCACTGACCGTGTGTATTTTTTTTTTAATACAACCATATCGATACGCAGAAGTCCATCTTTGACACAGTTCCCTCCCCCATCTTTCTGTGTATTTGCGCTGGTACGCATCTTGGAGGACTTATTAACAAACAAAAAAATCCGTGCCCCATACCCATCTGTCCTGTCCCAGCCACTTCTCTCGATACACCTTTGGAAGTGCCATCACGGAGCACCTCTCCTCCCGCTATGGCTCTCCTTTACTCGCAGGAAACTACCCTTGTGTGTGCCTCCCTATCTATTCTTCAGGGATATACAGCTATCCTGGCTGATACAAGGCAGCGCTAACATGTGGCAGGAAGGCTCAGGTTTAGATGAGGATAGCCAGGAGAAGATACGTGTGTGGGGGAGTGGTTTAGAAGATTAGTGATGAAATAAAGTACCACCACTTTGGTAGTCACTAGCTGCCACTGCACGAACTTCAATTTTTCTCATATTCTCTCTCATTAGCTTGGTGATTTTTCATAATGACAGCTTTATTCTACTGACTTTCATAGTACACAACCTTGAATTTACATCCCTTTCTATCTGTCACAATCCTGTTTACTCTTTAAGTCTGCCCTTTGCTTCCGGATATGGCATTCTCTCTCTCTCAGTAATCATTTATGTTCATCTCACTGACCCAATAAAGAAAGCACATTAAACAGATCTCCAAATGTATATCAACTAGTTGAAAAAATTCAAACCAATAATTTCCCTAATTACATTACCATTCCAACCTCTGATTTTTGCAATAAATGAGTAAAACAGGGCACAGTATATTATTATTCTTAGCTGTTTCATGATTCTCCCCTTGCAATGGAATACATTTCATTCTTAGAACTACTCTTTGCCTTTCTCAGTCCTGAGGGTTTAAATTCTATTTTTAGCCATTCTGAATTTTCCGATCTACTGCATTTGAAGAGTCCACAGCAGATGTCCAGAACCTTGAAGGTAATTAATTAAGTCCCACTGTTTCCACACTACACAAAAACAATTTGTCATTGCATGTAAAATTGTATAATTGAGTATTATAAATGTTTTCAGGCCAAGTCGTGCTATGAATTATTTAGTTCATCTGTACTAATTAAAAACCTATTGGGGGATTAATGTCCCGTAACCTGACAAACTATTTTACTAAGTAACAAATTATCCATATAATGACCTCAGACAAAATTTATAAAAACCAGAAAGTAATTTATATGAGTATACAAAACTGCTTTCAATAGAATATTGTTCTCTAAATATTCATATCAGCATACAATTTAAGTGAAAATGTATTTGTGTCAAATATAAATCACCCACCAGATGTTTATTAGCACTCTGTACAAAAGTTAGTTCACACATTTTATTTCTATGATTACCTTGTTGCTTTATCAAGGAAAGATTTAGCAAATTTATTTAATGTGGGGCTTAACTCCTTCCATTCCAAGGATTAAACTCGCAATATGCTGACTACTGCCAATGGCTCCACTATGATACCCATTTGCCTTTGCTATTCTTTTCTGTTTGTCCCAAGGGTGAATAAAGGCAAATATTTAACTGGTCATCTATGTGTAATTTTGCCAGGAGCAATGAAACCTGATGGATATATATATATATTTTAAAAAACTGCACACTTGGAACCACCAATACTGTGTCTACGGCAATCTATAGTTAAGCTTTGGGTTGGATCCAGAGAGTTCTGCTCCCACACACAGAAAAGTGGGGAGGCATTTTTCATCCGTTTCTGCTTGCCTCTGATATCTCTTCTCTACTGCACCATCCAAGAATCTGTTCCGGAGGGTTGAAGGATCCTCTAGAACCATGTGGGAAGGTGATACAAAAAACTGTAGGATGATGGGAGATGGGAAAGAAAATGCCTTTCCTTCCTACTTAATGAATAGCAGCCTCTCCTGGGTTTTTCTGCAAACAGAAAAAAACTTTCCACTAATAGACTGGCATCCAAGCCTTTGTATTAATGATTAACGTGTCATATAAAATGCACATGCCATTTACACGTTTTTGACATTCTGTTATAAAGAATTAAATTATCACCTTGTTGAGTCAGGAATTTTCATTCAATTTGCTGAATAAAAGCAACTAATAATTTAGATAAAGTAGTTGTTTATATTGGGCAAATTTATTGGAGCTCCCCAATTCAACAAGATATTAGTAGATACTGGTAGCATTCAGTCAACATAGATACATTCCTGCTGCCACTAAAAGTCCCCGTGCTGTGAAGGAGGACAGTGATCCTTTTCCATGTGCAGTTCTCCTGGGCCGGATCTACACTACTGCTTTAAAGCGCTTTATAACAGTTATAAAGCGCTTTTACTGCTTTAAAGAGCTATAAAACTGTTATAAAGCGCTTTAAAGCAGTAGTGTAGATCTGGCCCTGTTCTCAGAAAGCTGCCAAGCTGAGGATGGTTTGAGCATAAGAAGGCAGAACTCCCATGCTCCTCTTTTCTGTCCATGTATAGGATATCTTTTTTCCTACCCTGGAGTGCTCATCGCTATTATGAGGTGCACCTTGTCTTCTGAATGTCAACTATTAGACATTTTTTTAAAATCCCATTTTCAGAGGTAGTTGAACAAAATCATTCACCCCCATCTGAAAACAACAGAACTTACAATACACAGTGAAGGCTAATTTTCAATGTCAATACCACATCAAAATTACATGTAAAGATTGGGCCTGATTCAAATGCTCAGCTCTTAAGCATCTGGGCTACTCAGTGACCATAAGCACACACACCCAACTACTTTAACCACTACAACAGAAGTATCTTTATTTCTTTAAAGGAAAAAAAACCCAAC
Source organism: Elgaria multicarinata webbii (assembly GCF_023053635.1). NCBI lineage: Eukaryota > Metazoa > Chordata > Lepidosauria > Squamata > Anguidae > Elgaria > Elgaria multicarinata. The sequence continues at coordinate 74,418,214 of NC_086174.1, forward strand.
AAATATACGCCCAGTAGATCCAGGTAAATGAACCTAAAAGTGTAGCTATGAATTGTTAGATATTGGCAAATAATCTACTTTCAAATTCAAGGTCAGGTCCTTCATGTTCAATAAGACAACAACATTAGCCCCACTGAAGCATTCTATACCTGAATAGGCATTCCAGCCCTACCCCTCTCCACTGTCACATACATCACCCTCTACTCATGGAGGGTGGCTCTCTAAAGAGGAGAGTCTCCTACATCCATGGAGGCTCTCCATGTAAGCCAGAATGCCAGTGTCTTATGAATTCTCATAATCTTAGAATTCTGACTTGAAAATCTGATGTATCGTGTTAAAACATTAAAATGCACATCCTTTGGCAATTATTAAATTAGATTTTAAATTCATCATATGTAAGCATAAAAGAGCAGAAGCACTTTTAGTTTAAAAGTGAAGTACTGTTACAAATGAAACCAATCAGGAACTTTCCACAGCCAGCTGCAGAACAGAAAAGAGCCCTGGGCACACAGCTGGTATCTCTCCAACAACTAGTTATGTGGTGCATATGTCTGCATCAAAGCCCAGATGTGTGTGTATTTATTTATGTATTGTATTTCTCTCTCTCTCTCTCTCTCTCTCTCTGTGTATGTATATTTATGTATTGTATTTCTATATTGCTTTTCTTAAGTCAACCAATGCAGTTTACAAAAAAATCAGAAAACATCATAATGAAATAAAAACACAGTAAATAATTAAAAAAACAACCTTAAAAACCATATCTGTGTATATCACACTTTAAGGCTGCTCTGGCTCTCTGTCAGTATTGTTCACCCCAAAGGAGTAAAAGTAAATAGTAAAATATCAGTCAGTTCTGACAAGTCCCATTAGTTTACCACAAGGTAGGATTTTGCTCGCTGCAATTACATTACAGCTGAAAGAGCAACGATGCATTCAGAGACTCAGAACTAGATACATATAACTTCACAGACCGTGCCTTTGCCTTTAAACCTTCTAATTGAATCCTACCTTTCCCTTAAATAATGCTAAGTCATGTAGGATATCATAGAAATGTCAGCTGATAATCAAATCAAACCGCTCTAGGAGTTTAAATGGCATGCGCCTCAGGCAGGAGCCGACAATAAGCTTCTTCCAAAGAAGCAACTCATCTGGACATGGGAGTCTGCATTATTGGAGCTAGCTGTCATGCAGCTCTCTGAACTTTCTACATTTCTGTTAGCTGAGGATATTGGCCCAAGCTGACCTTCTGTACTCCGCTGGAGGCAATCACATCAAGCTCCTTTTCTGATGATTGAAAGTGATTGGCACACAGCTAATGAGGCTCTGCACTAAGCTTCAGGATTCATCACACTCCTGTCTGAAGAAACTGCAGATCCCTATATCCTTTGCCCACAATTAATTAAATCTTTCCTGTTCAAATTTCCATCGTCAGTCTTATTGCTAAGTCCCACTATGTCAAGGAAATTGATGGCCTGCTTCAATAAATCTATTGGCTTTTAATTGGTTAATCTTAAAAAAACCCTCACTACTTTAGACACTATGTCATGTCTTTTTTTTAAGAGTCACTAATCAGTAAAGAAATCATCCATCAATTTAAATACCTTGTGCATTTCACATGCAGATTATTTTACATACACAACAAGAAGAAGCTTTTTTATAATCTGGTGGTTTCATAAAAGAAACAAGAACAGCAGTTACCTCAGCATTGTTATAATGTGCTGGTTGAGAAGGTGACCTGGGACATCTCCAGTTCAATTCTCACCTCAGCCATGAACTCTATGGCCAGCTTTAGGAAAGTCAATATTCTCTCAAATCTCATCCCCTCATCGGCAGTATGGAGGTAGAATAACAACTCAAGGGGGTTGTTATAAGAATTACTGAGATGATGTCTGCGACGGGCATGAAAATTTGAAATGCTCTACTTGTTATTATCATTCTACCTGAAGTTATTCCCCCGGCCCTCTGTGTAGAAAGATTTCTTATTCCTAATGCAACTACAACGACTACTGCCACAATTGTTTGACATGCACTATGCAACTTGCTGTACAGATCTTGGTATTCCATGCTTAGAAAGCTTACAATATAGAATTCCCCAATACTATTCCCAGTATTATTTCTGAAATTCTAGAAGTAATTAACAAGTAACATCCAATGGGCCAACATATGCTAGGACTTAAATGAACTACTAATGTGCAAAATGTTCTCAAGAATATTGTATTATTGATTAAGAATTAACATTTTCTTGCTGAAGAGCAATTAGTGATTATTTAGGATAATGAATATTTATAAGTCTGTTCCTATCCTTCGATTCCAATCTTTCTTTTTCATTAAAAGAGAACATAGTCCTATTATTTTCTTTTTCTTTTGAGTAGCTTCTTTCCTCTTTGCTACCAAGGTGTGCAAGTGGGAGAAAGAACAGAAGCTTAATGCTGTTGTAATGGTATTTTCGAAGGAGCATCAGGAAAGGCCAAGCTAAATTTCCTGCTTATACCATCAGTATGCCATCTTAAAGGCATTTTAGCCACTACAGACCCATCCACAGCAATGGAAATCCTACACACCTAAAACCTGGTTGATTAAAATAATAAATCGAATTGAAACTAAAAGGCAGCAAAATAGGTCTGTACTTAGCAATATGATTCTGCTGCACTTACAATTTTGTAATCTAAGCCAGCTGGTGTGTGTGTGTAAGTTCCATCATACTGTGGAAGAAACGCTGGCTACTGTCGCTTCTCCATGTTACTCAGTTACTTCCTGTTTTCAAACAGGAAGTAAACAAGGTGCACAACGGCCATTCAGTCCCTCGTTGTGAACACGCTGCTTCTCCCACACGCAGCAGAAGAGAGCAGCAACTTCGGTTTAAAAATATTTTGCAGTTTTTCTGGTTTTTCTTGCTGCGCAATGAAGACCAGAAGGGACAGAAGGCATGCAAGAGGCAGCTGACGTCATGTGAGCTACCTCCGAGGAATCCGCGAGTGCATGCAATAAATGATCAGAATGACAGATGCACATTAAATATGCTGGAAAAAGTAAATCACTTAAAGGGAGGCTGTGTATGAACCTGTGGGACCTCTGATTTAAGTGAGCTTAAACAGGTTAATGATGCTTTCTTTAAAAATCTGCCTTGGTCATAAAGAGCAATGGGGAAAAGCAGTTTCAGTACTGTACTTAATTTATATAGCATTTTCTACTTGAAAAATACATTGCAACTGTTACCTTGTTCATTGACTAAGATTCCTTTGGACCTTAGCCCTGTGGCTAATTTGACTATGAGTGAGTGGTGATGGTGGTCAGTAGGGCTGTGCAGGGACCCCCCGATCTGCCTCAGAAGCCAATCCAGAGCCCCCAAAGCAGCCCCGATCCGCCTTGTGGCTGCCTTGGACATTCCCAACTCGCCTCCATGCTGAAGCTGAGGTGAAATTTGGGCCCTCCAAGGTGACTTGGAGTTTTCTGTGTACCGGCTGCGCAGCCGGCACACAGAAAACTGTCCTCACTTACCTGGTGCCTCCGCTGCTGGCCCCACGGATGGTGGAGGCACCAGGTAAGCCCCCTTTCCCCACTTCCCTGCTCTGCCATCCGCCGCCGGGGTCTTTGCATCTGGTGGCTTCCACAGCCATCGACGCATAAGACCAGAAGCAGGCCTACTTCCTGTCTTATGTGTTGGTGGCAGTGGAAGCCACCGGACGCAAGGGTGGCGGCAGAGGCAGGTAAGGAGACTGGTGGGGGGCTGGGGTGGGTGGGGCCTCCTCCAAAGCGCTGAGGCAGCCTGAAGCTTCAGAGCCAATTGGCTTCGGGCCACTTCTGACTTTGCCCAAACCAGTTCAGATCCGGTTTGGGAGGGTCCGAATCACCCCGATCTGCTTTGGATTCGGGGTTCGGATCCGAGGCGATGTACAGCCCTAGTGGACAGCAACAGCTGTTGCCAAATCACCTCCCTGTACCCTCTAGGAGGCCCGATTGGTGCCAAAATTGATTGCATTTTGACGCCGAGTAAAAACATGGCTTTTTAACAAAGTCTTTGATGGTTAAACTCACTGGCACATTGTTTTAACTGCTTTTACTGCTTTTAAATTATATATTGTTTTAACTTGGATCATGGTTTAATTTGTTTTTAACTGTGCATATTTATTGTTTTATACTGTATGTTTTTATCTGTACACCGCTCTGAGATCTTAATGATATAGGACGGGATATAAATGTTTTAAATAAATAATAAATAAATAAATAGGTGACAGTAAAGATTGGGACCCAACCACAACCACTGAGAGGGAGGAGGGCAGGTGGAAATGCCTGTTCCTTGCTGCTGTTGCCAGATTTCCAAGCTCTAGATCTTTGTGTGAAACAACAGGCCATTAAGGTGTCGTTGAGTATGAGGATTTACCTGAACACCTCCTCCAAAGGTGATCAGTATTAAACACTGAATAGTTATATCTATTAAAACACTGCTAATGTCCTCAGGAAGAGTATAGAGAGGGAAAGAAATGCTGCTAAAACTAGAACTCATTGTCATGTTTATAAATAAACTATAGCTTAGATAGCCAAATTAAAAACTGACATTGTCAACACTGGCCAAACTTCCTTGATAACTGGATTTTGAACTTCCTTGGTCTTACATGAAAACAGGAGGCTTTATTTAACCATATTTAACCATAAAATACAACAAGTGTCAGATAAATTTAAGATGTTAAAAGTTTAGAAAGGCAATATAAAACCAGCGAAGTTAAAATCCAGGGAAAGCTTGTATAAAAAGGAATATTTTCAGGAGGCATTTAATATTTCCAGGAGGCATGTTTTCCGCATCCCGAACCGCACATGGGTGGGTTTCCCAGAGGGTGGATGCTGCTACAGAGAAGGCCCAGTTTGGGGAAGGTTAATTTAAGTATAGTCCATCCAATTCAGGAGTGCCACCATCCTTAATTCAAGCTGAATCAGTCTCCTGCCTGGCTGGATTTACTTATTTGCTTTTTTAATCTCTGGACATAGTAAATAAGTTGATGCCTGCTGTGTTGCAACACTTGGAGTTATCACTATCTCATTGAATTTTTCAGAGTTAAATAAAAACCTCTAGATATGTTAGTGGTTTATATACCATAAAGAATAGCTTGTTTAGCAGATGCAAGCAGAAGGACTCATGAGTATTTATTAAAATAAATCAATAAATGCTGAAAACATTGATTATCCTTCCACTGTTAATTTTCTTGCAGTATATCCCAAACTCTTCTGTCTCATTTTAATGCTATTTGTTGATGGCCTCATTTATGTTAACCATCTCAATTAGTCTGGCACATTAATACAGTCAAAATGAGGAAAATGCTGTTATCATCTCAATTAAACACACCTTAATTAAAGGGCAAGATGCCATGCCTATTTATGGCACAGAAGACAAATCAGTCTTTAAAAAAATATTTTTACAATCTCAGCTTTTTAATATATACTTTGGGATATATAGAACATGTATAACATAGAACCACATTTATATTATGTGTTATTAAATATTGCAGTAATCTCTGCATTTATACGATGTGTAGTCTCTTTATCTGAAATAGTATTAAAGCTAATAAAATAAGTGTATATTTTCTATGTAATGTATCAGTTATTCTTTACAATGATTTAGGTGAGATTATCTACTAGAATGTTTTGCAACTCCAAATTACAACAACCACATTAAATATACTTTTATGATTTTTACAAATAAAATTCCAACAGGAGGTCAGAGCTGAGTAATGCAACCTGCTACACTCAGCAGTTTAAATGCAAATAGATCAAATTCACTGCAGGTGGTGCTTCAGTTCTCATTTGACTTGCAGGAATTGGAATCCCTGGCTGTGTGAAATGCATCAGTCACAAATAATGGCATTAGGTACCCTTTTCAGTTTGGTAAGACGAGTGGGCAGTGAACTTCTAGTATGTAGGCCTAATTGCTGAATGCAATTTCTTCTCTCAAATTTAGACCTTGCTCCTAGGACCAATCTATATGCAATGTTAATCACACAGTTTGTCCTTGAGTGCATTAATCTGTGTATATCGGTATGTCCGGTATAGAAACGTAATAAATAATTAAAGTAAATGAAATGCACAAATAGCCAGTGCATCTGTAGAGGGCAATATAGATAAGCCCCACCCCAGGTGCCTGCTATCTGCATGGGAATAAAATCTCCCATTAGCTTCAATGGAAGATCCCTCACCACTCCCATGCAAATAGCAGGTACAAGGCCCCAATCCGGATCTGGACCATAGCAGCAGGCGAAAGATTAAATCCCTTTACTCATCCACATCCACGCATGCTGTGGTTCTGATGTGGGTTGGGCTACCTGCTATAACAATTTCAGAAAGAAAAGTCCTGCACTATAGGGCCAACCACACGATTAAATTCACATGTAGTTTGGGCCATTGACAGCAATATGGGCAGGCAGAGGAGAAGCATGCATATAGTTCATTCATTTATTGCATTTCTATACTGCTGAATAGCCAAAGCCCTCTGGATGGTTCACACCATGATAAAACATAATACAAAACCTTTAACATTCAAAAATTAGAAGAGTTGGAAAACAAATTTTAAAAAATTACCAATGAAACTACCAGGACCTGATAAAAACAAACAAACTAAAAAGCCTCAGCACATACCGTTGAATGCCTGGGAGTAGAGGAAACTCTCAACTTGATGCTGAAAAGATGACAATGCCGGTAACAGACAGATCTCACTGGGGAGACCATTCCTCAGTCAAGTGGTGGGGGAGGGAACCTGCTTGCTCATATAGTTAGTGGGATGGGGATTTACTGCAGCCTATCACTTGCTTTTCTATTTAAAACTGGCTTGCCTGCTCAGGCAGTTGATTCGCTGTAATTAAAACATTCTAAACTCATGGGTGGAATGCATGCTTTTCCCCTGCTTCCACATATGTCCATCTAGGATTATGACCCATTTTTCCCCACCTTGAAAATAGGTATTTATTTGTTTGTTTTCCCTTTATTTAAATGATAATAAAATGTTACAAAAACATGTCTTATGGTCATAGTCTTTCCTTGGAATGAGAAGATGACCCAGGCCATCAATATGATCACTCCAAATGTCCAACCCCCTCAGCTTGGTAAACTTGGAAATGGCTGGGTCGACAGCCAGAGAGCAAATGGCAAAACACCTAAAATGAATACGATTCAGCACAGACCCCATTTTAGGGACTATTCTGTAGAAGTGATGGTGACAAAAGAAACCTCACTTCTCCACTATCATTGCATCTCCTCAGGGCTCACTGGCTCACAGGACCAACTTTTGGACACGTCAGGAGCCAACTGTGACCAGTTTGCATTTCATTTTGCATATAAAATTGCCTGTATCAGCTCTGAGGGCTTTGCTAGACCTACCAGCAAATCCGGTGGTGAGGAGGGGCCAGCCCGTGCTAGAAGTAGCGCAGGCTGTTGCTCCTTTCCACACGTCAGACGCGGCGGGGTAAAGGAAAGCCCCGTCACGTCGGCCATTTTATCTTCATCTTAAAGGGGACGGATGCGCACGAGCGCTCGTGCACTTAGGTAAGTGTTTTATTTTTAAAATAATCGTTCTCCTCGCTTCCCCCTGCCCCGATCTTCCCCCTGGCTCCGATTCCCTTCCATCTCCCCATGGCTCCGTTTCCCCTCCATCCCCCATGGCTCTGTTTTCCCTCCACCCCCCATGTCCGCCCTGTCCGCCACTTTCCCCGGCTACTTGCGAGTAATTGTGGTAGCTGGAAAAGCAGCGGACCAGTTTACATACCCGCAGTCTTGGGCTCAGCCCGAGGCCGCAGGAAATACCGGGCCAAAAGTGGTGCCGGTTATCCTGGGCCAAGGGAGAGTTACCCCTGCCTAGGCTCAGGATCCCCTGTGCATCATCTGGATACACAGGGGCGAGCCCGGTGCTTGCATGGTCTAGCAAAGGCCTGAGTTTGTTGGATAACACTAGAATGCCATCTGATCAGCTTGTTATGGTTAGCCTTCAGTTTGTGTAGCCTGAGAATGTTAAAAAGCCTCTTCAAGCTTTTGAGGCCTACCACTCACCCCTGAATCCTTGTCGGTCCTAATATGTCAAAAGCGATGCTTTTGGCCCACTACCAAGGACAATTGGATTGAAAGATACCAGTGTAAGACCTTTTCAGGCTGGCCCCACATGTGTTTGATTTCTTCCCCCAAGAATTCTGCTTGGCCAAATCTCGATTGTTTGTGGACTTTAAGCAGATACTAAAGAACTTTTTTATCCTGTTTTTTTTTTATTGTTTTCTTGTTCTCAAATATGCTTTGCTTCAGAATTCCCATGTCCTTGCACCAAGAAACAACACTCAGTTTTGCAATGATCATACACAATATACATGCACATCCTTCTAATGTCATACCTTCACGACATATCAAATTTCTGATCCCCCACCACACACTTTAAAAAGGAATGGGCTTCTGCTGTGAGCAGAAGATTCCATCGTGTCTCAGAATGTTTGGATTTCTTGTGCAGCATCATAAATAATGCTGAAAAGTGTGAATTGAAAAATATGACATATAATTTGTCTCAGAGATGCACAGTGAACTGACTCAGCTGCTGCCACCATAAAATGATGAAACATTCCAGAAGTGAATGACCCTTCTGTTGGCATCATGTTTCATACCATCTTCTAGAAAATCTCATTTAATATAACTTCTTCAAGGTTGCCTTTTTTAAAAAATCAAGGATTTTTTTTTTTTTTGAGAGGACACACACACACATCTTGGATTGGTTTCAGAGAGTGCTAAGACCTTCCTGTAATGAGGAAGTCAACTCCAATTTCTGTTTAGACACTGCATGTTGGCCAAATTCCCAGCTTGTTAACCACCCTATTCATTCAGATACATCAGTCTCGGAGGGTGAAACCAGTACTGACGCTAATCACTTTGTATCAAGAGTGTTTTTTTTAAAAAAGATGCTACTACTGAATGAAGCTATAATGAATGCATCCCCCTTCTCTTCTTAGTAAAACACAACTCTCAGTGTGAATATTTTGATGACTAGGCAATGACAAACTTACTTGGTATTAAGAAACTGTCAATTCAGTGTTGAATAAAAATAACATTTTGACATAAAACAGTTTCTCCCTTCAGATGTGGTTTCACACAGTCTTTTAACATCTAGTTGTCTTCTGAATTCGCATGACATCTGTGGGTTACTTGGCCATTTTTAAAATAGATTGCTTAGCTCATAACTCATCTGCAATCTTGGTTAAACCATTCACCTCTGCATGTGTCTATATCCAGCAGTTGCAGCTATTTTACAGCATAGCTGAAACTTCTGAATTTGTGGGTGTGGTAGGAGAAAGGTTACATGACAGCAACAGACAAACCAGTCTCGCAAACCAACCCAAACTCAAACTTCTACATTAAAATGCTACACCTAATTTTTCAGAAACATTTATCTGAAAAAAGAAAGAAATTATGACAGCTCTAGATTATGGGTGGACAGGAAATTTTGTTTCAGTTCATTTTTTTAACAAACAACAGCAAAGTTCTCTATATTCAAGATATAGAGGACATCAGGAAAAACTTCCTGACTGTTAGAGCAGTGCGACGGTGGAATCAGTTACCTAGGGAGGTTGTGGGCCACACTAGAGGCATTCAAGAGGCAGCTGGACAACCATCTGTCAGGGATGCTTTAGGGTGGATTCCTGCACTGAGCAGGGGGTTGGACTCGATGGCCTTGTAGGCCCCTTCCAACTCTGCTATTCTATGATTCTATGATTCTATGATAAGACAAAAAGAATTTAAGAGTTATTTTTTAAAAAAACTGAATGTGGGAGAAACCGGAACTGATAGATTCATCCATCCAGGCCTAGGCTATGAGTTTTCTTAAAGTCTAGTTTTGAATCCTGCTTTATTCAACTATGTTAGTGCTTAAGCAGGGTTGCCAACTATTTTTTCTGACAAGCTAGTCATCTTTAAGAGCTATATGGCAGGCATATTCCTCTCTATGCTGGGAATGGCTGTATCCATTGAATTTGGTGGGGCAAAGGGTTGAGAATTTAGTTTCATTACGTTTTTATAAGAATTTATCAAAATTCACCAAGTTCTCCATGTTTGGGAGAGAAAGAACATGAGAATTTTTTAAAAAGATGAATATTGGAGGAAGTGAAACTGACAGATTCACACATCCCTACCTTAGATACGTGTTTTGCTTAAGTATGGTAAACTTGCATGACGTATGACTACCATTTATTGACTATACAGATGAAAAGCTTCTCCCAACACTGAGATAGAGTATTTATTTAATTGTATGTGTTTCTTTATAGCTAAAAATTAACTCAGTCATATTTTACTTCAGTCAATCATGACTAACTTTTCCTGGTGATTTCAAAGGGATTGAATATGTGACTAATTTAGTCTGGATCTTGCCTGATTGACAGGACACATTGTTCATAAGTGAAATAGTTTCTAACACTTGACAAATAATAATAATAATAATAATAATAATAATAATAATAATAATAATAATAATCTGGAAAAGACACTTCAGCCCAATAGACAGACACTAAACAAACTGAACATGACTGAAAACCTACTAAACTTTTGTAAACCGCCCAGAGAGCTTCGGCTACGTGGCGGTATATAAATGTAATAAATAATAATAATATTCAAAAATCACTCCACTGCTGAACTGATGGATATTTTCCCTTATGCATGCTTTAAGGAACCAGGAATGAAAGTGAGTTCTTAAATCTAAGTGTCAAAACAGACATTACTTTAAATGTGTGTCTAGCAGCTACTTCTCTTGCCCTCCATTTTTATTCTGGAGTTGGACCTCTGAGCTGGATCAGCACACTAGCGTGGGCAGCGGGGAGCTTTTAAGATCAGAATCAGGCGCTCTGGGCCTACTTTAGAGTAAAAATGAAACGAAGACATAGCTGCTAGACATATATTTAAATTAATACCTCTTTTGGCTCTAAGAGTAAGAAAAGACTGTAATACTTTTTTTGTATTGTTATCCCATTTGCAAAAAACAAAACTATTGAACTGTGACAGATGCCAACGAGTCTGTGAGAGGTATCTGTGAAATTAGGATCAGGGGATTATATCCTGGGGCATGTCTACACCAGGCAGTTAATCTTCCCTATGATGCACAGGGGATCCTGGGATCAACTGGGGATGACCACAGACTTTCCCCAGGATAAGGGAACCTGGGGATGTCCTGGGTTTTCCACAGTCCCAGGACAACCCCAAGGACCACGGCAGGTGTGGCAAGGCCTCCCAGGTCCTCAAACAGCAGGACAGGGGCAGGGGGAAAACAGATCTGAAAAAAGAAAAAGAGGGGATGGTGCTAAAATTTGGAACAGGGGTGTGTGGGTTTGCAAATGGAACTCTCCCGGTTCCATATATGGAGTGAATTATGACAAGAGACCAAAGCCTCCTGAATATGTGTTGGCTTAACATTGGTCATGGTGGTTCCCTTCCCCATACTTACTCAGATAAGGGGAAGAGCTGTGGCTGAGAGAGCTGTGTAGAGAACCTCACGTCCAAGATCTCATGTTTAAGAAATAGGTGCCGATATTTTTAATCAGCTTAAAACTGTGAACAGTGAAACTGATAAATAATATTTCCAATGCACAATGGCTCAATGGATTGAGTTGGGAGAAGCCCATTTACCAGGTTTCACATAGCTATGTTCTTTAGATCTCTAATACCATTTTAATTTATTTATTTATTTATTTATTACATTTTTATACCGCCCAATAGCCGAAGCTCTGTGGGCGGTTCACAAAAATTAAAACCATAATAAAACAACCAACATATTAAAAGCACAATTACAAAATACAGTATAAAAAACACAACCAGGATAAAACCACACAGCAAAATTGATATAAGATTAAAATACAGAGTTAGAACAGTAAAATTTAAATTTAACTTAAAATTAAGTGTTAAAATACTGAGAGAATAAAAAGGTCTTCAGCTGGCGACAAAAGGAGTACAGTGCAGACGCCAGGCGGACCTCTCTGGGGAGCTCATTCCACAACCGGGGTGCCACAGCAGAGAAAGCCCTCCTCCTAGTAGCCACCTGCCTCACTTCCTTTGGCAGGGGCTCACGGAGAAGGGCCCCTGTAGATGATCTTAAGGTCTGGGCAGGTACATATGGGAGGAGGTGTTCCTTCAAATAACCTGGCCCCAAACTGTTTAGGGCTTTAAATGTCAATACCAGCACTTTTTAAGACTAAAGTATGGGCTTATTCCCATGATCTTTCCCAGAAATATTGCTGGCTGTTTTCTTTTTCTTATTCAGCCTTTTCTCTAAACATGCCTGTACAGTAGTTCTTCATGTTCACAAAACAAGCCCTAGGAAGAATTTGGATTAAATTGAGTACTACTAGAAAGCCTTTTCCAATGCCATCCTAGCCCTGTTTTATCACAGGACAGCCTAATGCCAGTGCAGTGGAGTTTGGCTCTACTACCACACTAACCCAAATATACAGTAGCTGTAACTGCAGTCATTAAGAGCACCATCATATGAGCGTTTTATTGCACGCTTGTTAATGGGCACTCACAGGGTCCCTCTCATGATGTCGTCTGCCTCCTGCATGCCTCTTGCCCCTTCTAGCTTTCTTTGTGTGAAAAAAAACCCACCCCAGTAAGTCCAATTTATTTTTTGAGATGGAACTTGCCACTATCCCCTGCTGTTTGCAGGAGAAACAGCACCATCAAAATGGCCCACTGAATGGGCCACGTGCATGTTGTTTACTTCCTCTTTCGACAGAGGAAGTAAGGAGGGACAAACTCATGAATGGAGAAGCCATGGTAAGGAAAACATGATTCCCCCCCCCCCCCGTCTGATGATGCTCTAAATCTTGATAAAGCAGTATTCTTGTAAGGTACTCAGAGAGTAATGGACACAAATCAAAGCTTTTCCAGAAATCAAATATATTATCAAAGGGATACCCTAAACTGCGTTTAAATGGTTGTCTATGAGGCTTCTCAGGAGAGAACAAGAGAGAAGAGAAGAGAAGAGAAGAGAAGAGAAGAGGAAAGGAAAGGAAAGGAAAGGAAAGGAAAGGAAAGGAAAGGAAAGGAAAGGAAAGGAAAAGGGGTTCTCGGGTCAATGAATGGCCTGGCTGTGGAATTTGGACAATAAGGGAGGAAGAAGTGTGATAGTTGCAGCAGGATGGAGAAAAAGCCAGGAGAACAGGGCTAGAGAGTGGGATTATTACTTATCCATCCTCTTAGGTTCATTCAGAACACAGGAGAAGAAACGACGAGCCTAGGATGCAAGGTGAACATCAGCTCATGACTTTGGGGAAAGGAGGCTCAGGGAAACAGGCAATGGTGTGAGGAGGGTAGGAAATGAATGTAGCTCAGAAACTAGGGGAAACAGAGAGAAAGCAAGAGAGCAAAGGCCTGGTGTGTCAGTTATAGATTTGGGCAGCGAGGACCTTACAAAAGAAGAGAAATGGTTTCTGCACAGAGAGTGCTTCTGATGTAAAGAAAAAGAGAGACTTTGGTCCTTAGCTTGATTAGCCAGAGGAATTCCTTTCCACTGAATTTCTACAGTGGGATTATGTCCTTGGATTTTTTCTATAGTGGAAATAATTCCTGTACTATACAGTATTTCCTGTACAGTGACTTTTCCTTCTTCAGGGCTCTGAATTGCATATCAACAGGTGTACTATGAGACTCTGATTAGATGTCAGCTGGACAGAGGTAAAGCATAGACATGTCCAGAAGTCAGTACAAGAGAATAGGCCTACTCCCTTTGTTCATGTTAATAGAGGGAAGCTTGCAATACTTACAACTTTATTCGCCCGATGTGACCACTTTATCATCTTTTAAAGCAAAATGCCTGAGAAAACATTCAAAATGGCAGGCAATATGCTCTCTTGGAAACAAACCAGATCTGAGTAATTTGAAAGTTCAAGTAGCATTCTGTGACGTTTGATTGCTCCTTATATGGATATTATTTTACTGTACCTGTGGATTACTCTAATGGACAAGCTCAGCTAACTGTTTTCATTTGTTTGTTTGTTTGTTTGTTTGTTTTACTATTTCTCTAGGTTTAGCATCCTGCCCAAAATATACCAAGGAAAGTGACAAAACCCATTCAATCTCTCAAGCCAACCAAAACTTTTCTGCAAAGATCAAAATGTTCACCTACATTAAGCAAACTGAAATGTACATTTAAGCGACCTTACTCAGCATATTTGCCACTCACAATCTCTCCTAAAAGATACAAGCTATTACGCAATCTTATCCTTGTCAAAAATGTACATACTCATTTTACTATCATAACATACAGCCTGTTGTTAAGTAATACAGCAGAGAATATAACTAGCTTATAAAACGTTAACGTGTACAAGCAAGAAAATGCCTGTTATTTATCTTCCATACAGTATTCAGACATTCATGAAATTGAAAGTTAATGTACCAGAGACTTTCATTATCTGACCCATTCCATTCTAGCCATTAGAATCCCATAGTATTGAGAAAGAGGACCAATATGTCACCAGCACAAGACGTAAAAGGTCACCAAAAATAAGCGTCAATAAAGCATTACCTCTGTATTAAATTTCATAACACTCAGCAGAAAATACACTTGCTGAAACCAGAAGATTTTATTATGTAATGCTGCTACCTTGAGAGTAATATATGTTTACCTATGCAACAGGATAATGATTAGTTGTCCAGTAAAAAATAATGGCTTCTTTCTCCCAGTTCCCCTATTAAAGACATTTTGTTTGCTGAAAGAAAAAATGTATTGCTTTGTATTTTTAATGGTTATTTTGAAAAATATAAACGTATACTTTTTGTTTGACTACAGGCAATTGGAGGTTTTAAATATTTGATGGCATGTTGTGAAATACATAACTATGATCCCCTTTGACCATGCTTAGTGGCACAGCATTTATTTTTATTTTTAGAATTAAGTAGTACATTGTTATTAGCCTCAACATAAAATTGATGTCTTTAAAGGATTATACACATAATCATAGAACTGAAAGGGACTCTGAAGTAATATTGTCCTCCTAGACCCTTGCCTTTCTCCTTTCCGTAGATACTTTAAAGTATAATTTCGTATGGTTTATTACAGATGTTTTTGGGGAAAGTTTGAATAAATCTTATACAACAAGAGATTACTTCTTTTTTCTTCTTCTTTAACTGATAGGTAGAAATGGATGAAAAATCTAATTCTGGAGTAAAAATGGGAGGGGCCTGGAGGAGCAGAACTCAGGGATCAGATGGAAAGGTTTTATTTATTTATTTATTGCATTTCTATACCGCCCAATAGCCAGAGCTCTCTGGGCGGTTCACAAAAATTAAAAACATTCAAAGTATAAAACAACAGTATAAAAACATAATATAAAATACAATATAATGGGTGAGTCTGGAAGTAGAGTTTCAAGTACTATCCCTTTTTGGGGGGTGCAGGAATAATTGCCCAATTTAGACATACCACTAGCTGGGAAGATACTAATAATAATCTGAATGTGTTTTATCAAGATAATGTCACTGGCATATTAGTCAGAAATATTAAAAGCATATAAAAAGGATAAGAAATTAATGTAAGTACATGATGAGAGCAATGCTATGGTCCCGGGAGAGTGTCCTAGGAACCATAGGATTCAACAGAATCCCTTCTCCGAGGCCATAAACACTGCAATGATCTCGGAAGCAGGGCTTTAATAAGTGGTTGGAACCCTATGGACTTCAACTTCCATCATTCCCAGCTAGCATGGGCAATGGTTTGGAATTATGGGAGTTGTAGTCCATCAACATCTGGAAGGCCATAAATTCCCCAGTGTTAAAGACAAGTTCCAAGTGTGCTGGCTCTCTGGCCCAAGTAGTATGCACTATGGTATTAATTGATATTACTCTGATAGCTTAGCTCAAGAATAGTGCATACATCCACTGCTTGTGCACACTCCACAGGTTAAAGGCCTCTTAGTCATGTGTTGCCATTACATGTATATGGGCGTAAGTTGCGTGTCTGAGTGAACTAGCATATGCAGCAACACCAGCCATACTATACACACTTGCCCAGCAGTAAGTCTCATTGAACATAGTGGGACTTCCTTCTGAGTAAACATGCATAATATTGTGCTGTTTATGAATGAGCCAAGATCGCTAACTAGAAGAGAGGCTCATCACAATCTGCATCTTGAGAGTTGAAGCCAGTCCCCCAGGCTAAAGGCAAAGGAGAGATTTTGTCCTTCCCTATTATGGTGTGAATAGTAGCTAGTCACTTATATTGGAAGAAGTCAAGATACATATCAGGAACACTATTTGGATGGGAATTTAACCTGCTAAATTTGCTTAATCCTTCTCCATCTCCATTGATCGACTGTTTCTCAGAGCCAGTTCACTTGTTCCCTCACGCGTAGCTATTAGGTTCATCTACTTTGACATACTCCTAAAAACTGCTAAATAAGAAGAAAAATAAGATATCAGTGAATGGGATCTGGGACTACATGGACAGCATGTGTTGCCCCAACCATGCTCTCCATCATTCTTCTGTGCTATGGAAAGGGAATCACTTTCTTAACTGTAGCTTGTATGAACTGCCAGGGCATTTCATTTAGAGGAAAAACTCCTAGTGTACCTTAACCTGATAGATAGATAGAATATGCAAAAGGATAGTGCATCAATCAATGCCAATTAAAAATGCTAGTGGCATTTATTACAAGGTACAAATGGCCTTAAAACTGGAAATTAACTGATAATCTCTTTAGTTTTGACAGCACATACCTCAAACTCTTATTGCTCTTAGAAAAATAAAAATCCTAAACTATTTTTAGCACAGGGAATAGGATTCATTTTTAACAGAATATTTTAAAAACTTCTACTACAAATCAGGCTGGTAGCAGAGGAAGTGGATGCCATATAATAGCCAATCAAGACAATGATCTAATCCTGGTACTATTTTAAAAGTTTCTACAAGTCTCCAAAGTATATGCTACTTTATGAAGAGTACAGCACTCAAGGGTTAAAGCCATTTTGAAATTCAATTAAAATTAAGAGCAATGTAGTATTATGGTGTGGGCAAGAAAATGAAAAAAATGCAATACTAACTCACTATTTATATAACTTGTTTCATTTTATTGCTGTTTCCAATGACTGCTATTCCAGTGTTAAGTAGATCTTCCTGCCAGCTTTTATTTTAGCAAACCTGGCACAGCAAAAAAGTAATAAGCTTGACTCATTCATAAATTGTTTTAATTTACTTTACTCTTCAGATAAAAGCAATGATATTTCTTGCCTCTGGAACTTATTTTAAGAGGTTGTAGAGGTAGCCAGAAAATCCTTCTGGCATTACACAAGCTGTAGTGGTTAACTTCTTTTAGAGAAAAGAAAGAAAGAAATGAAAGAGGTGCCTGGACTCATAACTGTTTTAAGGCTACAACTTCTTTGTATGTCATGCCCATAATCCAGATAAGTGGGGCTGGCTGGAGTGAGCAAAATGCATAAGGGCAGAACCATTATTTTCCAGGTTGAAATCATGCCCTGTTCTTATGACAAGAGATGTGGAAACTAAAGGTTTCAGAAGGCATGAGATAGCCAGGGGCTGAAACATTCGACTAGATCCATAAAACTAAGCCTGAGGTTAGCTGGGACCTGAAACAACAGAGCATGTACTGTCAGGCAAGGATCGAGAGTGGAGCCAGAGCTACAAAACAGCCTGCTGCTAGGCAAAGAGCCAAGCCACTGAGCTCTTGCACCAGCAGTGGTCTGCCTCCAACAGACATCTTGCACCAGGCCTGTACAATTTGAGACCCAGCCAAATGCTGTCTACAAACCAAACATTGCGGCCCACCAGTGTTTGTCAACCCCCTTCTTTTTACAGTCCCTGAGAAGAGACAAGAACAGGAGTTTTATTGAGTCCTCGATGTGCTCCCCTACATATCTAGATGGGTCATATGTTGCGCAGACCTGCCTTGAGCACCTTTTTGAAAGAGCACCTTTTACCAGCTTAGGCTGATATACCAGCTGCGCCCTTATCTGGACAGAGATAGCTTAGCTACAGTTATCCATGCTCTGATAAGCTCTCGTTTGGATTACTGCAACGCGTTATACGTGGGGCTGCCTTTGAAAATGGTCTGGAAACTTCAACTGGTACAAAACAGGGCAGCACGCTTACTAACAGGGACTGGCCGACGAGACCACATCACGCCAGTCCTTTTCCAGCTTCATTGGCTGCCAGTCCAGGTCTGGGCCCGATTCAAAGTGCTGGTATTAACATTTAAAGCCCTAAACGGCTTGGGGCCAGGTTACCTGAAGGAACGCCTCCTCCCATATGTACCTGCCCAGACCCTAAGGTCATCCTCAGGGGTCCTTTTCCGTGAGCCCCTGCCAAAGGAAGTGAGGCAGGTGGCTACCAGGAGGAGGGCCTTCTCTGCTGTGGCACCCCGGCTGTGGAATGAGCACCCTAAGGAGGTTCGCTTGGCACCTACATTATATGCTTTTAGATGCCAGGTGAAGACCTTTTTATTCTCCCAACATTTTAACAATCTATAAATACATTTTAACATGGTGTTTTAAATTTGTAATTTTGCATTGCTGCTGTTTTTGTCTGGTTGAGCTTTTATATTGTATTTTATATTATGGTTTTATACTGTTGTTTTATACTTTGAATGGTTTTAATTTTTGTGAACTGCCCAGAGAGCTCTGGCTATTGGGCGGTATAGAAATGTAATAAATAAATAAATAAATAAATTGAGCCATTTCATTTCCATCTTCTGATGTATGGTAGTTTAATAAAGGTCAAGTACTTGGTGTTTTTGCAAGACCTCAGACTCACGTCTTTCTCCCGACACCCCCATATGGATCTGGGGGTTCAGCAAGTGTAGAAGTAGGCAATATCAGGATGCATGAGAACCCAAGACCAGCCTGTCACAGTATCTTTTTAAACCAATGCTGTGTTGGCAGATGCCAAATGATGGTTGAGTCATGACAAAAGCCAAGGTGGAACCTGGTGAGTCTCCACTCAGATTAAGCCTTGACATGGGCAACTACTTTATGTATGCTGTGGGACTGAGCATCCCCCCCCCCCGGTGTGTGTGTGTTTTAAAGCCTTTCTTTGATTACTTCTCACCATGTCATATTAGAAGTTACTTCAATTTCAAAAGCAGTTTTCCTGGTAGCTTGGGATGCTGGCAAGCTCAAAGCCACCTTGTGTGCACAGAACTAGCCACATGGTTCTTTGTGGTGCACAGACATCAAATAAATCACATGAGAAACATCATATAAATTATATCAGCTGTGCATCTTGGCTCTTTACACCCTGCATAAAAATTTCAGGTAACCATGAAATTACCAACCGGAGATTTAAGTCACAGAGCATAATTCACCAGGTACCTCTCCTGCTCAAATGCCATTGAAATTAATAGCAGTTGAATAAGTGCCAAATCATGCGGCTACCACTCACTATAATGGGCCATGTATAGGAGAAGATCGCTTTTTCGATTGTGCCCATAGTGAGGGGAAAATAATTTAAACAAGTATCACTAGAATGGTAATGAAGTATGGATTTTTCCACCTTCTAATACAATCTAGTTAGATGCTGGCTAATACACAAAGCTGAATATTGCTTAGTGACCTTTGTGAAAGAGAGAGACCAAAGGATTCAGCCAGTTGCAAATGTTTATCTAAAAATGACAGAAGAAAACATTGTACCCAGAACCTAGGAAAAATAGCCAATGAAACAGTGTTCAATTATCCAAGAGATAAACATATTATTTTTAAAAAAATCTTGATATCTGACTGACAATTTATGGATATGTGGGCTTTTCAAATCTGCAGTATTCCTCATCCTGAAAAAAAAAATCACTTAAGATATACTAAGAGATTTATATGAGGAGTTTTTCTATAGCAATGCCTGTGCTGACTTGTTCTGTGGATGAATAACCTCTGGGGATATCAGTCCAGCTCCAATGCAGTGTCAGTAAAAATTCACCTTTCCGTGTAAATGAAGAAATGTCTGTAGCTGAACTCCCAGATGACTGAACTGTGAAGGTTGGAAAGCACTTTGGTGCTGGCTAAGAATAGAACCAAAGAAAATGTAAAATGCAATTGGCAAAGTTAACCCAGTATCTATGCCTAAAACAAATTTATATTCATCCAGTGCCAAGACTGCAACATTTAGCATGACAATGATGTTATTTTCCACTTGTGTCTGACATCTTTCCTTATCTGATCATTTTTCCTCATGTCTAGTAGTATAATTTCTTCAACTGCCTAGATTTTAGATCCATGTAAGAAAAAAACCAAAGAAAAGAGAAGTGATTCATACAAGAAGAACAGAAACAATTAATCTCCAAACAGATTTTATAAAGTAATGGTGAATAGGTGCTGGCATAGGATGTAAATGTTAAGTCTTACTTTCTCATACACATCATAGCGTATGGTGTAAGTTCTACATATTTAGCATGCTAACTTGCAAGAACTCATTTACGTTCACAATAATAATGGGCAGTATCTAATGGCATGCAACCGCTAACATAAATGACGTTGTGCTAACAAAGTACTTAAGTGTCACAACACTAGTAGTATTAGCTGATGCACTGATTTCTCTGGCAAATTCACCATTACATTTACCATTAATCATGCACTCTCTTACCTGGGAGTAATCTCCATAGAACTCAATAGAACTAGGATGAAACAAAGTTATTTCTGAAGGCCACAAAATGTCAGGAATAATTTTATCACCACTCTTTTTCTCTGGTAAATATCAAAATTTGTCAAAATGTGAACACAAACATAAAATATTGTTAGTGGGTCCTCTTAGAACCATATCTGGGATGATTAATTATTTTAATACATATTTTTTATAATTATTTTAATACTTTACAATATTTTAATACTTAAATTATTATTTTTAATAATACTATAGTTAATTTAAAAGCTTTTTTTTTTTTTTTTTAAAGAAGGTAGTGGAACTCTATCAATGCAACCAGATTCTTCATTCTTTAAAGAGCACTAGTGTGTTGAGAAATTCTGGGAGGTGAGCTGATGAATCAAAATTATTCAGGGGCAGGGATTAATCTTTCATGTGCCATATATTATCGACCTAAGAGAAGTTCCAGGATGGCTAAAGTGCTAAAATATTCAGTGTTTAATTACAAGGGTACACTACATGCTAATGATGCAATCCTACTGACCCTGTATATAAAGAACAGTCTTCCGCACTCTAGTGCTAAGCAAACAAGCACTCCTTGATTCAAATAGTAACAGAAACACAATCAACACAATGTATATTAAAAGGTTGCAGACATATACATATACAATATCCAAAATATTGTACATAAAGACAGAGTAATGTCTGCTATCTCTAAGTGAGAAACAGTATTGTCCAACAATGTTCAAATGAACTGCCTAGATTACATACCATCACAAACATCCTAAATATCCTAAGAACAAGCTTCACCTAATTTGGCAGTAGTCAAGACCAAAGAATAGAAAGGCCTCATACTGAGGGAAGTTCCAAATGGGGTGCTCATGACCCCACTGATTCCCTTCCACAAGTGACGCTCACCACTTTAGAATGGAGATTTGGTGTTTCTGAGGGCAACCAGAAATGAGCAAAAAGATATATTTCTCCAACGGGGCAGGTCAGTGGAGCTCACATCAGGGAGCTCTGCTGACATTTCCTAATCCAGAAATTAGTGTTTCCACATGTTTCACAGCTTTTTTATAGGAAACATTAAATCTCTGTTGCTCAAACAGTGGGTCCTACTTGTGAAATGGAATCATTGGGACCCACCGCTTGCAGAACAGAATTGGTGGGGTGCAACAAAATCAGCAGGGGCATAATTGATATAGCCCACTATATCCTAAGACATAAAATAGGCTCTTCTTAGACATTGAAGACAGTTCAGTAAACTATGAGCAGAGCACATATCCAGCCTGGTGCCAAAGGGCATGCTGGTTGGGAATGATGGGAGGTATAGTCCAACACACCTGGAGAACACCAGGTTGGGGAAGGCTGATATAGCACAATGCAGAGAATCAGCCATAGAACCTAGCATAACTCTCTAGCCCCCTGCAAGGTCAGCTTTGTACCAGGCTCTACCATGCTGCAATAAGACTTATATGGGTCAGCTTTCAAAGTTGTGTGTTTTGGAGACCAGCAAGATTTCACTCCAGGATTTGAAACCATGTCATGCAAAATCCTCATGATCCAGATAATTCGGTTAAGGAAGAAAAATTAATCTCCACTTCAGCTCTTTGCTCATTTATCTAAATGCATTCAGAATGCATTTGCTTGCTCTAATTCTTCTAGCTTGTTTAACTTTTCCCTTCCCTTCCTTGGTTAGGGGAAATGATCTGATTAAAGCTCCTTTATGAGCAGCATAGGCTTCTTTTGTACTTTTGCAAAGCTGAAAATGATTGACAAGACATTAATAATAATAAACCATAATGCAGCCAGTCTTCATACCGCTAGCAACAAGAGTGGCTGGTACAGAGCCAGACACCAATGCTTGGAAGTAATAATGTGCCCACATAACTGGCAGCAACGACACAACACTCACTGATAGATGGGAATAAATATAAAGGCTGATAGTACTGTAATAAAACAATGATGATAGCCTAAAATTATTTATTGCAGGTCAGGAATACTGCTGCTTGTGCAGGCAAAGCTATAAATGGGAGTTGACATCAATGGATGACTTGGAGGGGAAAAGCATGGCCTATTTCAATTGGGGAGTCACCATTTCATTTATTTTAGAGTAAAAGCTATTATCAAAGTTGAACTGAACATGTTCTTCGGTAGTTTAAATGACAAAGTGAAAGTTAATGTTTAACCTGCTATACATTTTCCAGTAGCTTTTATAAAGTAATGAATGTGCAATATATCACTGAATGTTCTTTTAAAACGTAAATTTTCTTCTGGAATTTAATTTCCAATATATAATAATAATAATAATAATAATAATAATAATAATAATAATAACATAAAACTTCAGAAATCTCTATCTTAAAATGTTCAGTTATTTAAATGTCTATACTTCCAAGCAAGTGTTGATAAATGTTTTACTGTGCAAACTGATTGTTCCTCCAATTGTAACAGATGGGCAGCAGAGGCTGAGAGACAATGGGGTGGTGGTATCCAAATACTGTCCCTTCACCAATGGATGACACCTATCAGTGGAATGGGGGAATAATTTGGGGTCAATTCCACTTCCCCCTGCAGCCGCCATGCCCTCAAATCTGCTCTGAAAAGTCCCTCCAGCTTCCAGAGGAGATTCAGGCAGAGGTTTGTAGGCAGGCACAAACCCCCTGAAGGAGAAAGGGAAATCCTAAAATCACACCCATCTCCATTCTGCTGTTGGATGTCTTCTGTCAGCAGAAGGATACTAGTGGGATACCAGTCAATGACATAGGGCACTCTCCAAATTTCAGTATCTGTAGGGGAGAGAAGGTGACAAAATATACAGCACATTTTATAGGCCTGTTCCTAGATATATTCAATACTCAGTGACACTGGGGGTGTTGTCTTTTCCTTTCCCTTTTTAATGTCTGACTTTCTGATAGTTCCTTCCCTTTACAACTTTATCTGTGCCCATGGATTGTCAATATCAGAAATCTCTGATGTCTCCTGGAATACTAGAGATATCATCAACTCAGTCAATGAACTGCTAAGCTGCCTCTAGGCACCTCTTCCAAAACTGCAGGCAGTGGCATCCTCCGCAAGATATTTACATAGGTAAATATCAAGTACCCCGAGAATTTTGGGACTCCAGGTGTTTCCCTATTTGTTTCAGTGATTGGGACACGGAGAAGAAGTACAATATGTTGCAGTCTTATTTTTGATGCACTGAGGCAGTAGGTAGTAAATCTGCAAACGTATCACTTTGGGACAGTTCAGGTATAACTATCTTGGTCTAATAAATCTTGCTTGGTCTATTAAATCCTGCTCCTTTCCTTCTCCATTTGATGATGTGCCAGAATAGCAGACTTTGGGGGTTTATTATTAAACTGAGAGCATCATGTCTGAACTGGCCACTCCTATGAGTTTGGCCCTCTGAAAAGAAAAACATAATTATTCCAATTTACATTCTTCTACTTGTTACTTATATGTAACTCAAAGCAAACCTCTGGCACTATCTTCATGGCTCATTCTTTCAAACCATCAGACCTGACCAAAACATTACTGTGGAAAAGATGCTTAAGGCATGTCTACCTTTACAAAAAAAAAGTATAAAAGGAATCTTGGATGAAGCCATTTAGATTGCTGTGGTAACATCCTTGTTCAAAGGCTAAAGAGCAAACCAGTATTTGTCAATATGTCTCTAGGAGCAGTAGGTAGATATGGTATACTAGCAAATAACTGCATATACTTAATGTTTCTGTAACCATTTTTGTGTGATTATGATTATATCACTGAATTTGTGATCAGTCCAATGAGGGTATATTCCCCAAGGAGGGAGCATTGTCCAATAGTTCATCCTGACTTTACAACTGAATTGTCAGATCAACATATCTTACTCTTCCTTGCCTGTTCTCTCATTTACTACCACCTCCTCCCGGGGCAGGGGGAATTCCAAAAGCATTCAGCCTGAGGGCCAAATTCAGTCTCAAAAATGCTCTCAGGGGCCGCAGGATCATAGTTATGCAACTGCTGAAGATGTTCATAACATGGAGATGGAGCCATGATGAGCACTACACCTGTCAAACCAATTCCAAAGCACAAGAGCCCTGCTGGGTGAGTGGCAATAACACGTATGCGCCTTTTCCTTTCAGGATTTACTCCAGTGGTTATTAATTTTTAACCCAACAAGTACACTTCATGGCCCTTAAGCCACAAGCTGTCAGGATCAGGCCCGATGTCCCTGGTGTGCAATCTTTCCAGGAGCTTATTGAACAGGGGGCCCAGGCTCAGAGATTATCTTCCCCAACCCTGCGAACTCAGTCTTTGTCAGAGGGGGAGGGAGCATTGGAACTGACAGGTCCCAGAGCCCGACATAGTGTCAAGTGGGTGGAATTGAGTGGAAGTGGGAGGTGATCCACTAGGCTAGCCACTCATCAGTGATTACATCCTGAAGAAGAGGTTTGGTAAAAGCCAGTTGGACATGGTGGGAAACTGTCCATTAAGTTTATAGGCAATTGCCTTGCGTTGTTAGGCTAATGAAACTTAGATGATATCTCCTAGCATTCACACTCCCTTCAGGTGTGAAGAGATGTCTATTTACTTAATAAAGCTTTATGGATTGCATGGAAGACCTCTTTATTGTCTCACAACTCAGTGGGATGGCTTGGAATCACGACACAGGCCACATTGGAGCATAAAAAAAGCACTTTGGACAAACCAACATTATTCAGATATATAGGTATATTTATGATATAGGCATATAATATGCAGATCTCAGACATGCATTCAATGTGAACCTTGTGCTTGATAGCCATCAGCGTTAATGTTAGGTGTGATCCTTATCTAAATCTCTTGCTAATGGCAGCCTTAGAGTGTACCCATGAAAATCCTGGTAAATCCTGGTTAGAGCTGGCAGTTGCACAAAAATCCAGGCATTACTTATATCTAGGTTTATTTACCAAGAATCCAGGTAGTACACAATGTGGCCCAGATTTTAGCCTTACTTTTAACTTAAATAAACAAAGCAAAACAATATCTAGTTCTAACAGTTGTCAGCACTGTGCTACTGAGCACAGAACAAATGGGGGTCATCTATTTCATACAACAGAATCATACAATAAGAAAAGTGTGCTTTCAATTTGAAGGTACCGACTTCCCATGTTTCATGTTCATGTACTGAATAATGTTGAGATATATATACCTTAAAAGGGGAAGACTGTATCCAGCATCTCCCTGATCTCAGACAATGGAGGCAACCCTCTCACTTAAAATTTTCCAAGTGTGAAGTCCATATAGCCTTCCTCAACTGGCTGACCTCCTGTTGTTTTGGACTACAGTTTCCAGCATTCCTGGCCACTGGCTGAGACTAATGGGAGTTGAAGTCCAACCATCTGGAGGACACCAGGTAGGAGAAGGCTGCCATAAAGAATCACAAAATACTCATGCACAAAAATGAACTGCACTAGCAACATACATTTAGAGTTACTCTGATTGAGTTTGGGGGTAGTTTTCCTCTCAGAGAGGTCTTGCAAAGTATTGTCAGTGCCAGAAGGTAAATTTGCCACAAACCTGTGCGTATGAAATTGCCCCTCATGTTGGCTTTTTTATTCTCTTTTGCTACTTTCCTTCTAGCTCTCCATAATGATTTTAAAAATAATCATTTCACCGATTTCTCAATTTCTGCAAGTCAATAGTGTCACCTGTAGTATTTTTTTTAAAGCAAAGAATGTTGTATATCCAGGGTGACCATATGAAAAGGAGGACGGGGGCCCTGCATCTTTAACAGTTTCATAGAAAATGGAATTTCAGCAGGTGTCATTTGTATGCATGCAGCACCCGGTGAAATTCTCTCTTCATCACAACAGTTAAAGCTGCAGGAGCACTGCCCTCTTTTGTTTCTGGTCAAGAGGGCAGGACTCCTGCAGCTTTAACTGTTGTGATGAAGAGTGAATTTCACCAGGTGCTGCATGCATACAAATGACACCTGCTGAAATTCCATTTTCTATACAACTGTTAAAGATACAGGAGTCCTGTCCTTCTTTTCATATGTTCAGCCTATGTATATCACAACAGAGTGATGCATACTATGTTACTGCTACTGCAACCGTGACTTAACATTTATTGAGTGCCAACCGTGCATAATGCTCAGTTAAGGTACATATTAGAGAAGATATTTATTACATACATCCTAAGCTGACAGGAAGATTAGTCAGTCATTAACAAGGATATCTTTTGAGAGTAATTTTAATGTGTAGATTGATCTAGATTTATAGACCTCCTTATTCCTTAGACTCAGGACAAATGACATCAATTTTGCTTTTAAAGACAGACCCCAGTCTCAGATGGTTTCATAACCTAGGAACAAGAATTATCACTGCAAAATATATAAAATAAGAATGATTGCTTGCTAACAGTTTGTATCTAGATTTCCATTCTGACCTAAATATGTTTTCTGAAATGCAGTTATGTTGGATTTGACCCATCATATTGCATGGGGAGCATGCAGAACTACAGAATTGCTCCCTTTTAAAAGCTAAAATATTGCCAAATTGCTGCTTGGCAGAGAAAGGAAGAAGGATCTATACCCCTTCCTGAAGAGCGAATTGACTTTTTTCTTCTTCTTCAAAATAGGGATTTGCACTCAAAACTCCACCACTTTTGGGTCATGGACTCCCACCTGCAGAACCTATTTCCAGGTGAATGTAACACCTAACTAGATTAAAGTAAAGACATTTTTGATATTGTACTAAGAATTTATGAGATTCTTGCCTTATTACACTGCTGTCTGTAAGATTATATGTGCTGCAACATATTTCCAATACTTGCTCTTCTGCCATTGTATTTCCCTGTGTGAAAGCAGATATTTGTTTGCAGCATATAAAGCTTTCTTTTCTGTTGCCATTTTTCTTTGACCTGTTAACTACTGAAAACAATCTGTTTGAGGGTAAGTATTGGTTTTTTAAATGAAAGTAAAAATAATGTAAATCTGCATATACCAGTTTTAATATGTAAATGATTGTTTTGAGAAGAATAAAAGGCTGTAAATATTTTGAGAAGTGGGCCCCCAGTGCCTCTTAAGGATTCAAAACTGCACTATGTGCCGGGTAATTATGTAATATATAGTAAACCAGCTGGTCTGAATTGTTCTCAGGGGGGTTGGATGCTATCAAAATGCTCTGTTCTCCCAGCGAGAGCTATAATCAAGCAGGCAGTACCATAAAGCCAGACCAAACTGACATTGAGTAGTTGGCTTTTAATGTATTTTAAGGCAGATGTTAAGCTATATGTTGCGATTCTGAAAAAGGATTGAAAGAAAATGAAACGTTATTTCTATGACAAATTGATACTACAATATTCTGCAGTGTTTCTCATAGAGAACAGCTTCACATATTCTTAACAAATAGCTCAGTGCTAGTGTAAAAAGAAACCAAGGGTCAAATTTGTGCATGTCTGTTACCATATGACCATGGCCAGCTATTAGTTTTTCTCGTGAGTTACTGACAAGGAAAGAAATGAAATGGATGGTCAGGATCCCATCTAGCGTGGTGCCTAGTTCCAATGCCACAGATATTGCTCATTCATGCCGTTCTCTTGCCTCTGTAGTTAGCATTTGCAGGACATGGCAGTTGGCACCGCTCAAGGGACCGAATTGGCCTGGAGACCAACAATTACTGAATCTTAGTGTGCTAGCTAAGTGCAGGGTGGAATTTACCAAGGGACTCCTAATGCCCAAATGCTGCTTGAACTGATGAGTGGGAGTTGGAAATGATGATCACAATAATCATTGTTAAGAAATCCAGTTATCAGAAAGGCATTCAGAATATGAAATAAAATCTTCTAATGTGTGGTTATTAAACTTGAATAAAAACATTGGTTATTTCTTTTCAATATTCAAAACTGGTACATGTTTTGAATATTCTCTGAAGTTTTTCCATTTTTCCATCCCGTGGTATTGAATATCTATAGAAACACCACCAAATCTCATGGATATCCAGAGATATGTGCATGTATGTATTATTCCTCATAAAAGAGTTGTGTAATGGTTTGCACATTCAACTACCAATCCTGGAAAGATTAAGTGCTAATTTTGAATTATCTGAGCCCCACGCAAAGGCTATAAAGCCTCCACATATTGTTGCAGTGAGTTGGAAAAATCCTTTGTGGGTTTCACCTCTGCACCGCAGGGGCTCCTGCTCATCTCATCTTGTCCATACTACTTTTCATAGCCTGCATGATGGTGCTGTGATGATGCACAATATCATCTGGGAAATATAAACTCTATGTAAAGGCTGTAAAGAGTAGCAGTGCAACTGGCAGGATTTAGCACCCAGCCACACAGTGAGTAGAACTTTTACTGCAGAAGTGAAAAAAGTAATGGGTTTTAAATTAAAGCACCTCCCCACATGATCTTGCAAAGGCAGAGAGAGGGTATGGTATTAAAGGTAAGCATGGTCAAGCAGCAGGGTCCCACTGATAAGAGCTCCTGAAGTTCCTTCTTCTCTTCATTATTGTGACCTGCTTGTTCACCTGTCTCTCACTCTGACCTAGGTAATGGTGGTAGTGAGAAGGAGGATCAGTAGATGCCACTGCCTACTTGTTCACTGGCTCTCTGCCGGTCAAGCAAGCAAGTGGTAGCAATGAAAGCGAGGAGGAGGAGGAGGAGCAACTGCAGCTGGGGACCATGATGGTGTGAAGGCAGAGTCACTGAAAAAGGAAGCTCATTGAGGATGTCCTGCCTAAAGGTCCTCAAAAAGCTCACGTTGGCAAGGATTTGGCGGCGGCAGGGTGATCACCTGGCTTTCAGAAGAACGCTCTCTGATTGGCTTAGGTACTACACTCTGCACTCTCAGATAGTGTAGTCTGAGAGCTGTATGTGCAGTCCCTCCCAAACTTTCCTATTGGGATGTCATATCCTGGATTTGAAACTGGCGCTGCCCTACTCTCGTGGCTGATGCTGCTCCTTCACAGAGCATCGTGGAGTAGCATCGCCAAGGAGGGGAGGTAAGCGGCTGTCAGTGGACACGCAGAACTCCGGCCAAGTCCTACTGGGACTGCCTCGGCCCACACTTCTCACTCACGAAGTGCTCCATCAGGAGCCTGTACTGAAGGGCCGTGACTGGGCCGGGCACTTGCCCCCCTTCATCAAGCCTGTTTCTGGGCATGCACAGATTGCTTACCTTCCCTCCTTCCCTCTTAAGGGTGACAGCTGCGCATGTGCTTCCCTCAGTTTCTGAGAAAACTGATATCAGGCCGGGGTGCCTTTAAGCATGTCCAGAGTTCAGCCTTTCAAAGACTTGCTGTTGTATCTAATTATGATTTTGAAGCCACACATGGCAGGTGGGAGGAAGCACCACAAATGGATGCAGCCCATTTATGTGGGTTGTTTCATTTTATGTGGAATTGGGTTGACTGCTTGAGACTGAGCTTAGGAATCACAATGGTAGCCAAAGGCCAGTAAGTCTAGCCTTCCACCCAAGGCATGCTGGGAATTGTAGGCATAAACCTAGGATTTTTGTTAAATTCTTTAAAAAATACTTACAACCCCAAAATTCATGTTTTTAGATTTTTTCTGATCCATGTACACCAAGACCTGTCTCAGTGAACAGCATTAAGGCCGTACCGTATGTGGAAGTGGGTAAACATTTTGGGACATACATGACACACACACACTTTCTGCTTTATAGGTAGAGATTCTTAACCCACTTTTCACCAACAGAGAAGCTTAAAGCTGTTAACAAAACATACAACACCACAAAAATAAAAATATTCTGATAATTAAAAGCAGACCAGTACATACTACATTAAAACCTGCATTTTTTTAAAAAAAAAAACCAAGAGTGCTAAACATATGAAAACTTAAAACAGCACTATAGCAAAGGCTTCAAACACTACAGGAACGCAAACACAGAGAGAGTGAGAGTGAGAGAGACAGAGAGAAGACCATAGCTAGATGAAGGCTTATCCTGGGGATCGCCCTGGGATCATCCCTGTGCATCCAGATGACGCACAGGAGATCCCAGGGGCAAGGAGGGATGATCCCTTGATTTCCCCAGGATTTTGCCTTACCCTTCTAGCCCAGTTTTTCTGCGGTCCCGGGATGATCCCGAGACCACGGAACATGTGGATGGGTGCAGCAGTTTGTCCTGGCTCCTCATGAGTAACTGCAAAGAGCTGGGAGCTGCGCATGGGGTGGGGTGGGGTGAGTGGGGGAAAGTTTTTTTAAACACACACACACACACACTTACCTTCTGCGCACAAGTGCTCGTGCGCTCTGTGTCCTTTAAAAGAAAAAATGGCGGCCACGATGTCGTGTGCCACATGTAAACTAGGGCAACAATCTCATGATCATATAATCGTGAGATCGCCTCCCTCCAACCTCCCTCATCTAGCCGAGGCCAAAGAGAGAGAGAGAGAATATCAACTTGTCTTACTAAGTTGCTAAAAGAGATTGTGGAGAAACAGTTTGATTATTATTATTTTCATATGATGCAACCTGCTCGGACTTTTGGGATCATCATTGTCCTGCTTGGACTTTTGGGACTGACACTGTCTTCTGCAATACCTGTTCAATTTGGAATTAAGATAGTAATTGGCTGTTGGCACATATCCACACCCAAGGACCCACTAAAAGGCATGATGGGTGTTATGGCACTGGGACATGAGGTATCAAATGATCTTGGAAGCCAAAGGGCTGCTACAGACACGGTGTAGTATATGTGGAAGTGGAGATAGCTATACCTTACTTGCAAGCAATCCTTGGGTTTCAGGGAGGCAAACCATCATTTGTACTAGTAAGGCTGACATTGATCTATGGATTCAAGCTATCATTCATTCAATTTGACACAACTCAATTCATGGGGGGACACTGACTTGCACTAGCTTCCCCACTCTTTTGAACAAATGGAGCTGTGCATACATCACTTTGTAAATGGATCAGCAACTTCACTGAAATGGATGGAGATCCATTGCGCACCATTTATAAGGGGATCTTTACAAGTGTGCACTGACCTCTGGATGGGAGCAGCAGTCTCCAATAAAAAAAATTAATCCAAGGTTTCGTGGGGCAGGGGAAGAATATTTTGCAGTGAACTCTTACAGATACATCAATCAATTGAAATGGCTGCAAATGAGCAAATGATTAGCTGGATTTGCACTTTCTAATTAAAGTTTTATAACACAGTATGCCAATAAGAAAAGTATAATGAAATGGATTAGTGTGGAATTTACTGCACATGTTTTAAAATGGAATTAGAATTACCTACATCATCTCTTTCGTTCCCCCCCTCAATCAATTTCTTAATTTGCAAAGAAGAATTGGTTAAATAATTTAAAAAGCTCCATATGACATCAGTGCAGAATTTATTCACCACATTTGTTGACTCTTTTGTGTAAGATTACTTTTCCCTTCACCAGAAACGGCATCAAATTTCCTAAGGCATACGAACTGAGAAGTTATGACACCTGACATTTTAGATGTTGGACAGATATCTTTTTAGCATCCTGCAAACAAACTTTATCTCTCAGTCAATCATTTTTACATCTTTCTGTCCCATTCAAGTGGACCATATATGGGAAATAATATCTGAGCTTTCACCTCATTCTTCCATCACGAACTTTTGGGCTAATTGGTTCAGATTAGTGCTACTCAAATGGTAAGTAAAAAACCAGAATTTTTAAAAATTGCATGCAGGGCTTGCAGGTTCAGCTCACTTCCCTGGTGCTTTGCCAGCAGGGCCAGCCAGGTGAGGAGGAGGAACCACTGCAACTACCCCAGGTTAAAAAACTGGAGGGAGGGAGGCCATCCCCAGTGGGTGGGCAGGTGGCTGGCTGGCTTCACAACCCTGTTTGTGAACTATGAACCCCATTCCCTTATCTCAGGGCAGTGGCTGTGAACAGCAGCCAAGTGTTTGTATGACCATCTTACTAGCAGAGGCAGCTGCTGAATTCCCCTCTTCCTCAACATCCCTTCAGAATGTAGGCAATGATTTATGACCTCACTCTGACTTGGCTTTATAACACTGCATTGTTTCTCTGGCATTTTCACTATTCCAATTCAGACTGAGTATAGGAAGTATTTTCTTCACTCTAAATGGGTGGGTGGAAGCTCAGCTACTGAGTAATCACCAATTGGTTTGAAACTTGTACCTAATTAATTGGGAAAGATATCATTGATAAATTGTGCTAAAAGGACAACAAAGTAATAAACATTTCTGCTAATATTTTTTATTGATCTCTAAAATCCCAAACAGAACAATTCTGAGGTTCATTCATTGGGAGGGATATCCACAAGAATACTTTATGTTTAAACCTGATTTTTTTATGCTTAGTAGAGATTTTCAAATATGATATGAAAATAAACTGGTGCATCAGAGACCATATGTGTCTTCCTTATGGAGCACTTGAGTTGAAACCTAATTCACCATGAAGTCTTCGTCTTGCCTTGAGATTGAAAGATAATTAGCTAGTCCTACCTTATAGTCTGCGACAGAGGAGGGAAGATCTCGTGTTGTGATTAACGCGAGATCCCTCCTCTGTTTACACGTGAGGCGCAATGACCTCAGGAGGAGAGGCGTTGCGCCTGCCATTTTTTTTATTTTTTAAAGACACAGGAGCGCAAGGTTTTTAAAATTTTAATTACTTTTCACATTTTAATTACTACCCCCGATGGCTGCAGTGCTCCTGAGGAGCGCTGTGCCCTGTGCATGGAGCCGGGTCAAACTGCGGCAATGGGCCACACGTTCCGCGGTCTTGGGCTCAGCCCGGGACCGTGGAAAAAGCGGGCCCAAAGGGGAGGGCAAGATCCCATGGCAAGGGAGGGATCATCCCTCCCTGATCCCGGGATCCCCTGTACGTCATGTGGACGCACAGGGACGATCCCAGAGTTCGCCCCGGGATTTTGCCCGGTCTAGCTAAGGCCTAAGACTACATTCCACTATCATTTAAAATAGCTAAAATTCCTAAGAAGCTGCCTGATGTAAACCTAAGTATCCTGGTGGTTCAATATACAAAATATTGTAATAGTTTTTAATACATCTCATTCTGTTCATTATCTTTTAGTAAAACAATTTGTACATTTATGTTTCCTTTCTGGCCTACAATTTGAACTATTTAGCAAAATGTATTCTTGCCAATTCTGTTTTGAATCCATTTGACCTTTACTAAAATCTATATTTAGGTTGCTCTCCAGCAGTTCTCATTCACATGTAGAGCTCCATGGATTCATCAGTTTACCCAAACTTCTGTTTGAGCAACATACACTCCAGAAGTGCAAGGTGGCATTGTGCACATGAGAAAAGAGGAGTATTTGAAAGGCCACACTCCACTGCACACTTCGTTATTTAACTTCCTTTGTAATTAATGGTGCTTTATGCTAAAGCATGCCCAATTCTCTCCTGTCTTTTTGTTATAATGGATAAATCACAGATCTATAAATACTCCATGTATTTATAGAGGAATAACACTCTTGGCAAATATCTTGGTAAACAGAGGCCAGATCTACACCAAGCAGGATATTGCACTATGAAAGCAGTCTATAAGAGGCAGGAGCCACACTACTGCTTTATAGCAGTATTGAGATGCACTGACAGCTGTTGGGGCCCATGACACATACCATATACCGCTTTCATAGTGCTACATCCTGCTTGGTGTAGATCTGGCCAGAATCTTTACCATGTTAATGATGAAGTATATAACACTGACTGACAATGATGGGCAGTGGCAAATAGTGTCCACAAGGGCTGGTGAAGCAGGGGGCTAGGAATGGGAAATTCCATAAAATTCAGTGCAGTCTGGTCTGTGTTTTGCCATTCTCTCTCGCAGCCTAGAGACAGAAGAAAAAGAGGAGAGATACCAGTCTGTAATGGGTCGGATGTCCTTTGCACAAGGAGCACCACCAATAATTAGCACATGTAACTCTTCAAACTATTCAGTTTGTCAGCATCTTTTCATCTTGTTTTAATTTCAGACTTTCTTCCCACCCGTTTACATACAGTAATCTCATTTTGCAGCATCAGAACAATCTTAACAGCTGTGTGGAGGCATTTGAGAAATGTAGTTTGTGATACCTGGGCAAATGCTGGAACATAAATTTTAAAGATTGTCCCCATGTTTTCATTTCTATTTCATTCACAACATGCACCAACCTAAAGGCTTGAGGCAAGGCACAATACATTAAAAACACATCAAATAAAACTTTAACCGTGCCTTGAGGTCATACTGCACAGGATGTCCAAGTTATTTAGATAACTTTGGCTGAAAATCCCATAAGCACCTTTCTTTCTCCCTGGCAGTAAAATACAAGTTGGATGGGCTACAGTTCCTGGGGTCTGTGCCATTTCTTCCAACACTGCACGTGTCCAGGGTTGCTATTGGGAAATGTAGTGAACTAGCAGATAGATCAGAATGCATGCTCCCTATATTGATTTTACGTGTTGGGTATAGAGAAGAGATAGTAAATAATATTGTATTAACCTGCGCAGCTTCTGAGAAGTTTTGATCATCATCATCAGCTTAATTTTGACTTCATAAACTAGAGTGAAAACAAGCTGTATACCAAAGGTACATACCCTAGCTCCACAAATACCCAAATATCCTTCTTCCTGATACGCTAGGTTAGCCTGCCAATCAGTGTAATGTGTTTGGGAACATATGACTCCTTTACTGAAACAACTGCACTGGCTTCGAATGTGTTTCAGGGCCCACAGTTTGAGGGATGCCAAAAAGCCAGAGGCAAAGGGGTGGAACCAAGGGTATAGTTTATTCTAAAATCCAATGCGTTTCGGACCCTAAGGGTCCTTCTCAGGGTAATTCGATAAATGCAAGATATTACTTCTATTTTGCACCCATGGTCTCCTAAGCATACGAAACAGAAGTTATATCTTGCATTTATCGAATTAACCTGAGGAAGGACCCTTAGGGTCCAAAACATATTGGGTTTTAGAATAAACTATATCCTTGGTTCCACCCCTTTGCCTCTGGCTTTTTTGGCCTCCCTATTGGGGTGTGTGTGTGTGTTTTTGTTTTTGTTTTTTTTGCCCACAGTTTGAGGCCAGGTTACCCATCTGAGCTGGCCCACCTAATGACATCTGCAATTGAAGCCATCCTGTATTTCCTGACATTGCTAAAAGTACTTTTCATTGGGATGAGGGGGGAGATCTTTTCAATGGCTGTGCCCAGGCTCTGGAGCTCTGCCCCAAAGGAGGACAAGCCTCCTGCTCCCCCCACATAATGTCCATTCATTTGGACGTCGAATCGTTTATTTTGATTGTTTTAATTTATTCTTGTTAGCTGCTTTGAAGAAAGGAGGAGGATGTAAATGTTATTCATAAATAAACATTTCTGGAGGACAGATAGTAATCATTTTAACACTTTTGTTCCTGGGAGACAAATGTTTTCCTATATCCTGTAAGATTTGAAAGGCTGGTAAAAGCTTTGCCTTAGCCTCAAATTCCCAGCTCCTAATAGAATCATATGGGCTGGGAAAGTAGATAAATGAGCTTTGCTCAAGCTTCAGCTTGTTTATGTCCAGCGTGATCAGACAAGATCAAGGAGTGCACAGCTCCCTTGTTCCCAAGGCTTGAGAGCTTCCCCAAGATGTGGCCTGCACCAATGGCACCAGGAACTGTACAATTCTGTGAAATCTTCCAAATTAAACTTTGGAGATTAGTTTTGATTAGTTTCTAGGGCCTACATGAAAAATTGATGAAATTCTGAAGGGCAGCTGAAAACTCATTTATTCCACATGTTAGCATCCAATTTTTCATTTTGATCCAGAGAAGAACTTTCAGTCCATAACTGCCAACAGGTACTGGCTTAAAGACAGCTTCCCTTAAATCAGAGCTAGAATTGTGTGTCATCATCATACTGACCCATATTAACAGAGACCAGTGATGTTCCTTCTGCAGCTGCTTATCCAGAGACATTGGATTCTTTTCAGCTTGCAAAGTGTATAGAGAGTTGGTTAGTGACCAAAAAGCTGGACTTCACAGAGTTCCTGTATGCTGGCAGTAGACCTGTGTAATTTGGCTTAACCAGCAGCTTAATAGTTAACTGAGAAGCTCTTTTACACAGTCCAGCAATCTTCAGCTTTTACTTTGAAGCTGTTTTGGCAAAGCAATGAAATGAAGATAAGGATGAAGCTGTTTTGTCCCACTCTTGAGATGGGAAGCTCTCCCCCTCCTTTCTCCTGAATCTGCCCTGTGAGCTCCTCAGCTTGGGGAGAGATCAAACCCACTGGCCCTGTCTTATAAGATCAAGCTTGCTGGTCCTGTTTTTGGTCTCACTCCAGGGGGCAATACATGCCGTGTATCTTGGAGAACATTTGCCGGTTCTCGAGGAATGTTTACCTGTCCTGTCTTGAGGGCCCAAACAGACAATTCAGCTGTCAAAGCTTCATTAGCTGAGGGGAACTATGAGCTTTCTCTGGGTGCGTGTGTCTGCGTATATATGTATGTATATATATTCTGCATCCATACTCTTTCCATAAGCTGACACCTTTTTTTTGCACAAGTGACTTTGTTTCATCTTGGTAATCCAAAGAATCTATTCTGACTGGAACCAAACAGAATCAGGCCTCCAGATCAATACACAATGTGGATAGGATTCTTGGATTAGTCCATTGTCCATCCCGGCTAGTAAAGTCAGCCAGAGAAGGGCTGATTGGGTGGTGTAAATTATCTGCTCTTCTTTACACGAGGTTCTGTACTATCCAGGCTAAAAATGGTGACAATTTATTCTCTGTTAAAGAAGTAATTGTTGGACACCAACACTTTAAATAATTATTGGTCAACGTCAAATATTCCATATTTAGGTAAGGTGCTTGAGCACTTAGTGCCAAGTCAAAACCAAGAATTGAAAGTTACTATCTGCATCCATTTCAGTCTGGTCTCAGGCATGGCTACAGGATAAATACGGCCTTGGTTACCTAGTAGTTTAAATTTATTGTGAGTTAGATAAGGGGAGTGTATCCCAATTTTGTGGTGGTTCAAGTTCATCCTTGTGGGTAGGTTTCAGAAGATGGTGCTGGGGGGCCTTATGCTTGACCCCTTGGCAAAGGTAGCTAAAATGTGGCCTATGGGCTGCATATGCCCCTCTGATCGTCTTCTGTATACCCCACCACCCCACCAAAATCCAGGAGAGTAGCAATAAACAAGGGAGTGGCAAAATTCAGGGGAGTGGTTTGCCACTGAAATTGGGTGCAAATCTATCAGAGCCTTAAAGAGGGCAAACTTAGCTTTTATTTTTCATATAAATTGTCCTTTTTAAGGATCCATAGACATTTGCTATCAAATTTCGGCATTAAACTAGCTGGGGCATGCTGGGAGTTGTAGGACTTTTTTTGGGTCTAAATATGCTGAGGATTGCACTCTTCATGTGTTCTGTGAGAATATGATCTCAAATAAAGGCACAGCAACTGTAGCCAACTGAAATACCAACATGTTTATTACTTTCCAGCTCTTTTTTAAGGAAAGAACTGTTTGCTTTATCATCAAGTGAAGGAATACCTTTAAAAGAAAAGAACACTGACTGCATTTCACAGTAGCAAGGATAAAGTTTTGTATATATTTGTCTCATGACAACAGTTCATCTTAATACAATCTGTTTGCAACAGCTACCGCAGAAAATTGTTCGCAATTTGCTGGCACCATGGGAGACCACAGTTACTGACAAGAAAACTATCAATGACAATTCTGGGCTTTGTCTAACTGTGAGATCTGAGTGTTGCTTCTTATATATAATAGCATTGCCATCTTCTCACATCTCTTTAAATTCTCATTCATTTCCATTTGTCCTTGGCTTACATCAACTATGACTGAAATAAAGGTTTCAGCTCCATTGAATTCTTTGTCAGGAGTCACCACAATATAATATTTGCACCATACATATTAGAAATCCTAACTACTGCTAACTTTGTGTAGCTAAGGAAAAGGAGTATTGTTTGGTTTGGACATTGACCTGCATACACTGCAGCTCCTCAGGGATAGCTGTTCTGCGTGATGTTAGTTCATTTTCTTTTTTTCACCATGAATGTTTGGCAGACATAGATAAAGCACTCTCATCTACCTATACTATACTTTTGTTTTAAAAGGTATGTTTATAGCTGAAGCTCCAATATCAAACGGCAGTAGGCTTTTATTCACAGGAAAATAAATCTGTAAGGTTTATGATCACATATTTTTCATTACTATACTATAAAACCTCACCTGGAATAACCACACTTTAACTTAACACTCCTATTAATGTCAAAGGAAAGACTTGCATTTCACTTTGTCTCCAGTCCTTGGAGCACCTGTGCCATTGGCAGGACCCAATCATCATTTGAGGGGTCAGTATACACTTGTAATACAACCCCTTTTCCACACACACTCTATGATCCCAACTCATACAATCACATAAATGATGAAAGAAAAGCTTCTATTTTAATTCTCAAATTTCATTTTCTACATTATCGAAATTGCACCATTGCTATTTTGTTTAACATAACATTTCCCTGGTTTTTAAAAAGGAAATTTATTAATGCAGTGTTCTGAAACCTCGCCCCCAAACTAAAAACAAAGTACGAACAAGTGATTAACTGAGTAGATTAGAACAAATGAATAAGTATATCCTTGTATGTTCAAAGAAGATTAAGCCTACACAGATTCCAGCATAGCTTTTTTGTTTTCCTCCCAGGCTTCATAAATTTCCTGCTACCCACACCCCTACTGTCAAGAATGCTAACAGGAACAGTGGAATTCCTCTCAAAACACTGGAGTGTATGGGCAGCATTCTAACTTCAGAGTTAAACTTTGCCAGCAGTTGCTGCCATTGGCTTTCATGGGACAAAAAAGACTTGGTGACATTTATATTGCTGCTCAGAATTTCACCAAACCAATGAAAGGCACATCTCCTCAACAAGCCTGAATAAAGTTAATCAGTAGAAAGAAATATACAATTTGCTGAGTACCACCTCGAGTAAAAAAGTACAAATGTCTAAATTTTCAGCACTTTGCTGTATCTGTTGCAATTCATATCCAATCAGTTTGACATTTTGTGTGATTGTAGAGTTCATCAGTTAGATTCTATTTTCATAGTTTCAATTTATTAGCGCTATAGGTGTCATTTGTACAAGCAATTTATTTATTTATTACATTTTTATACCGCCCAATAGCCGAAGCTCTCTGGGCGGTTCACAAAAATTAAAACCACAATAAAACACCCAACAGGTTAAAAACACAATTACGAAATACAGTATAAAAAGCGCAACCAGGATAAAACCACACAGCAAAATTGATATAAGATTAAAATACAGAGTTAAAACAGTAAAATTTAATTTTAAGTTAAAATTAAGTGTTAAAATACTGAGTGAATAAAAAGGTCTTCAGCTGGCGACGAAAGCAGTACAGTGTAGGCGCCAGGGAGACCTCTCCTGGTCATTTGATGGACATTTGAGACTTATAATGGTGGAAGCTTTTTTGGCTACTCACCTTAACTAAAGGGGTGAGTAAAGGGGTCTCTTTAATCAACTCTATTTCAGCAATAATAGGTCCAAAGGCACCTTTAATGTCCCCCACCAAAACAATTCATAATTAAAGCAAGTGATTATCTAAACAATAATGCAATAATTCCAGTGCTACAGACTTAGTTATAGTCTTAAAATGGCTGGATAATAATTGATTTATCCCCAGAAACCCCTCGGTTGAGATGTGCTATGCTGGAAAATCCATTCTGTTTAAGCTGGACAGATTTTCACAGCATTTCTGGGAAGCTGGGCCACATATCTTTTTTTTTTTTTTTGTGGGGGATTCCAGGAAATTTCAGTTTTTTAAAAAATTGCTGCCATTAGCACTTTTAAAAAATCACTCCATCATTTGTACAATTTGTGCATTTTTGAATTTTGGGGGATCCTGAAATGTGCGCATAACTGTTTAATTGTTTTTATTGCTGCTCTTGTGCAACTGTGCATAATCGCAGGTCCTCCTGTCCGCTTTGTAGACCTGCAGAGGCATATTCCACTCTTGCCAAAATCCTTGTCAATTTCATCTTCTGTCAGTAGGTAATTTGTGTACACTTTGACACTGACAGGCCTGGAAAATGGGACAAGGTTGCCCACTATAGGGATCTTTAACTAAGAATTTCCAATATTCGTAGGATTCTTCAATATTTCCAGGATCTTTTAGGGCAAGCAATGGCAGTTAAAGTGGTGCATTTGTTTGCAGTGGAGGTAGATCTACTGCTACCATCCCAGTATACTGCTGAATGAGAACTTTAGATTGCCAACCTTCAAGAAATGTGGAATACATTTTACAATGGCATGAATGGTACAACATCTTCAAATGGAATAAAATTATTCCTCAGTACATGACAGGGATCCAAAAAAGGTATTACTAACCCAAACCCATGTGTTCTAGGAAGAACTTCATTTTCTTATAATAATTCAGCTCATTTTTCAAATGCAAGATGCCAGTTTTTACCAATTATATTTTATTAGCTATTTTAAAATGTAATGCTATATATTTTTCCATAATGCTTTTAAGTGTGAATTTTGAGGAGATGGAAAAAACAGTTCAGAACAATTATTCATTGATCAGTGTTTAGGAATGTTAACAATCTCTGTCCATTCCCATTACCAGAGAACATAGTTAGTGCTTGACCATATTTGAGTACCACTTGCAATAAGTTCAAGGTGCCAGAGTTGATTAAACTTTTTCAAAGACAAGAGCAATGAGTGTAATCTTTCAAGTAGTATCTATTAATAGGCCCTGTTCAGAAGACACCTTAAACCACGTTGGTTAAGGCTTTTTGTTAACACCCCCCCCCACTTAACGTGTCTTCTGAACAGGACCATAGTTCGTCTTTGTCCAAAGGGCATACATCGATTGGAGGCTACAAACATCTGGCTTTGGTGGACTGCACCTGGTATCAGTAAATCTAGACAGAAAATACATCAGTTTTCAAGAGAGACACTGCCTTTAAAATTCAGTTCAATTAATTGCAAATGCTGTCGTCTTTACAAACTGACCAGGCAGCTAGTAACAAAACTGCACATAAAATGTGGTAGTTCCTTGACATTATTCAGAATTTAATATGCACAGATTTGTTTTCTTGAGGAACACGTGTTCACTCTCACACACACAAATCATGCTAGAACTAACCAATTATACATCTTGGCTTTGGAAAAGCATAAATGGATAGCATACGCTATGTATGTTAGATGGAGGCCTCCCACAGAAGGTTAATGAAATGTTGCATTACATCAAGCCGTTATAGTGCAAATGTCAGGACTGTGCTGTTTCGATGCTTCCCCTGTCTCTAATGAAAGAGGGCAGAGAAGAATGAGCTTTTTCTGTGGGTCTTGCTTGCTTCCCCTTCCCTATGCTAATGTTTTCTTTAGTGCAGGTGCTTGTTCCTAAACACTACCAACCCCACTCACTCCTTTTGTGACAAGAATAAAACGCCCGGGGTAACACATGAATGACTACTGGAAAAGAACCTCAGCTACGGAGGGAAGTATTAACTAAAAGGAAAAGATATTGCTTTCATGATGCCATAAATTTCTACCAGTATATACACTGGGGCGACAACCAAGTTCATTCATTGTTCAGGTGTTACTTAGGTCACCACTAGTTTGCTCTTGTCAACAGCCTGTAGAAACCTGAATCTTATCTCTTCTGTCAGAAAGAAGGGCTTGCTTGTTTTGTAAGCTGAGTAAATATTACGAACTACCATTGTTTATAGCTATAGGCCTGAGGGGCTAGCTCTGAAACCATTCCATTTATCTCTAGCAGCTCAAACAGCTGGGTATTTTAAAAATAAGGTGGCAGAATTAAAACACTTTAAAATTGACTTACATATGATTATTGTGTACATCATTATAATTGTGTTACTTTATTTTTATGGGTTTTTTTTAAAACACATATTTAAACCAAAAACATTTCCAGAGTGGTGTATATATCAATAATAATAACAATAATAATAATGACAGTAGAAGAACTGTAATTCACATAAAGAACTGTAATTCGCATGCATTATGTTCTGTCATAGAATTGGTGAAATATCTCTGTATGACTGTACTGCTATTAAGGGGTCAGGCTCAGTCCTGGGGCACACTATGGGACATATCCATTCAGCAAAGTCAAAAGGCAGGCAAAGATTAGGCACACAACACTACTTGGTCAAGAAGAAGGGCAGTCCAAAATGAGGGTCTGAAACGGTGCCAAAGTGAAACATGGGCAAGCAGTCCAAATCAAGCACAATCCAATGAAACTGGGTCTTATGAGGAGACTTGGGGCATGTCTACACCTGGCAGTTATACTGGGGTTGTCTCTAGGTCATCCCTGTGTGTCCAAATGATGCACAGGGGATCCCAGAATCAACTGGGGATGACCACAGACTTTCCCCAGCATAACTGCAACTGGGGATTTCCTTGTTTTTCTGCAGTCCTGGGACAACCCTGAGGACTGTAGCTGGTGTGGTGCAGCCTCCTGGGTCCTCAAACAGGCACGGAGCTGCGTGGGGTGGCAGCAATTACGTCATCCTTGGGATGGCGGGGTGGGTGGGTGTGGACTTTGGCGGAGAGGGTTCCTTATTTTTTCGCTGCATGACAGGATCCTCTTAAAAAGGAAAAGGCGCACGTGATGTCCCTCTTCCCTTCTGGGACATCGTGCAGCCATAAAGATGCTGGGGTAGGATTTATTTATTTATTTATTTATTGCACTTATATACCGCTCCCATAGCCAGGGCTCTCTGGGCAGTTCACAGAAATTCTAAAATTAAGATAAAAACGAGTATACAAAATTTAAAATTCTAAAACACAGAACATACACACATTAAGCATTAAAAACCGTTAATAAAAACCTAAATATGTGGGTGATTAAGATGTGCCTGGGCAAAGAGGAAAGTCTTAACCTGGTGCCGGAAAGATAGCAGTGTTGGTGCCAGGTGAGCCTCGTCAAGGAGATCATTACATAGTCTGGGGACCACCACTGAAAAGGCCCTGTCCCTCGTTGCCACACTCCGAGCCTCTCTCAGAGTAGGCACCCAGAGGAGGACCTTAGATTTTGAACGTAGTGACCGGGTATATTCACGTCGGGAGAGGCGTTCCATCAGTTATTGTGGTCCCAAGCCATGTAAGGCTTTATAGGTCAAAACCAGCACCTTGAATTGGGCTTGGAAACATACAGGCAGCCAATGCAAGCGGACCAGAGCAGGTGTTATATGGTCGAACCTTCTGTTTCCCGAAATCAATCTGCCTGCTGCATTTTGCATGAGCTGCAGCTTCCGAACCGTCTTCAAAGGCAGCCCTACGTAGAGTGCATTGCAGTAATCTAACTTGGAGGTTACCAGAGCATGGACAACTGAAGCCAGGTTATCCCTGTCTAGATAGGGGCATAGCTGGGCCACCAACCGGAGTTTGTAGAAGGCACTCCATGCCACCGAGGTCACCTGAGCCTCAAGTGACAATGATGGATCTAAAAGAACCCCCAAGCTACGAACCTGCTCCTTCAGGGTGAGTGCAATCCCATCCAGAACCAGTAGAACACCCCCCATCCTGTCAGCGGAGTCACCTACTAACAGCATCTCAGTCTTGTCTGGATTGAGTTTC
Source organism: Elgaria multicarinata webbii (assembly GCF_023053635.1). Lineage (NCBI taxonomy): Eukaryota > Metazoa > Chordata > Lepidosauria > Squamata > Anguidae > Elgaria > Elgaria multicarinata. The sequence continues at coordinate 74,462,343 of NC_086174.1, forward strand.
AGTTTATTAGCCCTCATCCAGTCCATTGTTGCAGCCAGGCACCGGTTCAACACATCCACAGCCTCTCCTGCTGAAGATGGAAAGGAGAAATAGAGCTGTGTGTCGTCAGCATACTGATGACAGCACACTCCAAAGCTCCGGATGACCGCACCCAACGGCTTCATGTAAAAATGTTAAACAACATGGGGGACAAAACCGACCCCTGCAGGACCCCATACTTGAGAGTCCACGGGGCCGAGTAATGTTCCCCAAGCACCATCTTCTGTATCCGATCCGCCAAATAAGAGTGGAACCACGGAAGCAGGTAAGTCGGTGATCCTCCCCCTCCCTCCCACTACACTCTTAGGTGTAGAGAGCTTCAGCTATGGGGCGTTATATAAATGTAATAAATAAATAAATAAAAGTCAACAGAATGAAAGTTCAGTCCAAAGAAGGAACAGGGTCAGGAAAACTTGGTTGCTAGATAATTGGAGATGAAATAAAAGTGTTGTTCCAGGAGGAAGCAGTTATCAACTCAGAACTTATATAGTCAAGTCACCCAGCAAGCCTACTTCAAAGGAGACCTTTGCTCTTGAGTAGGCCTTTACTTTCAAATAGCCTGGTTGATGAAGGTCTTTGAGGCACTTTCTCCGGGGGTGGGGTGGGGGTGGAGTTCCCAGTAGGTGACAGTCATGTGGCTTTTCTAACAGAAGTCTTGAGGCACATGCTTCATCTCCGAGTAGCAGCCTGTGCCTCCACCTTCTGGTGCCAGCATGCTGTAACGTTGGGCAGCTGCTTGGACTCTTTCTTTGATTCTATGGGAGAGGTATGGTCCTCAAGAGTCCACCATTGCTAGAAGTGTAGCTTCTCCATGGATACTGCAGGTGCCTAGGGTATCACTAGTTCTAGGGGATTCGAACCCACACATCTTTAGACTCTATGTTATCATCCCTGTGTTATCCCAGCAAGGACCTGGGCCAGACATGAGTGAGCATGGCCTTCTCTCTCTCTCTTTCTTTTGAACCATCATGTCATAGAAATTAGGGAAACTATGTAGACACCATCCATATAGAGGCACTGCATCAGCCAAATGGCACACCCACATGAGCACAACCTACCTTATACTGCTGATGTCATTGTGTGGGGCCTGCCTCATATGTGAATTGCCTATCAAAACATAAAATTCTTAAGGAAAATTTGACCACATAAATATGAACATATTTACTGTTTTTCTTAAAATGATGTTCACAATTCATATTGTCAGAGGCAATGAGCTATAAGGATTGCTTTTCAGATTATTTTTGAAGGTATGCCTGCACTATCACAAGTCACAATACACACACACACCAGGAAAATGTTATTAGAGCCATAATATGTGCATATTTCTGAGTGGAGACCTGACTATATGGCAATGGAACTTGTCATTTATGTTTCAAGCCACCATTTCATACACAACTTTTTCCTGACACATTATACACATATTGGGGTGGATGAGTTGGAATTCTTTTATAACATACATTCTTGCATTATATTTTCATGTATCTTAAAATATATGTAGATTCAGGTACAAGTATCATTAAAATTATTCAGTTGGATACAACCCAACACAACATATATATGACAAATAAGGAGGAGGAGGAGGAAGAGGAAGAGGAGGAGGAGGAAGAGAAGGAGGGAATGTACAATACTTAGCTTTTGTATAAATCCTGGGAACTCAGGGCAACCCTAGGTATCTCTACTCAAGGGTAAACTCCACTTATTCAAAGCGACTTACCCTCAAGTAAGTGTTCATTGGCTAGGTCCCAGAATCTATGGACTTATTCTCACCTGCCCAAGGGTCTCTACTTCCCTTGCTCGGCTTCGTCCATTTTCTTCTGCTGCCCCTTACGCCTGGAAAGCTCTTCCAGAACATCTGAGATCCACAAGTTCAATCGCAGCTTTTAAAACTCAGCTAAAAACTTTTCTTTTTCCTAAAGCTTTTAAAACCTGATGTTGTTTGGACTCTATACTGTTAGTTTTACCCTACCCTGTGCCTGTTTACCCTACCCAGTGCCTGTTTGCATTCTCTTCCCCTCCTTATTGCTTTACTATGATTTTATTAGAATGTAAGCCTATGCGGCAGGGTCTTGCCATTTACTGTTTTACTCTGTACAGCACCATGTACATTGATGGTGCTATATAAATAATAATAATAATAATAATAATTCACACATAACAGATTTCATCTTGTTGTCTCAGGGGCACATAGGAGCACTGCTGAGATTGTATGCAACCCACACTTTCATTATGATTCTATTTCTATGAAACTTTCCAAAATTCAAAGTAATCTTCAGAATTTGAAATTCCATTAATGTTCTAGAACCAACCCAACACATAAAAAAGTGAAATTGAAATAAGATTTAAATATAGTCATTTGTAATTATTTCCATGGGATTAAGTTGTATTGCTGTGAGCAGATTTAATTATTTATTTTACCAAAACTCAAAACAAAAAACAAGCCCTAATAAAACAGAGTTTTTTATTATTTGCTGATTCAGACTCCCATCAGGAAATTAGCAATTGCTGAATCAGGAACACATAGTAAAAGGTTTCCGGCTAACAGCAGTCCTAACACTGGATTAGTTCCAGTCCACCTTTTTGTCTCTTTACTGAATTATGTGACATGGATTTTTAAAAACAAAACAAAACAAAAACAAAACCTTTGCTGCCTGCCATTAATCCTTCCACATAAGCAAATCAGCAGTCTCTTTAATCACTAGGACTGATACTACGATTACTGGTAAAGCATCAGATGCCATCTGCCAATTTCACAACCATCAGATCCATGACAACATGAAAGCACAAGATAAACGGCATCATAAAGCATGCCACGGTTGGAATTAAAAATTAGAGCCATCAGAGTGGAGATGGATTATAGTTTTATTGTACTATAATCCATACTGTAGTTAAATCTAGACATGCCATTCCTACTATGGGATCTTTCATTTCAAACTGCACTTTTAAGCAGATACACATGAATGAGAGTCTGCATTTTCAGCGATCATCAGAAAGGAATGTAGCTGCATACACTTTTCAATGATAACAAAAAAAGATCTCATACTCTCTGCCTTCCTGTTAGCAAAAGAAAGATAATTTCTCTTTTGGCATCCATTTCATTTGGGATGAAAATACAGTAAGAATTTCTAAGTATTTTATATTCTTACTCTAATGTGCTATACAACTTAATAATCAATCATTATATTTAAATTAAAGCTGAAGAAAACCATATATAATTCGTTCATTTCTGGTTAACACAACAAATGCATATTATTATTATATTATATTATATTATATTATATTATATTATATTATATTCTCAAGGCATATTTAGCTTTGAGAATAGAAGACTGAGGAGAGACATATTAGCACTCTTCAAGTACTTGAAAAGTTGTCACACAGAGGAAAGGGCCAGGTTCTCTTCTCGATCATCCCAGAGTACAGGACACGGAATAATGCGCTCAAAGTACAGGAAGACAGATTCCAGCTGAACATCAGGAAAAACTTCCTGACTGTTAGAGCAGTGTGACAATGGAACCAATTACCTAGGGAGATTGTGGGCTCTCCCACACTCAAGGCATTCAAGAGGCAACTGGACAACCATCTGTCAAGTATGCTGTAGGGTTGATTCCTGCATTGAGCAGGGAGTTGGACTCGATGGTCTTATAGGCCCCTTCCAACTCTACTATTCTATAATTCTCTACACTTACATCTCTTTCTTCTAAGAGAGAATTTCCTAAAGTACAATTAGCAACCCTATAGGTAGGATCACCCAGTGACAGACAGCAGTCTTCCCTTGAAAAGATAATAAAGAGTGAAAGAATGGTTGAATTCTGTACTTACAGACTAGGAGAAACTAATTTGTTGTCAGAATGAGACTCTTGATGCAATACTTTGCACTAATAAAAGATGGAAGGTTGGCAGGTTGCAGGAGATATTTCAAGGAGAGAGAGAGAGGGAGAGAACTTTTTCTGATTTAGATTTGCTACTGTCTGAAACACCTTGGGGGTTCTTTCTGAAACAGTGATATGACCTAATTATTGAGTTGAGGGCAAGGTGCTAGCCATACAGGCTTCCAGAGTTTGTAAGAGGTGTGTAGAAAAACATGTCAAAAACATAGCTTCTATTGGTGGATGAAAGAGGCCATAGGAAAATAAGGTTTAAAAAACATACCAACAAACAAACAAACACCAACCTGAGATTATGTTGAGGCTCAGTGAAACACAATAACAGTTTAATGGCCCTCTAAACAGCGCCCCCCTGGACACTACTTTCTTAGACTTAAGACAGGCAGGGGAGCTTACTATAGATTTTCTCTCTTTACTGCCATTCTCATTTTTATTTACAACAGTGCTTAGTAAAACACAGCAGGCTACATATTTTACTTGGGTCATTATTCTATCCTTGTGAAGTGTCCTATCCAGCATAACAGCAGCTAACTACACAGTTTTCTTCTGATTTTTTTATGTTTCAATTAATATATTGGCAAAATCTAGCCTTAAAATTAAGTACACAATAGCTTAGTCATAGTGAAACATCAGGAGCCAAATTTTATTAAGTTTGTTTTACTCCTTATCTGGGAACAAAGCCCTCAGATAATTAAATGTATTCATGCCTGACTCCCTCACAGACCTGTACAATTACCAAGCTGTTTCCACAATGTTGAGCTTGCAGGTAGTGTTGAGACCCAGATATATAAAATCTATTCTCACAAAGTGGCTTTGCATGTATGGCTACACAGAAATCAACATCCAGTATCTGCAGGTTATATGGGGAGAAGAAAATGTTGTCTGCTTCCATTCAGGACTTTTCTGTTATTAAAAATTGCATATACTTTTGGCAAGGTGTATCAACTCCCACTGCTGGGAGAAGCAACATTCAGGCTAGACAGGTAGATAAATAGATAGATATTAGGATTTCAGCTAAAGATCAAAATATGTAAGACAGTCTTTCCCAACCTGGTGCTCTCCAGATGTGTTGGATTACAGCTTCCAGTATCCCCCAGCCAGCTCTGTTTACTAGGGTTTTCTGGGAGTTGTTGTCCAACAGATCTGGAGGTCTTGGGTTTGAAAAGGCTGATATAAAATGTTTCAGGTATGTTGCTTTTTGTAAATACTTGCCAGATAGGGCCATCTGTCTTCTTGAAGAACTTCACAGTTCACTCATAACATATTTACAAATCTGAACAAACTTATTTACGAATCATATAAACTCAACTGAATTTAGGATTATAACCTTGGATACTTGCATTCAATTATATTTTGGCAAATTTATTGATCAAATATTGATCATATTTGCCAGTGTTCTCTATACTTAAAATGGACTAGGAATGTAGAATAGAGATTTGGATCTGTTTTGGAAACCCTTTCCAGTCTACCTCTCTCTCTCTCTCTCTCTCTCTCTCTCTCTCTCTCTCTCTCTCTCTAGTTTCACTATAAGAAATGGCCAGCACAAATCTCTTCAAGGCAAATATGACTTGATAGGTATAACTGAAACTTGGTGCAGTGACTCCCATGAATGGAATACAGCAATTGAAGGGTATAATTTGTTCAAAAAGAACAGAAGAAATAGAAAGAGAGGTGGAGTCACACTATTTGTTAAAATACTTATTCCTGCACAGAAATACAGGAGAATGAGCCTGGTAGCCCCACTGAGAGCATCTGGATTAAAATAAATGGGGCAAGGAATAAAAGGAGCATGATGTACCAACCACCCAAATCAAGGAGAAGACGAGGATGAAACTTTTGAAAAGCAAATTGCCAGTGTTTCAAGGAAGTGTGATGTAGTAGTGATGGGGGACTTCAATTACCCTGATATCTGTTGGGAGAAAAATGCTGCGAAAAGTGCCCCTTTCAAGGAATTCCTGACATGTGTGGCTGATAACTTTCTCCTACAGAAAGTGGAGGAAGGAACTAGAGGATCGGCTATCCTCAACTTGATACTGACAAAAAGGGATGACTTAGTAGATAAAATGGCAGTTAAGGGAACTCTGGGGGGAAGTGACCACATTATACTTGAATTCTTTATTTTAAAGGAAGCAAAAGCTGAGTGTAGCCATACACATACTCTGGATTTTAAGAATGCTGATTTTAATAAACTCAGAACTATGATAAATAAGGTCCCATGGCAAGTGGCCCTAATGAGAAAAGGAGTTCAAGATGGGTGGGAGTTTTTAAAAAAGGAAATTTTAAAGGCACAATTACAAACAATTCCAACAAGGAAAAAAGATAGAAGACAACAGAAGAAACCAATGTGGCTCCACAAAAAGCTTGAAAATAAAAAAGGGCACATTAAGGAAGTGGAAGGAAGGCCAGGCTTCAAAACAAGAGTACAGACAGGTAGTACAGAAGTGCAGGAATGACTTCAGGAAGGCTAAAGCTGAGAATGAGCAGAGGTTAGTGGCAGATGCTAAAAGCAACAAAAAGGCTTACTTCAGGTATGTGCACAGTAAAAGACAGAGGAAATGGTGGTTCAACTGCTTAATGAGGATGGCAAATTGATAACAAATGACAAAGAAAAGGTCAAAATGCTCAATTCCTACTTTGTCTGTTCTCCCAAAAGTGGGTCTATGACCCACCCTGGCAAAAGTTAAGTACAAGTTGAAGGGGAAAGATTGCAGTTTGAGATTGATAAACAAATGGTCAAAGAACAACGAATTTCTTTGAACGAGTTCAAATCTCAAGGGCCTGATGAACTGAATCTTAGAGTAATAAAGGAGCTGGCAGAACAACTCTCAGAACCACTGTCTATTATCTTCACGAAATCATGGAAGACGGGTGAAGTTCTGGATGACTGGATGAGGACTAATGTTGTCCCTATCTTCAAAAAAGGCAAAAAGGAGGCACCTGGGAACCATAGACCAGTTAGTCTGACATCAATCCATAGAAAATTTTGGAGCAGTTTATAAAGAAGTCAATCTGTAAGCACCTTGAAAACAATGCAGTGATTACTGGAAGCCAGCATGGATTTGTCAAGAACAAATCCTGCCAGACTAATCTGATCTCATTCTTTTATCAGGTAACCTCCCTTGTGGACTGTGGCAATGCTGACTTCAGCAAAGCTTTTGACAAAGTACTACATGTCATTCTGATCAGCAAACTAGTTAAACATGGGCTAGATGGAACAACTATTAGGTGGGTCCTCAGTTGGCTACAGAATAGGACTCTAAGAGTGCTAATCAACAAGTGGGGTACTGCAGGGCCCAGTCCTGGGCCCAGTGCTCTTCAACATTTTTATTAATGACTTGAATGAGGAGGTGCAGGGAATGCTTATCAAATTTTCAGATGACACAAAATTGGGTGGGATAGCTAGTACCCTGGAAGACAGAAGCAAACTTCAAAGTGATCTTGATAGGCTGGAGTGCTGGGCTAAAAACAATAGAATGAAAAAGAAACTAAATGCACCAATACAAGATAGGGGACACTTAGCTCAGCAAAACAAGAAGCAAGAAGGATCTTGGAATTGTTGTAGATCACAAGCTGTTTATGAGCCAACAGTCTGATGTGGCTGCAAAAAAAGGAAATGCTATTTGGGGATGCATTAATAGAAGTATAGCTTACAAATCACACAAGGTACTGGTTCTCCTCTATTCGGCTCTGGTTAGGCCTCATCTTGAGTATTGTGTCCATTTCTGGGCACCACACTTCAAGAAGGATGCAGACAAGCTGGAGCGTGTTCAGAGGAGGGCAACGAGCATGATCAGGAGTCTGGAAACAAAGCCCTATGAGGAGAGACTGAAAGAACTGGGCACGCTTTGTCTTGAGAAAAGAAGGTTGTAGGGAGACATGATAGCACTCTTCAAATACTTGAAAGGTTGTCACACAGAGGAGGGCCAGGTTCTCTTCTTGATCATCCCAAAGTGCAGGACACGGACTAATGGGCTCAAATTAAAGGAAGCCAGATTCCAGCTGGACATCAGGAAAAAAATCTTGACTGTAAGAGCATTTCGACAATGGAGCCAATTACCTAAGGAATTTGTGGCCTTTTCCACACTAGAGGCATTCAAGTTGCATCTGGACAGCTATCTGTCAGGGATGCTTTAGGGTGGATTTCTGCATTGAGCCAGGAGTTGGACTCGATCACCTGATAGGCTCCTTCCAACTCTACTGTTCTATGATTCTACGAATCTATGAACTTGCACAAATTCCATAAAATGCAGTAAAAAGAAAACAAAGGGATTCCACTTCCTTCTCAGACAAGCCATGTAACTGTCCTTCTCTGGAGCAACTGTATTTATAGAATGCACAAGTAATATTATTCACTAGCAAAGAAATCCTAAAGGTGGCTACTTAAGCCCTGATAGTGGGCATCAGGTAAAGTTACAGCACCAGCAAAAAGTTTCCAGCTATGTTTCTCATATCCTTATACGGGATTCTAGGATAAGCCCATATATACGAAGTCGCTGATAGAGAGCAGATTATACGCTTTAAAAAATAGAGACCACTGTCCACCCCAGAAAGAAAGGTTATCCAGTTTGATATGAATTTCAAAAAGAGAGGGAAATTGCTCATTTTACAGATAAAAAGAAATGCCACCACATACGAGCTCCAGGCCTTCTGGATGTCAAAGTTCAATTTTTTTAAAGGTTTGTTTTGACACAAGTGCTCTGGTTGGTTCAACATAGGGTATATCTAAAATTCCACATAATGTCCCTCAATATGCACATGAAATATATGTTTGCCAACTGTTTGTACTAAGTATTATTTAATGTAACAATAACTGGTGCAGATGATAGCATCTGAAATTATTGTGATGTTATTCCATGGACCCAATGCATTGAACCTATCTCTGAATTATTATTACATGTCCAAATCTTCAATATTTTATATAGAATTCTAAGCCATTGTGAATTGGAACTGCACCAGTTAAATGACTGCAATGGCACGTTTCATTCATGCCTCTTGGCTAATGGGTCATTTTTAACTATATTCCAACTACTAGGCAATATGTTCCAAGTTGCCCTTCACAGAGTGTAGAATTGGGTTATATTAAGGCCACAGACATCTTTACTTTCTTACGCTTCAACATGATGTACAGAAAGCAATTCAATCATGTAAGGTCTGCCTTCCAATTATTTTACTGATTGCTTGTGATGTGGAGAACGGACTGTTATCTTCCACTTTTGAGATGCTTGGTGGCTTTATCATTCATTTTACAGTTGTGTACTTTTACAGATTGAAACAGCTTCAGTTCTGCAAACCATGTCTCTCTTGGTGTACTTGCCTAAGGGAAAACCATAACAAACATTTTCCTGTTGAAATTGACTAGTTCTCTGTGTGCCAGCATGTATACAGTATCTGTATGTGTGTTTATGAATTTTTACAACAAAATCCACAGCCTTCCTCCCTAGCAAGAGCCCTTATAATAATTTGAGGAGGGGGGGGATCTAAAATAGTAACAAATGAGTTGTTTCTTGTTTACAGCCATGAGTTTCATAAGGGCTCAGGTTTCAATGATGTGTTCTAAACTTAGGTGGCAAGATGACATTAAAACATGGCTTCAATATTATGAATACCTCCCTATGTGTCTTTGACATTCAAGGGTAGTTCAAGGGTTCCCGCATTTTTTACCCCTATGGCCCACTTGACAATGCTGAAAATTACAGATCCCCACCAGATACAAAAGGGTCATGGAAGGGTAGGCATTCACAAAATGTTGGTGGATGGAGGTGGAATTTAGCACAATTAGCTGACTACTGCTGACATTTTCTATAAATGTGTAACTCTTTGGAAATTACTATATTCTTTGCCAAAGCAATTTCCTTGTGCAGGAAGTTCCATAGTCCAGCTTTTCTCAAGTTAAGTTAAGGTATTAGCACTGGAGGTATTGTGGCTCATATTAAGCAGAATTTATTGATCTAGAAGCTGTAATTGGAGATGGCTTTTTATTTTATATTTTTTCATCTCCCGCAACACATACATTCTTTTCAACATACTTTAATTTCTGAAAGGCCAAAAGCCCCTGTCAAGTGGTCTCGAGGAGGCCTACACCTCCCTTTTTAAGCTGGTGCAAATACACACACAGCCTTTCTCAGATTATATTATATAGGCTTATCAAAAACTAACAAGAGGATCAGTTCTGAATCATAACCTGTGATAGTAAGCCCTTAACATTTGTGGCTCACGTCCTGTGCCATTCTCTGTGCAGCAAAGGAACTAAATCCAATATAAGAATCTTCCCCATTTGTTTCTATAACAAAAACACTTATGATAAAAATTATGAGGTCACTTAGTCAAAACAAAACCTGTCGTTTTGGTCCAGTGTACTGCCTGAAGGTTCTCCTCTGTAAAAATGAATTTTAGCTCCCTCAGTGAGATCCATCCTTTTAATATTTTTACTTCCATTCTGGTGTAACAGAGAATTTTGGATAACTACTGGTCCCATCCATCCCCCTCAAACTCCAAAGTAGAATTGGGCAGTTTTTGCAGATAAAACACCAAATACACCAGTAGGAATGAATGTATTACAAAAGTTAGGAGACAGTAAAAAAGAAAAAAAAAAGAAAAAGCAGAATGGTACTTACAATCAGAGAAGTAACTAGCAGTAAAAACAGAAATATTGTTCAAATAAATTACAATTATGATGAAGAATACTATAAATCTTTCTTTCTTTATGGAAATCTATTACGCCACTGTGGGCATCCATAAATAAAACTGGCTGGCATCTTCATACCATGCCATAATATGGTACATCCTGCCTATGCCATATAGTAATGGAGAAGCTTTACTTCCTTTACAGCACAGTGCCAATGTGATTTATGACTGCTAGATATCTTTTTAAATTAAGATTTCTATGATTGCCTTTTTCTATTAAGGCAACCACAACAATACTTTCCCTTTTCAAAACAAATGCATTGCATCCTAGAGAATCCTTCAACCACTCAACTGAGAAGTGACAGTGATTAATTTCTGATGATGAATTCCTTACTTCCAATAACTAATTTAAGATAGTCACCACGTTTTTTTTTAATAACCAAAGGATATAAATTCTGCAGGGTATTTCTGCTTAGGTAATTGATATAACATCTTCATATTAATGACTATAAATTATGATTCTTATATAAACCTGTCACATAGCAAGATTCTTGGAGAACACAGTGTCACAGCAAACTGATGTGTGTGTTGGTGCATAACATTTATACTATTAAGAAAATGCTATAAAATGAGAAAGATACAAGGTATCTTTTTACAGAGCAAGAAAGCTGTTTTGATTTTATTTAGATAATTAGTTTTTGAGAAGGTTCTGTCTCTTTTGAATAATTTACTGTATGTAATCATTATATGGTATTTAAGGTGCAGCATAAGGACATATTCAATATGGCTCTCACTTGATTCAAGAAATCTTTAAATTTGAATGTATGCACAAATTTACATATACAATCCTTCTAAACAGGAGAAAGCCTACTTTATTTTTAGACGTTGCATCTTAGAAGAGGCATTCCCTCTACTTTCTCCCACAGAACAGAATGCTTCTTCAAAGTGGATGCCTACTCTAGAGTAATGTCTGTTTTGGCCCTCAGCAAGCGCAGAGATATGAAATACAATGGGAGACTGCAAATTTGATTAGATCACCTATAATCTAGCATGGTTCTTTTTCACTGTATTGGCAGAAGCGAATAAATAATCCTCAAATCTTGTTCTCTCCACAACAGTTAAATTAAGTTTCAAAATCTTGGTCCTCCTTAAATGTAAGGGTGTTTATTCCAGTGTTATTTTACTCAAAGAACTTTGCCAGGCACAATGGAAATCTTTTGACTACGCACAGCTTATTATTGTAACAAGAAGCCTACATTCCAAATAAATTTTTCAGAACCTCAGATCTGCCACTGAATTAAGCCTTATCTAGGGTCGCCTACTCCCATAGTGAGTCTTACCACAGGCGCCACAGTTTGCCAGAGTTAATTTTGCCTCACCACAAAAGGGATGTTGGGTGGCTTAACTGTAGCTTTGAGTCTATGGTAATCATAAATAATAGCTAATACTTACAAATTATCATAACTGTTATTATGCAGCAGTTTCAGAACCATAATCTGCAACCATTTGTTTTTTTTTCTAAACAGCATGTTTTAGAGTATTTATGTCCTATATTATCATTATTATTTTCCCTGTGTAACAACAGTTCTGACAATGCTGTCTAGAAAGGTTAAGAGAATCATAGGGGAAGGAAAAATTAAAAGCACACAGGCCAGGTTCAGACCTTTGTTTAACTTGTGCCCTCCCTGTCCCCACTTGTTCTCTGATATTGCCATGAGGAAATCAGAAGCATCACCTTCTACTTTTAAACTAACCAGGGTTTATTGTTACATCCAAACTGAGGCAACTCTGGTTAGTTTAAAATATGGTTTGTAAAACTGCTGGGGAAGTCTTGGCAGATCAGTTAATATACTTCTGTTTTCATTCTACAAATCAAACTGCATACATAACACTTTTTTTGGTCAATTGTAACATTATTGTCAAAACCAGTGCCATATTATGAAAATCATGGACCCTAGGTTAGAACCTTGTTAGCCTGTTCAATAATCCAGTCCTGGTCAAAATGGCCTTAATTTCCATCAAATCAAGAGCAAGGCCAACATATATTCTCAACTTCAACCTTTCCATGGATGGAACTTGTGAACCACCAGTGCTCTGCAGACTACTGTTTGCGAACCTCTGGTTTAAATTGACCAGAGTTCACCCACATTTGGAAATAATGAAGAACTCTGATTAGTTTAGAACAGGGCACTTCAAATCTCCATGTGACTGGACCAGAGAAGGAGAGGGTGTGTGTGTGAGCCCAACACTGCAAAGTTTCAGAAGGACAGCATTCTATATGGAAACAGAATCCTCAAATATGGGGCGAGATGACTAACTTGCTTTCCCTTTCCTCCCCCATGTTTTTTTGTGGGGGGAGGAGGGGGAATTTGTATGAAAACAGTGCATGTTGTTGAGGTGTTTTTCCGGTTAAGAAATAGTACAAAAGTGGAGGGGCCCCAGTTTGGTTCAGGTTTGAAGCTTCAGCTGAATCCAATGCACATCCCTAATAATCATGTATGAGTTGATCATACTTGAGTTTGTGGACTATTATGAATAGCACAAAGAGTCATAATAAAAATGTGTCATGAGGATGGAAAGCTGCAAGTCCTTTGCATAGTTTGTTTCCAGGCCATTAAGATTAGAATTGGAACTGAAGGAGTGTTGGTCACATCATCACATCACATCACAGTTGGCAATATAGTCTGTACAAATAGAAGAATAAAATATATGATCGTTTAGATTTTAGCAAATCAAGACCAAATATGCATGGAAAGATATCTGGGAGGATTAACACCAGACTATCAATATCCAATTAAGCTGAAAAATTACCATTATTTTTCATTAGTGGGATGAAGAGCACATTTGTTTTATATACTTTAGGTCAGGGGTGCATAACTACTTTTAGGTGCGGAGACCAACAACCCCACAGCCCACTCTCCGTGGACTGTATAACATCAGGTGGGAAGGGCATAACAACACCCAGTGCACCAGGTTTAGCTGTGCACATGCTTTCAGCACAGCTGAACCAGACTAGCCCCTGCTGCTCCACCAGTGGGGAGCAACAGAGATTAGCTCAGCTCTACACTGTCTTTACACACCCCACCTTCTTCCCACAATGGGGGAAGGAGGCAGGGCATGTGAAGGAAAACTGATTGAGTCCCCTTTGCTTTCCCAACATAGGAATAAAGGAGGCTTAGCTGCTTTGCCCCTCACCTCCTTGCCAGAGAAGAGGGCATGTTGTGAGAGGGAGAAATGGCTAAGTCCCTTTGTTTTGTTGACGGAGGAGCCACTCAGCCACTTTGCTCGTCCCACCTCCATCCCCCACTGTAAGAAGAAGGCTGGGCAGGAGAATGGGACTTGCCTGTGTGCAGGGAGACCAACTGCTTCCCCCAGCACGAGCAAGTTCCAGCAGTGCCCAACACCCCTAATCGCCTCTGCTTTCTCCTATCTAGATCGGAGTTGGCAGTAGGGGATACCCAATGCCTATTGTCCCACATCCCCTTGCTGTTATCTCTGAGCTGATGCTCCTGTTATCTCCAATAGCAGATCAGAGATGTTGGGGGATGCCCTCCAAGGGAATCCCTCTGGGGTGCAGGGCTTGGAGCCTAAGCCCTGTCCCCTGGAGGATCCCCAAGAGGCTGCGCTGGTCAGATTAAGCCCATGAGCTGAAGGTTCTGCACCCCTGCTTTTGGTATTCTATATCCTCAGGAGAATTCAATTAATTAATTCAGTTTAAAGAATTAATTATACCACTTCATACTATAACTAAAAAAGGTTTTTGCTCTATGTTAATATTACACCTCCTGTATGTTTTATCATATTTAAACAAGTGAATGTTTGGAGAGCTGGGTAATTAATTTTAGGGCATTTAAACATGCATTGAATGTAAAAGTCTGTCTGGTGTAGTGCAGGCAATTAGGGATGTGGAAACCAAACAGATGGCCAAAATAAAAACAACGTACTTCCTTTCCTGCATGTTATTTCTTATGTTAATTTCTCTCATGCTTTAGATCTGGTTTTACCTACCCTACATAAGCGATGAACAGACTAACCAAGATTTTACTTATTTCAAAGCTAAAGATACTGCTCTTACTGCTCATTTTAAGTCTTCTCAGTTTAAACTTCTCACAAAGTAAACCAAATTATTCTCTGTTGCATGTCAGTGGATATGCAAATATTATTAAAATAATGCTTACATTAAAAAACATAGAGTTTAGTAGAACCTTAAAGACAAACACATTTATTATAGGATAACTGTTTGTGAACTAAAGTTTATTTCATCAGATGTATGAAGCGTTATCCCCTGTTGCGAGTCTGATGCAAGGATGTAGAATGGCAAGCTGTGAGGTCAGAGGGAAGTGAAATGTAAGGAAGTACAGACAGTGACAATTCAGTTACAGTGTGAAAGTATGCAAAATAAGCACAGTGATCTTTCACAGCAGCAGTCATAGGTTGTAACACAATCAACTTAGCCATGCTGTTAATTAATACCCATAATGGCAGACTAGAAAACTATTGTCTTTATCCAGACCCAAATGAATAGAACTGAAGGACTGCAGTTCAGAATTTCAATGTTGCAGCATCTGTTTGAAATTCCTTTGTCCAAGGATGGCCACCTTTAGATCAGTAGCAGAGAGTCCTGGCAGATTGAAATGATCTCCTACTCTTTTCTGAATATTACTGTTACTGATGTTACAAGATGGGGGATACTTGGCTCAGCAATACTACAAACGAGAAGGATCTTGGAATTGTTGTAGATCGCAAGCTGAATATGAGCCAACAGTGCGATATGGCTGCAAGAAAGGCAAATGCTATTTTGGGCTGTATTAATAGAAGTATAGCTTCTAAATCACGTGAGGTACCGGTTCCTCTCTATTTGGCCCTGGTTAGGCCTCATCTAGAGTATTGCGTCCAGTTCTGGGCTCCACAATTCAAGAAGGACGCAGACAAGCTGGAGTGTGTTCAGAGGAGGGCAACCAGGATGATCAGGGGTCTGGAAACAAAGCCCTATGAAGAGAGACTGAAAGAACTGGGCATGTTCAGCCTGGAGAAGAGAAGATTGAGGGGAGACATGATAGCGCTCTTCAAATACTTAAAAGGTTGTTACACAGAGGAGGGCCAGGATCTCTTCTCGATCCTCCCAGAGTGCAGGACACGGAATCACGGGCTCAAGTTAAAGGAAGCCAGATTCCAGCTAGACATCAGGAAAAACTTCCTGATTGTTAGAGCAGCACGACAATGGAATCAGTTACCTAGGGAGGTTGTGGGCTCTCCCACACTAGAGGCATTCAAGAGGCAGCTTGACAACCATCTGTCAGGGATGCTTTAGGGTGGATTCCTGCATTGAGCAGGGGGTTGGACTCGATGGCCTTGTAGGCCCCTTCCAACTCTGCGATTCTATGATTCTATGATGTCAGATTTGTGTCCATTTGTTACTTTCTGTAGGGAATGTGATTGGACTGTTTGTCGTATGTGGAATGCAGAAAGGCATTTCTGGCAGATAGTAGCATATGTCGTATTAAAATATGAGCAGGTGAATTTATTTATTTATGCGGCAGGGTTTTGCTATTTTATTGTGTTACTCTGTACAGCACCATGTACATTGATGGTGCTAAATAAATAAATAAATAAATAAATAAATAATATTACATTTCTATACCATCCATTAGCTGAAGCTCTCTGGACCATTTACAAGATGAAACTTAAAACCATAACATATAATAACATAGTAAAACCTAATATAGAATCCTAAGTTTAAACCAAGAGAAAAGCCAGCAGCAGTGCAAAGATCTAAAAACACTTTAACACAATTAAAACTGAAGGGATAAAAGGCTGGGGTGGGTGGGGAGACCACAATGTAGGTGCCAGGTAAGCCTCTCTGGAGAGGGTGTTTTACAAGTGGGGTGCCACCACTGAGAAGGCTCTCTCTTTAGTAGCCTCTCATTCTGTGGTGGCATCTGAAGAAGGGCCTGAGGGTGATCTTAAGAGTCATATATGGAAGTAGACAATCCCATCTCAAGCAATTTACGGCTTTGTAAGTTAATACCAGCACCTTGAATTTGGCCCAGAAATGGACTGGCAGCCACTATGATTCTATTGACACTCCCCATTAACAATCTTTCTGTCCTATTTTGGACCAGCTGAAGTTTCCAGACCGCATTCAAAGGCAGCCTTCCATATAACGCATTGCAATAATCCAAATGAGATGTTACCAGAGCATAGATAACTGTAACTAGGCTATCTCTGCCCAGATTGGATTATAGTTAGTATATCTACTTGGGCTGATAAAAGGTGCTCTGTAACCTGAAGCCACCTGTGCTCCAATTACAATGCTGAGAGCACCCCCAAACTATGGACCTGATCTGTTAGGGTGTCTTCTAATCCTTTTTGGGTCCTCTACTGCCTGAGTAGATATGGGGACAAAGCTGGCATCTGAGGTTATTGCTAGGGTTGGTCCTTGCTGCTGTTTTGTGGCCTGTTGCTAGTAAATACCAGTTTTAGGGAGCTGTCTGTGAGGACATAATGACCATGACTTCAACTGAGCATAATTATCACCACTACAGTGTTGCCAGGAGCTGGAAACCAGGAGTCCATACTGAAGAACAATTAGAGGACAAACCAGGAGTCAGGATCAAAGACCAATATCAGAAACACAAGACAACAAAAGAGCTCAGATAGACCTTGATGCTTAAGCAAAGTTCCTCTTCATCTTCCTCCTCCTCCTCCCCCCAAAAGGCCCCATGACCCCAGCTACTAGAGAAAAGGTAGAAAAACCCACAACTCGTTCTCACAAGTGGCCATAGATGCCAGTAACTTTAATAAAGCTCCATAATATTTTAAGGACTGTGTTCCTAAGATTCATAGTTTACAGAACATACTTACGAGAAAAACTTCCAAGCCCCAAACTCTGAAGCTTATTAACAAGAAAAACCGTTTCTGCACTTTAAGTCAGACTGTTCCAAACTGTTTTGTTCATCCTACAAACTTCACAAAGATTTTCCTGAGTCAAACAGATTACCACATAAGGTACAATGGTTTGACAAGATGCAAAACATAGCAACCTGTAGAATCTGACCACAAAAACTTCTGAAAATCATCCACACCTAGATAAAAATGGGGGAAAAAACTCTTCCAGCATCCCAACATCATTCTGCCGTACCTGTTGATTTCATGCTTAACCTAGTTTTTAACTTCTAATGGGACAAAGGAAGTTTAATACCAATAACGACATGCCCCAATGCTTTTTTAGCTGCTTGATCTGCCATTTCATTACCATCAGCAGGGATCCAGATAAACATTTAGAAGCCATATCTCATTTATCAAGAGAGACTCACATCTTAACCTCTGTGTTGGATTGCCAACAAACCTGATAAAGCATCAGACAAAATTGTCATGCACTCCAGTCGGATGTCTAATTCTATTGCCAGCATAATAGTTGTTAATTCAGCTATTATAGACACTCAATTGGATAAGCAATGTTTTTTCCACACCCCAAATTCAGGGACACAGAATGTAGTAGCTACCCTCCCAGCCTGCATGATTTTAGAACCACCAGTACAGATCTTACAGTGACTACCCCAGCAATGTTCCACTGAGACAGAAAGTCCTATTATTCTGTTTCCTGTCCAGGATGAACTGCTGGCCAGCCTGACAGAGTCAGTCTGGAAGGTTCTTTACAAAGAGGCTGCAGTAACATGGCTCACTACATGGAGCAGTAGTTAGATTTGTCAATACTTTCCATGAAGTGCTGCTTTCCAAAATCCTCAAAGCCACTCCTAGATTGAAGGGTTGTAGTTTCAAAATAAAGCTCTTTGGAATACCATAATCTGAACTGGATCATCATGCTTTCTGGGTTGATGAGGCACTTGAAAAAGGGCAAATGACAACAATAAAGTAGCATCTATTAATTCTCTTGCCACATCTGGAAGGTAATCTTATTAATAATAGAATAGCTAAAAATGGAAGAAAGCCATTTATTGCCTTGGTCTGGAAAACAAATTTGCTGTAAGACTTTAGAAGAAGTTATGCATCTTTATATAATCAACCAGATCCTAAGCCCATCTATAGCTCCTTCTGTCGTTTGAAGAGAAGGGTCTGGGACTTAGAAAATGGCCTCATAGCCAAGGAACAGTGGACTCTGCCATACATACACCCATATATCCCTATTATAATTGTGCCTTTCCATGCATTTAATTTTATTTTGCTTTGGAAGCCAAAATTAATTGAAAAGAAGTGTAACAGTTTTTAAATTAAGGGCTTGTGAAGGCTATAAGTGTAATGGGGTTAATGCCTGTCTACTCAGAGATGGCACTGATAGTGCAGAGCAGGCAATTCCATGTATTATATAATGAGTGGTTCACACACGTACACACACAACAAAACTAAACTGTGCTCCCACTGCTCTGAGTGGGCATAAAAACACATGGTGGAGGTGAACACTGGGTATAAAGGAATAGTGACTGAAACAAAAGTAAAAGTCATGGATAAATTGGGGATTTATGCAAAAATATATGGGTTTTTCCCAGTATGTTTTTATGTGGCCACATGTGTTTCTGTGCACACATGCTTATATTTGTAAACCTTGTACATATACAAATTGCAAATTGTGTGGCATCTGTGCTTACCATGTAACAACAGGTCCCATCTTTCTTGGAACCATTTATATTCAGACTTTGATAGCAGACAACAAACTCCAAAATGCCAATGCTAATATAAATTATTGGACAATGCTGATTTTGCAATCAAAATGTTACATGATGTAGTGTCTTTACAAAATCCTAGGGCCAAATTCTCTCTTTTTCTATACCTAGAAGGCAATAGGTCTGACAGGGATTTTTACTTGCTTCACTGGTTGTTTCTTCAACATCTGGTATGCTTTACAATGTACAGCTTGCTTCGTCTCATCTAGTTAGTTTAAAAGCATCAAGGCTGTCCTATTTTTACCTTTGACTGAGCAGTTTTTCTGTATTAGTCCGAGAAATAGGTCCCACAACAGTAAAATCAATCTATTAAGCAAGTATTCAGCAGTAAGATTGAAGTGGTAAGGGCAGGGAATTTTGTTGTTGTTGTTTGTTCTGAGAAACTCCCATATTCATGCTAGTCAATTAAAATAGAAGGAAGCAGTAACATAACAGCTGGGCTATACTACTAATATAAACAATGTGTTTTCCCTCTGGCTAGTGGGTAAAGATTTGCTGTTCAGGATGCACTATCCAAATGCTCATGGTATGCTGAACAATGTATTTTCTCATTATTTTCTAGCAAATAAAAATTGTCCTAACTTTTTTCTAAGTATTCATGGCAGTACTTGTCTATAACTGATTTTGTGTATATCAATATGGAGAATAATAGTATAATAAAAAGTATTATATTGCATACAGATACATGCGCAATAAGATATAGAACACACACAGACACAAAACCACCACCACTTTTAAAAACAACTGTACCAAGTTCTGTTCTAATTGTATGATGGTTAGAAAATAGCAGAGAGGAAAAATCAGGTCATACAGAGATCAACTTTCAAACCATCAGCCCACCCCACCCTTTAAAACAGTGCATTTTGAAAACCTGTGGTTCAGCAATGCATAATATAAGCCAAACAAGTTTGTCAACAATAGACAAATCAACATTGTTTCCCATTATGCATATAAAACCTGCATGACCTTCAGTAGTGGTATAGTGGAACCAGGGCGAAGTGCCGTAACTTCTTTTATTAGCTGGGACACTGATCTCATGTGCCACCCCTGATGTTTGGTTCCAGTAGGATGGGGAATGTGAATTTACATTATCTCATGATAATATAAAGAAGAATCAGAGTGGGGAAAACCTGTAGTGGACCATAATGTTTATAAAGCAATGTTGGAAAATGACAGGGGGGAAATTAATCACCTGTTCTGTATTCCATCTCCACACTGAATTATTGGTGGAATATTTATTTATTTATTACATTTCTATACCGCCCAATAGCTGGAGCTCTCTGGGCAGTTCACAAAAATTAAAACCATTCAAAATATAAAACATCAGTATAAAACCATAATATAAAATACAATATAAAAGCTCAACCAGATAAAAACAAGAGAAGATTTAATGCTCTCAAGTAAACCAAGATTTTGAGTACAGATGTCACACCAAATTAGATAAAAGTGGGTGGAAAAATAGTACAGGCATAAGTTTAAAAGAAAGAGCAACAGCTGCAACACGCAGCTCTATCTCCCTGTGACAACTGAATTAGGTGAGGCTGTGCAAGTCCTGGACCAGTGCCTAGACTCAGTAATGGGCTGGATGAGGGCCAATAAACTGAGACTAAATCCTGGCAAGACGGAAGCCCTGTGGGTGAGTGGTTCCCGAGTCCGGGAGACAGGCTCATTGCCTGTTCTGGATGGGGTTGCTCTGCCTCTGAAAGAACAGGTTCGTAGTTTGGGGGTAGTCTTAGACCCGTTTCTGTCGTTGGAGGCTCAAGTAGCCACCACGGCTTGGAGTGCCTTTTACCATCTTTGGTTGGTTCGCCAACTACGGCCTCTCCTGGACAGGGATAGCTTGACCATGGTGGTACAGGCATTGGTAACCTCAAGATTGGATTACTGCAATGCGCTCTATGTGGGGCTGCCCTTGAAGCTGCTCCGGAAGCTGGAGCTAGTGCAGAATGCTGCAGCTCGGCTGTTGTCTGGAGCTGCCCCTTTCCAGCATGTAACTCCTCTGCTGAGGGAACTGCACTGGCTGCCTATTCGCTACCGGGCCAGGTTTAAGGTTCTTGTACTTGTGTACAAAGCCCTAAACAACTTGGGACCAGGATACCTGAGAGAGCGCCTTCTCCCTTACCAACCTGCCCGGTCACTGAGGTCATCCGAGGGCCTGCTCCTGGTGGTTCCACCTAGATCCATCCTCCGATTGGAATCCACCAGGGGAAGAGCCTTCAGCGTGGTGGCGCCCCTCCTGTGGAATTCCCTGCCTCTGGAGGTCAGGCAGGCTCCAACCTTGTACTCCTTTCGGCGCCTCCTGAAAACATCTTTATTCCAAGAAGCCTTTCTTTAACATGCAGCCTTGGATTTCTGTGTTGTTGTTGTTTTTTTGCTTCTTTTAAAATTTTGTTTTAACTGTTTTATTCTGTTTTTATTTTCATTTTACCTTGTACACCGCTCCGAAATTTTTTCAATGAGGAGCGGTATATAAATATTCTAAATAAATAAATAAGTGATGAACAACTTATATAAGAATAATGGCAGTGTAAGTCTAGGGGATAGAGAACTCATTGGGCTCTCGCCCTGCAAGTTCACCAAGCACCACTTGGCTGGCCCTGTTCAGCCAGCCCAGCTGAGCACTCGGCAATTGTGCTTGAAAGTGCACAATTCTCTAGGCGGACTATTAGCGTATCTGGGGTAATTGTGCACTTTCCGGAGGCTCCGGAATGAGCGCTTTGCCTCCCCCAACTGCGCCAATCATGGCCTTTAAAGCCCTCTAAATCCAAGGTTTTAAGAAGGCCTTTAAGGCCCCCATTGCCACCGGGGGGGGGGGAGGAACGTGGGACAAGGCTGGGGAAATCACATATTTTCCCCTCCACTCTAATGTCAGCCTTGGGGAAATAGTGTTTTCCCCCACCCCACTGATGGGGGCCTTAAAGTCCCTGTTAAAAGGGTCTTTAATGCCCCTATTGGCATGGAGAGGGAGGAGAGAAACACTGCAGTTATTTGGAGGGGGCAAAGGCTGTGCACATGAGCCACATTTGCATTATTCATGAGCCCTAGAGTAGTGAGAGGACTGGGGGGCAAAAAGGCAGGAAAGGAACTTGAGCATATGGCAACATTGGCTTTATGCTGCTACTGAAGAAACAGTTTAAGAATGCTCCATATAAAGGTATTATTTCATCATATCTCTTATTCAATGTTGTGGTCAAGTTACAAGTCCCAGACTAATAGCATACAATTAACTCACCATCATTTGCATTCTTGGAAATATGCACTACCCCAATTTGGTGCCTTCCAGGTGTATTACACTGCAATTTCAGGTGACTGGCTAGGCAGGCTGGGATGATAAAACATTTGGAGGGCAAGAATCCTTGCTTCTCATTGAGCATCCTCTTCTCTCCTCCGCCCACAAGTATTTCAGCATGTATCAAAATGTAAGATGCTTGGGAACATGTAATTACTTCTCCCTCACCTACTATAAAAGTGTTTTAATACAGTAGTGTTATTTTCTATGTAGCTACAGTCACTGACTTTGAAAGGACTAGGCATGCTGGAATAATACTGCTATGTACAAGAACATTTTTTATTAGTAAAGCCTGTGATATCATTGCCTCTGCCCATTCAGCAACTAAACAAGATGTTTATGCAGTGGGGATGGGGGCAGGGTAGGAAAATCAGTCCATGGTACATGTCAATACATCTCCTTACAGCTAGAATCCAATAGCATAGGGGTTGAAATTATTAAATTCACAGCTTCAATAAACAGCACACAAATTACCTCTTGAAGAGAGCTGCATAATAATACCTGAAGCGTAAAGAGTGGAAATGGAGTTTAATTAAGTGTTGCCCGGCTAAATCATACCAAGGGGGGTGGTGGAATTACACACTGAATGGGGAGAATATAGAAGAGTTTAGTTCTGCACAAGATGGGGATATTGAGTATCCATGTAAAAAATGTGCTGCCGCTTCTCTGGGTCGCACATCAGTGGTTTTCTGATGAGTAAAAGTGCCCCTTTCTTATTTTCCAGTTCACCTTCACCTAGCAGGCCTTCCTTTTTCAGCATGCAGCCTGTAACAAAAAGGGCACCTCTCTCTCTTTCTCTCTCTCTCTCTCGTGTGTTTATTTTAAAGGAAAATGACAGAGAACCCATAAAGGAGAAAAATGAGCAGGACTGAGCCTAATTCATGCTCAGGCTGTCAAAAGTACAAAGCAATGACAAAATAAGTTTTTATTAAGAGAGGAATGGAGGCCTGAGAACAAAGATGACAGGAAAACTAGATGGATCCATAATAGAGAAGGGTCAGACTGGGAGAAGGGGAGGCTGAAAGCAAATGGCATTACTCAAAACTCTGCTTCAGAGATGTGTTTTATTAAAATGAGCAGCTGTGATATTAACACTCTAAGCATGATCTCTTTGCACTTTTGAAGATTACTGATTCAGGGTGCCTGGCAGCAGAACAGGCCAAAGAAGAACACACTGGCTTACCTACAAAATTTCCTTTAGGGGTGACTACAGAAGCATTTATAATAGTACTTTTCACAAACAGATGAGAATTATTCTGGTACAGTATGTTCTCATGTACTATATTATCTTGGGGACTTAAAATGAGATTTTAATAGGTTAAGCACTGTATCTATCAATAATCTTTGACTCAAGTCATTAAACTTTTCATTAATGTTTCTTTGCCCTACATTATTAAGCTTTCAAGAATAGACAATAGATTTAACAACATGTCCTGATTTAAGCAGTTTTGTTTTATTAAAGTTGCTCATTCTGACAACATCTCTGACAATATGAGAGGATGTAATTCTCTAGGCTTTCATTAACATTAGATTCTAACGTTAATGACAGCCGAGAGCCCTACATCCTCTTCTGAAGGCAAAGTGCATGTTGTTAACTGTATACGAAGATGGAAACAGGATGAACCACTAAGAAGCAAAGTAAGAGAAAACATTGAGCACAAGTACCATGGACTTTCAACCAAGGCATCCCTAATTATTTTACATCCATATGTGTATACTGAGGAGTATTTCTGACTATTGCTATATTCAGACCAAGCAAGTAACATTCTCAGAAAAACACAATGTTCAGTATCCAACCACGCATCGTTTTGTGCATTCAAAATTTAGAATTGTGTTCCTCAAACAAATCTTCTTCCCCAGTGTCATGTTGCAATCTGCTTATTATATATATATTTATTTAATTTTTATACTGCCTAATAGCCGAAGCTCTTTGGGCGGTTCACACCCACAGGCAGGATGTCAGTGCAATACCTGCTTCTGAGAGGGTCAGGGGTTGTTCCCAGGGGGGAAAAGGAGGGGGAATCCCACCGGGGGCATCTGAGTCCTTGGACAATCCCACATAGCACTGAATTCCCCCAGCCCAATAAATATATATTTTTCTTTCAAACTGAAATGTTTAACTGTTTCTTCCCTCTTGATTCTAACCATTCAAATAATAACTAAAAGGATTATCAAAAGATGTTATCCTACTTCTACTACGACAGGTCAAGTAAAACAAAACAGGAAGTACATTATTGTACAGCCTATGCTCATTATGCAGACAAAAAAAATCTGCTAATTAACAAAGCAATAATTGAGTATTGATCGCAGTTTGTCAACTTAAAAATAATTAAATCTCTCTCTCTCTCTTTTAAATTCAACAGAAACCATTAATGATTTTAAGGTAAATGACGGGTTTCTCTTTCTATAATGCTTACTAATTTCCTGAAAGGTATGCTTTGCTTTATATATATATTTATAATGAGATATTTGAGATTGTCTTGGGCATAGAACCAAATATCTGCATCTTTTAATTTTAAATTTATTTAATCTCATTTGGATTTAAGAATAATGGTCTAAGTCACCCTTCCCCAACCTGGTGCCTTTCAGATGTTTTGGGCCACAACTTCTAGGATTCCTGTCCACTGGTCACGGTGGCCAGGGCTGATGGGTGTTGAAAGTCAAAACATTTAGAGGGTACCTGATTGGGAAAGGTTGGTATTGCTGGATCAGCTTTTGCTCTTCCATTTGTAATAATTTTACAAAATTCTACTAGCCATTAGTTTCCAGGGGGATATTTGGAACCAAGGCACCACAACGATATCCATCCTCTATAACTAGTCCATTGCATCTAGCATTGGAGGCTTGCCCTTTAGATACCATAGCTACCACCTACCAATAAACCCGTACTCCATGTAATTATCCAATTATTTTTCAAAGCTACAGTGGCAATCACAGCACTCTGCTGCCATGAATTCCAAAGGGTAATTATATGTTGAGAGGATGAATAATTCCTTTTGTCTGTCTGAAACCTGCTGGGTACTAATTTCAGTCCAATATTTCTGTATCTGGTCATTCAGTGAATAATTTTCCAGTGGCACTTTAATATTAAATATAAGTGCTTCCTATCTTGTCATTTTTTACATTTGTTGTTGCTTTTAACTAAACATTTTAAACATGCAATCCTATGCATATTAACTCAGAAGTAAGCCCCACTAGCACAATTATAATTACTCTGAGATGAGTGCATGGGATTGCTGCTTTAGCCTACTGTTTTGATATTTTTCTAACAATTTGAACTTAGTATCTTCTTCCTAGCTCAGCATAAGGTAAAAATGTCTCTTAAAAACCGGATAGCCAAAAGCTGCTGAGTCCCTTTTTCCAGAAGGAAATGTAGGTGATCACTGCTGAAAACGTCCTTTTTTGCTGCACAGAGAGGTTGCTTTGGTCCAGAAATATTTTCAACCAAAGCTTCATTTATTTCAGTAATGAAATATAAAATTAAGCAGCTCTTTCACTATTCTTTCATTATTCAGTGTGGAATTTTTACAGCAAACTCTGAGCACTTATAAAAATAAAATTCCGCATGCAATTTAAGTTTACTAATGCTATAAGAGAATAGAGAATACAATAATTGTTAACAACTATCAAAATTCCACCAGGAGAATCTGGTGGCTAAATGGATTACACATTGATATTTCACCTTTGGGACTTGAGCTCTGCCTGAAATGGCTGAAAATCATTCTGATCAGTCAAGTGAAAATATATATATTCCAGAGTAAAATTAGGTTGATGGTTTCACTTATTTCAGTGCTGTAGTTCTAAATAACACTTATTTTAAAAATGTCTGCTTGAAAAAATGTATTGGGGGGAAAAAGTCAGACTTGGTGACACAATGTATGTGCATTCATGCACGCACGCACGCACGCACGCGCACACACACACACACACACACACTGAGGACAACCTAGACTTCAGCATTGCTGGTTTTGCTGAAATCTGTGTTTACAACACTGAACACTGTTTCACACATTACATAGTGGCAAATGACACAGAGAGTACACTCAACAGCAAGCTTCAACTAATTACTTCTCAATAGCTACTGTATATGCACAATGTAAATGCTTGTCTTTTGTAAACTGCCCAGAGAGCTTCAGCAGTATATAAATGCAATAAATAAATAGTCAAATTCTCATTCTAGAGTTTTAGGTATATATTTAAAATTAGTGATGTATGAGCTCTCCCTCAACTCAATTTAGAACATGCTGTTCCCCATCCCTGCATCAGAAAAATAATTCATTTTTCAGCACTGAAATTTGGGCCCTGTCACACTCCTCCTGATGACATCACACCTTCCCACAATCTTCATGAGTACTCCTAACTCCCCATGAGTACCTCAGCCCTGCTCCTCTGGCCTCTTTGTTTCACCTAATACTTACATGGCAGTACTAGTGGCGGCAACAATAGGGAGACCCATAGAAAGTCTCTTCATGAAGCCTCTCTTCTAGCCTTCCTAAACATGGTGCACTCGAGATATTTTGGAGTACATGTCCCAGCATTCCCGATACTAAGCCATGCTGGCTCAGGCTGATGGGAGTTGCAGTCCAAGAGATCCAATTCCAAACCTTGGTGCCATTATTACTAAAAAATATCTTAAAACACTCATCAAACTCAATGCAGGCCTTTATAGACTAGAGTTCTGTGTAAGAACTCATTGTAAGGGTAGGGGAACGTCGTTATTACCACTATTAGCAAGACCTAGTTGATACATTATTTTTTCTACAAACATTTCATCCTGTGACACAGTTTCATCACGTTGCTTCTTCTTTGCCCTAACATCATGCTGGTAATGATCGTTATGATAAGTTAGAACATGTTACCAAATGAGACATGACAATGGTATGCCCATATCTCTGAATGACTGATTGTCCCATTAAGTATAAAGTGGGGACTCAGGGCATCTATATGTATCAATTAGCACATGCAAATTTTATACAAATCTGTACCCTCTTTTTTCACGTTTTTGGTGATCCATTTCTTCTTTTTTGGCAATGTGTAAGTCAAGATATCTTTTATTATTGACTGTCATGTCTCAGTGATACAGAAATTGTGCAACCCTAAAAATGTCTACAATTAATAGTATTCTTTCCCTTTCCCTTACTAGCCCAGAGCAGAAGTATTGGAAGGCATGATAAAACAGAGCGATGGTTCCTTATTAACCTGTTTTAGAAAAGCTTTTAATTTTCTGAAATTATTGTAAACATCTTCAAAGTCCACTGCAAACCTTTCCTAGCCCATGAATCACAGTTTAAAGTACACTGTCTTCCTTTTGCTTAATAGTCTTTATGGTGGCTATTCAAAGGGAAGCTCTCTGTTTAGTCTATGAATCTCTCAAGGAAATGAAGATAAATTAATTGTACAAAATTGGACTTATGGTGCCTCACATAGGAGACTATTAAGATGAACATTACCACCTAACATCTCCTATATTGTGAATGCATCTGTAAACATTTGTTCAAAAGCTACCACAATTTACTGCTGCAAAACATTTTTATTTCTTACATCAGAGCAACATACATTCTGTTCTCAGGATTCTCCAATATTATTCTATTCCTAACTACCTCCCTTCTAAAAATTGCTATGCTCCATTTAATGAGATTAGAGAATATTAGCAAACCTGTTATGCTAAGCCATTGTGTGGGAATATGTGAATTTTTTTTAGAAGCCAACTGAAACATCCTGCATACATAGTAGACTTTCAAATATGGTTCACTGCAAAAGGCTTGATTAGGTGGATATGATTGCAATCACTAATTCTCTTCAATAGGGTCATAGAATTGGTTCAGATGCTTAGGAAATTTCAATTACAAAGCAAAATAGGCTACATCTGCTAGCAGTCTTTTCCCACCCACCCCCTTCAAATCTAATATTGCTTTCAGCAATATTACATTCCATTGGAGTTCAAATAATTGCTTTCTATCTGATTGCCATAATTTCACATTCATCTCTCTTCAGGGTTTAACCTACGTTTAAAAAATAACATGCTCTTCAAACATACCTGTAAAAATTGTATTTAGCTAGAAAATTCAATTTAACTTCTATAAATCTGAAAGCCCACAATCATTAAAAGATCATATTTTTACAACATGATTCTCCCCAGTCCCTCTTTTCAATACAGACCACATAGGTTTCTAGCAAATTTTCTGAACAACTGCTATTCTATCAGTATATCACAGAACCATATTCAGGACATTGTCTCCACACACTGAACTCGATTGAAATTAGCATTCTCATTAACAGAATTACAAGATTTCTCCTTGAACTGTAGTTAAAGGACTGTTTAAAAAGTACAGTTTAAAAAACCTGAAATTCCATTGCAATTGGCTAATTTTTAACAACAATTTTGAGGCTGCTCACTATTACACAAAATGTACTATTTACCAGGTGCTACACCTTGGCCATGAAGCTATCCTAAGGTGCAACATTTTCCTTAGGCATTTCCTATGTCTTCTGAGCCAGGGAACTGGACTAACAAGCTATAAGGGATTCTTCTGTTGTACCATGCCCATATAAATATAGCTGCCTGTAGCACAGTAGTTTACTGGGGCAATTAGCCTCTTAAAGAATTGCTACTTCTAGTACCACTGATCCTCTCTTCTGAATATGTCTTGCCACCTCTAGCCTTCTTCTTCCTCAAACACAGACCTCCTAGAGTTCCTGATCTGGGTAATGTCTGCTTCAAACTGATTTACCTCTACAATCGTTGTTCTGGAATTTTCATTGTCACAATCTGTTCATGTAATAGTGATAGTACAAAGCTAAAGTGCTATCTGTATCTGCTCTCAGATCCATCCCTTGTCATTATAAAACAAATGCATGGAAGCTGACTGGATAATGTGTTTTTTGCACCACCAATATTGTTTTCTATCTTGAAGTTTCTATCTAGCCACCCAGTACCTGCGTGCTAAGTCTCTAACAGTGATAAGGTGCCACCAAAGATCATATCTCAAGATTTTGCTCAAAGTTCATACTTCCTTGGTTTGTGCCTTGGTGACTAGTTATGTTTCTTTAAATATTATGCAATTACAACTTGAATTCTGTGGCTCAGAGGAACTCTGCTCCTTCCCAATTGAGACATGCCAGACAACTGGATTCCTACAGGGGTTTTAAGTATATAAGATTATGTAGCTATCACACATGCCATTTTTTGTGTTCTCCTTCCATAATATATAACTCAACTGACCATATGCTCAGCCTGATCACATCATGCTGTTTATTTTTCTTTCTCTCACCAACAGCAATCAATGATCTGGAGTGGAGCCAAGAAAATGTACAGTGTGATGATACAAGATGCATTATTTTACTTAGTACAAAAAGGAAGAGGAAGAACTCTGCATACAGCTGCCATTTTCAAGGCCATTCCCCTGTTTCTCATAACATATTGCTCTGCCCCAAGTGATGGATGTTGTAGCAGCAACTTATAACAGTTTCAGCCCACATATTTAGAAATGAATACCAACAAATTCTCCAGGATAGGGACCACTTTGTATTCTAAATATGAAAAATTTCCACATTATGGAAAATGCTGTTTAATAGACACATAACTTTATCTAGATGTGATGGCCCAAATGGCCTCTTCCAATGCTATGATTTTATGATCTATGTATAATATATGTGAGAAATCAGTTTTCTCTAGTGATCTCATCTTTGACTGTTGGTGGTGGAACCAGGAAAGAACTGCTTTTTAGTGGCAGCCCAATGTGCTGTAATACCCCCAATGAATATCCTCACAGAGTACTTGAGCACACAAACACACAAATCTAATGGAGATGGATAGAAGACAGTTATTTCTGGCCACTTGTCTTGAACAAAGTCACGGCTTGAGGGTATTGTTACAGAAACTATGTTAAATTCTAGGCTTACAAAATGCAACCAAATTTATGATCCAGAAGACATGGTATGTTATTTATCATTAATCCACACTCTTAGTAACTCAATATCCAATTAAAAAGATGTATTGTAATGTGCTTTCAACTGTTCTGAAATCCTAAGTCATCATTAGACTAGAAACTGACAGATGAGTGTTGTTCTACCAAAGCGTTAACACAGTTCTTGAAACACATTCCTTAGAGAAGGAATTAAATCTTTGTCAATATCACAGATGTAATGAGTAGCCAATTCAATGCAATAAACAACATTTGCAGATAATTTTCAGGGTGACTGGGAAAGATTTCATTAGAAATCTGAAGTACCTTGTATTCTACTGATACAATAATCCTTCACAAAGTTCTTCACTTTAGAATTATATTTATGAAACCCCATCTGTGATATTGCCTGTAAAACATTCAATTGTGACACTGACTCTTTTTAAAGCACCATGCATTAAACAACGTTGTCTGGAATATTTCTGTCATGACTTAAAATAAATATATATTTTCTCAAGACCAGAGAGAGCAGGAGGCTAGTCCTTGGGTCTGCAGAATTCAAGAAAACAGAAATGTGTCCAATTTGTTAAATAAAGACAAGTTTACTCATTGCTGTTTTGAAGATATTACTGACATATTATTCATATATGGAATGAAACTAGTACAAAATTAAAGAGAAAAAGAATAACCAAAGTAATTCCATAACGAATTAGAATTATTTAGGCATCTGTCCTCACAAAACAAGCAGACCAATGCTGAATGACAAAAGCATTGTAAGAGCAAGGGAAAGGTGGGGACAGATTAAAGAGAGAGAGAGAGAGAGAGAGAGAGAGAGAGAGAGAGAGAGAGAAGCTCTTTAGCACTGGTTTCTTACAGAGCTAATGAATAGATATCCCAGGGGTGATAAATATGTGGCCCTCCAAATGAATCAGCCAACATGGCCAAAGATCAGGGATAATGGGAGCTGTAAACCAATAATATCTGGAGGGCCACAGGTTCTTCATCACTGACATATTCTATATCTCCCATAGTGGAAAGAAGATGGTAGAAAGTAGGGCTGTGCAGGGACCCCACGATCTGCTCTGGATCCCGATCTGGACCTTCCGGATAGGGTCCAAACCACTCCAGATCGTTCCAGACCTCTTACAAACCGACCTGGATCTGAATCCGGAACGAGATCTGGAGGTCCGGATTTCGCCTCCCTAGACTTATATTGGAAAAGAAAAATGCCTATAACTTTTTTAGTTTTTAAGATAAAAACATGAAAATGGGCACCGTGATAGCTTCTAGATATATCTTTAGTCATGGCCACTTTGAAGGAAATGGGGACATCCCCTGATTTTTGGGGAATTTTTAAAGTTCCCCCATTTACAGAAATGCATTTAACTGGACACCATGATAGCTTTCACATAGGACTTTAGGCATGGCCACTTTGAAGCAAATTGAATCATCCCCTGATTTTTAAGGAATTTTAAAAGATTTCAGCATTCCCCCCCCCCCCCCATTTACAAAACTGCATTCATATCTGTCATTTTTACAGTTAAAGACATGTAACTGGGCACCATGATAGCTTCCACATAGGCTCTTACGCATACTGACTTTGAAGCAAATCGGATCATGCCCTGAGTTTTAGCGATTTTTTAAAGTTAAACCTCAACCACAATATCCCTCAGAAATAAAACGTGTATTCGAAGGAGTGGAAAGTGCATCTCAGGACAACATTAGGGAATGTTGTCCTGAGCACTTCAAAGGGAACACACTTCCCTTTGAAGTGCTAATATTGTCCTAAAATGTACTTTCGATTAGCTCCTTCCAATACACATTTTATTTCTGAGGGATATTGTGACTGTTTGTGACAGTTAATGCGAAAATAAAATAGCATCTCATTTGCATTTTAAATATATGAACCCACTAGTATCCACCATGAGTTTTTCCTGCCCAGTCCAATTAAAACTGTGTAAGATTAAGATTGTACAAGATTTATAAGCATTGATGTACTGAACACAGGTTTGCCTGTTGCAGGGAGATAACACACCCAATGCTTTACTAGATCTAGTGTATATCCAACATATGTTACTGTAGCAAGTTGAGTGGAATGGTTTCTGGGGTAGAAGATAGTATTAAAGATATATTATATTGTCCTTGACCAAGTCCAATTAATATCTGCCTTTTGTAGATATGTGATGTTCATCAAAAGTATTGGTTAGGTCCTCCTAAAAGCAATTCCATTTATTATAATAAAGACTAATTATTAGGCATAACTTGTCATAGAACATTAATTGGAAGTTGTTGTTGTGTACTGCTTTTATGCTTTAATATTAACAGCATTCTCAACTGAACCATCTGGGTGCCTGCAGAGGGCTGTTGCCACAGTGGAACTAAAATGATTAGCATCCTGTGTTCTATGATGTTTTTGTATTTGCATTGTGGTACTGATATATCCATTGATCATGGACAGCTTGAGAATTACATCTACAATTCCATCCCAAAATTTCCTTGCAATGTGCATATCATATCACATCAAATTGATCCAGGTACATGTGATTGCAATTCCATGGACTCCGCTTTATTTTGGGGGGCTGTGTGGTGGAATCTTGCTCTTTAGTTCAAAGTGGAGAAAGCGTATCTATGGAAAATGTGCAAAGATTACTGAAATAACAATGGACAAATCAAACCAAAACAAAATGTGACAAAATTACTAGTACAGATGAACCTAAAATGTCTTGAGTTCCATTCAGTGTGTCAATAGGCATTTCACAAAAGTTACTTCCAACCTGACTCGCCTTCTCTAGAATTCTAATAAAGCTTTTCACTGTGAAATTATCTTTCAGTACTTACAGTAGCCTTCCTTTCTAATTAATAACTTAGCCTATAATTGCAGCAAGATCTTTCAGAAAGGGCAATTACATTTTAATAAAACACCAGCAGTTTAAAGCAAGGAGCCCTAAACTTTCTGGAACTGCACATATTTACATATTCTACAATGCTTTGTTATTAATTTGAGATGCATTTTCCTATTTAGAAATTCATAGACCTTAGCTTCTGAAGAATTCATTATGGGAAAGTGAAGGAAACAGTTTAGTTTGATGGTTGCAATATTAACTATGGGTGTTGGCAAAATTAATCCGAGCCAGGCTGAAAAATGAACATGAGTGGCTCAAAAAGGCCACCGCAAAATGAGAAATGAATAGGTAATTTTTCTATCTCACTTCTAAAAAGTACTGGAGGTCTTCAATTCCACCCCAGAAGATCTCAGGTAGTTTTTGAATTAACTGGAGGTGACTTTCCTAGAACTAGTCCATCTCTTGTTTGCTACAGGAGGGACCACAAGTATGCTCAGTCAGTGTATGCTCAGTCAAGGAAAACATGGGGTGAAGCTATCATCAAGGTGTCTGTATGTATGCTTTATCAACAGCTCAGGGGGAAGTAATTATTCAGATCAGGATGGAGGTTATGCCCAAATCTGAATTGGAGAGTCAAGCAGCTGAATTTAGCTTTTTTTTTTTAAATGAACAAACCTGTGTTAGACCTAATTACAGATCTACTGCTGTCTCAACTAGTTTGGCACTACAGGCAGAATCCAATGGGGCTCTTTCATTCCATCAATTCTCTTGGGCCCAGCTGATTCTGTTAAGTAAGTAGTGGGTCCTGCTGATTCCATTGTATGAGTGGGACCCACTGCTTGTGCTACAGTGATTTAGCGCTTCCTAGAGGACACCCTGCAATAAGCAGAAACACTTGTTTCTCAATTGGGGCAGGATAGCAGAACTTATGCGAGTTCTGCCACCCTGCCCCATTCCAGAAATAAGTGTTTTTGCTTATTTCTGATTGCCCTGGAAGTTTTAATTCTTCCTTCTGCAAGCAGTAGGTGAAGCACAAGAGAATCAGTGGAAGTGAAAACACCCTGCTGGATTCTGCTCCTAGGTATTAGAAAAGAATTATAAATGCAGCTTCAGGAATTCTGGGGGACAGTTTATGGGAAGAAGGTCAAAAACAAAATGAGTCTCACACTGAGATTAGTAAATATGAATGGGAATAAATAGATGTAGTATCTTCTCCACGTAATACATAGACCTTGGTGGACCATGCTTCTTTCATATGAGGACAGGCTGAAACATTTGGCACTTTTTAGTTTAGAAAAAAAATACAGCTAAATAGGGATATATTGCTTTCAGAATGTATGTTCTTATGATATGCATGCTCTCCCTTGAAGATATATTACATTATATATTCACCACATTGATCAAATTATGCATGGTATTCAGAAAGTGGAGAGAGAGAAGTTTCCTTCGCAAAGTGTGGGTCATATGTTTCTGTCACATGCCGATGGATTAGGATACCATTTGGACAGGAAGTAACTCAGATCCTTTCCCACTTACTACATGATTGCACTATCACTATCATCACTGTCTGCTTCTTATGGAACTGTATCACTGATCACCCATACTCAACTTTAAAAGTCAAGCAAAATTATTTTTGTATAGGAAAGTTTCCAATCCCCTGTAAGAATTATTAGCCATCAGCAGGGTCTACTTTATTGAATTGATTTTGTGGTGTTTCTAATATTATGCATTTACTATGGTTGTTGTTTTAAAAATGGATATTTCCACTATTGAAAGTGACCAAAGTAGTAGTGAGGGCTATAAATATTTTAAATAAGTAACAAATATAATACAATACATCCTCAAGGGATATGTATAAGGGACAATGCATATCAAAAGAGCATACTTTCTGAAAGCAAAATATAACTGTCACAACTTGAAATTTAAATTTAAAATATAAACATTCTGTTCATAATATTTTACACTGGTGTAATAGTGCTGTCAGTAGGTATTTCTGAAGCACTTTTTGGATAGAAATATTACTGTGACATTAACAAAAAACTATAGTATAATAAAGTCCATAGAACTGGTGACTGTCTCTTAACCCCTAATTTGACTGAAAACATCAAATTCTTTTCAGTATTATGACCCCAATCTTTTTCAATAAGTTCTAAAATCTTTCGTATGCAGGTGCAAATTAAAACAATTGGCAGCATTTAATTAAACTTCAATCAACAACCAGGACAGTTGCATTTAGCAGCCTTACACCAAAGCAATTTCAAAGAGCACCCCATAGGAATACATTTTGTGTTGCGTGAGGTTTCAGCTTCTCTCTCTCTCTCCCTCTCTCTCTCTCTGTTTGGCATTTTGACTGATTAACACCAAATTAATCTTGGCATATTTGCTATTTGTAATGCAAAGGATATAAAACAATTACTCAAATTCCCTCAAAATTTTAGTGATATAAATATTGCTTTATTATTATTATTTTCAAAATAAGGGGAATTTTTAAAAATTACCTTGAAAGATGGATGATAATCAGAAGGGAATCGGATAAAAAAAGCGCATGAGCCCTAGAGACAGGAAGGCCAGAGAGTCTATGTCCATTACAGACCTGCCAGTGCCGAAAGCAAAACATACTTGGTGGGGATCCCAGAAGTGCTGAGCGGAATCTGCTTAGCTGATGTGCCAAGTTCAACAAGGCGGGTGAAGCAATTCAATAAGGTTATCTTGATACTTCAGGCAAGCAGTCCCAAGGGCAGGACAGGGCTGTCTTGGTAAAAGCAGGCCAAGCTTTTTCTGAAGCTTTACACTGAAAGAGTAAGGCTTCTTCCTTCTTTTCTTTGTAACTTCCTCTCTCTCTCTCCTTGTTTCTTGGCATTACTCTGCCACTTCAGCCTCTCAGGATGATGCCTTTTCTTTCTTGTTTGAACATTTCAGTTTTCTTACAATGTGAAAAGCCAAAATAGCAGATCCGAAGTGAGCACCTTCCCAGTGCCTATCTGTAGAACTATTTTTCTTATTTCTTAAAATATGACCATTATTGCAATGGTTGTAATTGTTTGGGTCCCTCCTTACTTTGATTTATATGGGGCATGTGGTTGTCTGTATTTAGATTTAAATATTCAAGCTCTTCAGGGATTTCTGCTGAACCTGAACTAAACCAGAAGCAGCCTTTCCAAATAAGAATATTTAAATGCAAAATTTAAGAAAGAATTCAAAATAAAAATCTATGTCAACTAAACATGATATATATTCAAAAGATAAAAGATTTACGGGAAGCGCCACCAAAATAAATATTGGTTTAGCCACTACATTTCCCATTTAAGATACTAAAGGGGGGAAAGCTACTTATCTGTAGCTGTGGTTCTTTCATCTCTGCAGTCATATATATATGGGTTCTGCAACCTTTCTAGAGCTTGGCTAGCATTTTGGTGGGCACCCCACCTTCAACTAGGGCAGTGCACGGACCCCCCGATCCACTCTGGATCCTGATCCACAATTTTTGGATCGGGTCCACTCCGCTTTGGGGCGATCCGCCTCCACTCCACAGCAGAACTCCAGATCTGGATTGGAGCTCCACTTTTCCCCTCATAGAGCTGCATTGAAAATGTCAAATGCCTATAACTTTTTTAGTTATCAAGTTAGAAACATGAAAATGGGCACCATGAGAGCTTTCACACATTCATGCCCAATTTGAAGGAAATCCAATCGTGCCCTGATTTTTGGGGAATATTTAATGTATTAACCCTCAACCATAACCCCAATAAACAAAACTGCATACATCTCCGTCACTTTTCAAGTTAGAAACATCAAAATAGGCACCATAAGAGCTTCTAAATGTATCCAGATTCATGCTCATTTTGAAGGAAATCCGATCATGCCCTGATTTTGGGGGAATATTTAAAGATAAACCTAAGTAAGAATCTTCCTCTCGGGTTAAACACTTCAAAAATGAACACAGGGAGTAAAGTGTCTCTGTATGCCTCTGGCTTAGTCCCCCCGCTCCAACATTGGGATTGGAGGATGCTTCGCATAATCTGATCATTTATCACAATTGGGAAATGAATCTGTCAAACAATGTTAAAAAAAATAGGTTCCCCCCTCCCGCTTTACCCATTCAATAAAAAATAATTGCAAGCAAACTGCAAGATGAAAAATTCTGAAAATCGACACAAATGACCCCCAATCATCAATCTCTAAGCACAGTAAGTTTCAAAGATGTTGTTTTAAAAACAAAAAGGTTATAGGTGTTTTTTTTACCTAATGCAATCCTATGGGGGGGAAGGAATCCCAAAATGGCGTGGGGAGCCCCGAAAACAAGCAGATCACTCCACAAATGGGAGAACCGCTTCACGATGCTCTGCTGGCCACCCGATTCAAATTCGCCTTGGGCGGAGGCAAAGCAGGCCACTCCGCTACCGCTTCTGCGACCCGAAATGGAGCGTAGCAAAGCCCTACCTTCAATGAATATGTTCAAGGAATCATAGCTCTTTTCTTCCTGCTCAGTTCCTAATGATATGTATGCATGGCTTATATAAGAAAGCACTGAGCAAGAACAGAGAACTCTAACACCTGTAGTAGGGCAAGAGTCTAGGGGCATGTCTACACCAGCCTTCCCCCCCCCCCCGGGTTCATCCCTAGATGATGCACAAGGGATCCTGGGGGCAACCAGGGATAACCCCTCCATTTTCATGGGATAACTAATTGCCCAGTTACCCTGATTTTCCCCGCGGTCCCAGGACCATCCCAAGGTCCGTGGGAGGTGTGGAGCCCGCTCCCAGCTTCTCCTTTACTCCCTGCAAGTAGTGGGGCTTTTAAAATGCACACAGAGCTGCGTGGGGGCAGTCCACGGCCATTAGGGTTGGGTGGGTGGGTGCAACAGTTCAAAGGTGTGTGTTTTTAATTTACATGTGCTGGGAAGGTGTCCGAGGTGTCACACAGCCATAAAGACGCTGGGGGAGGATCGAGAAGCAATTAAGTCTGAAATCATCCTCTTCCCTCCCTCTGTCTATACCCTTAGGTGTAGATATGCCCTAGGTTGGGGCATATGTTCACATATATTCTATGTACATATTCACATATATTCCATGTAGAAATAATCACACATATTCAATAACACAGATTAAAGGTTATCATGCCTTACTTAAGGCCTCACAGAGTATCACAGCCAAATAATTTTTTTGTCAGTTTAACTTAAATGTGTTAGATATTGGAAAATAACAAAGGAAATAATAACTGGGAAAGCACAATCTTGTACAATTTTGTTGTATTTTTATTAATTATTGTTACCTATCCAGAGGTATGGGATTGTGATGATGATAAAATAAATCATCATCATCTTCTTGTAGTTATCGCTAAATTTACAAAATATATCACAAGTAGATTCAGGAGATCACAATGGAAACCAATATTAGATGGGGGACTTCAATTACCCTGATATCTGTTGGGAGACAAATACTGCCAAAAGCTGCCCTTCCAAGAAATTCCTGACATCTGTGGGTGATAACTTTCTCCTACAGAAAGTGGAGGAAGGAACTAGAGGATCGGCAATCCTTGACTTGATATTGACCAATAGGGATGACTTAGTGGATAAAGTGGCAGTTACGGGAACTCTGGGGGAAAGTGACCACGTCATACTTGAATTCTTGATGATGAAGGAGACAAAAGCTGAGTGTAGCCATACACGTACTCTGGATTTTAAGAAAGCTGATTTTAATAAACTCAGAACTATGATAAGTAAGGTCCCATGGCAAGTGAGCCGAATGAGAAAAGGAGTGCAGGATGGGTGGGAGTATTTAAAAAAAGGAAATTTTAAGGGCACAGTTACAAACAATTCCAACAGGGAGAAAAGATAGAAGACAACAGAGGAAACCAATGTGGCTCCACAAAAAGCTTAGAGACGACCTGAAAACAAAAAAGGATAATATAGGAAGTGGAAGGAAGGCCAGGCTACAAAAGAAGAGTACAGACAGGTGGCACAGAAGTGCCGAAATGGCATCAGGAAGGCTAAAGCTGAGAATGAGCTGAGATTAGTGAGGGATGCTAAAAGCAATAAAAAGGGTTTCTTCAGATACGTGAGTAGTAAAAGACAGAGGAAAGAAATGGTGGTTCAACTGCTTAATGAAGATGGCAAATTGATAACAGATGACAAAGAAAAGGCTGAACTGCTCAATTCCTACTTTGCCTCAGTCTTCTCCCAAAGGCGGGTCTATGACCCCCTGGAAAAAGTGAAGCAGAAGTTGAGGGGGAAGGATTGCAGTTTGAGATTGATAAACAAATGGTCAAAGAACACCTAATTTCCTTGAATGAGTTCAAATTTCCAGGGCCCGATGAACTGCATCCTAGAGTAATGAAGGAGCTAGTGGAAGAACTCTCAGAACCAGTGTCTATTATCTTTGCAAAATCATGGAAGACGGGTGAGGTGCTGGACGACTGGAGGAGGGCTAACATTGTCCCTATCTTCAAAAAGAGCAAAAAAGAGGAACCTGGGAACTACAGACCAGTCAGTCTGACATCCATCTCTGGGAAAATTCTGGAGCAGATTATAAAGAAGTCAATCTGTAAACACCTTGAAATCAATGCAGTGATTACTAGAAGCCAACTAGCATTGCTGTGGCCCCTCTCACCCCCAGGTTTAAAAAAAGAATATAAAGAGGAGGTGCTTAGCATATCAAGAGGAGACTGGCAAAGGAACATTTGCAAAATCTGCACAGGTCTCTTATGATGAATAATTTAGATATTATGGCTTGCAAAATGGAGGTTGCCCCAAAATGCTTAGTTGTATTGACATCCCATGTAACAGGAATAATGTCTAAAAGACCACTCATTGGCATATATACATGCATTGTCTGCTTGCTAGTGTTGTCACACCCTGTAATATGCAATGATATGCAATATGCAATAAACACCTTGAAATCAATGCAGTGAGTACTAGAAGCCAACATGGATTTGTCAGGAACAAATCCTGTCAGACTAATTTGATCTCATTTTTTGATTGGGTAACCTCCCTTGTGGATTGTGGGAATGCTGTGGATGTCATATATCTTGACTTCAGCAGAGCTTTTGACAAAGTACCACATGACATTCTGATTAACAAACTAGCTAAAAGTGTGCTAGATGGAACAACTATCAGGTGGATTCACAGTTGGATGCAGAATCGGACTCAAAGAGTACTTATCAATGGAACTTTCTCAAACTGGGGAGAGGCAACGAGTGGGGTACCACAGGGCTCAGTCCTGGGCCCAGTGCTCTTCAACATTTTTATTAATGATTTGGACGAGGAGGTGCAGGGAACGCTTATCAAATTTGCAGATGACACAAAATTGGGTGGGATAGCTAATACCCTGGAAGACAGAAACAAACTTCAAAGTGATCTTGATAGGCTGGAGTGCTAGGCTGAAAACAACAGAATGAAATTTAATAGGGATAAATGCCAAGTTCTACATCTAGGAAATAGAAACCAAATGCAAGATGGGGGATACTTGGCTCAGCAATACTACGAACGAGAAGGATCTTGGAATTGTTGTAGAATACAAGCTGAATATGAGCCAACAGTGCGATATGGCTGCAAGAAAGGCAAATGCTATTTTGGACTGCATTAATAGAAGTATAGCTTCCAAATCACGTGAGGTACTGGTTCCTCTCTATTCAGCCCTGGTTAGGCCTCATCTAGAGTATTACGTCCAGTTCTGGGCTCCACAATTCAAGAAGGATGCAGACAAGCTGGAGCGTGTTCAGAGGAGGGCAACCAGGGTTTCAGGCCCAGCTTTGGCACGGAAACAGCCTTGGTCGCCCTGTATGATGACCTATGTCGGGAGAAGGACAGGGGGAGTGTGACTTTGTTGATTCTCCTTGATCTCTCAGCAGCTTTCGATACCATCGACCATGGTATCCTTCTGGAACGTCTGGCTGAGTTGGGAGTGAGGGGCACTGCATTGCAGTGGTTCCGCTCCTACTTAGCAGGACGGCTCCAGAAGGTGGTGCTTGGGGGACATTGCTCGGCCCCGTGGAATCTTCAGTATGGAGTTCCGCAGGGATCGGTCTTGTCCCCCATGCTGTTTAACATGTACATGAAACCGTTGGGTGCGGTCATCCGGAGTTTTGGAGTGCGCTGTCATCAGTACGCTGACGACACGCAGCTCTACTGCTCCTTTTCATCCTCATCAGGTGTGGCTGTGGATGTGCTGAACCGGTGCTTGGCTGCGACAATGGACTGGATGAGGGCTAATAAACTGAAGCTCAATCCAGACAAGACTGAGATGCTGCTGGTGGGTGGTTCCTCTGATCGGATGGGGGGTGTTCAACCGGTTCTGGATGGGGTTGCACTCCCCCTGAAGGAGCAGGTTCGTAGCTTGGGGGTTCTCCTAGAACCATCTTTGTCACTTGAGGCTCAGGTGGCCTCGGTGGCACGGAGTGCTTTCTACCAACTTCG
The DNA here is from genome assembly GCF_023053635.1 of Elgaria multicarinata webbii. Classification (NCBI taxonomy): domain Eukaryota; kingdom Metazoa; phylum Chordata; class Lepidosauria; order Squamata; family Anguidae; genus Elgaria; species Elgaria multicarinata. The sequence continues at coordinate 74,504,020 of NC_086174.1, forward strand.
GTTGGTGGCCCAGCTACGCCCCTATCTGGACAGGGATAACCTAGCTTCAGTTATCCATACTCTGGTAACTTCCAAATTAGATTACTGCAATGCCCTCTACATGGGGCTGCCTTTGAAGACGGTCCGGAAGCTGCAGCTTGTGCAAAATGCGGCGGCCAGATTGATAGCTGGAACAGGGAGGTTTGAGCATGTAACACCGATTCTGGCCCGATTGCATTGGCTGCCTATATGTTTCCGAGCCCAATTCAAGGTGCTGGTCTTAACCTATAAAGCCCTACATGGCTTGGGACCACAATACCTGATGGAACGCCTCTCCCGACATGAACCTACCCGTACACTGCGCTCAACATCTAAGGTCCTCCTCCGAGTGCCTACTCCAAGGGAAGCTCGGAGGATGGCAACAAGGGAGAGGGCCTTTTCAGTGGTGGCCCCCCGACTGTGGAATGATCTCCCCGATGAGGCTCGCCTGGCGCCAACATTGTTATCTTTTCGGCGCCAGGTCAAGACTTTTCTCTTCTCCCAGGCATTTTTAACAGCATTTTAACAGCATTTAACAACGTTAAGTTTGTTTTTAATGGACCCCACAATTGTTGTTTTTAAATGGATACTGTTGTTTTTATACTGTTTTTATGTGTGTTTGTGTGTGTGTGTGTGTGTGTGTGTGTTTTTAAATTGTATACTTTTAATGTTTACTATTTTTAAATGTTGTAAACCGCCCAGAGAGCTTCGGCTGTGGGGCGGTATATAAATGTAATTAAATAAATAAATAAATAAATAATCAGGGGTCTGGAAACAAAGCCCTGTGAAGAGACTGAAAGAACTCGGCATGTTTAGCCTGGAGAAGAGAAGATTGAGGGGAGACATGATAGCACTCTTCAAATACTTAAAAGGTTGTCACACAGAGGAGGGCCAGGATCTCTTCTCGATCGTCCCAGAGTGCAGGACATGGAATAACAGGCTCAAGTTAAAGGAAGCCAGATCCCAGCTGTACATCAGGAAAAACTCCCTGACTGTTAGAGCAGTACGACAATGGAACCAGTTACCTAGGGAGGTTGTGGGCTCTCCCACACTAGAGGCCTTCAAGAGGCATCTGGACAACCATCTGTCAGGGATGCTTTAGGGTGGATTCCTGCACTGAGGAAGGGGTTGAACTCAATGGCCTTGTAGGCCCCTTCCAACTCTGCTTTTCTATGATTCTATATGCTTTGCATGAAGAATGGCCCTGGTTCAATTTCCAGGATCTCCAGGTATGGCAGGAAAAACTTCTGTCTGAAACACTGGATAGCGCAGCTGCTCAGCATCGACAATATTAGTCTAGATTGGCCAGTGGTCTGACTCCGTATAAGGCAGCTTCCTATGTATGTGGACAGAAGATCTAAAATGTACAGAAATATTTGATACTTTCCTTCTGGTTCATATCTAACATATGGTTTAGGCCATCATAGAAAAAAGAAACCAACTAACACCTGGCCAAAAATGTGTATTTCCCCCATAGGCTAAATTGTGAAAATGTGCATTTGGGAGGAATATGTGCATTTTCACACATGCAATTTTGCACTAATTTGTGTTCATGCAAATATTAATTTATGCAAATTCGGACACACCAAAAAATCTGATTACGTTGATGGGGAAGAAATGGAATGAAACCTCAAAACACAGATAGAATAAATTTTACACAATCCATACATCCCTAAATATACCTATACTATAAGCTTGGAAAGATAATCATCCATCACCTATCACTCAATTAAGATTTTACTGCTCTTGCTACATTTGAACTTATCTCCTACAGTTGTTAATCTTGTATAGGTAATTATCTAGACTGTTTATATTAATGTATAGATTTGAATTGGAAATGTTAAACCCTCCTTTCTCCTCTTTTTCTTTTTATCTTAAGGATGATGTATACAATCACTTCTACAAAATGAAAGACTAAAGAATTTATACCATAGTTTGCAATTTGTTGAGTTTATTTGAACAACTATTTACGCCCCCACTCCCCGATCCAAAGGGAGAGGCGGGTAAGAATTATTATTATTATTATTATTATTATTATTATTATTATTATTGCAGTTGGTAGAACGAATTTGTCATTAGAAGTTCTTTCTCACTGACTTTAAAGTTGTAATGTTTTAGCTGTGTGTTTCCCTGCACAAGTTAATTATTTTAATATATTTTATTTATTTACAATATTTATATATTGCTCTCCATTCAAGAATTTTGGAGTAGTGGACAAATTGGATAAAAGAATAAAAACAGAATAAAAACATTATTAAATTTACATTGTAAAAGAAATGTAACTGGAATAAAACTGGAATAAAACTGTGGCTAGGCATTAAGTGAAGGCTTCCTTGGTTGAGTAATGTTATGCAACTGTTGTATTGAAATTGTCATCTTATATTATGAGCCACTTTGGAAAGGCAAGAAAGGTTTGAAACGTGGGCAAGAAAGGTTTTTAATAGATTTTTAAAAACAAATACTTAACATGGCTCTTCCTCTGTCTCTATTGAACTATTTTTAAATGCTGTGTTTTTGTGTGTTTGTTCACTCATAGCAATGAGCTTCCTAGGTCATAGGTTTGTTGAACAGCACATTGATTTCATCCAGGCACTGTTAATTTTACATCCTCGAACAAGTTAATTTCCTCTGGCAGTTTCCCATCACAGCTTCATCTTACACCAGAAAGAATAATATGTCTTGAAATATCAGGTTCCAGAAAGAATTCTCAGGAGTCATGGATGACAATATGAATAGTGATCGCTCTGCTTTATATATGAGAAGAAAACTGACAATAGTTTTATGCAAAAAGTTCAGCTCATTCTGCAAAGCATTGCCTCATCCTCAATGAAATGGCAACTTCCCTCCCACTACCAATTTATCCTGCAGTCCACTGCTAGATGGGAGACTTGGATGTGTTCTAGGTCATATTTTCAGTTCACACAGGATAATGATGAAGCTCACCAGGTCTGGCGGGCATTCCATGTGAACTCACTATGTGATTTACACAACATGCCTCCAAATGCTTTGCAATGCACAAACGTTTTATGGTCGGTGTGCAGAGGTTTCTTGGCAGACAAGTTAATGTGATAATGCTCCTGGCTGTTAATAGTTTGAAAATGTTATAGATCAAAATCACACTGTTGGCTCATATTCAGCTTGTTGTAGATCACAAGCTAAAATATGAGCCAATGATTGCAAAAATAGCAGATACTATTTTGGGCTGCATTAACAGAAGTATAGCTTCCAAATCCTATGAGGTACTGGTTCCCCTCAGGTTAGGCCTCATCTTGAGTACTCTGTCCAGTTCTGGGCACCTCAATTCAAGAAGGATGCAGACAAGCTGGAGCGTTTTCAGAGGAGGGCAACGAGCATGATCAGGGGTCTGGAAACAAAGCCTATGAGAACAGATTGAGGCCCTTTCTACACCTAAGGATTATCCCAGGCAAATGGAGGGATCATCTCTGTCTGCTCCCGGGATCCTGTGTGTCATCTGGATGCACAGGGATGATCCCGTGGGGGAAAGGCAGGTGTAGAAACAGCCTGAAACAACTGGACATGTTTAGCCTTGAGAAGAGAAGACTGAAGGGTGACCGGATAGCACTCTTCAAAGGTTGTCACACAAAGGAGGGCCAGGATCTCTCCTCAATCATCCCAGAATGAAGGACACGGAACAATGGGCTCAATTTACAGGAAGTCAGATTCCGGCTGGACATCAGGAAAAACTTCATGACTGTTAGAGCAGTATGACAATGGAACCAATTACCTAGGGATGACATGGATTCTCCCACACTAGAGGCATTCTAGAGGCAGCAACTGCATTCAATTAAGTACATGCTGGCTTTGGTCCAGGAGAGAAGCTTTGGTTTTAAGTGGAGGGAGAAATTCTCAAGAAAAAATACTGAATGTTCAGCTACCAGTTAAGGGTGTCAGTTGCCTCTCAGCTAGCCTCTGGTGACTGAAAAAGCCCAAGGAGAGTCAGAATGGAGCATGATGGAGGGAAACCTTCAATGTTACTATCAGGAAGGAAAATGTCCACACTACAACACAGGTACATGGAAAGAGCAGGAAGTGAGGATGGATACAGTACACAAGTTTGCCTAATTTTAAAGTAGCAATAGTCAATATTGGCCTGGCTGAGAATGAGAAGCACAGACACCTGAAAAAAAAGACATGAATATCCCAATAAAAGGAGAGAATGTGTCTTAGCTATCAATTGATCCACAGAACCAAAAGATCCTTTAACATTTTGGATTCTTAAGAGATCCTTTGGAAACTGCATATGTTTGCCAAGCAGTTTTGCACATTCTTTATTGGAGCCCTCTTCAGCTATTGAAATGCAGTGTTTAAGCACAGTGGCTTTAGAAGAAAAATGAACATAGATGTTTGTATACTGCAGATACTGCCGTTCTTATTCCCAGTCATACACTCAAAAAACACTTTGACAAGACAACACAACATACTTTGGGTGATAGAAACCTCAGTCAAAGTAGCTCCATGCAGCAAAGCAGGGAAATGTCAAGTATTTTTTCCAGCAAGCTGGAAATGATCCCACACAAACAAATTAACAAGCCACTTGCTTCCATCCTGATTTATCACACTCATCAATTACATAAGTTTTATTTATGCCTTAGGGCTGTTCTGTGCTCAACTTGCTGGACTGTTCTACCAGTGAATCTATTAGCTAGAGATGTGGTATAATTTAATCAGTTATTTCAATGTACCACCAGGAAACCGCATTTATCACAATCATATCCAATAGTATTGCTTCCAAGTACAAAGTGTACCATTTTATCTTACTTTTAAATACTCCTTCACCTAGTGCCAACATGATAAAACAGAATGGGCCACCCTTTGTCTCTTTTTTCAATCTGTTCTCTATTACTTTACACCAGTGGTTCTCAATTTTTTATCTTTGTGGATAAAAGGATAAAACTCTGAAGATGAATAGTTCAATCTTCCCCAAGTATAACAGTGGGCTTATCTAGTTGATCAGTTCAAAGCACCCTTCTATTGTGCTTTAGCGCTTGCAGGATAAAACCATAGAGCCTAAACTGAAAGAAAATTCACACCACAACAGACTAGCATTGCTGTGGCCCCTCTCACCCCCAGCTTTAAAAAAAGAATATAAAGAGGAGGTGCTTAGCATATCAAGAGGAGACTGGCAAAGGAACATTTGCAAAATCTGCGCAGGTCTCTTATGATGAATAATTTAGATATTATGGCTTGCAAAATGGAGGTTGCCCCAAAATGCTTAGTTGTATTGACATCCCATGTAACAGGAATAATGTCTAAAAGACCACTCATTGGCATATATACATGCATTGTCTGCTTGCTAGTGTTGTCACACCCTGTAATATGCAATGATAGTGTGCAGTGATAGCATGCATAAATCATGGGCATGGATTTAATGCCTTTTAATTTTATGTAATGTGTGTAGCAATTTACACAGATAAATGATTATCAGTAGCTTCCACATGGAAGTTCTATCATTTGAATCAGACTTCAGTTTCCCTTGTGTCAGATTCAGCTAAAGTCAAGGTAAAATCACCTACCCACACACCAAATGTGTAAAGGTAACAGACAGCTTCCCCGTTTGCTTTAAGATGATTGCATTTCAAGGCTGGATGCTGATGTCAGGGCCACAGCATGGTGTAAACACAAGAGAGTTGTGTGGCTCACATCAGAGCTGCCCACGACACATTCCAGGTAGGAAGATAAATTACAATTATCTCCGTAAAGTGAGGAAGGAAATAAATTTTCCTAGCAGTTGGAATATTGGGTTATAATATTTTATTATAGTAAAATAAAGAATGTTATTTTCTTTTAAATTGAAATTTGTATGAATTTTGACAAACATTCAATTACAAAATATATTGGAAAGATATGGCAAACATAAACAGAATGGTTCTTTGAGCAACAATGTATGTTTCCTACATAACTAATGAGCAACAAGTGAACAATATAAACTTTTTGTCTAAAAAAGACCTAAGATAAAACAAAGGCAAGATGATTGGCAGAACTAACTTTCTAATGCAATCATGCCATTATAAACTGGGAAGCATACTGTGAATGCTGGTAACAATACAGTCACATTGGCCACCAGACATTTCTCTGGACAGCTCTCAATCATTCCCCCCCACTTACTATACCAATCAGCAACAACTTTCTCCTATCATGGAAGAAGGACTATAGCTCAGTAGCAGAGCATATAATTTACATGCAGAAAGTCCAAATTTCAACCTCTTGTATCTCCAGGAAGGATGGTAAACCTCCAGCCAGAAACCCTGGAGAGCCAGTGCTAGTCAGTGTTGACGATACTGGGCTAGGTGGACCAATGGCCTGACTTAGCATAAACTAGCTTCCTATGTTCCTAACCTATTAACAGATCTTTCTTAGAGCTGGCTGTAACCAAGGCCTTAGCTAGACCTAAGGTTTATCCCGGGATCGTCACGGAGTCATCCCTGCCTGCTCCTGGGATATCCTGTTTGTCATTTACATGAACAGGGATGACCCCGGAACGATCCCGGGATAAACCTTAGGTCTAGCTAAGGCCCAAGTCTCAATTCCTGTGCACAGAGTATTGCTGGGTAAAACCACTTCAAATAAATTTAATAGAGAGACAACTAAAAACCATGCTGGATCAGACCAAATGCCTATCTAGAACAGCATTCTGTTTACACAGTAGCCAGCCAGCTGCCTGTGGGAAGCTACAAGTAGAACATGAGGGTAGCTGCACCTTCTCACTAATTTTTCTCAACAGCAAATGGTAGACAGAGGTGGAAAATCACAGCTTTACCCATTGCCCTGGCAAACACTATTTACATTCTGCTATGGGTCATATCTTTAGCAGATGCAGATTAAGTCAGATTTCATAAGGAAGCAAGACATAAAGATATAAGTATAACAGAGAATTCCAAGTGGTACTATGGCTGGAAGCCAGACAGGATTGTCTATATATTGCTCTAACAAGGAGCAGATTAAGGGCATAGCTAGACGGGGCAATCCCCGGGATCGTCCTTGTGTGTTCACATGATGCACAGGGGTTCCCAGGATCAGGGAGGGATGATCCCTTCCTTGCCCTGGGATCTGGCCCTGCCCTTTGAGCCTGCTTTTTCCGCAGTCTCGGGCTGCTCTCGAGACCGTGGAATGTGTGTGCAGCCGTTGCAGTTTGTCCCAGCTCCTCGTGGTTACTCGTGAGGAGACGGGACCCACCCATCAGGTGCAGAGCTCCTCAGGAACTCTGCATCCATCAGGGGGGAGAGTGGGGATTTTTTTTTTAAAGGGTCACCTTATGTGCATGAGCGCTTGTGCGCTCCTGCTTCTTTAAAACAAAAAAAAATGGTGGCTGCAATGTCACGTGTAGAGCAGTGCGATGATCTTATGATCATAAAATTACGAGATCGTCACGGTAAAACCCCCTGGTCTAGCTGAGGCCTCAGACTGATCCTTAAAATAAGAGTTTGGCTAAATTGAGGATGGTTGACTTTGTCTTCTTGCTGACTGAGGCTTTGGCCTTAGCTAGACCTAAGGTTTATCCCGGGATCATCCTGGGGTCATCCCTGTTCATCCCTGATCGTCCCGGGATGATCCCAGGATAAACCTTAGTCTCTTGAAGGGTCTTTGGCCTGTTTTAGCAGCCTCAAGCTGTAACAAAATGTGAGTTATTCCTTTATTAATTTATTGCATTTATACACCGCACAATAGTCATTGTGGCATATGAGAGGTGATCTCGTCTGAATGCAGGGGAGCTGAACCAGGGATCTTTCTGGGTCCTGGTGAGGTGGAAAACTTGTTACACCTTTCCATGACTCAATCTTTTCCTAGAACTGTTAACTTTGGAGCTTCTTCAGAGGACAAGTAATTCAGATATTATGAGGATGAAGGCTTCAGATCATGATCCAAGACAGATCTCCAACATGGTGTCAAGCACATCATTTTGAAATACACCTAAATATCCAGGGGTGGGGGGAAAGGTAAGCTGGGTGGCTGGAGAGGGTGGTGGAAAACATGTTGAAAGGCTGGAAGGATAGTGGGGAGTGAGGGTTTGTGTAACCCTGTGCTGTGTAGGTGCATACATGTATTTTGCCTATTTTTCATGTGGTCTATATGTTTTATTTATTTGATTGATTTCTTTTTGGGGTGGAGTGTATATTGCCTGGGTTTATTTCTCTGAGCATCACCAGTTTGCCTTCTGTGAAATGCTTATTTTGTCGTGCTTTGTGGTGGTAAATATGTGATCTGACATTTGGAGTTTAGACCCCACCACTTTGTGAGGTATCAAATAAGATGATTTTCTTTTGGCCTTCTCAATTTGCCAGGTTTGTGAAGGGTCTTACACACCATAGCAGCCATTTTGTGGACAGGTAAGTCCCCCTATGGCAGCCATTTTGTGAAAATGTCCATGGCACTTTCAAAATTCCAAATGTGACCACTGCTCCTAAAAATTTTCAGGGCCCTGAATTATGGTATTGCACAGCCAGAAATTCTACGGCCAAGGACATTCAGGTGCTAGGACATTCTACTCACCATTTTAATGGAGGGTGTAAGCTGGTCCTAACAGTCAATTCCTGTCATCATTAGCTGCCAGGTAACGCCAGCTAATAGCCAGCTTGGCAGTGAGTGTGAGAGAAAAACAAAATTGAGGTATGATACAAAATGGAAGCAATCTGGCAACAGGCTTTAGGTAGCTGCTCCACTCTTCCATTTGTAGATCAGAGGTTGAAATACTGATTAGCTCCATTTTGCACAGTAAGCTGAACATGTGTTTGTTCCTTTGTGAAGGGGAAAGAGAGCATAGTCCACTTCATCATTTAGCCATTCCTGGTACTTTATGGAGCATGTCAACTTCATTAGTCTCAAGGGGATCAGACTGCCTTGATACAAATTTCATTTTCTGTAATAGTGCAAATTGGTAAGGCTAAAATAGCTACTCAAGCATACAACCTTTTTCCTGGGCACTTGCTTTCAAGTGCTGTCATTGCTAAATAGCTTCAAATCTGCTATGCCAGCTGTACCCACGTGTTACCCTCCAGATGTGTTGGACTACAATTCCCATCATCACTGGTCTATAGGGCATCACGTGAAGGCTGTGCTATGCAAAAACTATCACTGAGAACTTCACAATTTAGATTAGTTGTTTTATAACACTTTATTAAAGCCAAATATTTACTAAAAGTGAGTGATGCACTGAATTCAATTATGTGTTCATCTTTTAAAACCCGTAAATAGTTGAAAATTAATTGGTACCATCAATATGAAACATAAATCATATTTTACAGTGTGCCATTTATTTCAGTGTGCTTAGAATCAAAGTATTATTTTCTCAATAATTTCCTAGATGATTTCTAGATTTTCCCAATTCCCTCCCCTCCCCCTGCTTGTAAAATGCATGATACTATTTACTAGTATGTGATTAGTAATCATCATCAAACAAAATATGTGACCCTAAAATTACTCTGGTGATTGTGACGAATATCTTCAATAAAATAAATACTACCCTTAACAGAAAAAGGGATGATGTTCTAATATAGTTCACATGGCACTCAAAAGTGTGAAGAAACCCTTTAGCATCCAATGACAGATTTCTCCTTCAAAATAGACAGAACTTGTCACAAGTGAATAAAAGACACTAATTTGCAGATGAGACAACAATATGCTGTTCTAATAAAGTCAGTCCTTGCTGTTTGTTAATAACAAGATGTCAGACAGTAGCCTTACAGAGTTTGCTTAGATGTCAAACTCCCTCATCTCAGAAGGCATCCATAGATATGAGAGTTATTCCGCCGGGATATTTTGATTCCATTGCTTGTAAAATGGAATTTGATATTATATGTAGTACAAGACAGCTCCGGGACCCTTAAAAATAATTCTGTGCCAGAAAAGAATGTAGGAGAAGCTACTTTGCAGACAAACAAAATCACATCACTGCGTCATGTAACTAGATTATTATTTATCAAGAGCAGATTTCCGACCCTATCTAGTACCCTCTCTCTTTTTCCCCTTGCCCCAGGGCATAACACATTGCTGTACAGCATATTGCCTTATGAATCTTCTTCAAGTACCCAATTATCCTGGTGCACCAGACTTGTCATTATCATGACAGCTGTGTGCAGCTCACAGTACATGTTGTCAGAGGTGAAAGATGTACACCAGCATCCTCATATCCCTCACTGAATTTCCATTATAATGTGGAGAAGTGGAGGAAAGACAAGGGAAGAAAGGACAAGCTAAGAACAACAGTCACAGACATACACTCAGGAGATCATTTGAAAAATCAACTAGGTTCAAGCCCACTTTAAAGAAGTGGCTGTGGGTCTCTACATAATATGTGTGTGTGTGTGTGTGTGTGTGTGTGTGTGTATGGATTTCTCAGCATTAATAATTAGAAAAATAACCAACTATTCTAAGCAATTATAAACATCCCCCTTCACCCACAAGAATAATTTGAGAATGAAAAGAGAAGACTATGCAATCATCCTTCTCCTCCTCCTCCTCCTCCATTTGCTGAATGGATTGTTCATCTTCCTGCAGCTCCCCACACCCCAATTTACTCTGAAAAGTGGATGGACTCAGAGGCAGATTTCAGGGGCACACAGAGATGGCAGAAGAAAAGAATGTTGTAAGAGCAGAAGGCCTGGATGCAGCCCTCTCCTCCTCCTCCTCCTCCTCCTCCTCCTCCTCCTCACAATTAGATTTTTCTCCCTGAAGCAGAAACACCTGTATTCTTCTGCATAGAACTACACGAAATACAGAAAGGAGAAAGGAGTACATAACACTGAGTATGTTACAATGACAAAAGGACAGGAAATAGTTTACTTTCCTTTAGAATCTTCACTTTTGTCCAAACCAACAACCAGGAAGTCCAGCCAGTTGTAATGTCTCCTATTAAGGCTCCATTAAAATAATGAGGCTTCTCTATGGTGTTCCATACATTTGTCTGGAATTTTAAACAGCAGTGGCTCTGAGTACGCATAGATTACACCCAACACCAAGAGGTATCCACCTTTGACCCTTTTAATAGTGCACTTTTATAATTTTCTCCATATAACAAGTTTTAATTCAATGACTGGAAATGGCTTTGCAAATTGGGAAGAAAGGAGGTGGTATAGAAGTCAAAGTTATGTTAACATTATTAGGCAGGGATGGAAGAAAAAATTGTTTGGTTCACATTTTAATACAAACCAGCCTAATTTGATCTTCTTAAACTAATATGTGAACCAGAACTCAATTATCTTTCAGTTTTCACATTCCTCCAAATTCTGTAATATATTTCTCTAATTAAAATACATGTAAAATGTGTACATTAGGGATAATAGCATACAAAATGGCATATATCATGGGAAATTGTATTAAAAAGTGTGTACAAATTTTTGCGTAGACTCCAAAATGAAAACTAATCTAGAAATAGGACAGAACAAACTTGTCCTTGAAAAAATGAAAATATTTTAGAAGACTAAACAGACAGTTTTGGCCATCCCTTTTATTAGGAAAAGAACACAGGACACAAAGGAAGTAACAATAATCCTAAAGAACCTAAAGCAAGAAAAGAGAAAAGAAGGTTTATGAGTTCCATTGTAGTAAAAGATATAGGAAGGTCATAAAGCAAACAGTTAATCTGCTAACCATAAAGGTATGTGCCTTTTTTATCAGTTGTTATGAAGTATTTTGCTCTTTTATAGCAGAAGACTTTGAATTTTGATACATTTTACATGGCTGTAACAATTTTTATAATAAAAAAGTTGACATTACATTACAAGAGTAGGTTCCTTTATTCTTTTAATAACAACATTCCTGAAGCTCTTTCTTCTTGTTTTTATTGAAGAATAAAAACATTCACCAAACAGTGACTATTTAACGCAAAGTATATTAAGTTTTACTGCACACTTGAATATTTGATTCTGAGTTCAGACATAAAATGCAAACAATATCATCTCGCATAGTAAAGGATATCATAAATGTCTACAGTAATTTAAAATGCTCTTCTGGTGATTTACCTCATATTTATATAGCTCTGGTGTAGCCTTGCATATGCAGTTCTTGTGGAATGATGGGCAGGACAATAATTTGGGAGACTTCAGTGTCTACCATAGAACTGTCTTGCTGGGTGCACCTCAGTGCGTCATCATCCCCTCCATTAAAATCATGAGATTTTCCAAATATGTCAGTAGCCAGCACACTGTACCTGATAGCCTTCACTGTTTGGGGATGTTTCTACAAAGTCCTTGTCACTGGCAGATCTAGGGTTGCCACTTGTGAATTGCCAAACAAAAATGAGGACAAAAGAGGATGTTGGGTTCATATAAAGTTTGTGTATACTGATTTATAGTATATGCTCAGAGAATGGCAACCAGGGAGAGGGCCTTTTCAGTGGTGGCCCCTCAATTATGGAATGATCTCCCTGACGAGGCTCGCTTGGTGCCAACATTGTTATCTTTTCGGTGCCAGGTCAAGACTTTTTCTCTTCTCCCAGGCATTTAACAGTATGTGCTGAATTTTTTGACTGACTCCAGAGTGGTTGTTTTTAAATGGATATTGTCTGTTTTTGTTTGTATTTTATGCTTTTTATGATTTTAAATTTTGCATATTTCTTTTAATGTTCACTGTTTTTAACTTTTGCAAACTGCCCAGAGAGTTTTGGCTATGGGGAGGTATATAAATGTAAATAATAATAATAATAATAATAATAATAATAATAATAATAATAAATACAGAACATCTCAGCATAGTGTGGATAAATATGACCAGGTGACCTGTGTGCCTTGCTCAGTCTGTTGTCTAGGTGATGTATGGGCAACTTCAAGGCCTGCTCTTCCTTTTGATGGTCATGTTGTTGTTGTTGTTATGTTTTTATGATGGTTGTATTTTATGATGGCTGTTTATTGCATTTTGTGTTTCTGATGTTATTGTATGTATGTAAATTGCTTTGGAGGAAAAATGGATACTTTTAAAATTAAAATAAAATCTTAACTAGACAACCTTTTGTGCAAAAATATGTATTCAATAATACTTATTACATAATAAAATAGAAACTTTTGGAAGTGTCAGAAGAATCCAAGCATATGAAATATACATGAGAAATACAAGCTACAGTCAACACAATACCCACTGATTACTGCAAGGCTGTGCTCAGTGGATGGCAACAGTGGATGGCACTGTGCTCAGTGGATGGCAACTCTCACATAGGCCAATTTATATGACAGGACAGGACACTTTGAAATCGGTTTCCTCTAAAATGTAATGAAATCCTCATTTACAAAGCATACAAATATTTCACAAAATATATGAGTACAATGAAACATTGTAGTCCATTTTAAAGAAATCACTTTGCAATGTATCATACATTTTTCACAATGTCATAATATATGAAACTGATTTTATGTGCTGCATTCAGGATTGGTTTTCTTTTTAATAAAGTTGAAGAAAATCCCTCTAATGCACTTTCAGGCCAACAACAGATGAGGAGAATTGATAGGCACTATTTTCGAAGTCATCTCAGGTGGCAGCAAATATGCGGCTTGTGTAAAGAGGCTTTCAGAATCATTTATTAGAACAAGTAATGCCAGGACTTAATAAATTATAGTTCTACTGGGAACGAGACTGATTACATATTCTACCAATTCAAGTTCCCACAATTTGCTTACCTTCACTTCCTTTTTGTTGTAAAGTATACCATGATTTTTCTTAGCACCCTTTAGACTTGATTAATTCATATGCATTCAAGGGTTCTGTGTGCATGTACACACATATTACATGAGCACACATAGTACCAGTGAAAAATACACATGTGTTTGTTCTCTTAAAATATCAAATGGTTCCTGCTCCCTGACACGTATATTTCCCCAGACATACTCATACTCATTTTAACTAAAAATGTATTTTGGAGACTGAGGTGTGTGTGGGGGGTGTGTGTGGCATGGGAGTGCCCTTTTAGTTAAAGTGAATTACAAAAAAAGATTCATTATTAAAATTGTCAATATTCTATAGGTTATAAAAATGACACCTGTATAGCTAATAATGTAAAACTCAGCTTCTATCATCCATCTGATGAGGTCTACAACCATGCAAAATTCCAAACCAATCCAATAAAAAATGCCAGAGATACAGCAAGTTAAAAAGTGATGAAAATTGACATATTTGTATTTTTTACTCAAGCTGCAGCTCAGCATATTTCTTTTAAATTCTGGGGGAAAGTACTGATATACTTTATTTAGGCTTGTTGAGGAGGTGTGCATTTAATTGCTTTGGTCAAATTCTGAGCTCCAATTTAAAAATAACCAAGGTTTTATGCCTCATGGAAGGCTATGGCAGCAACTGCTGGCAAAGTTATGTTGGGCACATTCAGTTTCACTCTGAAGCTAGAATGCTTCTAGTACACTCAGTGTTTTGAATTCCACTCTTCTTGTCAGCATTTGTACAGTTTGGTGGGCTAGCAGGGACATTTTCCAACTGAGATGAGGTAATTTTGAGTGCTCTGTTTTTGTGTTGTTGTTTTTCAGAACACTTTAAGGCCATTACAGCCACGCCCTGCCCTGCCTGGGTGTCGTGATGCAGTTGCGGGTGGTGGGCGAACAAGGCGAGGGGGCGCGCGATTGGTTGCCTCCATGCTGGGCCTGGTGCAGGTGGTATGGGCGATCCTTTATAAGGCAGATCGCCCTCCCCTGGCCTCCTCTTCTCAATGTGGCTCCCTCCCTCCCTCCCTCCCTGTAGACAGTGTGGGTTCGCTGGTTGCCCTTCGGGGGGCCAAGTAGGAATCTTTTACTTTCAATCTCTTTTATGGTTGGGAGATTTTTCGCCTACTTCACACTGTAAGATAGAGGGGAGTATTAATTAAGTTAATTTGGCTTCATTTGATCACATTTATCCCGGGGGCAGATGTACGGGCGTCGGGAACAAGTTTAGATTTGGTAAGCCCTATTTAGGCACCATTGAGGTGATTGGTAACATCTGAGGCCCACGTCTGGGAGTCCTGCGACACCAGATGATGGGATAAGGGTTACCTTTGAGGCCAACCTTACTCACTTACTCAGAGTTTTGCAACGTGAGTGGGAGTGACATCGGAAGGTCTTCCTACCCCAAAAGGGGAATCGGGATGGGCGGTGACTTACATGCACCACCCATCTGGATACGATGGGCTTGCCCAATCCCTATACGGCCTATAAGTGGCCTAGTTTGGGTGCCCATTTAGGCCTCCATCACCCATTATGCTCAATTTAATAAATGTGGCCCTATTTTAAATCCAACATTGTTGTCTCGTCTCGTTATTTCACCCTCCACTTCCGCAAATAATAAATTTCCTTTTTAAATACCAGAGGAGTTTAAAGATTAAAAAAATCTATCAGTTTAAGACCAGAGTTAAAGCTACCTCGTGTTGGCTCAAGCTCCTCAAAGCCAGGAAATTGGAAGAAATGCTGATGTCTTAACAGACGTGCTCCATGATTGTGCAATGTCACAAACTGTGCTTGCCTACAAGCAATGAGCAGGCATGGGGCAACTCACAGGAGGGTGTCTCTAGCAATACAGTTAGGTTCAGACGCTTCATAATGTAATACAGGACCAGGGCAATGTGGGGCATCTTTGCTGGTCCCAAGTACTCCATCCTCCCCCATCTAGATTTGGGCCTGAAATATGCAGGAAAAGTGCATGGAGAGTAGGTTGTAAGCAAACACAGTTAGTGAAATTGCACAATATCATTGCTTAGCTTCCAATTTCCTGACTTTGTGGAATTTGAGCCAACATGAGATAACCTTAAGTCTGTTCTTAAACTTACAGGTCCCCTACACCTTTTTATCATTTAACATATATTATGTGCAGTACAATACCTCATACTAGATTCCCCCCCCATTTAAACTGCTTCCAAAATATTGACTGCAGATGCATAAGCAACAGTGATGCTTACTTTTGGGTTGGGGTGAGAGGGTGGGGGTGGGTGGGAGGGTGGCTTTCAGTTCCTTAGTAGCTCTAGGGTAATGTATTATATGAACCTGCTTCTCCAAAACAATTAGGCAGTTGCAAATATTTATGGAATCTCTTCAAATCTTCAAGAAAGATTTTCTATGTAGAAGTATTACTGATTAATTCTTTATAAATTATATCATTCAAGTTAGAGCAGCATTGAAAAATATAGCAACCATCCAGTGCAGTGGTAATTAACATAAAATAAAAGCACAATATTTTTTTCTGGCACTTGTAGCAAGATCATATACCTGGGTGTGTGTGTTTTCTGTGTTGAATTGAACCAAACCCCAAATGCATATACAAAGAACTACAGATTGGCAAGACATTATACTGAATGTATTAAAGATAAAAGATTTAGAATATTATTTTTTTACCACATTTGTAACCAACAGTTGAATTAATTTTAGTGTTAAAACAACATTAGATTTGTGGCTCTGGGCTTGGAATTTATATTTTGTTTCCAATTCAGGAAGAAAATAAGGAGGAGAAAAATACAATTTCTCTATATTAGATTAATTACACCCAACAAATGGCAAAACAAATTGTGACATGAACTTTACATAGCCCAATTGCTTTTCAGTCACGGGCTGGGGCAAACTGTCATTTGCCTATTTGTTTCACACTAACAGTTGGACACACTTTTCCATGGTAAGCTGCTTTCCTAATAAATGATGTTTGACAGCATAATTTACAAACCTCCCCTGGAAACAAAATGGAGATACTATATAAATGGACAAAATTGATCTTTCCCTTAGCAAGATATAAATAATAATGTGTCTATGACAAAACGTAATATATACATTTATTATGTGCATTAAGCATAAATTCTCAAAAATATTTTCCTTGCACTTGTAGAATCCAAAAAGCCTTCTTAACCTTCAGAAACAGAAAAATCCTTTGAAAACTTATCTTGTTTTGCTCCAGTTTGCTGTTTTTTGCAGTTCAGATGGCTGCAGTATTGTTACAATATATTTTAAATAAAGTCCTTCTTAATCCTATGATCAGGTTTGGCAATGTGATGATGCAAATGAGGGAACCAATTCGCGATGAAGGAAATGTTTAGAAAATGTTTAGAAAATGTTTAGAATAGGCATTATCTTCACTCTGAACTAGCTTATTTTGTTTTCAGTGACATAATCATGTAACCAAATTTGATTGGTTGTGTGACATCACTGTTACTAGGATTACGAAAAGTTATATTTCAAATAAAAAGAAAAAAAATTGTGCCAAAGCTGCAGCCACTGGACCCAAGTGGAGAAAGCTGATACCACCTTAATGCCAACTATGGGAAGGGCTGCAGGTCTCCTGAAAGTGTATTGAGATAGTGAAACTTCCCTATGGAAAAAAAAATGTTAGAAAAGTTCTCCAAATTGGGCGTGGGGCACTGGAAATTTTACATTGGGAGAAAATGTTCATGAAAGGTCCCATCCTGTTTCCATTCAGCCCTAACTCACCTCATATGCAGTGTTATTTCTGAGAAAAGTTGTGTGAATTGTCTATGCACAGGCCTAGCTGCTAGACTGGGCCTTGAACAATGTGAGCAGCAGCCTTTGAGCACACTAGGGCCATCTCAAGACATTTTGCTGCCTGAGGCAAAGCAGTAAATGGGACCCTAAGCGAGCCTAGATATTTTGACAGAAAATCCCACAAACAAATTTCCCCATCTCTTCCATTAAAAACATAAATACATAAAATAATTAACTATTTGCAATGCTACCAAGCAAAGGTTTTCCCACAAGGAGGCTGGTTGGCCTGAGTGCAAACAGAATCTGGTCTAGCATGGCTCTTATGTTCTAACCCTTTCATGACATCCTAAATGTCCCCCCTGATGTAGCTGCCTTACTCTGTAGGGCTGATTCTAAAGCACATGATTCCTCATCAAGCAAAAGATGTTTCTTTCTGCGCATGTACACCCCTAGCTACATTGGAGTTCTTTGTTTGTGTTTTCATGTATGCGTAAAAATAGAATGCATCACATATCTACCAGGATTCTATGACTCATTGTTCTACCCTATTATTTATATGTGCATTTGCTATCAGATATTGTATGATATGGCCAAAGTAAATACATTTGTTTTTCTGCTTGCTTCTCTCTTCTTATATTTGAAAGGTGTCGTTTCCTCACCCCTCGAGCTCAGTGGCAACACTCCAATGAACCCTATTTGCATATGCTACACCTCAAGGGTCTAACCATGAATTAATTTGATTATTTTTTACATATGGATGGCCATATGCTTTAGCAACATATCCATATGTTTTTCCTTTGGCTGTGCATCAACATTTTTGTATTTATTTTATTTTCATTATTTTAAAATGACAAGTGTGTATTATTAATCATCCCACATGCCACAAAAGATTATCAAGAAAATCCACAACAAATCACACACACTTAAAAAAAAAAGTTTGTTTGGGTGATTTCTTGTAACTGGTGGAGTCCCTCAATATTTACAATGCAGTGCTGGGCTGAAAACAACAGAATGAAACTTTCAAGTATTTGTGCTATCATGTCTCCCCTCAATCTTTTCTTCCCTGGGCTAAAAATGCCCAGTTGTTTCAGTCTCTTCTCATAAGGCTTTGTTTCCAGACCCCTGATCATGCTTGTTGCCCTCCTCTGAACACACTCCAGCTTGTCTGCATCCTTCTTGAAGTGTGGTTCCCAGAACTGGACACAATACTCAAGATGAAGCCTAACCAGTGCCGAATAGAGGGGAACCAGTACTTTGCGTGATTTGTAAGCTATACTTCTATTAATGCAGCCCCAAATAGCATTTGCTTTTTTTTGCAGCCACACCACACTGTTGGCTCATATTTAGATTGTGATCTACAATTCCAAGATCCTTTTCGCTTGTAGTATTGCTGAGCCCAGTGTCCCCATTTCATTTGGTTTCTTTTTCCTAGGTTTAGGACTTGGCATATACCTATTAAATTTCTTTCTGTTGTTTTCAGCCCAGCGCTCCAGCCTATCAAGATCACTTTACAGTTTGCTTCTTTCTTCCAGGGTATCCCACCCAATTTTGTGTCATCGGCAAATTTGATAAGCATTCCCTGCACCTCCTCATCCAAGTCATTAAAAAAAATGTTAAAGATCACTGGGCCCAGGACTGAACCTTGCAGTACCCCGCTTGTTACCTCCCCCCAGTTTGAGAAGGTACTATTAATTAGTACTCTTTGAGTCCAATTCTGTAGCCAACTGTGGATCTACCTAATAGTTGTTCCATCTAGCTCACTTTTAACTAGTTTGCTAATCAGAATGGCATGTGGTACTTTGTCAAAAGCTTTGCATAGTCAAGATATATTATGTCCATAGAATTCCCATAGTCCACAAGGGAGGTTACCCAATCAAAGAATGAGAGCAGTGAGTTCAAATTAGTCTGGCAGGATTTGTTCTTGACAAATACATGCTGGCTTCTAGTAATCACTGCATTGTTTTCAATGTGCTTACAGATTGACTTCTTTATAATCTGCTCCCAAAATTTCCCAAAGACTCATGTCAGACTTTATAGTTCCCAAGTTGCTCCTTTTTGCCATTTTTGAAGATAGGGACAACGTTAGCCCTCCAACAGTCGTCCGGAACTTCACCCATCTTCCATGATTTTGCAAAGATAATAGACAGTTGTTCTGAGAGTTGTTCTGCCAGCTCCTTCATTACTCTAGGATGCAGTCCAACGGGCCCTTGAGATTTGAACTCGTTCAAAGAAATTCAGTGTCTTTTGACTATTTGTTTATCAATCTCAAACTGCAATCCTTCCCCTTCAGCTTGAACTTCACTTTTGCCGGGGTGGGTGGGTTATAGACCCACTTTTGGGAGAAGACTGAACCAAGGTAGGAATTGAGCATTTTGGCCTTAACTTTGTCATTTGTTATCAATTTGCCATCTTTATTAAACAGTTAAACTACCATTTTTTCCTCTGTCTTTTATTATGCACATACCTGAAGAAATGTTTTCTGTTGCTTTCAGCCTTCCTTGCTAGCCTCAGCTTTAGCCTTCCTGATGCCATTCCTGCACTTCTGTGCTACCTATCTATACTCTTGTTTTGTGGCCTGGCCTTTCTTCCACTTCCTATATGTGTCCTTTTTTGTTTTCAGGTCATCTCTAAGCTTTTTGTGGAGCCACATTGGTTTCTTCTGGTGTCTTCTATCTTTTTTCCTTGTTGGAATTGTGCCTTTAAAATTTCCCTTTTTAAAAACTCCCACCCATCTTGGACTCCTTTTCTCATTAGGGCCACTTGCCATGGGACCTTACTTATCATAGTTCTGAGTTTATTAAACTCAGCTTTCCTGTCTCTGGGAAACAGACATGTTCAAGAGCTCATCTAAATGCCTCCCTCCCATTGTTAGCAATAGGAAAAAGTTTTTCTTCCATGGGCAGTAAGTATAAGATTTGCAGTTAGAGGTCATTGCAAAGAAACAGTGAGGGACATGAGGTTTTCCCAATCATGATTATGTTTCTAAAATTTTCTTGATGGTCTGTATGCTGGCTTCTACAGACAACCTCAGCTACAGATTTGCCAAGCATTATATATTCCCTCTCTCTGCTTCTCCATTAACCACAATGTCCTATTAAACTAAAGCCTTCTGGTCATAATGAACAGGTACTATATGACATGCAAAGACACATGTCAGTTATGACAAGTGTCATTTTTTGTAATGAAAAGAGCCAACGTGGCTTTTTCTGTTACCCTTGCTTCGGGGTTATTTCTTTAAACCAGCATGGCCTTTTCTCATTCTTAAAACAACAAACCATGAATACCCATAGGCAAGTGAAGAGGATTACAATAAATTGAGTAAGGGAAAATAAATGGTTTCAGGGTGAAATGCAACCTAGTATAAAATCATACAATATAATAGTTCACATTTCACTTGGCTCTGACATTCACCACACTTTGTTTAAACCTTTTAACATGAAAGAAAAAAACGATGTTGTTAACAAATGTCATGTTTTTCACTTTTAAAACCAGGGCACAATACCCTGGGGATTTCCCTCTCTGAAGTGCCTTTGCAAGTGGTAATGGAATTGAAGGTAGCTCCAAGAGAACAGTTATTACTTCTCACTTCCCCTTGAGAAAAGGAAGACTGTTGACTTCTTGCTTTTCTTCCTGATCTCTTTTGAGTTTCTTTTCAAGGTAAGTGGCCAGACACAGCATACTCAGGAATATCTATAAACATACCCTCAGGTCAGAGTCAGTTCTACCACTAGACTGACTCTGGCAGCTGATTTTGAATATGGTGAAAGGGCAGAAAATTGTTAATTTATTATTCCAGTAATTTTATGTCAGGGAAGGGTAGAGACACTTCTCTGATTTTCTGTGTGAGATGCCAAAATATGTTGACTGACCTTGAGTAATAAACCCATTGACTAGGGGAAATGTGGAGAGGCATGCCATTTGGTGCTCTGCCTCAGGCAGCAAGTGGCTTGGATTGGCCCTGCCTCAGGTATGCAACTATACGAACTGTATCTGCAAAAATGGGCAGGATCTACACTACTGCTTACAACGGTTTATAATGGTTTTGACAACTGCTCAGGCCCAGGACACATTACATATACCATTTTCAAACTGTTTTTAAAGTGTTGTATCCTGCTTGGTGTAGATGCTGAATGGTTAGAAACCCCAGAGTAATCAATGGACCTTCAAACTTTAACATTAGCTCTGTGTAAGGCAAAACTTCCATGAATTGCATATGTTTTTATTATCCAGTGTTTGCATGACATAAGATATCTCACACTTTATATTTTATCAAAATATCCACTGTAATAGATTCAAACTGGGAACTTGCACTGAGGTCTACCATAGGCAGTCTTCAAATGAAAGTTTTCCTTCAGACATAAAAGCAATACATTGCATCTTCCAATGTAACCCCCAAAACATGTCTCTAGAGAACTATACTCTGACAGCCTTTCCTTGTGTATTTTGGGTTAAGGTTGGCAAATAATTGTACAAGGATAGTTGCATCATAAAAAACTATCAATTTATAAATTCTATAGCACTGCTTTGTCCCAAAGTATTTTCACCAGGAAAACTGCCTCTATAGATGCACTGATAGAACTGCATTTGTTAAGAGAATTGTAGAAAAGTGGGAGGTCCTGTTGCCATTTCAAGTTCCTTTAAAATAAAAATAAGTCTGGTAAATGCATGTTCACCTGTACAGGAATGCAGCTTTTTTGTGGAAAATGTAGTTATT
Source organism: Elgaria multicarinata webbii (assembly GCF_023053635.1). NCBI lineage: Eukaryota > Metazoa > Chordata > Lepidosauria > Squamata > Anguidae > Elgaria > Elgaria multicarinata. The sequence continues at coordinate 74,526,154 of NC_086174.1, forward strand.
TACAGCTGTGCTACAAACCTTTAATGTCAGAGCATGACTATTCCCTGAAAAAACATTGTTCAGTAGCCTTATTGATATTACACACACAGAGAGAGACAAGAAATAAGTAAAAAACCAATTTTATTATAAGCCTACTCAGTTCTTTATAGAGCAGTTGCTTACATTTATTTTGATCACCTTGTGCAGATTCCTGCTGCTAGAGTGCAATGCAAATTAATTAATTTGATACAAAGCGTGTAGGTGTTTGCAAACCTTCTTGTTTATTTGACATGGCAACTGGAGAAAAAAGGAGAACCAGAACTGCAATTAACAAATTACATAAATGTTATGATGGTGATAATTAGGTACTAGTAATGCTGATTTAGTATCACAAAAATGAATACCTCTATTTCATGAATTTCTTTCCTATCCAGTTGAAAAAATGAATGAGTGCACTGCTTGATTTCAGTTGCATCAGTTCACCCAAAAGTTGGGTCTAAATTGGTTTTACAAGCCCATGTACTCTAGATTTCTGTGAAAGATGCTAATAGTGTTGATTTGCTTTGTATTTATTTTGCTTGTCTGAAATGCATTTCAATTCAATATTGTTAACTGCAGAAAAATCAAATATATTTGATTATAAAGCAGAGCCTAATGTAATGCAGCCATTACTTTTTCTACAATGCTGAAGTATTTTATGTTAAATAGAATATTAAAAAAAGCCAACGTAACCCCCTTTTCAAATGAAAAGCATAGGCAAAAGAGAACGGGAAAGATTAATGATGGAAAGATTTACTCTGTAGGCTACGATGCAAGATGTGTTGTGTACCCAAAAGGATGCTCTTGTAAGTGGAACTTGACAACAAATTAAGCAGAAAGGATAGCTGCTTGACAATGATTGCTGGAATCTTTAAGTCCCTGAAGGAAGAGGGTCTTTCAAACCAAATTTCTTTCCTTTTTAGGTAATATTTTTCCAGGAAAAGGTCAAGACACTATGACATAAAATCGTTCCAAGTTGAAGACCATTAGTGCTGGTCTTTGTGTCAAGAAAACTAGCCTTTAAAAAAGACAGTCATGAAAAAAGGCAAGGAAAATTGCTGTAAAGAATAATTTTCTTCCAAAAGAACATGCTTCCCGTACCCTTGGAAGAACGTTAGTATAGATTAAGTAAGGGCACCCCAGAAATGCATGAAAGTTCAGCTAAAACAATATATGTAAAGCACCATCATTGCTGTTCAATCTGTTGAGGAAAATGAACATGGGGCTTGAATCAGCTACTGTCCATGTCACAGAATTGACAGATTGAAAATATAACATTTGATTGTCTAGGGTCTTTCTATATCCCCTGTGCAAAGGTACCGAAAATGAAGCAAGCAATACCTCAAAGAAAAAAAGTATGAAGTAAAATGCTAGGCACATACCAGTTCATTTGTTCCCTGTAGTATAGCGAGCATTTTTTGCATACCCCATGATTTATCGCATTTGCTACATATTCAGGTAGGAAATTTGTGTGGGCTGGGCATGAGTGGGGTTACGTTGTACTGAATGGTCACTAGGGAGAATGTCGTTTTGTCTGCATTTTTAAGTGAACCAACCTAATGTGCACTTGCTGCACTAATATGCAGATAGAAACACAGTTATCCTTTGAATTTCGCATTTATCCAAATTTTGTAAAGCAGTTTTTCTCAGCCCAAAGAAATGCCCACTAGCGATGCTGGAGTACAAAAACATGTATGTTAGGTAAGGTTGCATAGAAAACTGTGAATTAAATATGTATAATAGGGAAAAATGTGTATAGCAGGGAAAGTAGGGAAAGATGCCAACGAAATGCATATGTTAAGGAAAGCTGCATACAAAAATAAATGCAAACCCCCACACACTTTTTAAAAAGTTGCCGAATGATGTGAAAATTGGATGGGACAGACTATTGAATACATATAAAACTGACATGGACTGGCTATAGGCTGCTTTCTCCATTCCTAATGCTCACACACAGTATCTGAATAAAGAACCTATAAAGACATACCTAAATTGTCACCTGCCCTTTATTTAATGCTCCTGACATACTCCCAAGACACATACATTTAATCAAGATTCTTAAAATCTGAATCCCTTCCGCCAAAAGAAATGTGCTGATTTGCAAATCAATGAAAATGATAAATGCTGACAAAAATGGGGTGGGCTGCAACCTAGCCAGCTTCAAATTATGTTACTTTGAACTGTTAATGAAACTCTTTTTATAACTCTCCTGCATCGGCCTGAAGCCATGTCTTTAAATTGCCATTTAATGGAAAATTGAAGAGAACAGCATGCAGCCATGAAGTCAGGCAAATTCATCCTCCTTCTAAGGATGCATGCTGTATATCAATGGGGACTGAAGACTTCACATTCCATAGTTACCTTTAATTCTGGGTGCAGGAACAAAGACCTAACCAATTAAGTGGCTGTAAAGAAAGGCTTGCAGACCTTCAGTGATGGAACAGCAAATGAGCTTACCTAAATATCTGAAAACAAATACGAAAAGAAGGAGCAACCATGAAAAATGCATGAATTACAGAAACGTAGTCATGGGAAATGCTTGAAAAGGTTTGATAGTGGCATGAACACTGGTTTCCGGCATATGGTCATAGGTACTGATATTTACTCTATAGCAAGTATTTCTGGACCTCCTTAGATTAATTAATTACATTTCTGTACTACCCAATAGCTGAAGCTTGTCTGAACATGGCCAATGAGAAGTAGCCAGAAATGTGAGTTGTACACTAGATCCAAAACAGAGTTGTTTTACTCATCTCAAAATGTTATTAATAATGAAAATGTATTTCTTTTTCCAGATTTGTATGGATTAGCAAACCAATTTCTAGTTTATATTGTGATTTGAACATTAGAAGCAAATATTTAATTCCAGATGAATTAAATACATATTAATAATTTATTAGTTAATCAATTATATGTTTCAGTTGATTAATTGAAAACTCCAAAATCCACTGTTGGCCAATCCAATTTATTAGGATCAACCAAACTGTAACAAAATAGTATGCACGTTTTCCAGAACTCTTCATCAGGCTAGGTGGTAGAAAAAGCAGGAGAATGGTGGTAGTTTTGAAGAAGTACTGAAGTATTGAAGACCAGAGCACTCCATTCCTTCCTATGCCATGCCCTCTCAGCTCTTGCCAGCAAGGCAGACATCCAGAAAAGGTGAGGGTTCTTGTATTCCCCCGCCCCCGCCCCAGATGAGAATGGAAGAAAAATCATTAGAAATGCTTTTCATAGCATACAAAAGATTTCCAGGCTAGAGGCATAGTTGGGATCTTGGAGGGCTTTGGATCTCTCAGGACCTCGACCACTCCCTCACCACTCACCAGAATGCTCCAACACACCAGTTTCACCCTCTATGAGGTCAGAGTTCTGACAAGATATGGGGAGCCACCGTGGAAATCTCCATGGGGGATGAGCAGAGGCAAAATGAAGGCTGACTAAAAGAGGGGGTTTCCTGCACAATCCTATGCCCCTATGTTTAGGAGCCATAGTATTGCTCTCTAAATACAAAGTTATTAGAGCCACACCACTAAAAAGGAAAATAAGTATGTAGTAAAGCAGTTGATTTAAATGTGAAAGAATAAGATGGCAAAATGGTTTTCATAGGATCAAAAAGCATTTTCACTCAACTGCGTCATCTATCCCAACACATAGATATGCATTAAAAAAAAGAAATAAAGGTGACTCATAGAAGAGAGAAATTAAAACTTTAAAGATTTATTGACCTTAAGGTAGCTATAACAAGCAGCTTTCAGTTGACATTGCCCACAAGCAGTTAGTTTGCACACAATCCTAACAGTAGTTGTAAGTGGTTAAAATTCCGAAGTGAGCTATACAGTATGAAACAAACTAACTTTTAAAGGAACTTTATAAATAAGAACAGAAACACATAAAATTTTCACTCAGGGAAAGTTCCATCTATTTATTATTTTATTTAAGAAACATATACATCTTCAGAGGTATATAAATAGAACATTGTGGCTAGTGGACAGTAACCCATTATCATCATCAATAGAGATATCTTATCTAGTCATCATCTACGCACAAGAGTAACCCCAAAGTTTGCAGAAGTACAAAAAATATTTAGGGACAAAAAGTAAGAATCCCAAAAAGTCTAAGGAGGGGAATCTGAACAGCAGCTCAGTGGTATGGAATGATGACCCACTGTGGGGGGTGGGATGGAAAACCAGGTTGGAATGGAATGGAATGGAGTACCCTAAACAAGAGCACCCAACACTCGACATTTTGTTGCAGATCCCACTGGTATATACTAATAGAGATCTCAGTTCTACCAGTCCTTATGGGACCAAAATGATACCACCCATGTATGAGAGGAAGGTTTTTAAAAGAACAAAACATATTAAGAAAAGGAAAGCCCCCATGGCAGTGCCCCCTCAAATAGCCAAATTAGGACTGAGCATTCTCAGTGGTCAAGGAACAGTGACTGACTGTGGGAGATAGAAAACCGGGAGGTGGGGATGGGAGAGGTAATGGAGTGGCTGGAATCCCTGACAAGGTGCACTCCACATATAGCTGTAAGTTCTACTTGTCCATGCTGCCCATTCAATCCCACCTCGCTCATTAGAATGTGGTTTCAATCCAGTAATGCTATTCCACCCCCACCCCCGGCCCACCCCCATGCACCCCGCATATAGGAGGCAGTATCTAGTGCTGCCTGAGCATCTTCACCGATTGTGTTGCACTAGTGGGACCCATTGCTGGTGTAACAGAAAGCTAGTGCTTCCTGGAGCAATCCTGGAAATGAGCCAACCACTAATTTCTGGAACTGGATAGATCAGTGGAGCTTCTGTAAATATTGATATATAGCAAAATTATTTTAGGCGTCCATATAAATAGATGGGTTGCATCCAATATGATATACCCAATGTTAATTTAATGTATGTCCCATTCATTTCAATAGGTTTACTATAAGTAGGATGAACATTAGGTACAACCTGAAAGAAGTACACAAATAGCAGCATGCTGAGGTGGGTGAAAAGGAAGTAGGAATTTAAGAATTAATCTAATTCAATACTTCTTTGCCATTTGTAGAACGGTATTTCATTCCTATTAAATAGCAAATATATTCTGAAAGGCATGCTAGTGGGACTTGCAGTCCAACACATCCGGTGGGCATCTATTTGTGTTCAAATGTGTGGATGTGGAACGCTCAACCCCCTGCATTCTGTTTGTTCCCTGTGTGGCTTGATTTGTTGTCTGTAAAACATTGGGCATTTTAGGGTGAGTGGGTGAGTGGAAATAAAAGCCAGCAGGTGGAAACAATGCAACACACTAAATATAATTTACTGTGAAAACAATTTCCATGACCCTGTTGTTATGATGTAACCAGAGCTCCCCAAAGTAAATGTGTTAAAAGCACAGCCTAGCAATGTAATAAGCAGATGGGGAAATTCCTTCTTCATGGTAATTTGCTAATTGAGTTGTAGGGCAGGGGAGGGGGGACCCTCATTAGCCAAGACTTTTCACCAGTGGCAATCCAAAATGCACATTCATCATCAAATCCTGTCCCTGTCAGTCAGCAGCCCACCTGTTGGCTAAAAAATAAAAAAACCTGTTACAGATGCTAGTGTATTTTCAGCCACTAAAATAACATTGTTATTCAAAACCCATTAACAAGTAAACACTACTAGTAATACTTTGATCAGCTTTCAATGTAAATAATACGGATCTCATTTTAGACTCACTGCAAGATTTTGCTATATGACTGTCCATTTTGCAGACAAACACTGAAGTGTTGGCAATCACCTTACTAAATAAGTAAAAACTGCCATCTTGGCCCTGTGGGGAAGAAGAAGGACCGAGGGGGCAGGAGCAGGCAGAAGTAACATCAGGGCCTGCTCCTCTTGGACTCTTCCCCCACCCCCACAGGGCAAACTGCCATCTTGGCCCTGTGGGGAAGAAGAAGGACCGAGGGGACAGAGCAGGCAGAAGTAACATTGGGGCCTGCTCCTGCTGGACTCTTCCCCCCCCCCAGGGCAAACTGCCATCTTGGCCCTGTGGGGAAGAAGAAGGACCGAGGGTACAGGAGCAGGCAGAAGTAACATCGGGGCCTGCTCCTCTTGGACTCTTCCCCCACCCCCACAGGGCAAACTGCCATCTTGGCCCTGTGGGGAAGAAGAAGGACCGAGGGGACAGGAGCAGGCAGAAGTAACATCGGGGCCTGCTCCTGCTGGACTCCTCCCCCCCCAGGGCAAACTGCCATCTTGGCCCTGTGGGGAAGAAGAAGGACCGAGGGGACAGGAGCAGGCAGAAGTAACATTGGGGCCTGCTCCTGCTGGACTCTTCCCCCCCCCAGGGCAAACTGCCATCTTGGCCCTGTGGGGAAGAAGAAGGACCGAGGGGACAGGAGCAGGCAGAAGTAACATCGGGGCCTGCTCCTGCTGGACTCTCTCTCTCTCTCTCTCTCTCTCTCTCTCTCTCTCTCTCTTTCTTTCTCTCTCCTCCCTCCCTCCCTCCCTCCTTGACTCCTTTTCCTTGTGTGTCATGTCTTTATTAGATTGTAAGCCTGAGGGCAGGGACTGTCTTTTTTGCTAAGTGTAAGCCGCTCCGAGAGCCTTTTTTGGCTGAGGAGCGGGGTATAAGTATGATAAATAAATAAATAAATAAATAGTGCTTCCGCCATTTCCATAGACCACCCAGATCTCTATGCAAGAGTATAAATGGACATAAATTGGACATTAAAAATGGTAACACTCAGAAAAGAAGCGTTGGAACATTCTGTAGCAGACCTTGGAGTGCCCATATTTCAATAACCAATTTCCTAGGGAGGTAGTGGGCTCTCCCACACTAGAGGTATTCAAGATGCAGCTGGACAGCCATTTGTCAGGTATGCTTTATTTATTTATTTATTTATTTATTACATTTTTATACCGCCCAATAGCCGAAGCTCTCTGGGCGGTTCACAAAAATTAAAACCACAGTAAAACACCCAACAGTTTAAAACACAATTTAACATGGATTCCTGCTTTGAGCAGGGGGTTGGACTTGATAGCCTTATAGGCCCCTTCCAACTCTACTATTCTATGATTCCATGAACAGCAAACAAAGGTTCAAAGTAAAAATCCAATGTAAAACGTGATTAGAAAATGTTACTTATGGCATTTGGCCTCAGCAAAGCCTAAGAATGGCCTATAGCAGAAAGTTGCTCTCTTTCTTAAGCTGTTTATTTACACTGGGTTGGATCATGAAATGGCTTCTACAAAGAGAAGAGATCCTTCCATTCACAGAAGAAATTCTGATCTAGTTCTGCTGGAGCATTCTGTTGGAGGAAGAGGAGAGGGAGGCAGGCAATTTTTACTTTCCCTAAAGCCTTCTGTGCCCCCCCCCCCATACACTGTTCTCAAGGGCCCGTTCAACTCACATATTTTTGTAGGAGCAACAGGATGCAGGGGGATGGTGAATTGGCAAAAATTGTCTCTGCACTTTTCTGCCAGTGGAAGCATCCCATCAGGAGAATTCCATTGTGGAATGCTTCCACCAATGGAATGTTAGTTAGGATCCAAGCCACTGTTGATCTTGCTATGCCTGTTCAAGTTCAGTGATGATAATGAATAGGGTATGATCGGATCTTGTGTTCATTTTATTGGATTCTGCATTTATTTGTGCTCTGCATAGTACTGTAGCACATCTGATACATTGCTTGACCTTTTGATTTCACTTTCTTCTTCTCCCTCTACTCAGGGTACATACATACATACACACTTAGGTGGCCATGCATCTGACAAAGGCTGCTTTTATGGTGCCACTGCAACCACAGAATTCTATGGGAAGTCCAGAATTAGTTGTCTTTCAGTTGTAGCCCTCTTGTGTTTTCTCACCACTTCCTCCATCTTTTTTTTTTCTTGCTGGAGAAAATCCATTAAGGAAAACAACATGAAATTGTTGTGAACTTCCCAGAAAGCTTTGACTATTGTGTGGTGTAGAAGTTGCTGCACAGTGAATTCTGATTGGCAGCTGTAGGAACCTCTCCATATGAAAGCAGCCAAAATGAGTTCTAGTCCCTGAAAGCTGAAGCCACACAACCTCCCTCCCCCCAAAAAACACCTGTGACTCTTGATTTTGATGTTTTTGCTGCTATAGAGCAGGGATAAACAATGTGGTGTCCATGAGCACAACTCTATCCACATTCTCCATACCAGCGTAATTTTGTGCACGTCTTAGCGTGTCTCCATCTTACCCTATTTCTTCCCCAAGCTAAACAATCCCAGCCTAAACAATACCCTTTCATCATAAGGGAGATGCTCCAGCATCTTGGTCATTTTAGTTGCCCTTTTCTGCACTTTTCCAGCTCTACAATATCTTTTTTTAAGTATGGAGATTATAACTGTATTCCAGATGAGATTGCACCATAGATTTGTATAAAGGCAACGTGATATTGGCAGTTTTATTCTCAGTTCCTTTGCTAATTATGCCTATCATAGAGTTTGCCCTTTTTTCTTTTCTTTTAACAGCAGCTGCACACTGGGTTGCCATTTTCATTGAGCTGTCCACCACAACCCCAAGATCTCTTTCTTGGTCAGTCACTGCTAGCTCAGATCCCATCAGGTTATACTTGAAGTTGGGATTTTTTGCCCCAACATGCATTCATTCAGAATGATATCCTTTTCTTTCCTCTAGTCCTTTTCATCACTAATGGGAAAGGGAACAAGAAAAACAAGTGGCTACCAAATTGCAGTAGTGCAAATGAAATTTATCTCTCAAGGTTTATAGCTCTTCTGTTGCTACTGCTGCATTTCAGGTAAGGATCTCCACCTTTACAAAAAAAAAATGTATTTTTTTCTCCACTCCTAAATATGTATTGCTTTTCATGCCTTTACTCCCCATGACTCCTTGAATTACCATTAAAAAATTCTCAGTGGAACTTTTGGGCCATCTCTAGTTTGGACATACAAATAAGCCAGAGTTATGCTAAACAAACCAGATAGTGGATTGAACACAGAATAGTGTAAGGGATTACTGGTTTCATGAGATTTTGTTATATTACAAACAAGACAAAGCTAAATGCTACTTCAAGTTTTCAAAACACTTTCAAGTTATTCTGTGTTTTAACATGCGAGTAAAAAAAAAAAAAGGTTGCTTGGACTATATTGGGATATCCCCCTCTGCACAAGAACCCAACATTCATATGTACAAATATTCAGGTGACTATTATGGGAAGTGGTTGGTCTCATGGTGGATTGCTTTTGAAGATAGTTATGTGAACTCTTTAAACCATAAATGAAAAGCATGCTATTAAATGGTACTAGTAATTTGGTCAAAACTGTCCTTTTTCAAAAGCAATCCACATTGCCCTCCACTCTGCCCTTTTCAATCATAGTGGCTCCATTATGTTTTCAGAGATCAGGCATGGTTAGTGCACACAGTATTGTCAGGAATATAATCGGCACAGCATTTTGTGTGTGTGTGTTCCACAATGGGTTTTGTTTGTCAAGAGAACAGTGCCAGGGATCTGCTAAATTATATCATTTCCTTCAATGAAAGTGGCCTAATAGGAAAATGAATCATGGGAATAGCAAAAGAAAAAAGAAAAAGGTTAAAAGAGAATGAAAAGATAAACTATTTTATATCCACACTATCCCTTCCGGTATCTGTGCCTGGAAAATATCTAGCAACAAAAGCATAATGAGTTACATTCAGTCCTGATATAACTGCCCCAACATCCTCTCCACATAAAAATTCAAACAGTAATCTGGCTCACTGTCAACATAACTCTTTGGCAGTGTCCAATAAGACATTAGCAGCTAAGGATATGTTCATTACTTAGATTTCTATTTGACATCAAAGCACTGTTCACAAAGAATTTATCTAACCTGCAAATCTTTATATAATTGTTGGCACTAAATAATAAAGATAATCCACTTGTTAGAAATCTTGATGCTTGAACTGAATGCAGCACTGTGGCCAAGCTGCAAAGTATAATCTATAACAAATTGCATTAAGAACAAATAGTGACAGCATAATTCCACTGGCACAACAAAACAGAACACAGCCTCTTTTTCTGCATCTTGTGTGCAGCGGTGGTGGTGGAGGGCATTTATGGATTATTGCATCACCAGGCAGTGTTATGGTTGAGAAAGGATTTGCATAATAAAACTCCGCATCAGGCAGTTATAACATTCTGGAAATTTAGGCTTTGGGTTTAAATTCCACAAGCTTGTTAACATCTTTAAATGTGGAAGCTTCTTTTCACAAACTTCTTTGTTAAGAGGAACAAAATTATATGTAATTCTATTTTTTGTCATATTATCCACATATGGAATCAATTGGTAGAGAATGTTACCAGTTAAGGCTCTGTTTAGAATAGGGCCCCTCCAGATGTTGTTGAACTCCAACACATCAGCCCCAGCCTGCATGGCCAATGGTTGTCTGAATGCAGAGGTTGGAGTTATATAAAGTACTACAACACTAAACTTAAATCCAGAAAATGTTGAGCTTGCAGAAAGCTACTATTCCTGATAGATAATTTCCTACAAATTAAGGTTCAGGTACTATATTAATATTTGTTCAGTTTTTCCTATGGTGCTTAACTCCCAGGTAGCTAGCAGCAATATATTTTTTCTTGCAACTGAGGCATGAAAATTATCTGCTTAGTTAAGGTGTATTTATTTCAGTGAGAATCCTTGTTAAGAAGTGCCTTCAACAGTTATCTTAGACTTCAAAAAAGTAAAAGTACAGGGTCATAATATAACCTACAATGAACTTTATTTCTCTGTCTCTGTGTCTGTCTTCCTGTCTATGTCTATCTATGGTCTATCTGAGAGATATACCAAGATATTGGCTGTGCAGATCATTATATAAACTGTCTTTGGAAATCTATGTAACAGAAGTGGACAAAAAATGTCAGTGTATTCAGTAAAGTGAAAACCACTATTATTAGACTAATGCATTTTAATCGCAACAATCACTCTCAAACTTTCCACAGTGAACTTTTTGAATGTCAGAAAAGTCATCCATTAATAAGTTTTACACGATCGTGGGGGTAAAAGAAGCCAACTTGGCTTCTCTCCTGCCACCCTATATGCTGTGGGCATGCCAGTTGTTAACATAATTACACATGCTGCAGTGCGAGTTGGTGTGTCATCTGAACTTGCCATGTGGAGTAGCCGGGGTGGCTTTGTGCCCACCCTACTTCATGTTGTGAGTTGTAGGGTGAGTACGAAACTACCCCTGCTGCACCAAGCACCAGGTTCATATGACATGCCAACTCATGCTGGAGTGTGGGTAATTATGTGTACAACTTGGCACACACACAGTACACATGGGGACAGGGGGAGAACCCACGATAGCTTCTTTTACCCTCATGATCATGCAAACCCATATGTCTGGCCTATTCACATATATAGGAGTGGTCGGAGAGGGCCTATATTTTAAATTAAAAGGAACATACAGGGGTGAGAAGTGCAAACATTTCCATCCCCACATTACCTCGCTCCACTCCATTGGTCTAAGTAGTTTTATTCCAGCAGCCCAGCTCCAGTGCCAGCAGTGAGCCAGGCTGGGGGGAAAAAGACTGAATGGACCAAGTTGAGATAAGGTGGTGGAAGGAGTGCTTCACAGGCAAAAGGTCTAAGGTTCAATCCTTGGCATCTCCAGGTAGTGCTGGAAAATACTTCTGTTTGAAACACTGGGGAACCACTAAGCTACATGGACCAATGGTCTGAGTTGATATAAGTCAGCTTCCTATGGTCATGAAAAGAATACACCGATATGAATAGAGCCGATACAGGGATAAAATACATGTGGCTGCTCCATCATGTCTAGCTTGGCCCTATATCCAGATGTCACTATACCAAAAAGAGAAACCACAGAAGTATAGCTAAGAGAAATGGCTCCACAATGCCATTCAGCTCAGCCTTGCAGGACAAATGTTTAACGTGATCTTATAATTGTGGATCATAGTTGCCCTAGAGGTCCCTAAAGACCAAGCCTGTATATTAGCGCTGATCCTCTCCTGCACTAGCAGTCACCATATTTTCCCAGAAAATCCCAGAACAATGCTATGCCCAGAGCATTCAGGGAGGGGGGAGATACCAGCTACACAGGCAGTTGTACTAAAATCAAGACAGCTGTTGACAACCATATGCTGTCTTAAACATTTCAAATAAGCATTGAAATGACCTCCCACAAATTTACCACTGGCAAATAGGGCAGCAAATTTGTGGGGAGGGGATTTTTGCTCAATCCTACAATACTTTCCAGAAGAGTTGCAAAACTTTTCTCATTGGGTTGGCATTCAGCAGCGCAAATGACACAGCTATTGGGTAACTTCAATTTAATTGGGTACTTTGGTTTTATTGTGGATGCTCAATTTTTAACTGTTACCTTAAATGAGCCAGTGGGAAGGGGCAGGGAAGAAACAAATCAATCAATCTTTATTTTCATTTTTTAAACCAATGTTAGCATGCAAATATAGTAGCTGTCTAAACCCTTGGTTCTGATATACTATTGGCTTTGCTTGTTAACCAAAAACATGCTTCATGCATCTTTGCAATGCACTGATATTGTATTACTGAGTACACACATAATAAAAATACTTTCCCCCCTCCTTTTTGTCTCTTGACTACTTGTTAAGGCATTCCTAACACTGGTCCTGGGTTGGATTATTTCACTTTCTCTTTTCCCCAAGAGGCAAGAGAAGGTCGCCCTGCTTCAAAACAGCTGTGCAAGGCAGACTACAGTTTCCTTTCCTTGTTAAGGACCACCCAGACTCTACATAGTGAAATGCTTTCTCCTGCAAACACATTAGACAACTTCCCAGCGTAGTTCTTATCAGACTGAAACAAAATGTCATCTCCTAATATGTGTATCATTACCAACTGCTACTGGTGCATAAACAGAAGGAAAGGAAAGGAACCTCTCGTGCAAGCACTGAGTCATTACTGAGAACATACTAAATAACGGCTTTTTACACAAGCAGAAAAGGCAAAATGACCAGAAAAAGAACTCCTGCCAAATCCAAACATCTAAAAAATTATTTTCTTTCTTGTTTCCTATTATGTCTCTCCCCCTGGAGTAATTCTACTGTGACATAAATTCTAAACAGATGGTTATTGTCTCTTCTTAAAATAATAATAATGGGAGACACAGGTTATATTCACTTCTACTCAACTCTAGCATGTTCTTTCATATTAAGTGTGGCCCAATAGCATGTACCCCAGGATAAGGCATCAGCCCTACCTAAATAATTAAATTCAATTTTATATCGGAACATTAGACTCCTGGATTTCAAAAACTCTTACTTCAGAAATTAACAAATTAGATTTACAGTATAGTTCTGAAAGAAATCAGTGATTGAGATGATGCCACTGAAACACAGTGGTCCAAATGTCATGGGGTACTGATCATGCCAAGGTCTTCATGCCCCTATGAAGGAACAGAAGGAAAATCCTGCAGAGGCATGTAAATTCAACGATGACTCTAATCTATGTAGTGATGGGTTCTAAATGGATCACTTGTCAGGGGAATATATAGTCTGATCTACAGATTACTTATGGGAACAGGAATTCTTAGATGAAGTTCCTTGAACTACAAACACTTACTCCTCATATCAAAGGAAAGTACAGTTCTGCAGACACTAAGGATGGATTTACAGAATTCTCTTCCTCATCTGCTGTTGAGGCCCATGTTCAGAAACTCCTTGCAGGCATTGGAGCACACATGAGTTTGAAACTCCTTGTGAGAACTGGAGCACACATGGGTTTGAAACCAGAGTTCCCCTGAGTAGAGTTTTGCTCAGGTAATGTTCCCATTAGCAGAAGAGAGGGGAGGCACCAATTCCCTTTCCCATGCAGCCTCCTATACCCCTCAAAATATCCTCTAGAAGACTGGGGGATCCCCCAGAACATTGTGGGGTAGCATTTGGGGCCTTAGGAGGAACTCATGAAAATTCCTCTTTCCCTTCCTCAAGCAGGAGCCTCTACTGAGAAGGGAAGGAGCCCTCTATTTGAGGAATGACATGTCTGAATCCATCCCATGGAGTAAGTCACTGTTTTTTTTATTTTCCCTACATTGCTTGCCTTCTGGGTAATGAAACTTCCCTTATCCTCTTTGTATCTTCTACCTGTCTATTCTGAAAGTTTCAAATGAAACATATGAGAGTTATATATGTTATTAGTATTTTTATTAGCAGTGCTAATGAGAATACAATTTGAAATCTGCATACATGAATAATTTACTAAGTAAGAGATGGAAGCTTTTGCACAGCTTTGTCCGAGCTGTGATTTGGATTAAAAGGATCCAAATCCAGGATTTGGATTAAAAGCAGTTAATTATCATGCTATTTGTTTAGCTACTCAACAGCTAAGCAAATGTTTTATCCTGGTTGCGCTTTTATATTGCACTTTTATACTATGTTTTTATACTGTTGTTTGTTTTATACTTTGAATTGTCTCCACGGTTTTTATTTTTGTGAACCACCCAGAGAGCTTCAGCTATTGGGCAGTATAGAAATGGAATAAATAAATAAAATAAAGTTTATCTCCCATCAAACTTACGCATTTCTTTACAAAAATTGAAAGTCATATTGAAATTCAGCTTTCCTCGATTCAAATTACTGCTGTAATATTTAGACAATCTGAAGAAGATCAAAGGGTCAAACTACACAAGATGCTATAACCACCTGGTTTGCCCTTTGGGTGTAGGATTTTTCTTTCACAAATAAATGGCACAGGAAATCCAGCCCAAACTGGGACTCTGGCATGGGAAGTAGAAAGGCTTTTGCTCTTTGCTCTGTGTTGTGGTCCTGATCCAGGTCAGACCGCCTGACCTAGCTGTAAAGAAAAATCCTATACTCGAGGGCAAACATTAATGTCACATGTAGTTTGGCCTTAAATTACATACAAATAAATTGCATTCAAAGATATTTTTTTAAAAAATGTAATATTATTTTCCTAATTACACTATTGTTGATGCAAATAGTTTTTGCAATATAATTCAACATGAATACGATGAGAATTCATGTGGAATTCGGGGGGGGGAAATGTAGGGTGCAAAGGAAAAACACAGTTCACTTCTTTCTGCAAAACAGGAGTGAATATCTATCTTCACATAAATATGGAGGTGTCAGAAACTATTCCAACTGTGAAAGGTCAAATGTGATTAGGTTTTTCCCCTTATAAAGATTAGAAAGAATTTACAAGATGACCTGCCAATACTATTTCTGCTGATTCTCAATTTACTCTTAATGTGACAATCCTAAGAGAAGAAAAATGCCATAATGTAATTGTGTTTGATAAATGATTTTATACAGTAGTCTTACAGCTTTTTTGTACTATTCATATAGATTATGGTTACAACAGTCTGTGTGTGTGTGTGTGTGTGTGTGTATGTATCTATATATATCCATTAAGTTACTCAGCAGGAGATTTGCACATTTCAATACAGCAGGAAATATTAGAACTGGTGAGGTTACACATTTCTTTCTGAGAAAGAAAAACAAAGGAAATCACAAGATTATTTTTATAATGCCAGGGAAAAGATGGTCCGTACCACCTACAGATGGAGTTTAGTAAGCAGTTAGTAACATGGATTACAAGGGCTTTTAGATATGGTTTCAATTGTTGCTTTTTAGGCAGATAACAATTGAGACAATTGTTGAGGCCGTTATTGTTATATGCCTGAAAATTAATGGCACAGAAATACTAAAGGAGCAGAAACAAAGAAGTAAATTGAAACAATTTAGCAGCTCTAGAGACCTGTGTGCACAGACTGAACAATTTCAGTATGAAAATATTATAGAATAAATGTAACGTCCACCAAACGCACGCAAATATTCACTAAAATATTATGCAAATTACGTAAATGGATCAAACAGCAGCTACACTAGAGTGGCCACATACAAAAGAAGGAAGGGCTCCTGCAGCTTTAACTGTTGTGATGATGAGGGAATTTCACCAGGTGCTACATGCATACAAATGACACCTGCTGAAATTCCCCTTTCTACGCAACTGTTAAAGATACAGGAGCCCTGTCCTCCTTTTCATATGGTCACCCTACTCCCCAGATAGGTACACCTAAATTAGCTACTCCTAATTTTATATAAAGACAATCTTACATTGTCAGGTTTTTCCAGAACTGTGTTCTAAATTTTCATTTTCATCATTATTATCCTTTTTGCTGCTATCTTTTTAAATTATTATTTTAACAAGTTATTTTAGCCTGTTCAATTTTTTCTTATTGATTTTAAACTGGGCTTTCAGTTTTGTACCATGGATTTGTATTGTGTTGATTTTTTTACTTTACTGTAAGTTGCCTTGGATAGTGCAGTATAAAGGTAGGACTGATAAGGCAGCAGCTTCTCTTTAAGCAGGCAGTAAGAACTTTATTATTCTGTACAGACTTTTTTTAAAAAATGAGACTGAAGGTGTTGATTCTGCTCTTTTTTGGCTTTAAAATTGCTCAGTTTTTATTATGGTGTATTCTTTAATTTTGGTTTCATTAACTTCTTTAAAGTTAATTTTGGTTAACTTTTTATATGCTGCTATGGGCCTTTTGTTGGGGCTGAAAGGTGGTTTAAAAATACGCTTCTAAATAAAATACTGCTAGCTTCAAAATAAAATTTAAATAAATGCAGTATCTATTTTGGATTGTGTAAATCACATATAATGTTCTCCTAATTATTCTTTTTTCTTAATGCAGAACCCGGAAAAAAGTGAGAAAGTTAAAAGGTATTATTTACAGAGCATTCTCTGAATCAGTCCTGGGTTACTAGCCATTATGCCTTTAAGGAATAAGAATAAGTGCCTCAGATCTGCATCTCAACTCATCAGAAGGAATTAGGTCTTCCCTTGATGCCCACATTTCAGCATCTAATATATTATGATCTGTGCCAGTATTTATTGTTAAGGCCTTAGAGGATATTCCGTACTGGTTATTATGATTTAGAGCAAATTATTTGAGATAAAAAAATATTAAATGCCTAGGAGTAGCTGCTTTATAATATTAGACCTATTTACATATTAACACACTTTTGAAATTACATCACAATTCCCCTTATCCCCCTCATCCCCCCTCCTATTATCACTATAATTGTGAATATCATTAAAATGTGTCTGTTTCTTAATAAGATGGCCATTAAATCATTTCATTTTGATTACATTAAGAGTTTGATTGGAGATTTAGAATGACATTGGTGGAATAGTATAACATTCTAGGCTCCAATCTTAGCTCCAATGGCAGTGAGCCCTGTTGAACTCAGTTGGAATTGCTTCTGAGAACACATGGGGGGTGCCTACACAACAGAAAAGCCCCAGGGTGGTTCCATGGTGGTGCTGTGTTGTTTATATGATATAATGAAAAGAAAGAGATAATGTTTATACGATGCAGAAGCCATTGCGGAGCCATCTCAGGGTTTTCCCCTTTAGACTTACCCTAACTTTTTCCTCAGCAGTGAAATAATCTGCGTCTGGCACCACTTCGGACTTGCGGGGGGAGGGAGGGCATGGCTGAGCAGATGGCAACCCCTGATTGGTCGTCATCTGCCCAGGCAGGGGGCAAGCCAGTGAGCCAAAAAGCTGCTGGAATGCCTCCGCGCTTCTTCGCCATGGGCAGAATGATGCCATGTCGGAGAGGCACGTAAAGGTAAAAAAAGTTTTTAAAAATGTTTTAAAAAACCACAGGGGGGGGGGATGCACCATGGTGCCCATGTAGTGACACACAGCTGTGCAGCACTGCACAGGCACGGCGTTGGCTCCTTCACCTGTAAAACCCACGCTCATTTCTTAGCGTGGGGAAAACCCACAGGAGTGCAAAGCACGGGGTTTTGGGGGCTTACAGCACCAATGCATCATTGTGAAGACAGCCCCATGTATAGCATTGTACTGAACATGTGCTACTGATTCTGTTCCACTGCTCTCATAAATAAATTCTATAGCATTTTTTTTTTAAATTGCTATATATTTTATTTGACAGAAATTGAGAGGCAAAATTTAGGCCCTAAATTATGGGGCTTGAGACAAAAATGTAGAGTTGAATGAAAAGAAGAATGTCTATCAGATGCAAGAGACATTAGTTTTTCCTGGGTCATCCCCATGCCTCTCATGATTCATGTATGGATCAGTAAACATGCATAGGATTGTGCTGCATATTGGCTTGTACCTGGAAATGCTCTAGCAGAAGAAATTCTGGCAGTGGTGCTGTTTCATGAATTGCTGTGCAATTGTGGGATGCTGTGTGAGATCTTGTGTAACAGATTGTTCAAGACTTTGTACAAGAGATTCTGCAAAGCCTGCATGAACACAAATTTTGAGACACTCTGTAAGACATTGTGCAAATGGGAGCACACCTCTGGCTTTCAAATCTATTTCTTGTGCAAGGATTTTGCACAAAGTCAGAAAGAGATCTTCTGCTTGGAGAAGAGGCCTTCCACTCTGAGAAGGGCACTTCTGGATCCAAACCACTGTCTTTAGTAATGCGGCTCAGAGTGTATTTTTCTACTGAAGGGCTAGACATAATTTCTATAAATATAAATAAATAAAAACATTATTATTCACAAAAAATCCAACCAATAATAGTAACTACTTAAGGGTTGCATCCAATGTCAATATACTCAAGTTCCATTCATTTCAACGCATCTATTCTAAGTAGGATTAACATTGGATACAACCTTAGGTGTCTAAGGGTGTACTCCTATATCCATCGATAGAGAGTAAGCCCCTCAAAACACACAAGACTTAGTTCTGCATAGTTTTGCACTTGGTGTGCTGTATTTAAACTAAAAGACAAATAAATAAGTAGGAAAAAGAAGAAAGAGAATAGATTTTAGAATATATGCCAAGGCTAGTTCTTTTATATAATGTTTCTGATATAAGGTTGCTGAACTTAATGAATAAACCCCCTTACATTTTGTGATCATGTAAGCCTGTAATGGTGCAATGACATCATGAGCATAGACAGAATTTCAGTGCTTTTAAAATATAGTAAAAGATCATGACAGTAAGATTACATGGCACAGATTAATGCAATTATTTTATAAAATATGCTATGAAATTCTGTTGAGACATGAAGCTGCATTAAGCAATTTTATACTTAGTAATTTCCTTGTCAGAATCTACATATTAAATATGTGATAATATCTTACAACAGTACTCAAGGTCCAATTCAGATCTGTTGCTATGGAATTAGCTTCACTAGAAGTACTATGTTGAATTTTTATTCTTTTAAAAAATATATATTCTATATACTGTTTGTGTTTGTTTTATTATGATTTTGTGTTGATGTTTTCACTTTAAAAAATAATCTAATTTTACTGGAGGGAGGCCTAACAGTCTTTTAAACAATTAAATTAAATACAAAGCTTAAGATCCAATGATATCCTACCACCACTGGCCAGGACCGCCGGTTCCTGGTAGGTACACAGCACATGCAGCCCCTACCACCGGTGGTGGCAATGTTGCCTTTCCAGGGGTAAACTCCCAATGAATGGAAATGCAAGTTTCTGGAAGGGGCAGGTCTCTCATCCCAGAAACTTCCATTTCTTGTCATTTGGGGATTTCCCCCCAGAAGTGCAACATCACCACCAGTGGCGGTAGGGGCCACACATATACTGGGCACTGGTGGTGCTGGCCACTACTGGTAGGACATCATTAGATTGTACTGTAAGGCTGCAATCCTATAAACATTTACTTGGGAGTAAGTCATGTTGATCTCAGTGGGGCTTAGTCCTGAATAGACATGTATAGGATTGTACTGCTAGGCAAAGTGAACAGATAGAAAAATATACCAGCAGAAATATATTTAATATGAAATAAAACGTATACATTAAGTTCCCTTTGCAGATGAAGACAGAAGAATTAAAGTAGATTTGCAAGGTAGATTTGTAAGGGGGGAATGAGTTAAGAGGAATTATCAAATTTTGAGGAAGATTTCTTACAGTAGCAGATATGAAACAGCAGAGAAGTGGTGGGGACTTTGCCACCACTTCAAGCAGTGTCAGTGCTGCAGTAAGCAGCAGCAATCCTGCAACATTATTAATGGAGAATGGCCCAACTGGAACAACACTACATAATGATGTATCATCATTTCCAGGGTTTTTCTTAGTTAAAAAAACAAATAAACAGATGGCTGCCCACTTGGACAATAGCATTGTACCCACTGGACCATTCCCAAAGAGAAATACCACTGGGATGCTGCTTATTGCAGCTCCACCATAGCTTGAAATTCTTTCAACCTCCAAAGACAATAAAAATATTCAGGTGGCAAAGATCTCTCTCTCTCTCTCTCTCTCTCTCTCTCTCTCTCTCACACACACACACACACTGCTGAAAAATGTCTGGTCCGAATACTTTGGCCAAGCACTAGTTTGTATACTCCTTGCTGGCCTTTGGTGTTCCACTGATGTCTGCTGCTTTTCCACCCTTCGTGTCTGAAGGCCTTCCCCACCCCCATGTTTTAGCAATGGGAAGAGTTTCTGAGATGTAAGCTTGAGATGCTCATTTCCCTTAGCACAAATAATCTGTTAAGAAAGAAAAGATGGAATAACTGCACAAGGCCTTCTCATTGGTAGCGCTAGGAGCCCTTCGTCTGAAAGCACCCATTGTGTGCCAAGTGGTTTTCATATTCATGCACTCATGTACGTAGCTAAGTCTATGTGCATTCATTTTCCTTATGATTCTGCTGGTGCTGTTAGGCTGGTGCTGATTCTATCGTTGGATATGGAATCCCAACGAGCATTGCCACTCCTACGTCCTTCATATGCTATCTCTTGCCTGTATCCATTTTGAAACCGTACAAAATCTTGCATGGTTTAGCTGCACCACTCAAGGTCATTGCACTAGTGCCAGCATTGGACAACTAGACTGGTGCAAAATAAAAACTAGGACCCTTGTGCTGTTGAAAGGACACATTTTGTCGTCATGGATACATTGCTGCTGCTGCTTCATTTTATTTATTTATTTATTTATTTATTACATTCCTATCCTGCCCCATAGCCAAAGCTCAGAAATGTACAGGCAGCCAATGCAAGCAGGCCAGAGTCGGTCTTATATGTTCGAACCTTCTGGTTCCTGATATCAGTCTGGCTGCTGCATTTTGCACAAGCTGCAGCTTCTGAACTATCTTCAAAGGCAGCCCCACGTAGAGCACGTTGCAGTAGATAGAATGGGTGGTAAACCTTTGTGAAAAAGAATTTTTTGGACTGTATGGTATTTTTAATAAGAAGGCTTTGGATTAGGTTGCATGGCCTATTAATTAAATAAATATATTTGTATTATCTAGATGAGATTAAAGTCACATAGTAGGAAGCTTGCAGTCAACTTCCTTAAGTTATCATTCTGCCTGTATGTTAAATTGTGCATTGCTACTTTCAGTTTTAGTTGTCCCTTCCTTTTTTTCCTCACAATCTTTTGGTTATTTAAAAACACACAACAAAAGATAATAGTCTTACAGTGCAATCCTATGCATGTCTTCTTTGAAATAAGGCTTATTAAGTTCAATGAGACTTGCT
Organism: Elgaria multicarinata webbii; assembly: GCF_023053635.1. NCBI lineage: Eukaryota > Metazoa > Chordata > Lepidosauria > Squamata > Anguidae > Elgaria > Elgaria multicarinata. Next base: position 74,547,632 of record NC_086174.1, read on the forward strand.
CCCAAGTAAATAAGTGAACAAGCCCCCTTGACTAAAGTGGGACTGAAAAGGAAAGGAAAGGAACCTCTCGTGCAAGCACTGAGTCATTACTGACTCTTGGAGGGACGCCAGCTTTCACTGACGTTTTCTTGGCAGGCCTTATAGCGGGGTGGTTTGCCGTTGCCTTTCCCGGCCGTGATTACCTTTCCCCCAGCTAGCTGGGTACTCATTTTACCGACCTCGGGAGGATGGAAGGCTGAATCAACCTGAGCCGGCTGCCTGAGAACCAGCTTCCGCTGGGATCGAACTCAGGCCGTGGGGAGAGTTTCGGCTGCAGAAACTGCTGCTTTACCGCTCTGTGCCACACGAGGCTCAAAGTGGGACTAACATCTTAGTAAACATGCATAGGATTGCACTGTGAAAATACTCTACATATACTGCACATGTATGACCCTGAGTACTTCAGCCGTCATTATTTCTTAAAAGTGTTGAAATTGTTAGAGGTTTATATCAAACACATGGAAGGGTAATATGCTACAATGCTGGCTGTATAGAGGGTGTCACACTGAAGATTTGTTCAATGTAATGTTTACTCATAGCAACAATGAAGTAATACTCCTTTAGGAAACAGAAGCATGTACACTACCTCTGTAGGAAGCTACATCTAATCACCTTCAACTGAAAGGGTAGTAGTTATGACACACAATCTAAAATGAATTCGGGAAGGGTCCTTAGGGCTGTAAAGACTTTTCCAACCCAAAGGAAGTAAAGAAGCTGTTCTAGTCTCTCAGCTTTAATCAAGTCAATTTTAAGTTTGTGCCAGTGACCTAATTTTGTTTTCTAAAGATGCATTAATTACGCAAGATCCCACAATGACCTCTTCTGAGCCAATCAAGGGAAATGTAGCATTGCAAGTTGGTAACATGGACTTTGCATAGTAACAATTTATATATGTCAGGAATTAAGTCCAAAAGATTCCTCTGATTTTTGGTGGCCAGCAAATCTTTAAGACTTGAATCATGGGGTTAGAGAACATTAAAACAAACCATGCCCATATTGTTATTTCAGCCTGTGGAAAAAGTAGCAAAGCCAAAAAAAATCAAACATATAAAAAGTAGATTTTCAACCAGCATATTCAGATGAGGTAAAGCATACAAAAAACTACACAGTGACATAAATATGGTTCACTATATCTAGTGCTGCATGTATTTGAAACAGTATATGCATGTTATACAGTATGTGTACCAATCCCTTTTGGCTATAATCCTGAAGCAGGAACAATACAAAGGATACTTGGGAGTGTCCCACAAATGACAACACACATGTGCAAAGTGGGCATGTGGATTTGTACAAAAATTGTGGTATTGCTGATATGAACATAGAATCTTGTTTCTGCATATGGATTCTCCATGTACGTGCCTGCAGCTAGTCTCTGTCAGAGTATAATAAAGAGAAGCTGGGGAGGCTTACTTTAAAGTTGCATTGAGAGGGAAGGAGATGCTGCTAGCTAGCAAGATTTTGTGCCTAGTAATTGTGCTTGGTTAATCTCTCCTGTTCTGCAACTCCAGCTTTTCTCCACTGAGGGAGCCTTCAGAATTGTCCATGATCAGGACCAGACTGAGACACTCTGTTTGACTCAGAACCAATTCAATGTCCCAGTAGCCATCATATGGAGCCACTGTGAGTGGTAGCTACAACATTTGAATCAGGACATACATTTTAACATATCATTTTTTCCTTTTACCAGTGTTTGAATTACATGGAGGGCCATAATTTGGCTAAATTCGGTGGAAGGGTGTGTGTGTGTGTGTGTGTGTGTGTGTGATTTTGTTAAGATCCCCTACATTTCCTCAAATAATTTGAGCATCCTTTTTGACTAATCAGTAGAACCAACCTTTCCTATAAGAGGAGTGGAATGGTACCCAAAAGTAGTGGTTAGTGAATACCTCATATTACTGGATCAAGAGGATGGGGTACTACTGAATAATGAGTAAATACAATCAAACCTACAAACTACACATTTCCATATAGTTGTAAAGCTGTATGCAAAGTCCAATCCTATTGAAATCACTCTTCCTCACATATCAGCTTTTTACATATTAACCAGCTTAATCCAGATCAGAAGATGCCGCAAGTAGAAGCTGAACACAAACAAGATCAGCTACTGCCATAAGACCTGTAGAGAACATAGTTCCCTGTGACTCACATATAGCTCAGTTTTATGCTGAAAAATCTTAACAAGGTATCAGCTTGGAATTCAATAGGGTCAGCTGAAAGTAGCTTTGTTTTTAAGCCACTAATTTGTAGATTCAGTGCCTCCACACAAATGGTCCCCCTGTAAACCCTTGCAATCAAACAAATGGGCTGGGGTCAGGGAGGGAACAAACATATGACCGGGGCCTCTCATACAACTTATCTTTATCTGGCTCCCCCACACACAATATTCTTTATGTGTTGTCCCCCAATGGGCTTACCCAAATTACCTACAGCAGTGGAAGGGGTAGGTGGGCCTCCAACTCCTTTGTGGAGAAATCTTTCACACTGAGGAGGGCCCTTGAATTACTGGCAGGAGTACAGCACTGTTGTGTCAATTTGTGTTGGTTGGACCCTTGTAGGGTAAGAGGGCATTGAACACTGAATTTAGTGTGTGTTTCCTTGCAACATGCACAAAACTGCATGTGTGCTTTGAGAGTACACAAAGAGATGGGCACCTCTGAGATGAAGAGATGCTTATGCATCTCTAGAATTGACCCCTGTAGGTATTTGTAGACAAGCTAAGCATTTGTTTTTGTACTTAAGCCTTGCTTTCTTGCTAGGACATGCTGCTTCTACTATATTAATATCAACAGAGTTGTCATTTGTGTTTTCTTTACATCTCTACATATTTGACTCCCTAAACAAACCAGATGTGATGTTCAGTGATCTTTTTCCAGGAAGACAGTAATTCTTAAATGCTACTGAGTTTCAATGCTAAGATGATTCCTGTATAATTTGACTTATTCATTCTAAATTGGAAACTGTTTTTTTCCCCAAGCTGAGCCAGAAGCATTTGAGAAAGTTCATCAGGGCACTAGCGGTCAAAGGTAGTTTCAGTACATTGAATTTTTCTTGTACTAAGGATAAAAGCCAGTTGCTAGTACAAATGTAGATAATGATGCATAACAAAGAATATATTATCACAGATTGAAAGGATAAAACTGAGCAGCATACTCTACATATGCAAAATGTGTCATTAATAATTTTATGTATTAAATATTGCTGTAACTAATTATGCTAAAAGATGCTCCTCTTCACTCGACTTCATGTTCACACATGTTAATTTTTCCCCCAAGTGATGCTATTGGTATGTGTATGTGAGAGGCAGGGGGAAGGAGAAAGAAAGAGAGAGAATGTAAAATAGCTTCGGCTATTGGGCAGTATAAAAATGTTAATAATAATAATAATAATAATAATAATAATAGTAAATTGGCTCCCTTCTATTTTCTAGCCCTCATAATCTTGTCATATGTCAAGATAGGATGTCATTGTGTCCTTTTAAATGAGCGATTTGTAGCACGCTCGTGACTGGCCACTCAGATGTTTGTGGCTCATTTTGACAAAGGTGTGAGCCTCCTGCACGTCTCCCGCTTCTTTCCCCAGTTTTAGTGTCAAAAAATAAACCTTAGAAAACCTGACTCTTCTGACATATGTCCGGTTTGTCAGGATTTACTGCCATGTGCAGGCGAGGTTGTGCTATAAAATGCCCACTAGAGGGCGATGTCCCTTTAGAATGTACAGGCCATGTGGTTGCTGCTCTCATCTCCATGTATTTACAGTTTGTTTCAAATGTGGAAGAGAAGCAGGAAGAGCACCACAGTAAAGAAACATAATCCCCCCTCCCTGAAACTTCTCAGGAAGGAAAAATGACTACAACATCAGAAGAAACACAGCATACAATTTCTATACTGGCAATACTTTTTAACTAGCTCTCATTGTTTCTTTCTCCTACTTAATGCCATTTCAAACAACTCTACTTAATGAGCAATTGGGGCCTTAGCTACACCTAAGGTTTATCCCAGGATCATCCCGGGGTCGTTCCTGCCTGCTTCTGGGATCCCCTGTGTGTCATTTAGATGCACAGGGATGACCCTGGGACGATCCTGGGATAAACCTTAGGTCCAGCTAAGGCCTCTCTCTATTGGGCCAGAACCCTATGGGTGATGATTGTCTTGACTGACATTATAAGGCAGTAGGGTGTTTTATTCTGGCAGCCAAGATGTCTGGTGACAGAAGAGGATTGCCTCGGCACTTACATCCCAATTTGGGGGAAGTGGTGATTAGGACTGCCAAGAATTCTATTTTCTATTTTCAAGAATTCTATTTTCTTTTTGTGTTTGAGCAGTTTGTAAATTCTCATTTTGCAAAGGCTGGGGCTCTATGTAGTGGGGTAAATCTCATGATGTCACGGCTCAAGATCAGATTAAGTCCTGGTAAATTGGATTGAGTGATCTCAGCTGCATTCCTGTGGGAAATTTCACCCCCGCTTATTCTAGCCAGCCTGTGACTGGCTAACAGAGATCACCTTAGAGTTGCCAGGGGGTTGAGCCAGGGGAATGCAGCTCTCCACTGTCCTTTTCTTTGGTTTCAATAGCATTCCATTGGTGCTGTCCTATTGAAGGCCTGTGTTTTGGTATATATAGACAGGTTTTAGCCACTTCTATTATTTTGTCTTGTAGCTTCCAAATATTGTTCCATTTTGTTTTGTTATCCCTTTCCACTTTCCTTTTTTATAAATATTATCTATTACAATTGAATGTATGTGTGCTTTATTCCACTTAAGCCTTGATAGGAAGTCTAGAGCTTTTTTCTTGGTTATAGCTACTGCTTAAGGTTTCAGGCTTAGGGCTTTTAAATAGATGGTGCTGGCTTGGTGCCTTGTTTGATAAGCCTTAAGAGTGTCCTGTAAGGTCTGAGAGTCCCCTGGCTCAGGATGAGTCGGACGTAAGGGGTGGTGGCAGTGTACCATGCTAGGTTGGTGATCAATCTGAGCAACCTTATGTAATTAATAACATTGCTAGGAGTTAAGGTACCCCTTTCCCCCGTTACAGGGACAGTTATTTGCTATTGGCTATCTTGATTATCACCAAGCTATGGCAATAGTAGAATTTGGATAATCTATTTAAAATGAATTAGTAGTAAATTCAAGGCAGATACATAATTAACTTATAACTATCACAAGTTATGACAATTGCTATGTAGGAGAGAGGTTTAGAAAGAATTAGACAGTCTATCCCTCATGGAGGATAAGTATATCAAAAGCTATTGGCCGCCATTGCGATGCAGTATAGCTTTGATGCCTAAATGCTGGGGACAGGAAATAGGGGATATTTAATTATGTCCTCTTTGTGAGGACAGAGTCATCTGGCCGAGCACTGCCAGAAACAGACTAGACAGATCTTTAATCTGATAGATCATGTTCTCAGAATAGCCAGTGGCAGAGATTAATGGCAACAGTTGGTTCTTCACATTGTGAGTTAAGACAATATGCAGACTTGGGGGTAATTTAACATTTTTCTTTACTAACAGGAGCCCAATCAAATTCTACCACTATGGTGTTGCTACCATAAAAATGACTTTGTATGGATGTCAGACAGAACACATGACACGTACCCACACCAGAAACTGCCAGTTTCTAAGGTTGGGTGAAAATTCTTTGGTTCACATTTTAGCATGAACCGACCTAATTCATACTTCCTGAACTAATACGTAAACTAGAACACAATTATTCTTCAGTTTTCACACTCCTCCAAATGTTGTAATACAGTTCTTCACTCAAAAATGTGTACAAAAACACATAAAATGCATATAAAATTGCACACAAAATGTGTACAAAAATAGCATACAAAAAGGCATCTATTAGGAGAAATTGCTTGCAAAAATGCATATGAATTTTCATTTGGACTTGAAAGAAAATCATCACAAACTGATGCAGACATGGGATGGAACGAAGAGTCAAACTGCACATTATGCTAATCACGTAATTTGTAGCTGAGAGAATCAACATTTTCTTTACTCTAGTGTAAGCACACATGGTGCCAATTCAGATTAGGACCACTGTGTACCAGGAGGGAGGATTGAACCTTTTGCCCATGGGAGGGGGTGGTTAACAAAAGAAAATGTCTCAATTGGTATGAATAAAGCTTTTATTATTATTAATCCACACCCCCACCCCATGAGGGGGAATTTTGGAAAACAAATGCTGGGGGAAAGGTTAAATCCTCCCCCTAAGTGCATGGTGGTCCCAATCTAAATTGGGGAAATGTGTAATTATACTAGAATAAAGAAAAAGCTAATCCTCAACTACATGCTATGTGATTAATGTAACATGTTGTTTGGCTCAAACTTGTACTTGGAAAAAATGTGAACAATATAAAAGGTGAAATAGACAGCCCAGGCATACTAATTTCCAAGCAACTGTGGTACTTGTATAAGAATGGAACTATCCTATGTGCGAACCAATCCAGATGTTAGCCCAACCACACAGCATTCCAGTGAAATGGAAGTAACACAGCAATTTGGCATTAGTAGTTAACAATTCCTAGTGGAATTATGTATTGGAAATATGACTCTGTGTCAGTGAAAGAAGAATAAGGACCCAACAGGAAATAAAAAGCACTGTTCTTCTTTCAGATGGAAGAACATTTGTTTGCATGCTAATGCATGTAGGGCAAGCCTTAACACTCCTTTCTTACCTGTGACCTTTTTAAATATGAAGGCATGTTTCTTAAATGACAACAAACATTTCCCATGAAGATAAAAGTCAAGTATGCTGTCTCATAAAGGGAAACAGTTAAAACTGTCAAAGCATGTTAGTACTAGAAGAGATATCAGTTTATCTCTTGACAACTGGTTCTTTGCTCAATATTTTGTTCTCAGTTTTTAGGTTTTTGTTTTTAAAGTCCATTAAAGTTTATATTTAAAGAAATAAGAATATAGGTTGATTAATAAGGGCTGGTCAGATCTTATATGAAGTTTTTACACAATTTCTCAATAAGGAATTTCAACAAAATGGATGCAGAGAGAGTTTCATACGAATACAAAAGAAATCCTAACATATCTCAAGTGAAACCACTCTTCATCATGGGATGGTAAGAAGGAGTTTTTCATTTATGAAGTTTCAAGTTCCTTAGTGAAGCTACTTTTGCTGAGCCTTTCCTTTTCAAATGTATGTGAAAGCTAGGTCAGTTAGCCATTATCACGTCTTTGTCTTCCAAGACATATTGTTATTCATACATTGTGACTGTATTCTACCTGACATTTTTTCTAGTGGTGTCATTTTCTCTCTTTGCTGTTCTATGAAGATAAGAGATTGACTAAAGACTACAAATTGTGGTATTTCAGCTCTGACATGTTTCTGAGCCAGCTAGGTGGAAGGAAATGCAAATGTTTTTAAAAAGGTTAAAAGGGGAAATAAAGAGAATTTCAAAACATGACAGCTTTCTCCTGGGTATTTTTGTTTTGTTTCATTTTATAGTCTCTTCTAGATATATGGGCCTGTTGTTTAATGAAAGCACAAACTGTGCAGAAAAACATGTGGATGTACAACTTGACAGGTTTAGATAATATGTACAATTATTTGAATGGACTGTCAGTATCTCTCTCTAAACATGATTTGCTAATGTAAAATAAAAACAGTTATCCTGAAGGCGGGGTGTTCCCTAATTCATATAATGAGTAAAAATAATTAGTTGTTATATTTTTAAAAAAACTACAGCATAACACTGCTCCTATTTTACAAACAGATTTGGGAGGAAGAAAAGAGAGTTGTACTTCGGGGGTGGGATGTCTGTTTTATTATTGTCACTGATGTTTATTAATTCTGATGTTTATTGTACTGAGACACCCTGGGGGGATCTAGCGCTTTAAAACGCTTTATAACAGTTTTGACAACTGTTGGGGCTCAGGACACACTGCATATACAGATTTCAAAACGTTTTCAAAGTGCTTTAAAAGCAGTAGTGTAGATCCCTAGCCTGTGAGGGTTTGTACTTAAAAGGTGGCTTAAAATAATCAATGAATACTAACAAAACGAGAATGTAAGCCTGAGCTCAAGAACAGGAAGAGGAATCTAAAGTGTAATGAGTGGCTCTTCAGCGGTATCAGGACTTGATGGATTCATTCCATTCCATTTTGGAATTCTTCTGCAGATTGACTATGCTTTGTCTGTTTCTCTTGCCTCTGATTTTTCATAGGAAATTTATATAGTTAATTCCAGAAGAGTTGTATTCACTTTCCCCTCTCATAAGGTGTTCTTGTTGTAGCTTTTTGTTTCTCATCTAACAAAAGGTTACTTCGGTGGTATGGACGTGTAGTTCAGAGCAATCAATAATAGTTTCATTTTTAAAAAAAATAAAAATAAAAGTTGTGTGTATGATCTACAAAACAATGTGGTCAGTCTGTAAATTGATCACACATGTACAGAATCTCATTTTACCTTCCAAGCCAGAGAAGAACTTCCAGGGAAAATAATAGTTTGTAATACAGCTGACACATTCCTTTACTGAACCAGGAGCGTACAAACTTCAGTGACTAATATAATTTGCTACATTTGCATCCCAGCCTTCTCCAAAACAGCGATGTTTTAGCCTCTCAAGAGGTCCACTGTGCATAGAGGCAGTGGTTTACTCAAAGCTATCAAGTGAGTATGTGAGCTTGTTAACTAAACAGGATACTGAAGGTGAGTTTCCCACTTCTTATTCCAACTGCACCGCACCACATATTGCTGGCTGGATTAACAGCAACATTAAGAATCTTGTTAAAACTGCAATGATAGTAATAACAACTATGCGCTAGCAATTTTTTAAGCACAATTTAGTAGCAGAAAAACAATGATGGGACTGGGGAGATGAGCTCATCCATCGCAAACTTTCCTCTAGATATCATAGTCTGAAAAAACCTAAGAGTATATTCTTGAGGTAAGACTGAATAGGGTGAAACAAGTCAGTTTATTTTTGTCTATTACTTTAAAGAATGTTTGCTTATTGCATGTTTAATTCTGTAGCAATATCATTCCTTCTAATATCAATTCCAGGTGGTTGAGTGGCAACAGGACTAGAGCCAAAATTATTATTATTATTATTATTATTATTATTATTATTATTATTATTATTTATTTATTTATATAGCACCATCAATGTACATGGTGCTGTACAGATTACACAGTAAATAGCAAGACCCTGCCGCATAGGCTTACAATCTATACCTGGATGGCTAGAACCCTGAACAGCAGCACTTGTGTTAGGGGGTGAGAATATATAGCAATATTTTGTTGCAGATCCCACTCGTTTTTTCTATTTCAAAACTGCTATAAGAATATGCTAGAACACATGAAAGTTGATACTATCATGAATAATTGCATCTCCCTGCCCCTCTTTTTTTAACCTGATCAAGGAGAAAAAACCTAACAGGAAAAACAAATGCTTATACAAACTTTTCTGACATCAAGATTCTACTTCGATTATAGTACAAACGAAGGAAAACAAAAGCGAGATGCTTATCATAGAATAGCAGAGTTGGAAGGGGCCTACAAGGCCATCGAGTCTCCACTGAACAGTTCTTCAAAATGAAATATCAAACTTACTTCCTTGCAGGGTATAAAACCTATAGCTAATTCAAATATTTTACAGTTCTAAGATTCCTATGTTCTACCTTTAATCGATTTAATGATTTATTCACTCACTAGTCTCTGCATCCTTCTTTTTTTTTTTCTTAGTACTTTGCTCAGTCAAACATAGTGTTACCACCGTTATTGATAGCAGCTCCCAGGTAAGTACAGATTTCTAGGCAGTGGGGCTCATGTCAGCTCAAGGCACATGAAATAGCATATTGCTTACCAATTTTATAGAGATTTTCCAGCCATAAGAACTGCTGGATTAGAACAAAGTAGTAGTGGGCCAAAAGTCCTTCCCCATTTTTGCATGGAAGTTCACCCACTAGGTTTGCTGCAGGATCTGGTCACAACAGGCCATATAATACGAATACAAACAAAAGACCAGAACTTTAACCAAACCCAGATGCGCCATATCTATTCTGGCAACAATGTTACATGCATGACATCAGGGGTCATTCATTTGCTCAACTTCCAATGTGATATATGACATCTGCAAACAAACCAGTCTCCATCAGAAATGGCAATATTCAAAAACCACTGGGAGAACATTTCAGGCTCCCAGGGACACTCTGTCACTGACCTTAAATTAGCCATTGTGGAGCAAAAGAACTTCAAACAGAGATTAAAATCAGTGCAGAATTAGAATTCACCATCAGGTTCAATTCTATCACTAGAGTTCTGCAGTTACACTTAGGAAAATGTGTCCCATTAGCACCTATTAGTAGGGGTGTGCATACAAGCAAAACACAAGTCAGTTGAAGTTTTCCTAATTCCACTTTGCCGCTTATTCTATCTTGTGTCCTTATCAAATTGCGATCTTTGTTTCTTTTTTTTTCACATGAAAATTTGTGCACATTTTGTGTTTATTTTTCCAAATGTACACAACAATTGTGCACATCTTTGGAATGTATGTATTCTTCTCCCATTGATTAAATGTTTGTGAGCATTTTTCAAATGTACATTTATCAAACGTACACGTTCTGTCAAACACTTTTTTTGACCAGCAATCACATTGCAAGCTTAGAAATTACTTTGACTGCAGATAGAGTTTGATTGTGAAATAGACAAATTATGATTTTAAGGAAATGTACTGAATTGAATTTCTCATACATTCCTACTAATGAAACATGTTTTCCTAGATATTTCGTGCCATGTGTGGGGTCCTGATTTGCATGAGAACCGCAATACACGGAGAGGGGGAAGTTAATCCTTCTCTCCCCAGCCACAATCCTGATCCAAATTAGCAACCACATATGGCAGTTACACTTAGGAAAGCATGTCCCATTTTGCACAAGCTGCAGCTTCTGAACTGTCTTCAAAGCCCCACATGGAGTGCATTGCAGTAATCTAACCTGGAAGTTATGAGACCATAGAAAACTGAAGCCAGGTTATCCCTGTCCAGATAGGGGCATAGCTGGGCTACCAACCAAAGTTGATAGAAGGAACTCCATGCCACCGAGGCCACCTGAGCCTTAAGTGACAGAGATGGTTCTAGAAGCCCCAAGCTACGAACTTGGTCCTTCAGGGGGAGTGTAACCCCATCCAGAACAGGCTGAACACCTTCCATCCGGTCAGCAGAACCACCCACTAACAGCATCTCAGTCTTGTCTGGATTGAGTTTCAGTTTATTAGCCCTCCATTCCAGTCCATTGTCGTGGCCAGGAACCAGTTCAGCACACTCACAGCCTCACCTGATGAAGATAAGAAGGAGAAATAGAGCTGCGTGTCATCCGGATAACTGCACTCAACAGTTTCATGTAGATGTTGAAAGTATGGGGGTCAAAACTGACCCCTGCAGAAACTCATATTAGAAAATCCACAGGGCTGAGCAATGTCCCCCAAGCACACCTTCTGCAGCTGACTCACCAAGCAGGAGCAGAACCACTGCAATGCAGTACCTTCCACTCTCAACTCAGATAGTCGTCCCAGAAGGATACCACAGTTGATGGTATCGAAAGCTGCTGAGAGATCAAGGAGAATCAACAGAGTCACACTTCCCCTGTCACACTCCCGACATAGGTCATCATACAGGGTGACCAAGGCTGTTTCCGTACCAAAGCCAGACCTGAAACCTGACTGAAATGGATCCAAATAATCAGTCTCATCCAAGAATGTCTGGAACTGGCTCGCAACCACCCGCTCAAGGACCATGCCAAGGAATGGAACATTTGCCACTGGCCTATAGTTATTAAGATTAAAAACAAATTAGCATTATCTTGTAGGAAAAAAGCATATTTATTTACTGAGCACAATTATCCAAAACAGCAGATGCCCTGAGCTTAATAGCTATAGAATTTCAAATAAGATTAAAAACAGTGTCTATAATACCCTTAAAACAGTACATGCTATTATAAACTGTTTACAACTGACTAAGGGATTATTATGTTGGTCCCAGATGAAAAGGCAAATTAAATATCTAATACTATTACATTTTCATTAACTATTTCACTGGGAAGTTCTCTTGTGCAAGCCCCATTGAATTTGAATGGGAGTTGTGTGAAACCACAGTAGTCGAGTTAAGGAGAGGTGGGCAGAATCATTCTTTGAATTTTGAAAAGTGGGGGAATGTTTGTTTCTTTATTCCAGCAGTCCTTGGAAGAGACTTAAGCATCTCAGCACATAGTAGAGCCAAATTTGAATGTCTGCAGCCTTCTCCCACACTCAATCTTGAGACTATAACTAAATGCAGGGTGCTTCCACTGAAGCCTGTTATTGTGTGATTGCATTGCCTCATTTATTGAATTTTATAGAGTTCTAGATGAAGACGTCCTCAATTTGCAGACCTCCCATATTTTCTTCTATCTTTTTTCTTTCCAGAAAATAAACCCGTTAAGAAAAGACGGAATCGTTGCACAATGCCTTCACACTTAGAGCTCCTTCGGATGCACCCACAAACTCCATGATTTGAACACCAGACGTTATTTTCCTTATCCCTCACTTTATTGCTGTGTTTACTTGCACACTATTTAGTAATCTGGAATTGGCCTAATAAAGATATTGCCATAATCTGGATTTTTCTATTCAAGGAAATAAGATCCTGCCTCATGTGGCGCAGAGCGGTAAAAGCAGCAGTTTCTGCAGCTGAAACTCTCCCCACGGCCTGAGTTCGATCCCAGCGGAAGCTGGTTTCAGGCAGCCGGCTCGGGTCGACTCAGCCTTCCATCCTCCCGAGGTCGGTAAAATGAGTACCTAGCTAGCTGGGGGAAAGGGAATAATGGCTGGGGAAGGCAACGGCAAACCACCCCGCTATAAGGCCTGTCAAGAAAACGTCAGCGAAAGCTGGCGTCCCTCCAAGAGTCAGTAATGACTCAGTGCTTGCACGAGAGGTTCCTTTCCTTGTTCTCACTAGCCATAGTTTAAACAAACAGCAGTTCCCTGAGTTTGGACATCAGAGGGAAAGAGGAAGAAGTGAGGAACGTGAGACTTTCAATGGTTCATTCTCATCATAAGAAGCTAAGGCTTGCTACAGTATCTGAACTCAGCCATAAAGAAGCAAAGAAATCCTAAACTACAGCCAGCTGATTACTTACACAATGCTTAGGACCAAGACCCCATCAGAAACATCTCCCCCATCCAGCCCCAGGATTCCAGCTTGATGAAGAATGCTTTGCAACACTTGAACTTCAGTTTTTAACATTATGCATTTTCAACACTAGTTGATCCAAATAACAGCACTCTCTTATATGCTCTATGGGTCTGAGACTATATTACAAGATAAGTAAGTCTTGGAAAAGATAACAAAAACATGACCTCTCATAATAATTTTTGCAAGCTATTTTCTATAATGCTGAATGGGAAAATATATAAACAGCTGTTTAGACTTTATCAATTTACAAGCATGTCAGCTTGGATGGGAGGAGTAAGCCATTGTAAATTAAAATAGATTTTGTTGACAGAAAAGGCAATAATTGTGTCCTAAACTATAGCTTATATCAGTTTTACTGTACAGCTAAAAAGCTAACTAATTCATACATTTCTTTTTAAAAGAAAAGACCAACAACTAATGTTTCTCCTCAAGAGACTATATCTCAGTAGACATCTGGAAAACTCACTGATTAATTAATAGATTCATTAATTAGACAGCTGTACTGTTAAAAGAGAATTTAATTGTATGGATTAATAACGCTTCTAATTAATCCTAAAGAAAATCACCAACCTTATAGTTGAGAAAATGCTGACTTCCTAAATGCCCATCTGTGTAATTAACATCATTATTTGGAAACATACTAGTTAACTATAAACTGACTTACAACACCATATGTGAAATGGGAACACTGTTGCAGAAACCCTTTTAAAAGTGGTCATGACCTTTGTCTCTTGAACAAGCAGAAACAGCCCCACCACAACTGTGCAATGCTTCTCTCTTTGTGCTTAATGATTTTACAGAATTGCAGCAATATGGGAATCAGGTGGTGGATGCGGGGAAACAAACAAGGAAAATCTGTTGTATATATATAGCCTGCGTTCAAAGAGCATTAAGACATAAGAATTTATAATAACCTCTTCTAAGGATCTTTTCTACATCTTTTGAGAGCTCTGACTACTACTACTACTACTACACTCACACACTAAATAATAAATAAAGGGGTGAGTTGTTTTTGTTTTTGTTATTGTTACTACAGCACCATCATATAGAAGATAGACCCTTGCCCCAAAAGCGTTTATACAAAAAGACTGATATGGTTTGTTTTAAAATTATATTTAAGGATTGTTTTTTTTTAATACAACTATATAATACCAAACAAGTTCTATATTCCATATGAGCTTGATTCTTTGTAATGGGACCCATATAGATGATACACACACTCCATTATTTTAAATAGTTTTTTAATTATCCTGTCATGATGCCATTGCTCTTTTCTAGTTTCTCGCCCATTATTGTTAGTTTGTTTGTTAAATATCCCTTACTTCTCCCAGAGAACTAGAATTGTCCATTGCAGGACTGAAAGAATAATGGAAGAAATAACTACTTAGAAGGCTTTGCAGGCATTTCTTTCTTCGGAAAGAGTATGCAGTTAATGTGTCCTCACTAGGGCCTAGATTACATTGGAGTGATAAATCTGTGTCTGAACTATACTTGCTCCAGACTACAGGTGGGGACTGCCTAAAACGATTGAATAAAACCCCCTGCATACTCAAAACAATATGTCAGGGATAATATTTCTAACCAAGCCTTCTATGCTTGATTTGTGTGTGTGTGTGTGTGTGTGTGTGCGTTGAGTATTCAGTGGTACAGTTCAGACACAAGTTCATCACTTCAGTAAAAGCTAGCCTCAAGTGCTATGGCCCAGCCTATGCTGTGGGGAGGGATAAAGGACCCCTCCCCATGAACACAGAACCATGAACACAGTGTGGTTCCCTTACCCATTCCTGCAATGTGGTTCCCTCATTGCCCTCCCTGTGGCTGCGCATTCTAGTGGCACCACAGTGGGAATCAGGTTGAGCCTGCTGTTGCAGCTGTCGTTATGCAGCAGCAACCATAGAGTTCAGCCGTGTAGCTAGAGTGCTGCTAGAACTTCTGGATGCTCTAGGTTGCTGTCTCTATGGTCACTGGGATTTATCCACGGAGTGGCTGAATTTATCAAGGCTGTGCTCACTACACAGTAAGCCACCATGGAACCCCTTACCCCCACTGCAGAGGCTGCATACCTGGGATGGGCAATTTACCAATCATGGGCAGGGAAAATGTTTCCCATACGGTATGCTAACCTATTGTGGGATGCTCCTGAACACGATCCATGGAGGGTTAGCATTACATGCGAACCCAGCCTATAAAAGTACACAGTGATACAATAAGAGCATCAAGGGCCAAAACAGACATTATTTTAAATCCAACTTGAACAATTACATCCCCCCATATTTTTATTCTAGAATCGGTGCAGGGCTCCCCAATCTGGATTGGGACCTTAGCATGGGAGATAGGTGGTCTTTTAAGATCTGGATCTGCCCACTATACCTACACACAAGTAAAAATAATAATAAAAAAGACATGATATGAATGTAAGGTGATGCCTCTTTTGGCTTTAAGGGTATAAGAACACCAAGTAAAAAGGTGTCTGATCCCCATATCTATGTAATCAGCCACAGATATATAAACACTTATGGACTGTGTAATATAGAGATCAATGGTTTTAAACATGCCTATTTCTCTGCTAGGTTGGAGCCAAGCTTCAAAAACGTGCCATAAATTAAGCACATGCAATAATCAGTAGATGTATTAATATTATCAGAAAGATAACCATCCCTGAGCATGGGTTAAAAATTTATAATTCTAAACCTATTTCTGGCTCTTTATGTCCTGTTAGTTACAACAAACTTCAGCTATAGCAATAATGCACTGGTGCAATGATGGCGCAACAGGAGCCAAAGACGGCTACATTAGGTTCAATCCATTAGGATTGAACATGCCCAATGGTCTTTTTGTCTTTCCCCCCTTTAAACAAGAGACCAGGCAATGACACTGTTCAGACAATCATGGGATGGAACCATGGAGCAGGGAGGGGTAAGAGAACTATGACACATCTCCCCCCCCCCACGACCACGGAAAAACACGGAGCAGCGTAAGTTCTCCATGCCATGGTTCTGTTGTCATCCTCATATCACTGCAGCCACATATCCCAGTGGCCACTACAGTGGCAATGGGGTTGCATCAGCTGCTCCAGCCACTCCAGATGTTGCTACGCGACTGTGACCTTTGAGTTCGACCACATGGGCTAAGTCATTGCCAAAACTTTCAGACACTCTAGGTGGCCGTCTCTTTGGTCAACACGATTTACCAAGGAGCTCCTGCCACGCGACACGCTAAGTGAATCTGGAGCCCTGTACCACCTCTGCAGGGTGGGGTGGGGTGTAACGAAGGTTGGTAATATACTGATAATGAGCAAGAAAGCACCCACATGACATAGTAACCCCTCATATGTCACTCCCAAATGTGACACAGGGTGGGTTAGCATGTTGTCTGAACCCAGCCAATATCTCCTCACTTTCCAAAGTGATTTTCAAGCTCTAAACTCTCTTGGCATTTAGAACTATTACAGTATCCAATGCTGCCGCTGCACTCCCCATCATTCTCTCAAATCAGCATTACCTACTGCTGTTGCAACAGAAAGCTGGTGGTTCAAAAAGCAACCCCAGAAACAAATGGGAACACTCATTTCCAGATCAGAACAGGTTAGTGAAGCTTTCTTCTGTAAGCTCCGCTGAATGGTCCCATTCCAGAAACAAATGTTTCCGCTTGTTTCTGGTAACTTTTTAAAACCACTAGTTCCTCATTGTTCTAGTAGTGGGTCCCACTAGTGCTCAGGCAGACTGCCACTACTTGTGTAGTTCTTTGGATCCCAGACAAAACAAATAAAACTGGACTGGGAGCTCTAGTTTTGCCTGGATCTAGTGTATAGGAATCTGAACCACGAATTCGTAGCCAGCGTATGTCAGCAACAACAGTATTCTAGCAATGGTACAACACACAGTGGAGCTTGATCAAAGGGGGATGTAAGATTTACATGTCTTCTATTCTTACTATTTTAAAGGCAAGATTCAGAAATAAAAATAAATGATTGTTTAAATATCATCCACTGACATTCTTGAATGCAAGAAATAGGGATGGATGGATCAGTCTATCTCTGCTCTGCTTCACATGCATTCCATCCAATCGCCACATCAGTTTGCATTGTTTATATAAAAACCACACAAAGATTCACATTAACTTTTGTACACGTTCCCTAACATATGCATTTTTGCATACAACTTTCCCTAATATATGCATTTTTGGACACAAATTTGAGCTGAGAACTGCATAGCAAAATTCAGAGAAATCCCAAAGACTACAATGCACACTTCAACAGCAAACTGTAGAGAGATGTTAGCTCATGGCATCCCTTCACAGCTAAAATAAATGAAATGTCATATACAAAATGTCACTGTATGAGGAATGATCTTTGCTGACTTTGCCAATATTCTGAAATTGAAAATTTCAGGTTTGGTTTAGGAAAATTGATGCAAGAGTTATTTCAAGGATACCTCCCCCAATGTCTTATTATTGTGCTGTTAGGCAAAGACAGACACCTACTTAGAGTCTTGTGAATGCAGTCAATAAATGTATTTCATCACTAGTCTTGCAATAACAAATATCCCTGTAGAAATGCATGTGACAAGCATAAAAAGAATTAAGAGAAAATAGAATGATTTATTGCTTGTATTAGATTGACCACTGAATGAAACTCAGAACGATAGCCCAGCTGGGTAAACTGGTAAAGAATAAATCAATGATACAGCTCTTTTAAAAATAGATTCCCTTAACTCCTAACTTCAAATGCTTGACTCTCTGTTATACTCACACCACATTATCAATCTTGTTTATTACAATTGAGCTAGAGACCCAAACTGGGTTCTTATTGTGCAAGGCCCTGTACAGAAACAAAGCAATAAATAGTTCTTTCTCCAAATAATTTATTTACAGTCTAACATATACATACAAGATGTATACCAACAAGAAGAGCTTAAAAATGCAGGCAGCATAAATAGAGTGATGGCTCACCTAGGCTTCCAAGTGTCAGCATTATGAGAGGGCAAGGTACATATTTCAAATGTTTCCCTTAGGCACAGGAACCCTACTCTTCAATTGCATGTGGCAGCTCTTTGGTAAGTAAGAAGTTATTGCATCTATAGGTTTGAGACAGAGACACATGTATGATTTGTGAAGATTTTTAGTAGGATTTCTTTGGACATTGAACATTTAGCTAAATGTAATGTATGCCCATACAATATGACAAGAAAGAGGGAACAGCAGGACATGATATACATGGATCTTAAGAGGACGAGATTTATTCCAATTTCATATTAGATCTGTACATACTAGCTGTACACATGAAAAGATTCAGTTTTTCAAACAAATTCCTCAGATACAGGTACTGTACATTTTAAAATTTGCCCACAGGAACTGTGGCATCAACTGGTACACCAGATTGCAGTGGAGACCAGGCTGACTAACACTGAGAAAGGCAGAAAATCAAAGTTCCACCCATCCCAAATCACATTTAGTATGCATAGCTCTAATTTAAATGTACAGCTGCATGTCAATATAGAGAATGTAGTTTCCTTCCACCATCTGTCCCCAGCCCTGCTAAAAGCTAGAGAACCTAAGTTCATTATCTTGATTATCAGGCCTCCTCCCTTTTGGCACTCATTGATGGGAATAATTTTCACTGTGACTAATTAAGCTTATATTTAATACTAATGATAATACTAGGGATGGCGCAATCATTCACTGCTCAAATGAAAGAAAGCAGAATTGATATGAGAACAGCTTTGATTCAGCTTGTACACATCCAGCCCTCTGCTTCCTCCAAGGAAAAGAAAAAGGATAACTTTGGGAAAGGGAAAGGTGGTGGCTGGCAGCAGAAGACTGTTGCATGCAACAGAAGCTACAGGGAAGGCAAGGGGAGGGAGGTATGGGTAAACAGAAACCAATATGTGGCTATTTCAGAGCAAAACTCTCCATTACATTAAAGATGTAACTAGCAGCTATGTCTATATAGGTTGGGATGCTTGATTTTTATTGGGGCCCCTTGCATGGGCAGGAGAGTTTAATACATTAATCTCCAACTGGCAATTCCCACCCTACTGCAATGTGCAGCTATGGAGGAGGGAAAATAATCTCGACTGGTGCCAATGGGACTTTTTTCCTAAGCCCTGTAGGTGCATATGGGAGAGGAGAAATTACAACTGTGGAGGAAAGCAGTAAACCTCCCCTTTGATATGGCGTGGAGGGGGAATTGGATAAAAATGGAATCCTCCAAACTATATATATAAAAAAGGAATAAAAAAGAGTTTCTACAACTTTGATGTAATGTGTAGTCTGACTATCAGTTGTACATGCTTAGGCTTAGTAACAGGCTGAATACCAGTAGGGCGTGTGAACTAGAGGCTTGTGCCAAAGACTTCGCAAAAAAGGTGAATTATGAGGAGGGATTTCAAAGAGGTAACAGAGGTGGCATCATACAGGTATTCTGAGAAGCTGGTACAAGCAAAGAAGAATGGCAGAGTCTTTTGATGGAGCAGTGGAAGTGGTGGAAGTGGTGATGCTGGAGGAGCAAAGAGCACAGACAGGTATGTATTGGGATATAAATATGTATTGGGTGGGGGAACGCCGTGGAGGGCTTTGAAGTTAAGGACAAGAGATTGTGCTAGATCTGTGAAGCTCTATGGACCCTGTGAGACTTTGGTGGACTCTGGTAGATTCTGGAAGATATTTTGGGAAAGTTAGTTTATGGCACAGTGACAGCTAGGCCATATTGTGCCACACATTTGTTGCAAATGTGGCAGAATTATGTTATCAGTGACTTGTTCTGAATACTTCAAACAATCTTTAAAAGAGGACAGTGAGCAAATAAAGCTCAAAAAACAGAATAAAGCTTGTAGCTTAACTTTTCCCCCTGCTATTGAGGGTAAGTTCAGAGCAGGCAACTGGGTATGCAGAAAAGCCTGAACCACACTCATCCATTGTCCATAGAACCGAGAGTCATGGGATGCTGAATCTCTACCTCTCAGAAAGAACATCATGGCCAGGAGGAGACCAACCAGAGAGCTTGCATCTCCCCTTCCTACCAGCTTCAAATGGCAGCTCCAATTCTTCTTAACCTGCTTTTCTGAAACCCTGCAAAATCTTTATTGCTCAACTTGAATTTGGTTAATGTTACTGGGCCAGCTATGGCAGTATTCTGTTCTTATTGACAGTTATGATTGTTTTAATTTTTCATTTCTGTAATTTTGGTATGAACACGTGATTGCTTTGAACATGTTTCATCTACCAGCTTCCTTGAGCATTTGGCAAAGTAGCATAAAGATGTTTTAAATAAAAAACAAAGCAGAAATATTTTAACAGGAAAAACTCTTAATTCTGGGATTTGTTGCCTAGGTCAAGAAGTATATGAATAATGCTGTCATTAAAAAGTCAGAAATGAATGTTCATGGCAAACAGCTTTAATAATAATTTCCGTAACTGTCAAGGGCATGAATTGCTAGTGGCCAATGACTATTTTAGATTACATTTTAATTTCTTTTCACATTTTAATTTATGAAATTACTGTATATCAAAAATTATCTAAACTGTGCAGTAGTGTATAATAACAAATTCATGAGAGCCAACAGTAAGTTGTCCATAGACTTAAACTGAATGTTTCTGTGTCAATAACAAGTAAATAGTACAGAAAAAAAGCATTTTAGTTGCTAATATATATACTCTCAAGGAAAAAAATCCTCACTGAAGTTGGAATTCATTAAAGCTTGAGTAATTTGGGCAACATTAGAAGATAACTGGTCTATTGAACAAGATCTCAAGGCAATGCCAATGGCTTCAGATGGCATTTGATAGAAGTTAATTATCATAATAAGGATGGATAAGGGAACTAATGCTCCTCTTACTATTACGTTTAGCTGAGAACTGAATACTCCTAGAAATTCTGCAATGGATATAATTTCAAATGCCTGAGCTGTTGTGTACAAGCAGCAAAACCTTTCACATTTTATAAGGTTAAGAAAGACACCTCTTTCAATAAACAATTCTTTGCTTTAGAATACAGGTAGGCATAGTTAGTTTAAGAAATCAATCTTGCTTTGTTCTCAATTGCAAATATAAAAAGAATTCACAACATGTACGTATAAAGTAATGTACAATATTTAAGTGACTCCTTGGCTTAATCTCACAGAACCAGGAAAGGTCTCACATTTAGACTGATGCAAGATTTCCAAGTTTGGTCATTCATTTCTGCCAACTGTGAAAGGAACTGGGAAGCACACATGGCCAAAGATTCTTATTTTATGATTCAGGTAGAAAAGTAAGAGCTGAAACCTTTAGTAGAGAGACTGGGCTTTGCACCTAATGATTTTGAAAGGTAGTAATATAACACTAACAAAATGTATTGGTCCAAAACAATATTTTTATTTCACACTGGTGCAATTATGGAGCAGCTATTTAACAGAGGAAATTTAAACTGGCCTGAATACAGTTGACAGAAGACTTCACCTGCTATATTTATCTCCTTGCCACAGACCATAGTCCATTTTTCTGCAAATCACAGTAAGTTTACAAGCAGTGGGATCCGTACAGGAAAATAAATCGAACAAGACCCAAGAGAGAACTATTCTCCATGTTCCAAATCTGTCTAAGTGTTTCTAGCAAGTATGAAATTCCTCTTCTGAGAAAATACTTATACCTACTGTAAAACTAATTTTAATCAAACCAGCAGCCATTTCATTTTTATAGCTGATGTCAAAATTTTATTATTTTGAACAATAATTGGATCTGTCAGGCCTACATGGGGTCCCAATCTGGCCCACATGGGGTCCCATTGTGGCCTTCTGGGGTTTCCCAGATGGCCGTGCCTTTTTGCCTGGCTCCAGCCCTTTTTCCCATGAAAGCAGATTGTGGTTTCCTAGCTTTGATGGGTTTTTTCCCCTCTCATTCAAACTGGCTGAAATGCCTCTCCTAAGGCTTACTTACTGCCTGTAAGAGCTTTAAGTTAACACACGCTGGCCCAGTTTTCTATACCTTCGGTCCCACCACATTTTCCCTTTGGCCTCACCCACCACTGGAATGCAGTCCCTTCTGAGAATTTGTCCCTTGGGCTGAAAGAGATTCAATCAGCAGTGTTCCTGTTTGTATTAGCCCTGAAATGGGGTGTTTGAAGGGTACTGCATCCATGGCTTTGGATCTACTTGATCCAAAGTCCTCCAGTTTCCTGGAGGCCCCTGAGATCAGGCCCACAGTTATAGTGTTTGGAGCTGGCATAGCTGATTACCCCTACTGATTTCAACAGGGGGTGCTTTAAAAAAACACAACCTACTGCCACATGCTGGGGGGAAATAGGTAACCTCGTATTTTGATGTTGTTGCCCAGCTCAAGTGCTACAGTGGGCAGAATTTGATCAGAATTGGTGCGGCAAGGTTTGGGCCTATTCAGCCTGTGGATTGTCAGTAACAGTGGGAGATCATCTCTATCAGTGTTCTTAGAGGAAAGCAGATGGGCATTAAGTTACTCCCATCAAACTCCCATCCTGCCTTGACAGGGAAGGAAACTGGCAGTCTCTCTGTGAGAACCTAACAGAAGAAGGTGGTGTTCAGAAGTTCAGCCTTGAAGAGCAGTATGAAGATGTCCTGATTGGGCAGGGGCCTCGCTGATGGACTAAAATCCCCTGTTGGTTAGTTATTCAGGAGAAGGGCTTTTACAACTACACCTATGCTTTTAAGCAGACGACCAGGCTAGGAGGTTTTGCTAGGAACATTCTCATCCTTGTTGCCCAATATCCTCTCTGTTTGGACTCTTGAAGTGCTCTTCACATGGACTCTCCATCCAATTTGGACTCTTGTCTCTTTGAACTTTATATTGTTAAGAACCTGCAAAAAAAAGTACTGCCGTAGTTTTCACAGACCTTGAATTCTTCTTTGTTATGGATTTGGACCAATGTAGTGTGAAGATACCAAAGTGCAAGCTACGGTTGATGTAATCTATGCATGTGTGGGATTATTATGGATTTACTCTTGAACCTGTCTTGATTTTTGAATTTAATAGGTCTTCACCTATATAGCGTGGAGGTTCCAACTAAGATTTCAAGGCTGCACTAAACCTCTCCATGTGTGGATTTAAGTCTTTTTTGTGAACCCTTATTTTGGATTGCCAGGCATCTTCTGAGCCCCTTTCCCTGTATTTGGAAATCCTTGTCTTGGATTGCCAGGGATAAATTACACTGGAACCTTTTGAACCCTTTGCCCTGTATTCTGAGCCCTAGAGATTGCAACGGGGAAACCAAATTGCATGGATCCCTGACATGGTTATAATTATTAGCTTTTGACTATACTGTAATTAAATGGGGCTTATAGCCAATTACCATCAGCTATATGATTTTTGAGGACTGTGACTATTAAGCTTTTACTGTGGGATTTGCTACAATAAAGAAGTCTCACTAATTGGGGTTGTCCTATGTCAGAATGCCAGAGTGTGTGCCTGAAGGATCAGGCCCATGACATCTTGCTAGCATCCATCGGCATTGCTTTGTTCGTGGCAAGAATCCTCCGCTTTGCTTTTCTCCCCACCGCTCTTACAATTTCATTGTAAGTCATTCCACTTGCGCTTTGGGAACTAAAGGGTAAATGCATTTCAAGGATACTGTGTTGTTCTAAATTCTGCCTTCACATCCACTAGCATGCATTTTCCATAGAACGCCGAAACATTTGTTCTTCCTCTCATTGGTACATTGCCTGAGATGAGGGATGTGTTCATCCTGCATCTCTAATCAATTGCATTTAGAATTCTGCAAGAGTCCCAACTTTAAACTCATGAAGCAAAAATCGAACAAAATATCTACATGCACTGCTACCCTCTGGAAGTCAGCTAATCTTTCACACAGACACAGCCTTTGGGATGTAAATGCACTTCTTAAATAGCTGATTCAAAATACACTTTAAAAATAACACAGGAGTGAAAAGCTACTGTTGCTTCTTTACAAGCAAATACAGTTGCTTGTAAAGAAATTTTAAAGGAACAGACATTCAACATCATTACCAATTTAACAGAAAATATATATCTGGAACTTCTCTGCCCCATAAGGATTGGGTTAAAAGGTTTTTTTAAAATAATAATAATAATAATAATAATAATAATAATAATAATAATAATAATACGTTTTAGCTGGAATTTGCATCAGAAAGTACACATCTTGGTTTCCTCCAACCCCATCTCTGGTTGAGAAGGAAAATGGGCTTAATGCCCAAAATCAAAGAGGCATGCCGGTGTGTCAAGTGCTGCCAACAGAGTTTGTGAAAGCATGCTGGCTGCAATCATATGATCACTCTGGTAAAACAACCAAAGCATGTACCCTTTCCATCACAGTTGGCATATAACCATCTGATTGACAGCTTAGCTGCCTTAATTAATTGGAAAGCTGTATGCTTCCTACCCCTCTGGAGACAAAGGACTGTCATAGAATACCCACTGCTTACCTTACTGTCAGCCCTATCCAACAGTTTCTGGTAAAGGGCTGTTTGTAGCTTAGTTAAAAAGGAGGCAGATCTACAGTCATTAGACAGTATTTAGCTTAGTATCCCCAACTCTCCATCACTGGAACTTACTTTCAAGTAAATATGTTTAAAGACCAGATTGTTAGCTATGCAGTATGACTATTTAATGCAAGACATTTACCTGTAAATATGTGGCTCGCTGGTACCTACATTAACAATGTTTTAAAAGTTATTTCCCTGTTAAACCACCTTTTCCAGTCCATTACCTACATCAGACCCTGATTTCGAATAGAACAGCTTCCTTGGATTTAGATGGAAAGGAGAGACAGTGTTTGGTGTGATCAGCTAATGGTGACACTGAACCCAAAATTTTTCCCAGCAGTTTCATGTATAAGTTACATAGCTGGGGGATAAAAAGGATCCTTGAGGGACACCACAGGTGAAAGGTCATGGCATCAAACAGGATTTCCTCAAGATTTCCTTCTAAAATCATCTGTCTAAGAATGATTGGAACCACCATATAAAATTGTCTCCCAGTCCCATCTCAGACAGATGCTCCAGAAGGATACTGCAGTTGATGGTATCAAATGCCACTGAGAGGTCCAGCAGAACCAACAGAGAGGCACTCTCCCTGTCCATTTCCCAGCATAGACTATCCACCAAGGAGATCAGAGCAGTCTTTCTTCCATCACCAGGCCTAAAGCCAGATTGAAAGATAATTTAAACACCTTAAATGCTAAGGAATAGGATCAAGTACATACTAAGGATATAATAAGGAGTCTACACATTGTCACTGGACTTACCAGCCAAGATTTATTGCCTAGTTGCCAGTTGTAAAGTCCAAAGCTATCACAATTTCAGTGGGCATTACTACTAAGCAAGGATTGCTAGTAGTATTTATATACTTAATACATTAATTATTACTGCTTTATAAAAATACACACCTTACAGTGTACTTTTTTTGGAACTAGAAAGGAGGTAAAAGGGAGAGAATAATAATTTCCCCTTTTTCCTTTGACATACCTCTATTTGTGTTTTTCCATTCATAAATTAATTAATGACATTCATAAGAACATAAGAACAGGCATGTTGGATCAGACCAAGAGTTTATCTAGACCATAGACCAATATTCTGTTCACACTGTGGCCAACCAGCTAGCAGTGGCCAACATCCTAGCAAAGACGTAAATAAAACAGGTAAACTAACTTCTAAAATCTATCAAATAATTTCCATCTTTTAAAACTCAGTATGTGCACACACATAACCATCTGAAATTGTGTTCACCATGTCTGCCCTTATTAAATGCATCAGGCAGGAATTAGCAGGTGGGTTATTCCCTTATGACTGCTGACCGCAATCAAATCATGGGATTACCATACTAATCAGTTAACACCATTTTCATATTCTTAATTACATTCTTTATCACCTTCTCTGGCACAAACCAAATCATATGTGCTTTTATAAAAACAGAAGTTATCTCTTTAATAACATAAAGTGTAAATTATAGTGTAATGCAAAGTAAAATACTATACTAATTATAAAATGAAGTGAATCATTTAAATTCATGGTGGAAGCAATCCTATGTCCCTTAGACAGCATCAGAGGGTCATAGGATGTTTTGGATTCCCCAATCTGAAGTCAGAGACAATGTGCCAACCTGGGAAGGAGAAATTAGAGTTCTTATTCACCTTCCCTTGGAGAAAGGGGTATTTCAATGGGTGAGGAGGGGAGGAGATTGGAGAGGCAAGGATAGGAGCTATCCTAAGGTCTCTCCAGCCTCCTTCTCTCCCCCTCCAAAGCACCACAACTAAATGGGCAAGAATTCTTATCTAGGGAAACATGCAAGGCAGGAGCATGGGGACGTGAAAACACCTCTGCCATTCCTCTGTACAGGATAGTCATAAGATTCTAAATTTGGGGACTTAAAAAAAAAGATAGCCATGCTAGTCCATTGGGGAGGGGGGATCCAAATTTCACAGTTCTGTGATAAACTGGACCAACCAAAATCCACAAAATGTGCAATATTTCATTGTGTCTGCAGCTCTCATAGCCAAATTTTGGACTTTTTTGTTTCTTGCCCCATCCCCTGCTTTTGGTATCACCTCCCCTGGAAGTGTCCTGGAGAACTCAAAATCTTCCATGTTTTCATGGAATTTTGTTTGATCCTAATAAAGGTATTACCCAATTGTAGATTTTATATTTTTAATTCAGTTTCAGCAGAAATCAAATCTAAACCTAGCATAGGATATCAAGCAATCATATTCTGAGAAGTGATAAATTGAAGCCCCAAATAATTTACTCAGGAAAAGTTCCAATGGTTTTGCTAGGACTATTTCAGTTTAAACATGTTATGGACTGGAGTTTAACTGTACACATGAGTACACATGTCTACTCAGACTACTCTCATGTAATTTGGTATAGGAGAAATAGTTCCCAGTTATTTCTAGAAAAAGAAATATAAAACCCTATGTATGATATTTATATTGTCAATTTCACACAAACTCTTGCATTAATTCCTTTGTTATTTAAATCGAGTTGGACTAGAGATCCCATGAACATTGTTCCACTCACAGAACATCATGCTCATGGAAGGAGGGGAGGGTATTTCCTTTGGTTCCTCCTTCTTTCTGCTCTTCCAAAGATATGCTCCACAGAAGTGGAGGACACTCTTTAACAGGATAGAGTGTGTCACAAAATGTTGCAGGGTGAAGGGGGAAATCAGCAAAAAATGATTTCCTCCCCCCACCTCTGCCCGCATTCTTGAGGCCACTGCACAGTGTACAAAGAAAGAACAGATTTAAAAAAACTTTAAAAAATCTTTCATGAATAAATAATACTTTCTACCAACAAAAAGCAAAATTAACTAATTTAAGGAAAAGAAAAGTAGGACCACTGATATGTCAACATATATCATGGGCATTTGTGGCCCGATTTCCAAAGTGTGTAGTAACCAGGCTGGGCTGCCAAGTGCACGGCCAATCCTTGGCTTGGCTTTTAAAGTTTAAAAGAAAGGGGGAAATTTAAAAAGCTCTCACTTTCCCTATTTTTCCCCTTGCAGTTGATGATCGGTGAAAATATGGAGAACAGGTTTTTCTTTTGTATATATTTACAAAACAATGTGCAACTGTATTTAAATTAGTTGGAAGTTCAACTAAATGTGTTACAGGATCAGGATGTCATACATTTTTATTTTAAAAAAAGAAGTTATAGCAGGTACATGGTTCCTATGTTTTCACTCATGGGTCAAAAGCAGCTTTGGGGACATGGATCTCTTGTGTTACGTCTATTTGCACCCTGAGATATGCTGATTTACACTTAAATCCTATGCATATTTATTTGGTTTTATTCATTTATTTCATTTTTATACCGCCCAATAGCTGAAGCTCTCTGGGTGGTTCACAAAAACTAAAACCATGAAAAGCATAATAAAACAACCAACAGTCTAAAAACACAATTACAATACAATATAAGTTTCCAATACTTACCTGGGAGTAAGCTTAATTGAAATGAGTGGGATTTACTTCTCAGTAGACATTATAAGATTGCAGAGTTATTGTGCTTGAAATATTCATAAATTTGCAAATACACATTGATTCCATGAATATACATAGGAAAACCTATACTACTTTGAGTTTAAATGTTCAGAGAATCAGTTTTTCAGTTTAACATGACATTCTTGTGTAAACAGAATCTTACTCTCTCATTTTTTTTTTACAATGCTTCAAAATTTCTTTGGCAAATCACATAACCCAGAAGTAGCTAATTCCTCTTTATAATAACATTGCTTTACTTATTTTAAACATTTATATCTCATGTTCCCAAAAAATCCAAATATTTGGGTGTGGCCATGAAAATGCCCTCTTCCAATCACAAGAACACTTCCAATCACAAGAACACAAGAACACTTCTGTTGAGGAGTTAATACTCAGGAAGGTGCATATTGGAGAAGGCAGTTCTTGAAGTATCCTGGTCCCAAACTGTACATGGGCTTTAACGGTCATAACCACCACTTTGGATTGTGCCTGGAAACCAACTGGGAGCAAATGCAGCTGTTTCAGTAACGGTGTAACATGCTCCTAATGTTTGGCTCTATTAGATGCTACCCCACATAGAGTACACTGCAGTAATCCAGATGCAATGTAACTAAGACATGTGTCACCAGCTCTTTCTTTTCCAGGAAAGAGCATATTGTCAAAAGGAACTCTGGCCACAGCTGTCTATTAACTATAGATCAGGAAAGTTGCAATTTTAATGTACTGCTGAAATAGTATATGTCACTAAAATCATGATAAACTCATTACAACTGATTACAATATAATTTAAATGATGGCTACTATTTTGATTAGGAATAGAGGAATTTGATTTAAAGCAAAAAAATCAGGATTCAACTCGCTAGCAGAGGATGCACAAAATATGCCTAAAATGCTATAAACATGATTGCCACAGGCTATTTAACATAATAGTATCCATTCAACTTTATGATTCTTCAGGATGGGCACAGAAGGGTGGAAATATGCAAAGTAGATACAATCAATCACTCCTTAATTCTACATGTGTTCCAAGTGAAAAAAATAATATGTAAAACATGCTGTGTTAAGTTTTAGACATTTTTTATTTCATTCTGCTGTCAAGGGAAAATGGTGCGAGATGCTTGTGAGCATCCATGATATATTCAGTTGCTTTTTTTAAAAAATGTAAATATGATGTTTCTGTTATCTATTTTTCATATTGTGAAGAATAGGTGTTAATTCCAACATCCGAAGTTTATAATTTGTAAGGCAGTATCAAAACCACTCTTACCTCTTTGTCAGATGAAGCAGTACATCTTTTATTTTTTCATTTCCACATATTCACTGATCCAATGAGCCTCTTTGTGTGGTGGAGCAAACATGTACTTCCTCTACACATAAAAGTTAAGATGTGACCCAAGTACTAAACATTTAGAACTATACTTGCATATGCTTGAATTGCAATGTCATTCCCCTTATTTTTGAGGGGGAAGATAGGCACAACAGGAAACCTACATCCATCCATCCATCCATCTGAGTGAAGAGACCAATTCGGATGTTATCTTGTATGTATGGTACAGCAATGCATGACTGATATTGCAAGTGGAGAATGAACCCAAGAAATAAAGACATGGACATCAGAGCTTGGGATAAACTAGGGCCTCTTTATTTAAATAGGGAAATTCTCCCCTCACTGGATCTACGCATGAAAGTGCGGGAATCTTAATAGTTCATTATTCCAGGCAACTAGCCTGCCCTTAAGGGCAAGCCACTCCGTTGAACACAGGGGTCAATAAACCCGCCCCCTTTTCAAGCTACACCTCAGTGCATGGGGAGACTGGCCTGCGTCATCACCACCTGGTGCTGCACAGCTCTGAGTGGATGAGACAGGAAAGTCCCCAAAGGCAAACCATATCCTGACACGATTGCTGCACAGCTCTTGAAGAGCATAACCTCTGGATTGCCAATCACCATAAAGGTGCCAGAGTGCTCACCATCCCTATACTGGCAGTTAGGGAGGGAGGGTGGAGCCAGAAACTGAAAGAGGCTGAGAGCCATGCAGGGCCAGCCTTTATAGTCTTGGTACAAGGTCACAAGTGAGCCAAACACATGTGCCATGTCTATCTGGCACCTTCCTGCCCACAAAGTTGACCCCCACCCAAGCCATACCATCTGGGCAGGAATTGGACTACCAACAAGTAGACAGGATTGTTATTTTGGATGAGGTTATGCTAACTTAAGGCCACTACTAGCTGAGAAAATCACTGACCTGGGTCTGGCCAAACAAGGTTGCAACCTGACATGCTCTCCAGATGGATGGGGGACAAACACACCGCACACCCCAAAGGTTATTGGTTCTAATCAGGTTATTGATCCCAATCAGACTGCATATACAACAAAGATCAGGACTCTCCTGTCATTTACTTAGCCTAGCAGTAGCCCAAAAGTTGGCAGCAAATAATACAATCAATATACAACTTGTAAAGCATCAGATTATTTTCTGACACAGAGGTCATTGCACCTAACTGAGCTTCTTGACAAGATACTCTATTATAAATAAATAGATGAAAAATATAGGGATAGCCTAGCCAAAGTTAAGCAGTTCTGAATCTTATTTAAATATGTGCACTTAACTTGTAGCCTCTTTATTATTGCTAAAATGCAGAAGTAAGATTTGTAATAGTAGAAATCAAACCACATATATTTGGCATGATTACTGACAATGTTTAATGATTATAATGAAACAAATGCAACACATTTTTTTATTATTATTTTTTTGTAACAGTTCACAGTAAAAAAAAAAGGGGGGATTATAAAGAAACTGCATAAAAGATTTTTCCAGTCTTACATTTTGTTTAAAAGTATACTTCCTTCCTAACATTCCATGAAATGAATTTTTGGCAGACTAGTTGGAAAGTAAAAAAAATAGACTGATGTGTAGATTTTAACCCATTGTCTCCAGTATTACGTATTGTAACACAAATGCATATTACAATAAGGACAATATCTTTCCTAAAGGAACAGTTTTAGGTCTCTCTTTTTCACTATTATTTATTTAAATACTCCCCTCTGAGCAATCTTTTTATAATTTATATAGCATTTTATATTTTTTAATGATTTTTGATTTGTGAAAAATTATATTCTCTGTTTTTTGTTAAGCTTTTATTGTTTATATACGTTAATAAAACCATGGATAACTAAACCTTTTAAAATATTTAGGGTGTATATTTGTATAAGTATTGAACAATTTAAATATACACTCATTTTGTTTGAAACATATCTACAAAAAATATTCCATAGGATTATTGCCATTTTTATATTGATTACAATCATAATATCAATGTTATCAGAAAAGTTATGATCTTGGTTAGGTTTAGTATGTATTTATTTATTGCTTTTATATCCCGCCTTTTTTCTTCCAAGGAACCCAAGGCAGCGTACATAATCCTCCTCCTCTTAGTTTTATCCTTAGTTTTATCCCCAACCCTGTGAGGTAGGTTGGGCTAAGAGTCTGTGACTGGCCCAGTGAGCTTCTATGACAGAGTGCGGACTAGAAGCCAGATCTCCAGACTCCCATTCCAACACTTTAGCTACCACATCACACTGGCTTTCTGATAATGATGTGCATCTCAAATGACATCAAAATACACAACTAGCTAATCCAATGCAACCTTGACGAGCATCTCACTGCAAATATACAACTAGGTAGATCTTTCTCCTTTCTGCACAGAGATTCCCTTCTGTGTTATATGCAGAGCTATGTACATGTCATTCCAAATACAGGGAATGGAATACATTGTTCTCCATGTCAGCAGTAGCAACTTTGTATTTTTCCAAACACAATGGGCAATCACTCAGCCTTCTATAAACAACTCCAGTACTTCTAGACTCCAGTACTTGTATCCCTATTTTGATATTTCTTTGAAAAATAGCCATACAAAGATATAAAATGTCCAATTATTTCAATAACATTTCCTGGTATGTCTTACCTTTATAGCCTGAACAGTGAAATCCTCCCTTCTCAAATTAACTCTCTTTCTATCTGAAACTTTCCAATTTTAGATACAAATCTAATTTTCCCTCTAAGGATTCCAGCTTGCTACAAGTTAGACAATTACATATACTGTATACACTGAATTTTAAATGTTCTAGTAGTTACCTAGGGCTGCAATTCTATAAACCCTCACCTAAAAGTAAGTTCTACTGAATTGAATTTATTTCCAAATAAATATGTAGGATTTGGTGTATATAGGATTGAATCCAAAGAAACACAAGTGGAACTCCATTTGAACAATGGGACTTTCCTTTTTCCTCACTAGATCTTGCCGTGCCACCCAAAAAGTCATTCCTGGGCATCAGAGGACCTTTGAGATTGCCGTGGGATGTGATGAGAGAACTTCAGTGAGAGTGGGAAAATGGCAGAAATTGGGAGGCCGCTTGCATGAATGGAAAGGGCCTCCACTCATGCAAGGGTAAGTTTGGATCCAAGCTATTGTCTGCATACACCATGGGTGGGGAAAATATTATGGGTTTGGAGCTGAATGACACACACTCCCCACACACATACATACTTAATCCTCCATAGTGATGTCAGGGGCTGTGGCCACACAGCCCAATATTAAGGGCACGGTCACACGCCTGATGTTATCCAGTCTTGGCCAAAGCACTGTCTGGAGCTTTGGCCAGCGACTGGTTTTGCTGCATGTGGGCTTTCCCCAGCTGGGCAAAGATTACCTTTAGCGAAGCTCAGCTGGCCAAAGTAGCGGCTGGAGGAATACTCCATCTGCTACCTTGGCCAGGGATGCTTTGTCGCTTCCCACACCATTTTCTCCCCAATGGAGTAAGGCTCAGAGCAAGTGAAGTAAGCCTGACCATGACAGCAGCTGCAACAACACTCAGTGCCATAGCAGGGCCCAGTGTAGTGCAGATGGCAGTGATGCTTTTCTACCCCTACTGAATGGTGGTTTGGGAAAGAACAACAAACCAAAAGGGCAGCAGTGTGACTCTTCTTATGTTCTTTCAAAAAATTATCTCACTGTTGTTTGGCACCAATTTTCACAAGTTCCTAAATTTGTCTGTAATTACTGCTGTGTTGTATTGACCTGTTGCTTTGAAATACATATGCATGCAATAAAAGGACGTTAAGAAATTTGCACGGTGACAATGATATTAAAAGATAAGGACATAATCCACAAGGTAGTTCTCCTACTCTCCTTAGTCAAATGAACAGAAGCTAAGCAAGAGTGCTCTTTACAGCTTCAAAGATTTCAAAGGGGCATGCATGTGGCGGATTGTGCCTCTTATTATCTATTTGTCCTCCTAATGTACATAATTTGTTTGGAACATAATGTACAGAATAGCTGTTTGGTCTGACAGTTATTCAGGGTAGTTTTTTAGTGTTCCAGTTCCAGTATCAGTCCTTTTGCAACACATAGCTAGCGGTGTATTTAAAAGGGGGTGAAAGAGTTTTTTTGTTCTTCAAAGCAATCTGCTATCGCTATTCAGATCACTGGAATTTGTGATGAATATATTTAGTTGATACAGATTGCTAACCTAAATAGTTACTTCAGAAAAATACGCTTAACTTTATGAGTTAAAGAAGAGCTACATGTTTATTTTATAATTACCATTTCATTTTAATAAGGAGAAAAGACTGGAGAAATCATTCTATTGCTACTCTTGAAGATCTGAGTGGACATGACATAATAAGACTAACATATTCTCTAGAAAGTCAGAGAAAGACTAATTTTATTAGAGCAGGATTTCATTCCTACAATCTACTATGAAAAAAAGAATATGAACATTAGGAATTCCTTGTTGTTGTTTATTCGTTCAGTCGTTTCTGACTCTTCGTGACTTCATGGACCAGCCCACGCCAGAGCTTTCTGTCGGCTGTTGCCACCCTTAGCTCCCCCAAGGTCAAGTCTGTCACCTCCAGAATATCATCCATCCATCTTGCCCTTGGTCAGCCCCTCTTCCTTTTGCCTTCCACTTTCCCTAGCATCAGCCTCTTCTTCAGGGTATCCTGTCTTCTCATTATGTGGCCAAAGTACTTCAGTTTTGCCTTTACTACCATTCCCTTAAGTGAGCAGTCTGGCTTTATTTCCTGGAGTATGGACTGGTTTGATCTTCTTGCAGTCCAAGGCACTCTCAGAATTTTCCTCCAACACCACAGTTCAACAGCATCTATCTTCCTTCGCTCAGCTTTCCTTATGGTCCAGCTCTCGCAGCCATAGGTTACTATGGGGAATACCATTGCTTTAACTATGCAGAACTTTGTTGTCAGTGTGGTGGTCTCTGCTCTTAACTATTTTAGTTATCAAGATTTGTCATTGCTCTCCTCCGAAGAAGTAAACGTCTTCTGATTTCCTGGCTGCAGTCAGCGTCTGCAGTAATCTAAACCTGCTATATTTATTCACATCATAATCTTTGTGCGTTTGTTTGTAGCGTGCATATATGTGTGCTTCCTTAAAACAGGCAGATCTTACTATTGAATCAGCTTTATTACTTAAAAATATGCCTTTGGAGATTTTGTTTTAAAGTAGATCTAGAAAGCAGAGCTTGATGCCATAAGCAATCTCACAATCTTGAAACAGCAATCAGTGGGTTTCAACTGTAGTATATTGAAAATAACTCTTGCACTGCTTTTCTCAGTTTGGTAGTATATTTGTTATTTCCAGAATCATTGGTGTAGACAAACACCCACCTTTTATTGGAATCATGATCCCTAAAATGGGATGCAAGCAGAAGTATGACATTTACTTCACATCTGTCAAGCCCTTAGGGAATGTCAGGGGCTACCATGGCATTTCCTTGATGGATAGATTACAAGGAAAAAAATCTAAAATATAAAGACTTAGGTAAGCATATTAAGACCAGTTTCTTGATGATAAGAAACTTACTTCCACTGTGCGGTGTTCATGCATGTTTGTGTGAAGTGCAACATAAAGCTATTAGTTACAAAGAGTTTAAGTGGACATCATAACAGTACAGAGAAAAATCCACAGGAATAACAAGGAATTTCAGAGTAATTATGGTACTGCAATAACCCTAGTATTTAATTAAAAGTTGCATGTGCTATTATTTATTTATGTATTACATTTCTATACTGCCCAACAGCTGAAGCTCTCCATTATGTGTGAGTGTGTGTGTTATATAGTATAATGCATGTCAGCTCTTAATATTTGTTTCAGAATTTCTTTAAAAGAGACACAAAATTTTAGAAAACTAGTCTCAGATGTATGAAACAAGCATAGTCTTTTCTAGCACTTTAAACATTTATTTTCAGTGATTTTTAGACCATCCTTAAGAGTAGAACCCTCTCAAAGCAATTCAAAAGTAAAATCTAAAAACTGTAGTATAAAAACAAAATTATAATGCTAATAAAATAGAAATAATATATGAAAAAGGGGAAAATATATTTGAACAATTCCTTGTTGATAACACTATGTTGTTAGGGTGTAATTAATTGGATGGTCCTATTACTTTGATATACTTTCAAGGTACTGCAGGATCAGACTGAGTAATATATTTAATTATTATATTCAGTTTATGACTTGGATCCGAACTAAACTTCCACAAACTCAAGGGTTCTTTCCATTTACAGAGAGGATCAAGATCCAGTGGAGGATGCTGATGATGGAAGGGGATAATGTTTGCCAATTTCCTCCTCCACCTACATGCCCACACCATACACACACTGTTCCAGAAGATCTTCCAACCCTCTGGAGCAGATTTTCAATAGGCACAAGTGGCTAAAGGGGAAAGAACGAGTCACTGTAATTTGACCCTCACCCCTTTTTTCTTATCAGGAGCAACTCTGCTCAGGAGATGATTCCACATGCAAAAGCAAAGTAAGGATCCCAGTCAATGCATTCTGCTAGAGCCATAATATTCAGGACACATTAGAGGTTATTATTTTCTCTTATGCATGTTGTAATTGATCTCTTTCATCAAGACAAATCCCATATGAATAGGAATTTCAGTGTGCCTCCATATAACAGATGCAGGGGAACATGAGTAGGAGGGTGCTATTGTGCCTGTGACCCATTTGTGTGTTTCCTATATGTGATCAGTCACTGTGTGAAAAGATTGCTGGACTAGATCAGCCTTTGGCCTGATCCAGCATGCTTCTAATGTTTTGATGAACAATATTCCCTTTGGATAAAATCATAATTTCAATTCTCCAAATCACTTCAACATTGATGGAATGGGAGGTTCTCTCCCTCTCTTTTTCTTCATTCTCAACAATTATAGAGACCTACAAGTAGCCATACAAATTCAGCCAGGTTAATTGGCTGTGCAAATGTTACAGTTGACACAGGAGAACTGCTACTGAGGTTGTTAAGGGCTGAATGAAAATGCCCCCCTTAGAAATTTGCTTGTCCATTCACAGACATCAAACGGAGAATTGGGTAATTTGGGGAAATCTTTTACATGTTTGGGTAGTTTACCAGTTGGGAAAACAGTGGCATAACCTTCCTTTGTTCTTTTTTGGGGAGGTTACTATTTTATTAGCACCATCTGTGGTACCAAAAAACAGATCAACAGTGGTTGACACCTATGGGGCCAACCATTTTTCCCAGAAGGTACTTTACGTAGCATTCTGGATGTAGCATTCTGGAGGGAAAATGGCAGCTGCCATTGATAGCAAGTTTGATAGCAGATTTTTTTATGGTGGCTGCCATTCCCTCCATCTTTTGGAACAGTAATATGTGCAGGTATTCTGGGAAAGAAAAATTGTGGCTGCTGTGAGCCAGCCAGGACATTCAGAGGACGTCTGCTGAAACTACAGGTGACACTAAAATAGTAAAAGAAGAAAAAGACCAGTGTCCTGCTACCACTGTAAATGTTAAATTTTCCTTGAATGTTTTGAAGAATCCCCCCTCCCATAACATTTACACAAATACACACAAATCTGAGCTGGAAGTTCTTGCCAAAGAACCTCTGAGCTGGAAGTTCTTGCCTTCAGCTCAGCACTAACTGATCCACAGTTACCTTTTTCCTTGCAGTTAATTATTGAAACATGCAGTTCTAATTTAGCACAACAGTATTGAACAGGGAACACAGGACTATTCTCTGAGGACATACCTCAGAAGAACACAGAGTGGCAACCATAAAGAGCTGTGGTTCTGAATCAATGCCGGATCAGCTATGAGGCCAACAGTTTGCTCAAGGAAGAAGAGTCAGCAGCACAAATGGAGAGAACAGTGGACCAGGGCAAATATTCATATTGTTGTGTATCTAGGATACAACCAAGTCGACATTGTGAAGGTTGTCATGACACCATTCTCTCAACAGCCCTGGCCCAAGGTCTCTCACTGCCTGAGGCAGAGTAGAACATGCACCATTGTAGCATCATGCCCCTTCCCTCCCCTCCCCCCCCAATCCCACTGCCACTCTCCCCCCCCTCCCCAAGTCGCATCTCCCTTAACCCTTAAGAACTTAATCCTTAAGAGCTTCAGCCATTGGGCAGTATAAAAATGTAATAAATAAATAAAAATAAAATTATCTTTGCTGCCACTGCAGCAGCTCTTTCAGCAGGGGACTCTCATAAGAGCTTGGCTGGCTGGGTCTTGCAAGAGCTCACTTGGGTCTCATGGGATCCAAGCAAGCTCTTGCAAGAGCCATGCACCTGCTTCCTCTAGACAAGCAGCAGCAAAGGCACATGATGAGAGAAACAGAGGATGGGAGGCTTCTCCAAAGAGCTTGCCAGTCACTCAGTGTGGCAAATGCCACGGCGGGAGGGTGGTTGGCAGGGCTCTCCAGAGAACTCTTAAAATTGTGCAGCATAAAGACCCACAGGCATCCAATCTTGTTTTCTGAAACACTAGATCTCATGCTTGCATGATGGCATCTTGGGGTCTTATTATTATTCCCTTGTAGCTGGTTATTTTGGGAAGCAATCAGGTACACAAGTCATATCCTCACAGATGTCCAAGCCACATCTTCACCAAGTCAAGTGAAAAGTCTGGTAAAAAGTAGGAATACAGTTCTGTGCTGGGGCAGTATATTTCCTTTGGTCATATTTGCATAATTTAAACATATTAATTATAATTACTTCAAACTGGAAGAGAGAGATTATTATTACTTTGATAATATTGTTCAGTGCTTACTTTTCTAGCACACACAAGAGAGAGAATTATTTTTGAATGCAGATGGAGAGTAATTGCAACAATATTAGAAGCCTGGCACCACTCCATTCATATTTTAGGGGCAAACAGTCAAAATATTCTAATATCTTTCCCTAATTGGTTCAGCAACTTCATCCCTAGGATAGAAATAATAAAGAGAACTCTAGGAGCCTTTGGGTGAATAATTCCAGCTTTAATTGTTTTAAAACAAGCTTTCAGTATTAAAAAACTCAAATATAGAAAATCACACATTTTCACTGTAAATAGCACCATTTATTTCTAACTCACTTGCATCTTTCCTGAAAAAAAAACAAAAAACAAATTAATGTCCTTTTAAAAAAAAAAAAAAAATCCAGCCAAATAGAAAAGTAATTGGAGCAATTTGTGTATCTTTCTGCTTCAAGAACATGATTGCAGAGAATTTAAAAGCCAAGAAACTAATTAACTCATAACAGCCACTTTTTCAAATCCCTTGAAACCTGACCAGTGGAACATTAAACACCAACTTGAAGCCGTTCGTTCTGAGTACTGCAATAGCTAAAGAAACAGAAGTATTTATCAGAAATGAATCCATATCTTATGATGGCCAAGAACTCAGACAGAGCAGCTTTATCATTGCATTTTACAGGACGTTAATCTTTTGTATGCTTTTAGTTGAGAGACATTACCAAACTATTGCCTGCACCCCACCCTAAAATGTGTTTCTTTACACTTCTTTATTTTCCCTTGCTACCAAGGTCACAATGGATAGTTGTTAAGTGTTTAAATATCAGATCCTCCACTGGGCAGGAAAGTGGACTAGATGAACTCCAAGGTCTCTTACAACTCTATGCTTCTATTCACGAGAAAGATTGGGGAGAACACTAAAGTGGACTTGAAGAGAACATCACACGCAGGATATTAGAAAAATGATATAAAAGGTTAATTATGTACAATACAGAGCAGAAAAAAACCATTTGTTCAAATACTGCTTAATAATGGTCTGAGGAAGGATTATAAACTAAGCAAGAAGAAGGGGCACAGATTAGCAGCTGCACATAAATGCAGACAATTCAAATGAATGACTCATCTAACAAGAAAGGCCAAAACAAGAGATAAATAATAAATTCACAACATACTGTACATGCATTAATTGGCGGCATCTGCAGGGGAAAGGAATACATGCACAGATTTCTAATCATACACGGTTCTAGGTCCCAGAGAGACTTATGCATGTTGCCTAACACATGGATGATAGGAGCAAGATAGAGGAGAAGCTGCATGACCTCAGGAGCAGACCCAGGAGCATCACTACATTCACATCACATGGAACTTGTCTTCACACATATAACGTATGATTGGGACTTCTGTTTGTTTTGATCTCTGTAAGTTTCAGAGAACAACAACAAAACTCATTGGACCAGTACAGATGTTAGAAACATAGGCAGCTGCCAACAACCTTTCTAGGCATAAATAAATATCATACAAAAGTCTTTAATTTATATCATAATTCTTTGAAGTCCTTGAGAATGATCTCCAGGTTTTGTGAACAACCTGTTTGCAGAATTATACAACAGATATATGAGCATATATAAAAATTTGGATGCAATTTTTCATTTATTATATTGTCTTCATTCATGGAATGTCCTTGGCAACTAGTGATTTACTACAAGTGATTTACTACTGTTCTAGGAACCAAAATGAACAATTTTGATTGACTGTAATAAATTACCTCAATATTCAGCAACACTTCTCCACCCATATGGCTCCTGCATAACGCTCACAAATTTCCTACAGATCTACTCACTAAAGCCAGGCTGATAAAATCTAAATGGGAATTCTGACTTATTTTAAGTGGTAAGCAATATGAATCTGAAATACTAAATGCAGTGGATGAAGTTTTATCCAGCAAACCTAAGCAGATTTTTTTATAAGTAAGTTCCATTGTAGTCGTCTCAGAGAAGATCATGTGCAAATGGGTGTTTATTTATTATCATTTATAGGATTCATATCCTGCCTTTCAAATCTTCAAGACCACATAACAATCTCTTTCTCTCTCTATCTCACACACACTGTCTCAAAAGTGCATTACTTGTTCTATTTCTCCCTTGTTTCTCCATTTAAGACTGCTTTTATTTTTCCTCTATAGATTTGTCAGCCACCAATCAGGCTTTACTGCCTATTATCATGTATTGGTTGATTGTTTCTATGAAGTATTTCTAATACTATTTAGACTAGTTTTCCACAGACTGGTTTTCCTCTGGCCTTGTTTACTGCCAAACTGAATTGCAGCCTGGAAGGACTGGCCTTGCACCTTCCTTTACCATACAAATTTTATTAGCCAATGTGAACAGAATACTGGACTAGGTGGACTATTGGTCTGATCCAACATGGCTCTTCTTATGTTCTTAGATTTAAGACTGCTGCAGATAGCTTAGCGTACTTTTCTCATTGCTTTGTAATTCTTATGTTCTTATTTAACGATAGACACTAAACTGCTCTGGAAGTTGTGTTTAAAACTGAAGGTTGAGATATTATATATTTTAAATGAAATAATAATTATATTACAATAAATTAAGAATATTCCTCCAACAATATTTAAAAAGTGGTTAAATTCTGTGTATATATTTATCTTTCTAAACATAGCTGTCAACCAGTTTGTATACTATTTTTTTTAAAAAAAAAAACCTCTGCAGACAAAAACCAAAATCAAATCACTACAAACATATATTAAGTTGACTTGACAGACAATAATTAAAGAATTAGTCTAAACAAAATTGTATGCTGTTGCAATGTCTGTGTAGGCACTGGCAAATCTCTCCGATGACATTTCTACTTTAAAATATATTAGACATGACAATATGTGACAACTACGATGAACGTAAAAACATAAAGTGCAGTAACGTGGCAGTAGTACTAGCTGATATGAATTCTGAAGACCTAAAGGGGTACCACAAACCAGTTTCAGCCACATCTACAGTAACAGAAGTTGTTATACTAAAGTTCATTCGATTCCCTATAATTTTTGCAAAATACATTGCTGAAAAATTCTAGCCAAACAAACAGACAAACAAACACACTTCAATCAAAGTAAACCAAGCAGGGTATGAAATTAACTGAATGGAGGTGGCATAATTTTTTTCGTCCAGGTATAATTTCTACACATCATGGCTGGCGGAAAAAACTGCAAGAAATTAGGGGATGACACATAAAGCAAAATGCTTTTGAATTTTTATTTATCCTTACAACCATCTTGACATGTGTGTTAAAGTGATGTGGTCAAGGGCAATGAGCTCCAGAAGTGAACATTAGCCATCTACATATGACATAGCCACTACCAGCATATTGCCACAGTAACAAATGTCATCAAAAAGTGCCATGGTCTGCGTTTGGACAACACGATAGTTAACGGTGGAGTAATAATCAGCTCGATAGTTGTTTATCTACTCCCCACATGACATAATAATAATCAACCATGGTGTGGATTAAGATCAGTGCTGAGTTGACTATTAGTCCACACTGACTCAGTCATCCCCCACACTCTCTCCCCCACTCAGTCCTCCTGCTAGTTTCCCATCATCCATTGCAGCTGAAAAACTATCCTGCCAGCTGGACTAGAGTGGCAACCCCTGCTTTGATCGCTTTGCCTTGTGACTCTGTGGCTGATGAAATAACCAATGGTGCCCTCCACATGACATGATAGCCAACTATGGTTCAATTAGCCAACACTGCACAGAGCTGATTATTTGTGTTGGTTATTTTGGCCAAATAACCAACCCTCAGTTAAAAAAGCCCTGCCATACAACACAATAACACATGGTGGGTTAAATAACCAATTGTCGACTATTTAAACTGGTTGGTTATTGTGTTGTCGGAACCCAGTCATTGTGTGCTTATATATTGAAGGTTTTATACTGCCAATTCCAACAATTCAAGACAGTGTATAAGCATGTAGCAATTTATTACCTTTATAAAACCAAACTATCAATCCATAATTGGGAAGCTCGGAGGATGGCAACAAGAGAGAGGGCCTTTTCAGTGGTGGCCCCCCAATTGTGGAATAATCTCCCCAATGAGGCTCATCTGGCATCAACATTGTTATCTTTTTGGCACCAGGTTAAGACCTTTCTTTTCTCCCAGGCATTTAACAGCATTTAACAAGATATGCTGAGTTTGTTTGTTTTTAACTGACCCCAGAATAGCTGTCTTTATAAGAATACTGTGTTTTTATACTTTTTATGTTTTTAAACTTTGTATATTTGTTTTAATATTTAAGGTTTTTAACTTTTGTAAACCGCCCAGAGAGCTTCGGCTATGGCGTGGTATATAAATGCAATAAATAAATATAAATACATAATAATCAGTATATAATTTAGAGAAACACAACAGAACCAGATTTTTCCACATCACTGAAATCAGGGACACAAAAAACTGTTGAACTTTCTCTGAAAGATATCAAGGCCTAATCTACACCTGTCATTTATCCCAAGATAGTATTGAGGTCATCCCTACCAGGCCACATGATGCACAGCTGATACTGCAGTGATCCAGGTACAACCACTCAATTTCCCCGGGATATCGCTGACTGCTTTCCCCCCATTTTTCCCCTCTCTCTGAAAAATCCTGAGGTCTGCAGGTGGTGTGGACCCCCTCCTGAGGTCGTTGCTGTTCCTCGTGAGTAGCGGGGATCAGTGAACAGGCAACCAGGGGTGAGCCCATGGGTATCAGGGGTGAGGGGGAGAACATTTTCACATTTCGGATAGGTCTCGGCATCTTCCAATGCCAAGTGTGTGTGTTTGTTTTTTTAAAAAAACACACAGCTACACACAGGATCGCAACTCTGCTCTTGCGCAAGCATTAGGAGTAGTAAAAAAAAACTTCACCTGGGACAGCTCTACTTTAATTCTAGGAGAACTCGCTGACGTGTGGTCTCTGAGTGACAATCTTGGTAGCTGGAAACCCCACGATCATTCCTCCCCACTCCCCAAAGGGCTGCAAGTGTAATTAGGCCCAAGTCCCAGTATTCAAGAGACTTTCTACCCCAGCATAAATGTGTTCAAATCACTTCCAACGTACTCAGAATGTTACGTCTGTCTCCCTCTCAGAGGAGGTGTCACTAGTTTATCTCAAGGGCTTTAGTAGAATGTCTGAGAAGAACAATCTTTCAAGTCATTTAGGACTTTACACCAGGTGGACTTCACTGGAGGGAGTGTTCCATAATTGGGGGCCACCATCAAAATGAACCTCCCTTAGAGGAAGTTCTCAGGGGAGGGCCTCAGATGTTGACCATAGTATATGGGTAAGATCATACTGAAAAGGGTGCTCCACCAATTCTTACAGTTCCAAGGCATGTAAGGCTTTATAGGTCAAGACGAGCACCTTGAATTGGACTCAGAAACATTCATGCAGCCAATGCAATCATGCCATAATCACTGCTATATGCTCAGAACTTCTGGTCCTCATTATCAATCTGGCCACAGCATTTTGCATAAATTGCAGCACCCAAACCATCTTCAAGGGCATCCCCACGTAGCGTCCATTATAGTAATCTGGTTTGGATGTTACCAGAGCTTAGATTACTGAAGCCAGATTATTCCTGTCCAGATAGGACCATAGCTGGGCTACCAGCCAAAGCTGGTAAAAGGCACTCAGTGTCACTGGCGCCACCTGAGAATCAAGTAACAATGATGACTCCAGCAGAACCCCCAAGCTATGAGCAACCCCCTCCAGAACAGAATGAACACCCTCTGTTCACCAGAATAATCACCCACTAACAGCATGTCAGTCTTGTCTGGATTGAGCTTCAGTTTATAAATCCTTATCCAGTCCATTGTCTACCAATCTAGCACATCCACAACTTCACCTGATGAGGATGAAAAGGAGAAACAGAGATGTGGGTCATCAGCATATTGACAGCAATGCACTCCAAAAACTCCTGATGACCCAATTAAATGGTTTCATATAGACATTAAATAACATGGAGGACAACCCTTGCAGAACCCCATGCTGGAGAATCCATGGGGCTGAGCAATATTTCCTTTCTGGAGCTGGCCATCCAAGTAAGAGCAGAAACACTACAATACAGTGTCTCCCACTCCTAACTGAGAGAATCAGCCCAGAAGGATACCATGGTTGATGGTATCGAAAACCAGAGAGAGATCAAGGAGAATGAACAAAGTTGCACTCCCCTGACCCTCTCCCAACATATGTCATCATACAGGGTGATCAAGGTTCTTTCATAAAGAGACATTAAGCACCCCTCTGGCCTAGCCAGCTATTCCCTCCCTGCCTGGTTAAATAAGCCACAAGGAGCAAATATGGAAATGGTCTCAAGTACCTTGTCAACATCCTCAAGCTGTACCAACTGAAACTCATTCAACAAAAATGGACGTGCTCTG
Source organism: Elgaria multicarinata webbii (assembly GCF_023053635.1). Lineage (NCBI taxonomy): Eukaryota > Metazoa > Chordata > Lepidosauria > Squamata > Anguidae > Elgaria > Elgaria multicarinata. The sequence goes on from NC_086174.1 coordinate 74,592,291, forward strand.
GATACCTCAACTGATTCACCTATTTTAATACTACTGTCTAAATTGTTGTTGACATAAGAGATGTAATCTTGGAAGTGCCTTGCAGACATATCGATTGCAGATTCCAAAACATTTGCATGCAGTAATTCACCATGCTAAGAGATGAGCCACCACTTTCTACCCTACCTGAAAATTTATTTATTTATTTATTTATTTATTACATTTTTATACCGCCCAATAGCCAAAGCTCTCTGGGCGGTTCACAAAAATTAAAACCACAGTAAAACACCCAACAGTTTAAAACACAATTACAAAATACAGTATAAAAAGCGCAACCAGGATAAAACCACACAGCAAAGTTGATAAAGGATTAAAATACAGAGTTAAAACAGTAAAATTTAAATTAAAATTAAAATTAAGTGTTAAAATACTGAGTGAATAAAAAGGTCTTCAGCTGGCGATGAAAGCAGTACAGTGTAGGCGCCAAGCGGACCTCTCTGGGGAAATCGTTCCACAACCGGGGTGCCACAGCGGAGAAAGCCCTCCTCCTAGTAGCCACCTGCCTCACTTCCTTTGGCAGGGGCTCATGGAGAAGGCCCCCTGTAGATGATCTTAAGGTCCGGGTAGGTACATATGGGAGGAGGTGTTCCTTCAGAACTTCTGAATTCTTGTCCCATGTACAGAGCACTGTACATTATAAATGGCAGGAACCATGTTCAAATCACAAATAAATGGTTTCAGGTTGTTCCATACCACATGTAATTCGTAACAGAAAGAAATGGCTCCAACTGCAGTACTGTAGATAATCCAGCAGTATTCTTAAATTGTGAGTCTTTGTGGCCTGAGAGGTCAAATTCGTGGAAAACCCCATGTTGCTTAGATCATTAAGGCTGCCAACTAACACTGCTGCTTCTTTTTATAAGCAGCTCATTCTCCTGCTAACCACCACAGTCCTTATCCATTCCTCACTAATCTCTCTTTCTACCTCTGTCAATGCAGTGCAAACTCTAATAAAGCTTGAGGTCCAAAACAGGCATTACTGTAAATCCTCATCTTGCAGCCACATCTTTTGTTCATTTTTATTCTAGAGTAGGTACAGGGAGGTTAAACTTAAAAGCAGCCCTACCTCCCATACTAGGGTCCCAATCTGAACTGAAGCCTCTGTGCTTACTCTAGAGTAAAAATAAAAAGAGGACAGAGCTGCTAGACACAAATTTAAAATAATGTCTGTTCTGGTCCTAAGCAAACACTTTTCTAGCTTGTTCCATAAGTATCATGTCCTCTTCTTTACAATAATAACTATCTCCTGCTTATGATGTAAAAATTTCTGGCATATTTTAACTGCCTTTAGTTTGCCACTTGGGCCTTCCAAAACATTGATGTTAGTGGGCAAATATATGTGGGAAGTTCTCAATCTTGTCTAGCCTAAGTTTGTTTGTACTCATCCATTCCATCTAGACACTGGTTCAAAAGTTCCATAGCCTCCTTAGGATCATCAGAATGGAAAGGAGGGGTAGCACTGACTGTCGTCCAAATCTCTAGATTTCTTGCCCCAGTGGTTTCATGCAGATGTGGAAAAGCCAGAGGGACAAGATGGAAACTTGTAGCACCTCACAGGTCATTGACCATGGGGTGGAGCAGAAGTCCCCAGGCACCACCTTCTGAAACCATTCATTCAGGAACGACCAGAACCACCATAACACCATGCCTCCTATGCCCAACTCAGTTAAACAATTAAGAAGGATTTTAAAAAGGATCAATTGTCTTGACTCTGGGGAATGAAAAGAGACTTGAGGTTCCTTGCATTATACAAGTCATGGGTAACTGAGCATTACAAAAGTCTTGCACCTGGAAGACAGGGCCCCTGAAAATGGATATTTATCAAGCCATCTAAATAGTGCTGAACATTGCCTCAGAATTTTCTGTTGAATTCAAATATGTGTCAAAATTAAAGTAATCTCTCCCTTCAAATATTATTTAATTAACTCTCTCTCTCTCTCTCTGTGTGTGTGTGTGTGTCTAAAGCCTGCGGCCAGCTGTCTTCAAACAGAACAATCTAAAGAATCACATGATAACTTTCACAGTTTAACAAGTTGGCAAGATTACTCAATGCTGCTGTGAACTCAGGAAAAACACTGAACTGAAAGGCATTAACAACATGTGATTTGGAAGCAAAATAGGCCAAACCTGACACTGTAGTGTAAACAGTAACTTAAGTTGCTAGGTGATGGATTTTTAGAAGGAATCCTTTTTCATATTTCATAATAAGCAACAAAGCACCTTTGCTTAAACTTGAACTAAGAGTAGATAGTGATATATTATTACAATAGCAGGTATAGTAACTGATTAGACAGCCCGCTACAACACTATTCCTGGTTGATTATGGTATGCCAAATGAGGAGATTCAAATCACATCCATGCACTGCAATATGTGCTGTGACCTATACAATCGAGCTCTGATGGATCACTTATATACTAATGGCTGCTGCATTCATGGACTATTCTATCCCATCCCATGCATGTTTACATAGGTATAACTTCTGATTGATTCAATAACTTTTTCACCAAAGTATACATATGATTGGTGCCTTCTTCCTTATTCATGCCTTACAGTGCCTTCCAATGGTCGTCTTCTTTTTCCCAGCATACCTGCCCTCTACCACACACACAATTCATTGTATATTTGGCTGTTGGTATGTTTCATCTCCTAGCTTCCTCTGAGGATGTGTTCCTAACTTTTTATAGCCCTAATGGTGGATGTTTTCTTGTAACAGCCATTTTGGGAAAAGGGAAGAAACTAGGCTGCAGATGGGGCTTATTGATCCTAATGAGTTGGTGTTATGATTGGTGTTGGTTGCTCTTTGCCTAATCTCTTTATATTTTGTAAACCGCCCAGAGAGCTTCAGCTATTGGGTGGTATAGAAATGCAATAAATAAATAAATGAATAAATTTCCCATCATGAAGTGGATGCTTGTGTTACTTGAAAACTTATGTGTGTCCAGTTTCTCCATATAAAAAGAAGGACTGGGAAACATTTTGTACTCATGAGTACTTAAGTGCACTGCACCCCTTTGCCTGCTGGGAGAATAGTGGATATTTCGCAGTCAAGTTTTGATATATGGTTCCGCTCCCAGGTGAGGCCCTCCTTTACTGACCTTGGCCTTGCAGTCCCAATTGCAGCAGTGGATTTATGTTCTTACTGAGTTGGTATACATGGAGTAATTGCATATATTTTCATATTTATCTGGCCTTATTTCCATTTTGCTTCCTTTGGCTGTTGACTGCTAGCTCCCCATGACCAAGTTCCAATTTGTCAGATCTTGTGAGACATGGGCACAGTGAGGTAGCCCCAACCTACATACTTTGATATATATGTGCTTTATGCTCCTTTGCTGGATCTTATGTAGTTGCAAAATTAATCTGAAAGAATTCTGGCTATGGGGCAGAGAGGAAAGAAGTGATGGAGAGTAATCTGCAGTCTCCAATGGTATTCTTAAATTATGCAGCTCTTTTGTAGATGAAATATTGCAATGGAGTTTCTCACTATAAGGTCTGAGGCCACTAGCAGCTCCCAATCACCTCAAGTGTGGTTCTATAATTCATTCATTCTCTCACTCAGTGATGTAAAACCTGCTCAGACTCAGCAGGAGCTCTCTAGCATTGCCTTGTTTGCGTGAGTGGTGGGCTGTGATCTGTGCTACTGTAGGAGGTTTTGGGTGTGGGGAGTGAGGAGACCTGTCACTCATCAGCTGTAACGTGGCCAGAGGATGGGGCAGGGAAGAAAAGGAGCCCAAGAGGCAATGAGAAATATTATTCTCATAGTTGCAAATCCAACGTATAACAGATAACGTGCCTTTTAAAAGTACAACTAATTAGCAAGGAAAGCTACAAAAGAACATTCAGAATATTTGGCTATTTTTAGGGGGCAGGAGGGAGCATAACCATAAGAGCATAAAAATCAACTTGTCATGAAAATGACTATTGCAGGCAACATTTATGAAGTGAAAACAATTCATAAGAGAATGTGATTTATACCATACTGGGTGTTATAATCCTGTCACTTCGCTTTAACTTTCAATTAATTTCAAATAATGAAAGGAGATGCAAAAGGATACATATGTATTGTTTAATGTACAAGATTGTAATTAATATAACATATGTTTCAAATTTATTATTATCTATTAAAGAATAAATAATTTTACAGCTTTGTAATGTGTACCTCTTAAGCTTTAAATCACTTGACCATAACTAATAAGCAGTGTAGTATCAAGAGTACTGTAACTACAACCTTAGACTGCACTTTTTGGGAATGTAAATCATCATCAGTTTTAATGCAAAAGCAACAGCAAATCTCTATAATTACTGGGTGCATTTTGAATCACTTTTATGGTTACTGCTCAAGACCCATTAAAATCCAAAACATTGCACTGCACAGGGTATAAAGCTGGAATTATGATGCAGTACAAGCTGTAATTGAAATCCATAAATTTCCTTACCAGTATTCAAAGTTATTTTGATGCCAGAAATTGCTGTCGTGCAGAAATGACTTTGAAAACATTTACTTTGTCTTGCAAAGTGATTGTGGCAGCAGAACCTGTACTCCACTTTGGTGTTTTGATAAGGTAGAAGTGTATAAATAACCTTTGTGATTTGTTTCTAAGCTTATGTTTAACATGAGTGAGTTTGCTGAACCAGAAGCAATGCAGAAATTATACCAATTCAGATTGCCCTATGTTTCAAAGCCCTTTTCATGCTGTGATTCAAAAAAGACGTAAGAAAAATCTAATCTAAAATTTGAACCTAATGTGTGAAAAACTCTATACATTATTTAGTAACCACCCTCACTTAATAGTTAAAGAAAACACACAGCCTAACTTGACAAGATGGTAGGTAGCTGCAAACGTGAAAGTCAAATTTCACACATTTTCACTAGATTTTTTTAAGCACATTGTATTAATTTTATCTTGAAACTGCTTTTCATCATTAGTATATTGTTTTTCATCATTAATATATTGTCTAAAGTCCAGGCATTGACCTTCTTTGCACATAATAATAATCCATGGTTTAGTCATCTCATGGTTTGTTGCTATCTAGTTTATTTTGTTGAGCAAACCCAGCCATACTTACAAACCATGAACAAGGAAAAAATCAATGGTTTGTTCCTGGGTGGTGACTTCTGGATTGTTTAAACCATGGGTGGCTGTTGTGTGTGAATCCAGAACTATGGGCTATTCATGGGTTGTTCTACCAGGTTACAAAGTTATTGGGCAAGAGTGGTACCAGTTCTACAACACTGCAAAGGCATATGGGATACAGGGTGGCAGCGGGTAAAGGAGGGAAATAAACAAACAGCAGGGATTGAGAAAAAGAACCCCATGGTTTGTTTGTCTGCCAGGGTAACAAGCCATGAGTTAACTGCAGGTTAAATAAACCATGGGTTAGCATGATGTGTGAACTAAGTATATGGCTGTGTTCACACATCATGCTAATCCATGGCAATTATGCAAGCAACCTACTGTGCTCCCATCAGACGATCAGGCAAACAAGCTACACAAAGTAATTCATTTCAACACCCTTATCCCTCTTCCTGTAGTCCTCCACACAGCTAGGCAGGTATCCCAGCTTCATTTGGCGTGGGAATAGAGATTTCTTGAAAGGAACAGAGCGACAGCAGAGTTTTTTGAGCAATCTTGCTGAGCAGCTCAACAGGCAATCTCTGAAACCCATGCTAGGACGACAGACAACACGCTAACCCACCATAAGTAAAATGACCTATGGATTCTCAGACCCTGGATTCTCAGGGTGACTTATTTAAAGGAAATAACCCACTGTAGGGGGGTTCTGAAGCATCTCACAGAAAACATGCTAAACCAGCATGGGTTGTTCTGGAAAATAAACCCTTATGGGCTAGCATGTTGTGTGGACCCAGTCACTGTCTTGATTCAAGGAGATATAAAATGGTGTAGCCTTTCTAATAAACGTCTTGGTACATCCTGTCCTAAATAGAGGGAGCACCATGGAAAGTTGGGATAGTTAATTATAGAAATGTTCAACTGTAGAAAGTCAATATTCTATTATGTTGAATACATAGAAGAATGTGATTCTCTTTCAATGCATGTTCAACTTTCATTTCTCTCTCTTCTCTTCACTTCACTTCAATGTTGCCTTTTCTCCCCTCTCTGAATAGGATATATTTTACTGAACTATTTCTCTATGTACTTCTGATACAAGTTAGTATATACAATTGCAATTATTTTTTCTGCCAGGGCTCCTGCACCTAACAGTTACATAACAGGCAGAAATTCAATAAATGAAATGTTCCATCCCTGTATCCCCATAATGGGAAAAGCATCTCTGATTTCTGTGATACAGCTAATAAAAGCAGACTTTTTACCTGCATAAGACCTATTTCTGCAGGGTTGATCTGGATGGTTTCTCTAATATTGCTAGCTAAATAGAAAGAATACTTGCATTTTAGCAGCAGATACAACTACATTAAAAAAAGACTTTTAAATTAGTACTTTAATTACAGCAGCAAATCTTTAACATATATACTAGCTGAAAGTAGCGCAACTTACCTCTGGGTAAGTTTAGGAAGAGAAAATTAATGCAAAATTACAGAGATGTTTCTTCTGTTTGAGAAGGTTTAATATCCTAGGCAGAGCTTGCCCCACTAAAATTTACTTCACACATTTTGCTCCACCAGAGGCTAGAAGAAGAGCTATAACTCTTTAGTTAGAGGGCAGTTCCTTATAGAATATTTTTTAAAGTTCTCTTATAACAGTTGGAATATAGTTCACCTGGGGCAGGGGCCTTTTAAAGAGGGGCACTCATGGTTCAATATTAACCCACACTCAACCACTGAGGGTGCATTAGCATGTTGTGGGAACTCAGACGGTGAGTGCATAGAATTCCATGCAGAAGAGTGAGCGGGCTGGAAGAGAAGAGATGGAGTGTTAGATCTCTTCTCTGTGCCCAGCACAGCTGCCAGATGAAGAAAGGAAGCCCCCTCCTTCCCATCTAAAATAGAATTCAATTCCCCCTCTTCTCTCTCTCTTCCTTTTTCCTTGTGTGTTGTGTCATTTTCGATTGTAAGCCTGCAGGCAGGCACTATCTTGTTTAATTGATTATATGTAAGCCATTCTGGGAGCCCTTTTAGCCAAATAGCAACATAAAAATTCTTCAGATAAATAAATAAATTGCAGTGGGTTGCTGCAAGTGGCAGAGAGCTCTTTCTTCCTCCTCTCTCAGCCCCCAGCGGGCTAATAAACTTTTTGCAGCCTAGCATCTTTTGTGGTCTTACTAGACTGGCATTAACTAATCTGTGGTAGTCTTGCAGGCAGATATTCCAACTTTAAAACTCAGCTCTTTATAAATGGACTTTTGTTGCACCCTGATTCCATGATCTGGGAAGCTAAATCTGTCCCATGACTGATTCGCCCTGCCTGAGTTGAAGATCTTCAATTAGACAAAATCTGGCTAGCTGCTACTTCATATACTGTACCACAATCTTAACCAGAGGTGTGTAAAATAAGTAAGCCTCTATGAAGACTAGAACAGATTTACTGTGCCTCTTTGATACTTTAAATTTCACATGAAGAAATATGTCACCAGCTTCAGGCAGAGAAAACTAATGAGCTGAAGAAAGGATGACAGTCTTCTTCCTCAGCTTAAGATAAGAATATCCAGAGGAAAAAGTTACCCAGTGGCAGCAAGTTATCAGGATAATAACTACTAGGCATTTATTTTATTATTTTTCTTTGAGGTTTATTCTCATACCGTACACATTTCCTCAATTATTTAACATTTTCATTCTCTTTATCTCTATCATCAAAACGGGAATACCAAAGTAAATGCTAGAACACAGAGCCACAGCTTGAAAATATACAATGTTGCAGAATTCACTGACAATTAAAAGATAATTAAAAAGGGGAAAGATGTTGGATAAAATTAATTGTCCTTTATCAGCAGAAAATCCTTGGTTCTTGCAATATGAAATGAACCATTTCCAAGTTGAAAAAGTCTAGCTTTTTTTTTAGGGAATGGTTATACAATCATCTCCTTTGAGATAACTGGATTTGCTTCAGGGTGGTGATGTATATTCTTGTATGTGTGTAGGAGGGGCTAAGTAGTATGGAGCCAAAAAAAAAAAATATCTGAGAAAAAATTCTGAGATTTTTCTTTTTCCCACACCCCCACTCTTAGAAAAAGGTAACTTTAGAATATTATCTGAATATTCTCCACCAATCTCATTTTGTGGCAGCTGCCATTTCCTTCCCAATCCCCTATGTGATGAAGTGATTCTAGGAGCTTCCCTACATTTAGCAAAAAAACTGCACCCTTACCGGGCTTTATTCTTCCAGACTCTTTCCAGGTTTATGATGGGTGGGTTTAGTCAGTGAACATGTAGTTTGGAATTGAAAATGTCCCTTCTCAGCAATGCTCTATGTTCAATGAAATATCACCATCTAGTGGCTGAATTATAGTGCTATGCCAACAATACACACTGTCAATACAGCACCATTAACTGTTATTATTACAGCTTATCTCCGAACTTTTTGAAAGTGGGATAAAAGAGGGAAAGTGCAGTAGACATTCTGAAAGTTGATGATGTCGTGCAAAGAATCTACAAACATCCATGAGTGACCAATCACATGCTTGCAATAAATTGCTCGTGTAGAGAAACTTGAAGTCTGTGGCATTGTGGATGTATTTCCCAAACACACATAATGACATATAAATCCACTTATTACTAAATAATAAACTTGAAATGAAATGCCTCTCAGAGATCATAATTTTATAAAAGGAATTGAATGCTTCCAGCCTAGTCTATATTCGAACAGGTAAAATGCTGTTAATAAGAAATTGCAGCCTCTCATGTCAGCAGTAACTTCATCTTTTATATTTAGATACATCTGGAAGCGTTAGGAGCTCTCCCTCACAGACACACTCTCTCTCTCTCTCTCTTTATTAAAAAACCTCTTCCTAGAAAGCAATCAGAATGGCATAAAAGATATAACTGGCAAGTATAATTATTCTTCATGCTGGTGCTTCACCTTCTGATCATTTGCTCTCATGAAAGAAAAACTGTCCCCTGAGGGTTTTATTATACCCTTTGCTTCAGATGTGAGCACCACTATGACCTTGGAAACCAGGACACTTTATCTGCCTCTATCTACAGGGATGTTGTAGAGCTTCAGAATTTGTCTATGTAGAGGTCTCCTTTTTAATGGAAGAGATTCAATTCAATTTTACAGCTTCTTTCTGATGGCACGAAAAGCTGAATTACTAGACAATTTGTAGACTGAAATGAAAATAGTTTAGTTCAATTTCTGCCTTTTCTTCTTTAATCCCTGAGAATTAGGTCTGTGTTTTGTATCTATCTTAAAAACAGTAATTATAAATTATCTGTTCTTTGCTTGTTGCGGGGTGGGGAGGGGGAAGCGTGTTTTTTTTTCCTTCTCTTAAGCACTGTGCTTTAAAACTTATACATGCATTTCTTTGACTTACAAAGCAGTCCTAAGGGTGAGGATCCCTATCAACTGAATTCTCTAACCTTGAAGGTTTTGAGCTGTGCTATACCTTACCAGCAGGGCAGGAAGAATAATAGATGCTATTATTATTGCTATTATTATTATTATTATTATTATTATTATTATTATTATTATTTTGCCACCCTCTCCATTCTCTGAAAAGGAAACTTCTGTTAGATTGGCCTCAGAGCCCATTTAACTTTTCCTCTGGGCTGGGATCGTGATTGGGGGAGGAGAGGACATAGAATCCCTTGGAGCCATTTCATCTGCACTCACTGGCATGGCCCCAACACGGTATGGGGATACCAAGTCATCTTGTCTGCCTCCTGAGGAATTTGTATAACGAACAAGTAGCAACGGTAAGAACAGACCACGGAACAACGGACTGGTTTAAGATTGGGAAAGGAGTACGGCAGGGTTGTATACTCTCACCTTACCTATTCAACTTGTATGCAGAACACACAAGTGTTCTTTAAAATCGCAGGAAGAAACATTAACAATCTCAGATATGCAGATGACACCACATTGATGGCTGAAAGCGAGGAGGAACTGAGGAGCCTTATGACAAAGGTGAAAGAAGAAAGTGCAAAAGCCAGGTTGCAGTTAAACCTCAAAAAAACCAAGATTATGGCAACCAGCTTTATTGATAACTGGCAAATAGAGGGAGAAAATGTGGAGGCAGTGACAGACTTTGTATTTCTGGGCGCAAAGATTACTGCAGACGCTGACTGCAGCCAGGAAATCAGAAGACGTCTACTTCTTGGGAGGAGAGCAATGACAAATCTTGATAAAATAATTAAGAGCAGAGACACCACACTGACAACAAAGGTCCGCTTAGTTAAAGCAATGGTATTCCCCGTAGTAACCTATGGCTGCGAGAGCTGGACCATAAGGAAAGCTGAGCGAAGGAAGATAGATGCTTTTGAACTGTGGTGTTGGAGGAAAATTCTGAGAGTGCCTTGGACTGCAAGATCAAACCAGTCCATACTCCAGGAAATAAAGCCAGACTGCTCACTTGAGGGAATGGTATTAAAGGCAAAACTGATAATGAGAAGACAGGATACCCTGGAGAAGAGCCTGATGCTAGGGAAAGTGGAAGGCAAAAGGAAGAGGGGCCGACCAAGGGCAAGATGGATGGATGATATTCTGGAGGTGACAGACTTGACCTTGGGGGAGCTAGGGGTGGCGACAGCCGACAGAAACTCTGGCGTGGGCTGGTCCATGAAGTCACGAAGAGTCGGAAGCGACTGAACGAATAAACAACAAAACAATGTCGGGGTTCCAACCTCAGAGGAAGTTACTGCAGAAACCTCCAACAGTGGCTGATAGGAGGCAGGAGTGGAGCTCTGACTTCAGATAAAAGGTCAGGTCTCTGTCTAAAACCTTTGAAGAGTTTTTCTAAACAATCATATAATATAGCCCCTGACATGCCATCTAGGGACCATAAGACTGCCCTGTTAGTCTCATAAACATTTAAAGCTAAATGTTTAATTGGTCACTTTTTAAAAAAATATATTGATAAACACCCTGCAAGTTAGAATAAAACTTGGGCAGACTTCATCAATGTAAAAAGCAAAATAAAAATAAATGTAACTCGATTAAGTTGATTTCTACCTTAGATATTTTTAGTTCATCAATTTGTTCAGTTTTCCCTTCTTCAACAACATAGTAAGGTTCCATTACATCAGGCCCTATATGCTGCAACTGACAAAGCTGGGGTGAGGAAAACTCACAAGGTGATAATACTGTATCAGTCAGCTTTTCTATACAAGGCATTTATTGTGCATTGATCATTCTCTACTCATGGCTGTTTACTAGTTCTTTAGACAATGTCGTAACTCTCCAGTTTTGCTTCTGTTGACAACACTTTTGGTGAGATGTATTTAAAGTAGAGTGCAGTATTTTTTTCTGAAAGCAAAAGAAAAGGATTTTTTACTTGTGCATTTGTGCTATTCTCCTATACCACAGTGTCACCTAGAGGTTTGTAGCAGAAAAGCAGGAAAGGAAACATTCTTTGTGTGGTGCTCTAACCTCAGTTCTGCAACAAAACTTAAAGTAGATCCAATGGATTAACAGCCTCATGTTGAAAATCCCAAAGGCAATAGGTATAGTGTAGCTCACAAAATTCAATGAGTTTTAGTAGGAATTTGCTGGTTTTCATTGAAGGTGTGCCTGGGGCAATTGGCTATGTGTCACTTGCCATGATTAGGAAATGAGGAAGAAAATAAATTAAAGATATTCCCCCAAACAAACTTGTTAGCAACATTTTTGTAGTCTATGCAATGTTCATATATGTTAAAAACACAACAATGTGAAACCACTTGTGACTATTACTAATATGGGGAACTCAAACTATCATACCATTTTACACAATAACTAGCCAATTCTATTATCATATTTTATCATCAGAGTCAAGACTGAATGCTCTGGGTTTAAGCTTCTTGTAAATAAAGAGGAAAACACTCAGAGGATTAAAAAAATGAAATGTAACTCTTCTGCCTTGTATAGTCTCAGAGATTATTTACCTGACAGATTTATTCTTGGTGTTCATGCCTAACTGGCAGTCTAGCAAAATGAGATGATATGTTAAATGTGTGAATGCATTTCATTCAGCTATGGGGAAATGGGAGCTTAATCAGGATCAAAAAAGAAACAGACTTCTACCCCCACCCCACAATGCTGCAATTCCAGTGAAAATTGTCACCCAAACTGCTATTTGAGCCAGAAAATTAGCTGCTGTTGGGGAAAAACAGCAGCTTCAGGTGCAGCAGGGGGGAAATTTGCATGGACCACAGTGTGAAGAGAAAGTTGAACATCCTGTGCCTGCATTCCACAATCCTGATCCTGATCTGCCCTTCCTTCCCCAGAGCTATTGTTTCCTTCAAAATATGTGTTAAATGCATTCACACATTCAACACATCATCTAGTTTTTTAAAAAAAGACTCCTTGGGCCATGATACAAAAGATAGACTAGCCAAGTAATAGGTTGTTCATTAATTTAGTACATTATGTTCCCTCTCCCTCTCTCTCGTCTGTGATTAACTGCAACAATAGTAACTTGGATTCCAGATATATAGAAGACAATGTACAGAATGGAAGTTTTACTATAAAACATAGCCCACAGAGCCAAGTTAATATATTGCAATGACAGCGTTTTACAGTGTTTTACAGTAGTGCCAACAGTGTCACTACAATTCTAGTGTATGGGAAGAGTGGCAGATCTGGAAAGGTTTTACACATCCAGTACATTCTGGTGCAAAATATGGCTTAAAATAGCATGCCTGTACTAAACATAGCACTGCCATGATATTTTAATAAATGGGAATCTCTACAGAGTACACAAACCCCCACAATTTGTCAAGACACGTATATCATTGTATGATGTTGCATTATCCTAGTCAGAAAGATTGACCCAGATATGCTATTTTAAAAATAGCTGCCTAATTTAAACTGACCAAGCAAAGAATATTTCAAACTTGAAGTTCATTCTTTACTCTCCATTCTTATTCTCACCAAGCACTTCAGGGAACATGACATCACTATTTAGAAATGAACAAAGCCCATAACCCTGTTTGCAATTATGACATTCATCAGTATGGAAGAACTCTACAAAGCATGTGTTTTGCATGTTTCAAGAAAAGTAAATGTATCGCATTTTAACATTCTTTGATTATGCCCAGTTATGCCAATGGAAACATAATATAAATAGCATCGAACTACTAGGATGACAAGGGAAGAGAGGCTTCTTTCTTTAGATGTTCTTTATATTTTTCAATAGTTGATTTAAATGTAGTATAGAATACGCAGAGTGGTATATTTAATAAATTGTAAGAAAGAAGAGGAAGGAACAGAGTTATTTAAAAAAGATATCAGTAGGAATATTAAAACTTCATAAATGTTATGCAGAACTGTGCTAGCATTTTGGTTAGAAAATACTGGTTTGGATGCAGAATTGCCCAGAGAAGAACTCTATGAACCGGATGCTCCTACTTCAGAAGCAGGGGAGGTGATTTTTGCCAATTTCTCTTGTCCCAGTAGTCTCCTGCTTAAAATCTGCTTCAGAAGATTGGGGAAACAACATGGGACATGGTGCTGGAGTCTGCTAAAGTACACTGCTTTAGAAATGCAGACAGATTTTTTTCATGTAGGTACATGTCTAAAGAGACAGTAATTTGGATTTGTTTCATGCTTTCGTGTTTATTTGCATGAGTTTCAATTTTCAGTGTTTGCTCTCTACGTTACTTGATCTACGTTACTTGATTTATGGACAATGCTGTGAATGCATGCAAGTACAATGTCATATATGCCTGAGTGACATTGTACTTGCATCCAAATAGTTTTTTAATAAATATATGTAAATCCCCATTAATTTATGTTTACTGCAACCAAACTGAAGTTGAGATGGGTTTTCTTAATATGTGCATCTGTTTAAGCAATTTTATTTTGCACGTTCTCTGTACAATTCTCCATGGAAGAAAAATTGAATAAAGTTCCACATGAATAGGTCAGGTCAGGTCATTTACTTCAATTAGATGCCATAATGAAATTTCACTAAACTATTAGATACTAGGCAGTCCATATATGAAATAAATAGAATGCTTAATTTCTCTTGACATGTCTCATGGTTATGCAATAGTGACTTACTTATACTGACATTAAAAATCCCTGAGTTCCATTCTGTTTTAATTATTTGGTAGTCATTTTAGTAATTCTTCATTGCCCATATAATTAATTAGTCATTAGCTGTGCAAAGTCCCATCACTGCTATTTTTGAAATACAATACAGAATTGTATGCTTTGATGTAAAATGAAACTGTGCTCACCCTACCTTGATGGTTGACTACCAAAGTTCATTGCCCACCACACCCATATCATCTCCTTTATTTAATATCAATCTTTGATCTCTCCCATTCAACACACTATTTTTAAGAAAAGACATATCCCTTTCCAGTTCATCTGAACTGTCTTGAAAAAGAATCCTTATTGCACTAATGTACTTTTGGAAATCCTTTTATTTCATGTCTTGCTCAAAATAGAACATAGCCATACCAGTACAATCCCCTGGATGCCTACCTTATGAGCCCATTCTATGCCCCTGTTCATGTTTGTGAAATACCTGGTCCTATCAACACAGCCTAGTTGTGCTACTGAAACAGACATCTGACACAGCCAGTTTGATAACATTTGGAGCCCATTAAAATGAAGGATACGGGTTCCTTTAAATGTGTTCATCCATCCCTAAGACCTATGGAGCCACACTCACAGAATCAAAATAAAGAAGAAAGGTCTATATCCTAATCTTAGGAAATATCTATTTGTTCCCCCATCAATTAGCTTATGCTGGTGTTTAAGGTTTTGTTACTTTCAGTTTTATATTCTGGGGGATTTTCATCTTGTCTTTAACCCCTTATTTTAATATTGGTTCCATCTATATCCTAGACATTTAACATTATTTATTTATAGCATTCTTGTGGCCTTCCTCCAAGGAAGTCAGGGTAGCATACATAGTCCAAAACATATTCTTCTTACACATTTTTTTTAGATTGGGGTTTGCCTTCTTTTTAAACGTGTCTTGCATTTTTTTTCTACATAAGAAAATATTAAGGTTGCAATCCTATGCAAACTTTCTTGAGAGTAAGCCCTGCTGAATGCAGTGAGCTTTATATCTAAGTAAAGCTTCTTAGCTTGCATTGTAAATTAGTGTTCTACACTGTGACAGTTACTTATACAAACAAACGACACATTTTGTTTGATTTGTATCTGTAACAGTACATGGAAAATTCTTCACTATAAAATGCCACAGCCCCTGTGGAAGAAGGAGAAGGAAGAGGAGGAGGAGGAGGAGGAACAGGGAGAAGGGGAGTGGGATGAAAAAACGGATTCCACTTATGCAAAAACTCCATATGCAAGAACTCTGTGGGCAATGAGGTATCATCCCAAGCCTTAAGACCAGCCTTGGTGCAAACTGTCCCACTGCCTGAGATGGGAGAGCACACGTACTGCCACCATACTACTGTCACACTGCTGTCGGCCCAACCACAGCACACACCCTGCCCCCATCCCAGTGCTGCCATAGCATGATCTCCTGAAACACCCCTCCCACAATGCCTAGCTCCAAGGAAGGACCCCCTCAGAGCCAGCTCTCTGAAGAGCTGCACTGACTGCTTCCTCGAGCCAAAACAGCTCTCCAGAGAGCATGCCTGATTTCTGGCTTTTGCTGAGAGGATTCTCAGTGCAAGCCAAAGGGAAGGTAGTGAAGAGTGAAACAGACAGTGAGCAACTGTTGAGGGAGCCCCACTGGCAGATCTCTCTCTCTCTCTCTCCCTCTCTGGCCAGTCTCTGCCACAGTGGAAGAGTGGAACTATCAGGACTCTCCAGAACACGCACTAGTATTGCCAAGTGGCCAGTTGCTCTGGATAGCCCTGCTGGCCCGCTCTGCTGCTGTGGCAATTGCTATGGTGGAAGAGCAAGTGACAGGGCTCTCGGGATCACCTTCTGGAACCAATGGCAGCAGGCCCTCCAAGTGGGAGAAAAAGGAGTTTGCAGTTCACTGCTCCTCCCACTCCGCTGCCTGAGGTGGGGCATTCACTTCACCTCATGGGAGGACCAGCCTTGCTTTACTTGCCATATTTCTTCTTAAATACATGTAACTCCATATCTTTAGGCAGGAGTGGTCAGCCTTCAGCCTTGTTGGATCTACTATGTTTTTTAATAGAACCCCAATGTCCACCAGGTGGGGCACATACAGTGAGAAAGAAGGAATAGATTACCTCTGAGCACTTTCTCAGCCCAAGAATTTGTGATCACCAATAGAACCAAGCCCACCTGTTGCCACACATACACACAATCAGTCCATCCATTCCTGACTTTCTTTTTCAGCAACCTAATTTAGAGAGACACGGGGCCATTTTAATTGTTGCTTTCTTGCAGGGCTGGCCTGAGGTGAATAGGAAATTGCCCCCCCTGTTCCCAACTCAAGGTGCATGGGTATTCAAGACCAGTCAAGTAATTTTGGTGTCTGAGGCAGAAAATCCCATAACTACCTTTACTTCACAGCAAAGATACAACAATAATTATATATCCATTTGTTGTCTTTTCATGACATCAAATATCAACTGCCTTGCTCTGCCTAAAATTAGGGTAGCCATTGAGAGTCAGTACCCATGCCAAGCTACTGCAAATAACCTAGAGATCTACCAGCTCTTGATCTGCCTTCTGCCCACCTCTTTCTTCAGAGGGAATACCAACAACTAAGTTATATTTTCTCTTACGTCATGGGTCCAGACAGCCCTATGCACTCATATATCAATGTGCAAAATACAGAGAGGCAGCTGGATCATACCTGACCCACTGCCTGGGGTCCAGACTGTAATATTACACTAAAATACAATCTAAAACACACCAAATCCAAAGAACCTTAACTACCAAAAGAAGATGCAGTGTGTACAATAAACACTTTCAGTTAAAAACCAGAGTAAACAATTTTCTCTCTTAAAAACAGCAGATAGAACCAGCCATATAAGGAGGGAATTCTATAGGGTAGTGGCCACCACTGAGAAGGCCCTATCTCTAAGGCCCTCAGTGTAAAGAATTTAATGGCTGGCCAGCAAGTAGGGGCTTTTAAGATAAATTTAATGTATGGATAAGTTTGTAATGGTGTTATGTGGTCCTTCAAATAGCTTGGACCCAAACCATTTATGGCTTTGAAGGTTAAAACCAGTGCTTTGGATTGGGCTGGGAAGCACAATGGCAACCAGTGCAACTGGTACAAACCATCTAACCCCAGCAAGGATTTAAGTGGGTACATTCTGTACCAGCTGACATTTCTGAATTGTCTTCAAGCGCAGCCTCATGTAGAACACATTACAGTAGTCCAGTCTGGATATAACTAGTGTATGAATAACTGAGACTAATTTTACTTTATTTAGATAGGAATGCAGCTCTCCTATCAACAAAAATTGTTAAAAGGCGCTCCTGTGCTTCCACTGCCACCTGTGCTTCCACAAACAATGCTTGATCTAGAAGCACTTCCAAGTTGTGAGCTTGTCTGTCCTCACTGAGAAGTTCCACAGCCTCCCTGGTATTAGTAGGTAGAAAACAGATTTAGACTGGTATGCCATCTGCATATTCGTGATCTTGCAGCTCAAACCTCTGGATGTCTTTCTTCAACAGTTTCAGGTAGATATTAAAGAGCATGAGGGACAAAATGGAACCTTGTGGTATCCTACAGACAAAGCCATGGGGCAGAGCATTAGTCCCCCAGCACCAGCTTTTGAGTCTGATTGCTGTGATAGGCTTGGATGGTATCAAAAGTGGCTCAAGGATAGCAAAGAGTTTCTCACACCCTCTGTTCGTTCTCCAACGTAAATCATCCACCAGGTCAACCAAGTTTGAACACAGACTGGAATACATCCAAATAATCAGTATCCTTCCAGACTGCCTGGATTTGTCCATCACCTGCTCTAGAAATGTGCTAAAAAATGGAAGTTCAGGTACAGTTTTGCTGAGATAATGCGAGATATTCTTCCTCAACCTGGTGCTTTCCAAACGTGTTGAGGTGCAACTACCATCATTCCCAGCCAGCATGATAGGAGTTCCTGTCCAACACATCTGGAGGGCACCCAAGGTGGAGAAGACTGGTGTAAGTGATGCAAGGTAAAATGCTTTGAATGCTTGCAATGCGCCGTATAAATACTAAGCATTATTTTCAATTACTAGAAATAATAAAGCCAAAGAAGTAAAATATTATATCTGTTGATGAAGCAACCAGGCACATTTAGCTGATTTATGTTCAGTATGCTGAAACTGTTATAGCCCTGTGTGCTACATTTAAGGTAAGTATGCCTTGCTTTATTCACCAGAGTAATCTTGCAGAAACAAAGTGGAGTAGGGCTTGTCTAACAACGTTAGTTCAGTGTTCTCCATATGAAAAATGTAAGGAATGATAAAGAATCAAGAGGAGCAATATTTCTCTAATTTTCTGGACAGTGTCCAAATAAATTTCCATAAGACGATATTAGTGGAAGAAACATAAACTTGAAATTGCAAATATCGTTAAATTCTCCAGTCATAACAAATAGCAAAATTTTATCAAGGAAGCATATTCTTTATATCTTCAGTGACATTTTCTAAGACAATAGCAAATTTTGTTTCAGTAGAAAGGTTGCATTTATTTTAAAATAAACCTGCAGCAGTTTACTTTATGTGGCTTTATGTTGTAAACATACCTATTTAAAAATAAAATAAATTGCCTTACACTGCATAACAGATAATTTGTTTCAAGAGGTGATTTATTTGCAGAGGATGCAAGAGTTCACACACTTGTCTTTGCCAATTCATATTAGACTTCCAGTCCATTGCCTGTGGTTTGCTACTCTTATCAGTAGCTATTCCCTGACAAAACCAATCTATACATTAGTGTCATGGGATGAAAGCGAATACTTTGTTCCTTGACCACTGAATCTTTTTCATGATTTGATACACAATAAGCTATTCCTACTAGATACAGATTTGCATGGTTGAGGCATGTGGGTGTGCTTTATCTTATTTTTGTATTCAGTTCTGACATACATTTGGAAACCAGCATGGTTCTTCCTTGACACCTTCTCATTTAATCTACAGCTTTCATAATATGAAATGGCCAACATTGTCAATAGCACACCTCCATTTGGTGAACAGTTGCTTGATAGGTTGACACTATTGTTTTTTCCTACGTGTTTTAACTTCCAAATGCATGCATTCATCTATTTGCATTTAGAACTGTTTTTGCTGCATGCTGGCCAGTCATCATCCACTGTGCTGTCTATGATGACTGTGAAATATCTGTTTTGTGAGCTCAAAGCCCATCTATGAGAAGCTTATACTATTATTGAATTACATTACAGACACCAGATTACAGATAACAATTTCACCTGTCATCCACATAAACCAATTTTGCAGCGAAAATATATTTAAGTTTCTTAAAGCTATTCAGATAACCAAAAATAAAAAATGGCCATCATCCTGTTGTCTGCTCCTCTTCCAAAACATGATTTTCAAAAAGGCTATGAATTCAAGGCAATTACTGAGTCCAATGGAAGCCTTTGTGCTTGGAATTTCCTTTTTTTAAAAAAATAATTAAAACAGGTATTGACTATCAAGAGTGCCAATGCCTCCTCTGAGGCATTTAATATTGACCTCTTTGCTCACTAAAAGAGAACAAACATGGACCATCACACTTGGCTAAGATTCTATGCATGCTTCCTTGGGAATAAGTTCCACTGAATTTAGTGCCACTTACCTCTGAGTAAACATGCATAGGACTAGGCTAAAAGTTTCCCTTCATTTTAGAAGCAACTGAAAATCCATACTGTACTACAACTTTTTGCCTCTCACACTTTCAGAGTGTCATGGTATTAAGAAGAAATTTCTCAAGACTTTTTAATAAAGGGCTTTGTGTCTTCACAGACTGTTTCCCTCCATCAAGATTTAAATGGAAATAATAAGCAACACATCACCATTGTCACTGCCATCCTACTGTCACCTTGTTTCACAAGTATTCCAACAGTAAGCACATGTCACTAAAAAGCTACCTAACCAATATATGACACATTTACTATCTGTACGATACTGAACAACTCTCCAAAGATAAAAAGTATTCTGAATCCTCTCAAGTTCTGTAGTCAACTTAACACCACATGGCTGAGACGTTCTAGCCTGTCTTTTCTTTTAGCCAACTCCTCCCCCTTGTATGCATTTTTCAGCACCTCATGTACAAGAGCAAGCAAATCCCACTCTCAAACTCCAGGAAAACTTAGAGCAAGTAAAGTCAAGGAGGAAGCAGAAAAAGTCCAGTTCCCTCCCTTTTTGAAGAACTTGCCTTATGTCAAATGAGGTATTCCAGCAAGGAAAGCAAGAAGAGTTCATTTGAAAAGGGAGGGGAGGAAAGAGGCACAGCAGCATTGCCGGCGTCCCTTACCTTGTTGGAGTAGGGGGGCTTGCTGAGATTGATCCCATCCCGGATGAGTTTATCCCTAATCATGATTTTCAGTTTCAGTTTGGGGTAAGTAATCAGCTCCTTGCTGCGGGGGCTCACTTTCCTGGGGACCCCCCTGTTCCCTGGAGGAGGGCGGCGATGCTCTTTCCAAGTCTTGGCCTCGTATTGCTCCACCAGGTGGCTGGTGTAGATCTCGGGCGAAGGCAAGCCCCGCTGTGGCGGCTGAGGCTCCAAGGTGAAGTACAGCCCGGCGTTGCTCTCGTCTTCCTCTTTCAGCCTCTGCACGGCTTCGAGGAGCCGGCGCCGGTGCTGTGGCATCGTGACCCCGATGGCATCCAGGTCTGGGTCGCCGATTTGTTTGCACACCTCCAGATCGTCATAGCCATTATCCACAAAGGACTCGGCGTACTGCGAGAGCTTCAGGGTCTTCAGCCACTCGTAGACTATGTTGGCGCACATGATGGAAGGGGAAGGGAGAATTAGGACCACACTGCAACTTTTGAAACCCTGGGCAGCAACTCTTGCGGAAAAAGAAACCCCCGGGAACAAAATCCAGATGTAAGAGACATCAAGGGAGGAAAACGCTGAAGCCCGCGGTCAGCAAAACACCATCCCCCGGGGAGAAATGAACGTTAAATCCCAACGCAGCAGCAACAGCGGCGGCAAATCTCAGGCGGTGCTAAACGAATCCTCTGGCTTAGTCCCTCTTCTCTTCAGCTGTCTAACCTGGAAGCCTCTGGCTCTCAGGAGGGGTTACTGGAGCGGCCGTCCACCCTCCGGAGCTCCCTGCCCGCTCCCATCTTCACCATGATCTCCCCGGGCCAGGCGACTGACTCCCTTTGCCAAGTGCTCGCGCTCAAGGCTTTCCGGGTGCTCTCCCGTTTTCCTCCGGTAGCGTTGCTTGGGGCTGAGTTTGTCTCCTAGCCGGTCTCTCACCTTCCTTTTGCCCCTCTGTCGTGAACGAAGCTGTCTGTTTACTGTACGCTGAGCTGTGTGCGCGCCTACATTTTAATCTAGTAGCACCACGCTAAGGTGGGGAGGGAGGACCTTAAGACGCTCTCCCGGCACTCGCCTGCTTGTGCAACAGCCTCGATGCCTGCTGTCCCTTCTCATCAGTCTGTGCAAAAAACGATGGCTTCAGACCTCCTCTCAGGTCCACCCTGCAAGCCGGCTGCAATTTCCCAATCCTTCTTTTACGAGTCTTTTGCCCTGCTTCTCCCTCGTGTCGGGGGCGGGAAGCAACGGGCGTTCGTTATGCACTGAGAAAAGGCCAGCAATTCAACAGTTTTCCAGGCTCCTGCCTTTCCTACTTTTTATATTCCCACCTTGCTCCTCGCGGCTCACGGAGAAGGTGCGTCGCCATGCCACTCTCCTTAGTCGGGCTAATCCTTCCCGAGGGAGGGACCCACCAAAAGGTGGCTGCTCGGCGTATTTGGTGTTTTAATACTGCCAGTTCTGTGTTAAAGGAGAAGTAACCAACTGGTGAGGAGAGGCAACCAAACAGCAGATCTCTCCTTTCCCCTGTCCTGCAATAAATGCTAGAAAAGAGTAAGGGGGACCGCCCCCAACCAGATAGTACCTCGCCCCACACACATAGGGTGCCTTCTCCTGCCACCTCTGGGGGATGCAGGAAAGTGTGCAAGCAAGAGAAGGTAGTGGCGGTGGCTCCTCCTATCTCCTCTCCTTTGCAGGGTGGGTTGTGCCCATGGTGCAGTTGCCCTAGAGGCACCTGCTCAGCTGCTTCCGTCCATGCATCACCTCTCTCTTTCTCTGGTGCAGAATGCAGCCACTGCACTTGCCCACCAGAAGTCTCCCTCTAAGCAGCACAGTGGTGGGGATTCTGCCCAGTTAACCAAATCTTTCCTGCTGTACCACCCATAGGGAGTGGATCAGCCTTTGTTAATCCTGACAGCAAGGATTGGGCAAGTGACTTTCTCCAATTGCTCACCTTCCCCCACCCACCCTGCAATGCTCTGCTTGCTCATCCTCTCTCTTTGGGCAGTGCAGCAGGAAAAATTGGACTTAGTGGGGCCACCCACATCACTCAGCCTCTTTCTTGCCCTTTCACACTAAGTGGTGCAGTGGAGAGAGTACAAAAGGTGGTTGAGCTTTGGAGAAGCAGGTACCACCTCAGTGTGTTTACTTATCTCAGTGAGTAGTGAAGAGAGGATTGGGCCCAATCCCCTCTCCCACTCCATCATGAGGAAGATATGATGAGGTGGTCGCTTCTTCAATGAAGAGTCCTCTGCATTGTCCAGAGATGGTGAGCAAATGGCCCAAAGGCCTTTCTCTCTGTGTGTGTGTGTAACATTGTGGGCCCAATCCTCCCTGCTTGGTGCTCAGAGTGAATGAGCAATAGAAAAGAAGTAGGAGCAACTATGTCCTTCTCTTGCTTGCACAGCTGTTTGCTAAGCAAAGCTCAGAAGGAAGAAGAGGCACCATGAAGGGTGGGCGACTTAGGGGCTTCCCTCCTCCTGTTCTCCCACTGAGAGTAGGGAAGGCATTATAATTGACTGTTTATTGTTTGATTGTCTCCTTACTAAATCGTTTGCTTTTCCTTCAAAATAGAGGTTGCAGTGTTGAACACCCTTCTTTCAAATATGTGTTTAACCGGCGGTCATTCTTCCTAGGGTGACCATATGGAAAGGAGGACACCCAGGGTTCCTGTATCTTTCACAGTTGTATAGAAAAGGGAATTTCAGCAGGTGTCATTTGTATGCATGCAGCACCTGGTGAAATTCCTTCCTCACAACAGTTAAAGCTGCAGGAGCCCTGCCTGCTTTTGTATCTGGTCACTTTGGTATAACCTGCTGAAATTCCCTTTTCTGTACAACTATTCAACATACAGGGGCCCTGTCCTCTTTCCCATATAGTCACCCTACCCTACTCACAACTTTCACTTGAGGTGGGGAGAGGAGCAAGATAGGAGACGGGGAAGGGAAGTCTGCAGCTCTTACAGTTAGCGGAGTGATCCTGTCAGTCCTCCGCCATTGTTTTTACTAATGGCGCCCGTTCGTTCTGTGTTTCTTGGGGTACAGGAAAGAGGAAATGAACTACTCTCCTGTTGACTGTCCCTGTGGTTGTTTTCTTATACAATTGTCGACCATTACTTCTCTTTCAATTGCCCGCCCGCGCTTCTCGGCAGAACCCTTTCCTTTTTGTTCGCTCCTAACCCCGTCAGCCCAATCGCTTCGTTGCCTAAAGCAAACCAGCCTTCCCACAACTTTTTCGACTTTGAAGGGGAGAAAAGCACACAAACGAACCAAAGGTCGTCAGGCAGAACGAATGGAAGTTTCTATGACAGTTGCGCAAGCAGCGTTGTTCAGGGTACTTCTGGGGGCCTCTGAGGGGTGAGGAAACTTTACAGCCGCCGCCGCCCTGGCCAAAGCGGCGGTGGTGCCGCCTTTGTCAGCGCAGGCACAGACAGCCGCGTGGCGGCGGCGGCGACTGTATTTGCCCGCCAGAATTTCTGTGCGACCACGCCGAGTGTTTCTATGGCCGCCCCGCTCTCTGAAAAGTTATTTTCCTGTTCTCTTGCCCTACTTCGTTAGAAAAAGAGAAATATATTGGCTCCTCACTCTGCCTCCGCAAGCAAGTCACTGTATATGAAAACTGCGGCTGGCCCTTGCTTTCTTCCCTCCCTCCCATCCCAGTTGGGATAGTAATAGCGAACATTGAGGCTGTTCGTTTTTCACGAGGAGAAGCTGAGGAAGGGGAAGGCTGTATCTACAAAAGCCTGTAGTGATTTGGGTGCTTTTTCTGTCTCTCTTGGAAATGCTCGTGAGACGTGCGGAGGTGGTTTCTTGCACAACTAAATTTTAGAGGGTGGCGAGGTTCAGGTAAGGCTTCCTCCTGAAGGGCCGCTAGGTTGCCTTGTCGCAGCGGGGACGGCATAAGAAGCAAGCCGGGGCGCCGCTCGCAGCTCTCCCCCTCCCCCAGCTCTCCTCGGTTTCTTTCACTAACTCTGGGCTCGCAGCGCCCCCTGACGGTCTCTGCTGAAATGTAGCTCTGTCTCTTGCACACCAGCGTCCTTTCGGCAATTATGAATGCCGCTTGAAATATATCACGCGTTTCCTACACAGACAGGGCTTCCGTAGAGGGGCGAGGAAGGGGAAGAAAGCATGATGGAACCATGTATGGGTGATAGCTGCAATCCAGTGACATTGATCCATTTGCACCTCTCACATTCAATGGGCCATTTATTTATTTATTACATTGCGATACTGCCCAAAAGCAGAAGCTCTTCGGGCAGTACACAAATACAGCATAAAATATACAATATAAAAGTTTAAAATTCAAAACTGCAGTATAAAAATAAAACCAGAATAAAACCAAGCAGCAATGCAGAGATTTTAAATAATAATAACATTTAAAACGCAATTCCTTGAGTGAAATTTTAGGAAAGGCATGGGGAGAGCATTATTATTATTATTATTATTATTATTATTATTATTTATTACATTTAGATTGATAGCTGGAACAGGGAGGTTTGAGCATATAACACCAATTCTGGCCCGCATGAATTGGTTGCCTATATGTTTCCGAGCCCAATTCAAGGTGCTGGTTTTAACCTATAAAGCCCTACATGGCTTGGGACCGCAATACCTGATGGAACGGCTCTTCCGACATGAACCTACCTGTACACTGTGCTCAAAACCTAAGGTCCTCCTCTGAATGCTTACTCTGAGGGAAGCTCGGAGGATGGCAACAAGGGAGAGGGCCTTTTCAGTGGTTGCCCCCCGACTGTGGAATGATCTCTCCGATGAGGCTCGCCTGGCACCAACATTGTTATCTTTTTGGCACCAGGTCAAGACTTTTCTCTTCTCCCAGGCATTTTAACAGCATTTAACAACGTTAAGTTTGTTTTTAATGGACCCCAAAATTGATGTTTTTAAATGGATACTGTTGTTTTTATACTGTTTTTATGTTTTTGATGGTTTTTAAATTTTGTATTTTTAATGTTTACCATTTTTAATTGTTGTAAACCACCCATAGAGCTTCGGCTGTGGGGCGGTATAGAAACGTAATAAATAAATAAATAAATAAACCTCCCCATAGCCAAAGCTCTCTGGGCGGTTTACAACAATTAAAAACAGTGAACATTAAAAAGAAATATACAAAATTTTAAACCATAAAAAGCATAAAATACAAACAAAAACAGACAATATCCATTTAAAACAACTATTCTGGGGTCAGTTAAAAAAACTCAGTATATGCTGTTAAATGCCCAGACAACATCTGGGAGGCTATATGATACTTCAGGTTCCCACATCCAAGGCCAGAGTCAGGGCTCAGGCTTCAGAGCCAGTTCCTCAGCCTCTCCCCTGGCCCCTTGCAGCCTGCACTGAGATAAACACATCAGCTGCCTCTGTGAGTTCATAGACACCGGCTCAGTCAGGAGGGGAAATTGGGCATGCCGGTGGGCAGGGAGGAGAGAGGAATGGCTTACAGTGTATCCCCAGTCCTTCCCGGCCTCCTTTCTCTCTCCTTCCCCGGGCACCTCAGCTAGACAGGGCGAAAACACCTAACTAGCTAAGTTGTAAAGTGCAAGGCCGCTTGGACCTCTTGCTTTTTTGGATATTTGCAAGCCTCCGAGTTTCGAGTCATCTAGTATCAAGGGTGGGTCTAATAGGATTGTGCCCTTAACCTCAAGGACACTTCTACCTGTAACAGGCCGGTGCGTTATCAAATAATTTGATTGTGTTTTAATGGTGGATTGAATCAAGCCTGTAGCCAGGGACGGGTTGCCCCCTAATTTATTTTACAAACAATTTTTTAAAAGTTTACCATTTTGTCTTTAAAAGGCATACAAACCAGACAAACTTCCTCTCTGCTCCCCCGTTTTAGGTTGGCTGCAGACCTGGATTAGATCCAGCAAAATCCTCCCTATATGGAAGGTCTTGTTCAATCCACGGGAAGTTTTGGACCTGGATTGGATCCAGCAGAGCTTTTCTGTTGGGTGATGGGGGGGGGCTGCCTTCACTGATTCCTCCCTTCCCCTTTGTCTTCCCCCCCCCAAAAAAAAACTGCAGAAGGATGGGGAACTCACTGGCACAGGTGGGGAGGTGGCACTGGGAGCTACAGAGGGAGGGGTAATCAGAGAGAAATATCCTCTCTTCATCCCACTTTCCACCAGTGGGAGTTCCAACCAGAACTCTGTACAGGAATGCTTCCCCAAGTGGAATGAAAACTGTATCAAAAGCAATGTTTTTGTTATATTTGTACGTTATTGTATTTATATATTCTTTGTTGTTGTTAGCCACTTCAGCTGTTTAGGAAAGACGTGATATACATGTAATACGTTTTTAAAAAATAAACACGGAATTTATCAATAGTTTATAGATACTTATTTGCTTCTTTCCTTGTTTTTTCTTTCTTTTATACATTTATTACTGTAGTTGAAGCTTCTCTTTTTAAAAGTTGCATCCTGGTGTTTTTGTGTTATTGGTTTATTTGAACTAGTTAAAATGAATACTTGGGATTATTTCCCGTGCTAGGATAAAAAATAGATAAGGAGAGAAAATGCTATACACTAGACGCTACTTTCAGTTCAACATAAGAATAAGAACATCTTTAACAATATACGGTCATGTGAAAAAGAAAGTACACCCTCTTGGAATTGTATGATTTTACGTATCAGGACATAATAACAATCATCTGTTCCTTAGCAGGTCTAAAAATTAGGTAAATACAACCTCAGATGAACACATGACATATTACACCATGTCATGATTTATTTAACAGAAATAAAGCCAAAATGGAGAAGCCATGTGTGAAAAAGTAAGTACACCTTATGATTCAATAGCTTGTAGAAGCACCTTTAGCAGCAATAACTTGAAGTAATCGTTTTCTGTATGACTTTATCAGTCTCTCACATCGTTGTGGAGGAATTTTGGCCCACTCTTCTTTACAACGTTGGTTCAGTTCATTGAGGTTTGAGGGCATTTGTTTATGCACAGTTCTCTTAAGGTCCCACCACAGCATTTCAATCGGGTTGAGGTCTGGACTTTGACTGGGCCATTGCAATACCTTGATTCTTTTCTTTTTCAGCCATTCTGTTGTAGATTTGCTGGTGTGCTTGGGATCATTGTCCTGTTGCATGACCCAATTTCGGTCAAGCTTTAGCTGTCAGACAGA
The DNA here is from genome assembly GCF_023053635.1 of Elgaria multicarinata webbii. Lineage (NCBI taxonomy): Eukaryota > Metazoa > Chordata > Lepidosauria > Squamata > Anguidae > Elgaria > Elgaria multicarinata. Next base: position 74,619,916 of record NC_086174.1, read on the forward strand.
TGGCCTCACATTTGACACTAGAATACTTTGGTATACAGAGGAGTTCATGGTCAACTCAATGACTGCAAAGTTCCCAGGTCGTGTGGCTGCAAAACAAGCCCAAATCATCATCCCTCCAACTGATTGACAGTTGGTATGGGGTGTTTGTGCTGATATGCTGTGTTTGGTTTTCGCCAAACGTGGCACTGTGCATTATGGCCAAACATCTCCACTTTGGTCTTGTCTGTCCAAAGGACATTGTTCCAGAAGTCTTGTGGTTTGTTCAGGTGCAACTTTGCGAATCTAAGCCATGCTGCCACGTTCTTTTTAGAGAAAAGAGGCTTTCTCCTGGCAACCCTTCCAAACAAACCATATTTGTTCAGTCTATTTCTAATTGTACTGTCATGAACTTTAACATTTAACATGCTCACTGAGTCCTGAGGAGTCAGAGATGTAACTCTTGGGTTTTTTGCAATTTCTCTGAGCATTGCACAGTCTGACCTTGGGATGATTTTGCTGGGACGTCCTCTCCTGGGAAGATTGGCAACAGTCTTGAATGTTTTCCACTTTTGAATCATCTTTCTCACTGTAGAATGATGGACTTTAAATTGTTTGGAAATGGCCTTATAACCCTTCACAGATTGATGGGCAGCAGGTGATGGTACATCCGTGCATCTCAAGGGCTTGTTTTATGTATTAAAAAAACAACTAGGGATGACTCCCCCCTCCAAAAAAACCTAGGGATGACCCAAATTCAGACATTGGACCAGTCCAGCCAAACCAGGATCTGATGCTACTTGTGCAAATACGTAGGACACTGAATTAAAATTAATAGCAGGGCCCAAATCTTTCCAGCACAAGCTCCTCGACTGATCTGGAAATCTTTTTTACTTAATGGAGGGCAACACTGTTCAGTACAATGTTATGTAAGTACAACACAGAAGCTTAGAGTTGAATGGGATTTACTTCCACGTAGATTTGTATTCACATTTTACTGGGAGTAAGCCTTGTTGAATTTAGTTGGTCTTACCTTTGAGTAGAAATGTATAGGTATGCACTGTTACTATAGCATGCAATTCTATTCTGTGGATCTGCTCAGAATCACTTCCATCTATTCTAATTCTAAATCTATTCTATTTATTTGTAAATGTTAGTTAAAATATTCTAGGGTATACTGTTTGTGCATAGCAATCTATGTATGTATCCTCTGTGGTCAATACTGTTAGCTATAAAAGTCCTGGGGAAACTCAATACTGTTTTTAACTTATTTAAAAGAACAGCAAACTGTGCACTTCCATCGAACCGTGTAACTCTTGTGGGGAAAGGAAACATGATTCTCCTGTGCACTTTTATCAGAGACAGAATCTGTGGGAATCTCAACAGCCCTAGGACCAATGGCCTTGAATGTACCATTTGCAGAACTCTGCAATGGCAATATTGTTTGTGTGCTGTTTTTTCAATGGAATCTCAGTGAATATATCTGCTTCTTTTCATATTCAGCTATGCTAATAGGCTAAAGCAATTTGAGGCCCTACTGCATTCCAGAGGATATTGGAATAAATTGATTTAAGCACAATATAAATTAGATTCTATTTGGCTCCTATTAGTTTGCTCTCCTACACAAGATCTTTTATTTTTCTAAAGCAGGGGTATCAGACATTCATTAATTAAATTTTCCCTGGTGAGATGTTGGAACTGCTTTTGCAGAGTTGCAAACTAATAGGCAAACACTGAAACTGGTAGAAAACAATTGCAATCTAATTTTAAGGAAGACTAAAGCTTTCAAAAAATATTAAGAACATAAGATGTGCCATGCTGGATCAGATCGAGGGTCCATCTAATCCAGCATTCTTTTCACTCAGTGGCCAACCAGCCATCAGCCAGGAATGAACAAGCAGGACCTGGTGCAACAACATGTTCCACAGGAACTGGTGCACACAGGCTTACTGCCTTGGATACTGGAGGTAGCACATAACCATCAACCATATTGTTTGGTTGATTTCAAGTAATTGTTGATTCTCATTCAAACTGCCATGTCACATGGCAACTGTACACAGTCAGGTTACAACAGCAGTCATCACTGCTTTCTACCCACCCTGCAATCTGTACTGAATTTAAGACACCAAGTTATTTTCCTATTTAATTAGGGTGACCATATGAAAAGGAGGACAGGGCTCCTGTATCTTTAACAGTTGCATAGAAAAGGGAATTTCAGCAGGTGTCGTTTGTATATATGGAGAACCTGGTGAAATTCCCACTTCATCACAACAGTTAAAGCTGCAGGAGCTATGCTAGAGTGACCAGATTTAAAAGAGGGCAGGGCACCTGCAGCTTTAACTGTTGTGATGAAGAGGAAATTTCACCAGGTTCCCCATATATACAAATGACACCTGCTGAAATTTCCTTTTCAATACAACTGTTAAATATACAGGAGCCCTGTCCTCCTTTTCATATGGTCAGCCTAATTTAATCAAGCTTTGAATGAGCAGTAATTGGTGTACATTCAGCTTTCTATTTTAGATTCTGTGGTTTTTTTATTATTGCTGTTAGTCTTACTGTTCTTCTGAGTTTGTATTGTGTTTATTAATTTAATGTAAAGCATCTTAGAAATTTAATTGAAAGTTGGGATACAAAGGTTTAAAATAAAAGAATCAATTCACTATCTGAGTGTTTATCAGTGCACGTAAGTAGTAAGTCCTACAAGTTCTCAGTGGGCACTTGTAGGACTTACTACTACAAACAACCTAGAACAGTCATAGAGTCCAGTAGAATTTGAAGAAGTTGATACTTTATACAAGGCAATTTTTGGACAAGTTATACAAAGCGGCTTCAGGATCTTTAAAAGCTATTTTATGTCAATAACAATTACATTTTATAAAATAATTATTTAAGATATTCTAAATTCATTATTGATTTTAAGTTATTAAAAAATCACAAAAATATTAAAATTTTGTTCATAGAATGTAACTACATTGTATAACTCCTTGTGCTTCAAATAATCGATAGTGTTTACTAATTAGCCTTGGAGCATATCTATCTTGGTAAGCAAACCTGTGATGATAACAGTCCAACTATTTGATCCTGAATGTTTGTCTAAGGTGTCAGAGGAAAGCCTAATCAGTCTCCCTACATTGACATTATACAACGCAATAGGTGTCACTGAACTCAAGAACCTATAATCCATAAATATACCAAAAGTGGTTTTGTTTTTAGAACATGAAAACGTGGGGTGTGAAACTACCACCAATCCCTTTCTTAGGCTTCTAAGAATCACTCTTTCAGCCTTTTCACCATAATTATGGCGTAATTAAGAATTATTCCATATTCTGCCATATCAGCGACACTTATCAGAGAGCTCTGGCTATTGGGCGGTATAGAAATGTAATAAATAAATAAATAAATAAATAAAATTAAAATGGAATTAATTTATTTTATTTAACTTTGACTATTGGATGGTATAGAAATGTCATAAATAAATAAAGTATAGCTGTTTTAGTGGGACAGATCTGGATAGCAAAGTTCTGCTTACCATGCATACAATATTCTTTTGGTAGCTGTTGATCTGTCTTTGTTGGGTGACTTTTCTACCTGAAATGTATTCCGGATGTTTTCTTTGCTTAAGAATTTCCTAAGCATCATGGCAAGCATTTATCATGACACAGAATGTTGGTTTTCCCCCTTCCTTATTGTATTAATTGGTGTTACAATTTCTCATTGATGTAGCACCATTTATTTAGGCAACCTTGACACACAGGAAAAGCATGGAAAGATGAATCAGTCAGTATAGACCAGCTTTCCCTAACCTAGTGCATTCCAGATGTGTTGGACTGCATCAGGTTGGGAAAGCATAGAATAATAGAATAGCTGTAGCTGCCTCCCCTTCCTATTGATTTACTCCAGTTGAAGTTTAACCCATATATGCTTGTCATGGGGCTGCTGTATCCTCCCTTCTCTTCAGTGATGTCATTAGTTCTGGGACACAGAGGAGCATGACATGAAGTCTGGCATTGGCTGGAGAGAAATTGTACGGATTCTCCAGAGACTGAATGAAAAGCACAATTCTTACATTCCTTTCTTCTTGCTCTCCTAAATTATTCTTGCCATATTTTGAAAGTTGTTTTTTTCTGGCGTGCATGCATGCATAGTGTTCTGCATATACATTGATACCACTCACAATATCTCCCAGCAAGGAGCTTCTGCGCTCATTGCCTCAAGTTTTAGTCTTTGTTTTTTAATTATCCTTTTACTTGCCATTTCCCACCCCCCAACTATTCATATGCATTTATTATTCAGAATACTGATTCCTTAAAGCAAAAGGTAAATTTAAGACCTAGAATAAAATTGTGTCAGTTAAATGATCTAATAGCAGCTTAGCTGTGCCATTGACAGATGAACCAAGGCACAAGATCTTCTGATGCCAAAAGATGTCTGCTCAGAGTCTGCTTTGGCCAGTATCCAGGAAAAGGGAATTCAATAACTGGAAAGCCTTGACTGAGATGCCTACAGGCTTGATACGTGAATGATCTACTCAAATCTACTTTCAGATTATCTCAGCAGTCATTTGAGCTCTGGGACTTGTGAAGTAATACCGTCATATGCTAAGCACATTTATTTTAACCACAAACACACACAGTGCGGTTTGATTATGCAGAAGAGATTCCAGCTCAGCAAGAATATGTTCCAGGAAAAGTTGAGCTTTGGGATCTCTCTCTCTCAAGACCATAAACGGGTAAGGGGAGAGATGAATTCTAGACATCTGTGTAGAAAACAATGGGTCTGTTTGATATTAAGAACATAAGAAGTGCCACGCTGGATCAGACCAAGGGCCCATCTAGTCCAGCACTCTGTCCACACAGTGGCCAGCCAGCCATCGGCCAGGGATGAACAAGCAAGACATGATGCAACAGCACTCTCCCGCCCAAGTTCCCCAGCAACTGGTGCACACAGGCTTACTGCCTCAAATACTGGAGATAGCTCATAACCATCAGGGCTAGTAGCCATTGATAGCCATCGCCTCCAGGAATTTATCCAACCCCCTTTTGAAGCCATCCAGATTGGTGGCCATCACCACATCCTGTGGCAGTGAGTTCCATAATTTAACTATGCGCTGTGTGAAGAAGTACTTCCTTTTATTTGTCCTGGATCTCCCACCAATCAGCTTCATGGGATGACCCCAGGTTCTAGTATTTTGAGAGAGGGAGAAAAATGTCTCCCTGTCCACATTCTCCATACCATGCATAATTTTGTACACCTCTATCATGTCTCCCCTCATCCTCCTATTCCCCCCAAGCTAAACAATCCTAGTTGATGTAATCTTTCCTCATAGGGGAGATGCTCCAGCCCCTTAATCATTTTAGTTGCCCTTTTCTGCACTTTTTCCAGCTCTATCATATCCTTTTTTAGGTGTGGTGACCAGAACTGTACAAAGTATTCTAAGTGTGGTCGCACCATCAATTTGTATAAGGGCAGTATGATACTGGCTGTTTTATTCTCAATTCCTTTTCTTATAATGCCTAACATGGAGTTTACCTTCTTTACAGCGGCCGCACACTGAGTGGACATTTTCATCAAGCTGTCCACCATAATCCCAAGATCTCTTTCTTGTTTTGTCACTGCCAGCTCAGATCCCATTAGGTTATATTTGAAGTTGGGTTTTTTCCCCCCAACGTGCCATCACCTTACACTTGCTTACATTGAACCGCATCTGCCATTTGGATGCCCACTGTCCCGGCTTGGAGAGATCCCTTTGGAGCTCTTCACAATCCCTTTGTGTTTTAACAATCTTAAATAATTTGGTGTTATCAGCAAACTTGGCCACTTCACTGCTCACTCCTAATTCCAGCTAATTTATGAACAAGTTGAAAAGAGTTGGTCCCAATACTGATCCCTTTGGGACCCCACTATTTACTTCCCTCCATCGGGAGAATTGACCATTTATTCCTACTCTCTGCTTTCTGTTCTCTAACCAGTTACTGATCCATAAGAGGTCGTCTCCTCTTATTCCATGACTGCTAAGAGTCTTTGGTGGGGGACTTTATCAAAAGCCTTTTGGAAGTCCAAGTAAACAATGTCCACCAGATCACCCCTGTCTACGTGTTTGTTGGCACTCTCAAAGAATTCTAGTAGATTAGTGAGACAGGGCTTGCCTTTGCGGAAGCCATGTTGATTCTTCTTCAGCAGGACCTGACCTTCTATATGCTTACTAATTTTACCTTTAATAATGCTTTCAACCAATTTACCTGGAATGGATGTCAAGCTAACCGGCCTGTAATTTCCCGGATCCCTCCTCCCCACCCCCCCGGATCCCTTTTCGAAAATTGGTGTTACATTGGCCATCTTCCAGTCCTCTGATACAGAGGCTGAGCTTAGGGACAGATTCCATTCCTGAAAACATCAGTTCAGGCACAGGCATCTGTCCTGTATCCTCTGCAATGAACACCAATGCAAAGAATTCATTCAGCTTTTCTGCAATTTCCCTGTCCTCCTTTAGTACTCCCTTAACTCCATTGTCATCTAACAGTCCAACTGCTTCCCTAACTGGTTTCCTGCTTCCAATATATTTAAAGAATTCTTTATTGTTGGACCTGATATTATTAGCGATGTGCTCTTCAAAATGCTTTTTTGCATCTCCTTTGTGCTAGCTTGTGCTCCCCTTTATTTTCCTCACTTGGGCAAGACTTCCGTTTTCTGAAGGAAGCCCTCTTTTCTACAGTAGCTTCTTTGGCACTTCTTGTTAACTATAATGGTGACCTCTTCAACTTGGTGCTACCTTTCCTAACCTGTGGAATACATTTTAGTTGAGCTTCTATTATTGTCCTTTTGAGTAAGCTCCATGCATTTGGCAATAATTTAATCCTCTTGATTCCCCCTTTCAACTTTCTTTTCACTAGTTCCCTCATTTTAGAGAAGTTTCCTCCTTTTGAAGTCAAGTGTGAATTTGTTGGATTTCCTGGGCAATTTCCCACTTAAGTATATATTGAATCTGATAGCACTGTGGTCACTGTTACCGATTGGTTCAACAATATTTACATTTCGTATTAGGTCCTGGGCAGCACCACTTAGGATTAAGTCCAGGTTTGCCTCCCCTCTAGTCAGTTCCATAATCAACTGTTCCAGGGCAGTCATTTAGGACAACAAGAAATTTAACCTGTTTGTCATGACTGGAATATGAATTCGTCCAGTCAGTGTGAGGATAATTGAAGTCACCCATTATTACAACACTTCCTTGTTTGGAGGCCTCCCTGATTTCATTCTCCATCTCAAGGTCACTCTGAGCATTTTGGTCTGGGGAACGATAGCACGTTCCTAGCACTACATTAGTTTTGGGGCCCTGCATTGTCACCCACAGCACTTCTGTGGAAGTCTTCCCCGTTTAGGTATTCTAGTCTATTTGACACAATGCCCTCTTTGATGTAGAGAGCAACACCGCCCCCAGTATGCCATTCCCTATCCTTCCTGTAAAGTTTGTATCCAGGGACGACTGTATCCCACTGGTTCTCTCCATTCCACCAGGTTTCCGTAATGCTCACTATGTCCAGGTTCTCCTTTGAAACCAAGCACTTCAATTCTCCCATTTTGGCTCGGTGTCCCTCCCTAGATGTCTCTGCCGTGTCCCTTTTTTCCTGTTGCACTTTAGCCTCTTTGATTGGCTATCATGTTCTATCCTGTACTCATGGCCTATTTGCTCCCCTTCTACATTGGGACAATCAAAAACATGTTCAGATTCATCTTCATATGATTTAACCTGAACCAGATGCTTCCCAGCTCCTGTCAGTTTTCCCCCAGGATTTGGTTTAAAAGCTGCTCTGCCACCTTTTTCAGATGTTTAGCACCAGCAGTCTGGCTCCATTTCGGTTTAAGTGCAGCCCATCTCTCTTGTACAGGCCTGGCTTGTCCCAAAACATTCCCCAGTCCCTAACAAATCTGAACCCCTCCTCTCTGCACCATCGTCTCATCCATGCATTAAGACTTCTCAGTCTATCTGGCTCTGCTTGTGGAACTGGTAGCTTTTCAGAGAAAGCTAGCTTGGTGGTCCTGGATTTCAACCTCTTGTCTAGCAACCTAAATTTGGCTTCCAGGACCTCAAAACTACATTTCCCCACATTGTTGGTACAAACATGGACCACGACAACTGACTCCACCCCAGCACTGTATCCGCAACCTTCGCAACAGGCCGGCAATTTACCATGCGGTCTATATGCCCATCACAAACCCAGCTGTCTATGTGTCTGATGATTGAATCTCCCACTACCACAAGCCCCATCCCCCCGAAGGCACATCCTCGGTGCGAGAGGATATTTGCACGTCTCCTGAGGAATGGGTTCCTTCTAAGGGATCGTTTCCCTCTTTCTTGATACCCTCATTCTCCGTGACTGCAGAGGAGCTGTCCCCAAAGGAGTGGGACATCGCTGTTAGGTCCCTGAAGGTCTCAATATCGAGGCCCTGATACTAGCTCTATTCAGAACAATCTGATAGCAAACCCTAACAATACTATTACCATGGGTTTGCCCTAAAATAATTCTGAATTCTGGTTTGGGGTTGAACAAAGGAATGTTAATAGCTGGGATATTGAGGTGATGTCTCTCAATGAGCACTAACCCTTAGAAGGTTGCTTCTTGATACAAAGGTCATGCTGGAATGTTCTGCAAGAACGTGAGCCATTAGGGCCCAGAAAAGATGAGTCATTCTTTTCCCCCTTTCCTCCACCAGCTGCAGGGAAGTGCTGACTAAGGTCTGTGGGTCTGAAAGAAACACAGTAGAAGCCCGGGCAGTGAGACAGAAGGGAGATAGCCAGTTTTGAATTCTGGGGGCTGCCTAGATAGTGCAGCCATCACAAGGCTTTCTCATGAAGCTGTGACATTAAAAAGTTGTGGACTTCCCCCAACTTCCCCCCCCCCCCCCGCCCCAGAGAGAGGCGAGTATGGTGCATCTGCTATCTATCCTCACTCCAGAGTCATGGCGGAGGTGTTCCTGCGCGGATGGCGACACTTGATTGGCCACTGTCTGCCTGGGCAGGGGGCGTGCCTGGCATGCCCACGGCTGCTGGAAACGTCAGCAGCAGGGAAAGTGGACCTGGCCTCAGTTATGCATGCCCTAGTTACTGCCAGAATAGACTATTGTAGCCTTACCCAATCTGGTGCCGTCCAGATGTTTGTGACTACAACTCCCCACATTTCTGACCATTGGCAGTACTGGTTGGGGCTGATAGGAACTGAAGTCCAAAACTTCTGGAGCGCATCAGGCTGGGGAAGGCTGGGATAATGAAATGGACTCCATTTGAGGTTCTCTTTAAAGAAAGTTTGCTGCTACAGAACACAGCTGCTTGAGTCCTTGCTAGTGCAAAATGGTCAGTCCTATACCAGCTACTCTGGCGTTAGTTCATTTTTAGGCCCAATGCAAATCACTGATTGTGAACTTCAGATGTTTTGTGTTCAGATTATTTGTAGGATTGTATGAACCTGCTTGTGTTAAGATAATCTTCAGAGGTCTTACTCATTAGTCTGCCACTAAGACCAGTAAAGTTAGTGGGTACTGGAAATAGGACCCCTATGCTATGGATTTCCTTTTCAGCAGAAATATGGCTGGCCTCATCTGTGGCTCCTTTTAAGAGGTTTATTTTATTTGTTATTTTTTATAAACACACACACAGAGACACACACACTAATTTGCTCTCCCTGGATTTTATTTGAGACTATTAATGGTATGTACTGTTGATAGGTATTTTAAAATTGCATTTAATGGTAACTGGTTTGCTTAAAGTAGTTGTTTATATTTAATATTATTTAATGAATATATTTGATGCTGTGTTGTTTTTATGCTGTAAGATGACTAAGAAATAGATTAAATACATAAATACACGAATGAACAAATGAATACATGTAAGATTACAGGTTCAGCCTTTAAAGCCCTAAAGTTTGGGATCAACAGTTTGGGACCAGCGCCAGCATATAGAAAAGACCACCTGCACTCATATCAACTTGCCTGAGCCTTGTGATTGGGTACTAACACCCTGTTTGCTGGGTCCTTCAGCAAGAGCTATTAGGCTGGTGAGTACCAGGCACAGTGCCCTTTCTGTGGTGTTACATCACTTTAGAACTCATTTCACAGGGATAGGTGTGAGCCACACGACTGAATTTTCAAAAGTTTCTAAGTACTTTTAAAAATTCTTACCAGGTCTTGGATGATCTTAGGGTTCATTTAATACCAATTTTATCTGCTGTTTTTTTATTGTTATATATTTTATATTGTTATGTGACTTAATAATTTGTAATTACTATTGGTCATTCTAAGCTGCCCTGTGAGAGCAGAGACCCTAACAAGTGGGGTATTCAATTAAATAAATAATCTTTTGAATTTGAAACTCCAGGAAATTGAATGAAAAAGCTACAAGCATATGCATAGCACCATTTAGCCTGTGGTGAGATGCTAGCTAAATTATTTTGGAATTAGCTGTAATAGCTGTATATGGAGCAAGGACTGAATGAAGCAAGGACAGAAGAATTGTATCTCTTTATTGTGTTACCAGGGGAATATTGCCCATGATTATTCCAATTTAGAATTAATTTTAATTTTTACTTTAATATGGTTGTAACTAGTAATAGAATAAAACGTTGACTTCTTTTGATATGAAATGGTTTCTCAATTTGAACTTTTAATTTATTTCATTTATTTGTCTTTCTGTTACGTTATAATCAAGATTGTGTTTTTAATCTGTATTTTATTGTTAGCTGCCTTGAGCACCATTAAATACATTATTTAAAAGGAATATCTCCATTCACTAGAATGTACACTTTATTTTAAAAAATATAAAGATACAGCACTGAAGCCTTCCAGACTCTTTGCCTCAGCTAGCATCACTTGTGAAGTTGTCCCAAGTTGTTTCATACTCTACCTAAACTGAAGCTGTATCTAAAGTAAACTGTGCTCATATATTGCTTATGGATATGTTTTCAGGTATTTTACACAGAGAGTAGTGTAAATACTGAGTAGAAAAGCTGAGTAGAAAAGCTAGTTTAAGCATCAATGGTTATGAATATTAGTAGTGGAAAGGGAACAGAAACAGTAGCTTGACAGGCACCTCTTACTCTAGAGGTGGGGACCCCAGCCCACACCAGGCAACCCAACTTTTGGAAGCCTCTGGGGAGGTCCCTCCCCATCCTGAAGCCCTTTCCATCGCCTCCCAAAAGAGGCTCTGAACATTCCTCACCTTTCCGCATTAGGAAAAGCAAGAGGCACTCAGAGCCAGCTTCCGTGGGGGCCACCATTTCAAGCTGCCTGGAGTGCCTTGAAGCAGGGGTTTCTGTAGGCAGGGGAGTGCTTTCAAGGAGCCATTCCTAAAGGAGGAGGAGCTGTCTCTTCACTGCCGCTGCAGCACTTCTGTGTATTCAGATAAATGAAGATTGTGAAAGGGCTGTGGCCACAGCCATTGCTATCATGTGACCCCTGAGAAGTTTCCTAGTGGCAATGTGGGCCTTGGGCTGAGGTTACCCCTTATGTTACTTGGGTAATAATTAAAAATGAAGGCTGGAATAATATTGCAATCCTGTCACACTTCTGTGCAGTAGCAGTGAAGTGGATATCTGTTTACATCAGGGATAGGGCACCTCAGGCCTGCGGGGCAAATCCAGCCCTCCAGGGTTCCCAGATGTCCATGCCCCCTTTCCTTGGCCACATCCTCTTTTTCCCAACCACCTGTTCAACAGTACAGTTTTTTCATCATTCTGAAAGGCTGAAATTCTGGCAGTAAAAGCGTTAAGCTACGATATGCTATTTTCCTTTGCTCCCACCCCCTTTTGCCTTTGGCCACACCCACACTAGAATGTGGCCCCTTGAGAGCTTCTTCCAAATTGCATTCGGCCCTTGGGCTGGAAGTGGTTCCTCACCCCGATTTACCTGAAATAATCATTAAGAGATGTATTCTCTAGCCTAACTAATTAGATGCATTTAGATTTTAGAAAAAGTTTGTAATTTGACAACACTGTCTAATTAACACCAGGTGCTTAATGAAACTCTAAAGACCTGTGAAAAGCAAAAGGTGTTAAAATATTAGAAGAGATTCTCAGGAGAATTTTCAAAATGCCAGATGAGGACAATACCTCAAACTAAATAATGATGATGGACAGGATCCAAACCTGTGTAATTTTATCTACAGAATGGTGGAGAGGGGTGAGGTTTTCGGCTGTGTGGGTATCAAGCCACTCTGGCAGGGTAGATGAATTGCCATTGATGTCTACTCCATTACAGGTTTGCTTTTAACCAGTAACCTTCAGACTTAATTTGGCATTCTTAATTTGGCAAACTTGTTTAAAATGAAATTTTACAGCACCTAAGACCATTCAATTATTCCTACCCATCCACCCATATTCCACAGAAAACACATAAAATACATTCTATTATCTATTGTAGCATTCTGGAAAATCATGACAGATGATTACCAACCATGTATTATTTGAAGATAACATTCTTCCTTGCTCCCATAACTCAGTGAAATGGCACAATAAAAAAGACAACTCAAACTACAAATCCATTGTTCAAAGAGAAGTATTTCTTGGACCAAAATGTGTCCTTTATTAAATCAATACATTGTACTGAAAGGGAGAGGAGAGAGATATCTTCTATGAAATTGAAAGCCCTTTTTCATTTTCGTCTACAGAACAAAAATGTTTGTAGCAGGAGCTGTGCAGAGATGTTTATGCTTTTCTGTTTACCAGCCATACATCATAATCTTTTGTATATAAACAACATCTCACTATGTGAAAGTAACATTTTCCTTTTCAGCTAACTATTCAACAGCCTCAGCGTATGTCTGCTGCAAACTCCAGCTGGGGTGTGAATATGGCATTATTCCTATAGTTCCAGTCCTTCCAGCTTATGTTATTGATTTAACAGTCCGTGCATTGATCCAGTGCTGTTGGCACTATTCAGATCCACCTCCTCACCGCTTTTAATTCTGATGTGACCTTGTGTAATTCATAAGAGTTCAATACTACTTTTATTGAGGTGAGTGTCCAAACCACCTTTTTTCTTAAAGCTCAGGCCCAACATCACATTTTAAAAAGAGTTTAATTCTTGTTCCCTAGAAGTTAACTAAAGACTTCTTTAGACTCCAATTCTAAAGCAAATTAAAACAACTACTATTGTATTGCCCTGGTGTTGACCATCTGGTACACAACCATTACAATAGTCAAGATGTACATGATCATTTACATTTTAGAGTGGTGCTTTTTAATTATTGATGGAAACTAGTAGCTGATTCAACCACCTATATAAGGAAACAAAACACATTTGCTATGGTGAAAAATATGCTTGTATGGATGTTGAAGGTAGGACTGCCACCTTGTGGCAAAAATATGAATTAGAGGATTTAGGTTTGCCCACAGTGCTAATAATTTGCATATCACTATGAATATAATTTGATATAATCAAATAGGATGCAGGACAAGATAGAAGGGAATAGAGAAATGAAAGGAGGATAAAGCCTTTTGATCATATAAGTACAGACAGGCATATATCATATTGAGCTGTTAATCCATAGGAAAAAACAATTAACATGCATAAATTCAAGAAGATACAAAATAGACAATATAAATATGTTTTTTGGATTCTTTTACTTTAGAGTTGATTATAATTACACTTAGTTCTGATGAGGCTATAATACTAGCTTTCAGCCAACTCTCTCTTGTATACTAGGTCCCTTGATGAGCTCTTTTAAAGGGCAAATCCAGATGCTGCCAATTCTATAGCAAGGTGGCTACCACTAAAAGTGGTTTCCATTTGGTTAGGGCTCCAGGTGGCTACAGTAATGTCTGAAAATTTGGAATCTGAACAATTCTATGTGGGTCACCTATTTGTGTCACAAGTATGAAAATGACAATTATTTTGGAAAATATGATTGCAAGTTCAGGAATGTGCAAATCTTTTTCAAAAATGTAATGCTTGAAAATTTGGGCTCTAGCTGGTTGCACTAATACCTGAAAATGTGTAATTGATTAATTCCAAGTGCAAAGTAGCCCACCAGCAATGTGGGCTTCCAGGATGACATAAACTAATGTTGCTACCCTAACCTCAAAGCCTCTATTATACAAGAGTTATTTTTGGTAATGTCTGATATATGGTGAGCACCAGTTTACTACATACCATGTGCCTGCAACTAAAAATCATATTGTAGTCATTTGAAAAGAAGCGCTCATCTTAGGGTCTAGTTTGATGAATTGAGTGTTGGCATCCTAGCCTCCATCAAACCAGGAGTTTAAAGAGTGTCCAGCTCAGCACATGCTCAGATCCTAACAGACTGAGACAACAGAATGCAGCAATACAGGTGAAGGCATCCTTCTGTAAGGAGCAATTTTTGGACCTCACCAGCAAGAACGTTCTGTAGTGGTGGTGGGCAACATGTGGCCTGTGGGTCACATGCAGCCCTTGCCACCCCCAGTATGGCTCCCATTGCTTCCTAGTAGAACCTTATTGCCCCCATTACAGCTCTCACCACTCCCACTGCCCTGACCCCTAAAAAGGTTGTTGTTCGTTATTACTGTGAGGAAAAAAGTGGGCATAGCATGATGGAGCTCCAAAAGGGACAAATTTATCCTTTTGGTGCTCTGTAGTGCTACAGATGCCTGGTTGAATATGCTCCCAACTCCCCACAGTTAAAGAGATAGATTGCAGTATTCTTGCTGCCTGCTTTTTCTGAACTGCTTTCAAGGATAACCCCATGGATACACTGCAGTACTCAAGCTTCAAATTACAAAGGCATAGGTGAATGGGGGCAAGGACTAAGCTGTCCAGGGAAGTGCACAGTATTATCAGTGACAGTTGATAAAAGCAGCAGGTCCTGTTTTGATTGGCTGTTGTCATCCATTCCAATAACATGTATATTCACTCCCTAAGTGCTTTCCCACTGCTGCCTGGATTCAGATGACATTCAGATGACACTTATTGATCCTACCTCATTGACTTTAGTCCAGTTCAAGTCTCTTTGGTGGATGAGCAGGTATGCATCACCGCGCATTCTAAAAAGAACCGTTGCTTCTTGGCATGCAACACACCTCTACCCAGACATATTTTGAAGAAGGAGAATTGCAAAAAGCCTCAATACCTGCTCCTCCACCACAGAATGAGAATAAATGTCCCATTAAAATATTAACCAGGCCTATGTTCTCCGACAACTAGTTTAAGATAAAGGCCGCTGCTCTTGGATGGTTAGATTATGACACAGGGCTGGCCAACATCAGTTTTTTGGCACTTCATTGTAAAAGACTGTCTTGGCTTCACATACATTCTATATACATCTTAAGCATTACATGGAAGAATATTTTTTCCTTTACCACTTTTAGTCTGGCCTGGAAATGGAATATGACATTGCTAATCACCCTGGTGAATAATTCTCATCTAGTGTTTGACAAGAGCCATACTTCTCTCATTAGCCTTGATATGCACTTTTGATACAGTAGACCACATTATTCTTTTGTATCAACTTGAACATTTGGCAGGTGACTCAGGGTGCGTGCTCCAAAGGGTTTGCACTTGGGACTTAAAGGATCCCTTCAAGCATCCAAGAGCAATTATCTCTGGCCTGAACCAGTATCTGGTGTCTGGCCTGGTCATATGGATGAGGGAGACAGATTGAAAATGTATCCAAACATAGCTTGGAGACATAAATTTGCTTGTACTTTCTGTAACCAAGTCTTATCAGATAAAGGGCCTGGACGTCTTGGACCTAGCACTGCCCTTTGAAAAGGCAGTTGGCGTGATTGCAAGATGTGTCTTCTTTCACCTAAGGTTAATACAGAAATGGTCCTCCTAAACAGCATAGTCCTTGCTATGCTTATTCATGCTTCTGTAACGAGTAGGTTGGATTACTGCAATTTGGGTTGCTATTGAAGGTAAGTTGGAAGCTTCAACCGTTACAGAACACTGCTGCACGTCTCTTAACTGGCCCCATAAGTTGTACGTATATTCAATCTGTTTAACTTAACAAGGATTGCTTAACTTACAATAGTTTTTTTTATTGTTGTTGATTGTGTCTGCTACAGTTGTGGTTTTGATGTTGTTTCCCCCCCCCCCCCTGCTGTACACTGCTTTCAGCTGCCAGGAAAAGTGGCATGAAACTATTTTCAATATATTTTCAGTGGCCTCTGTATGGCAGTTGTAAAAATTGAAGTGGTTTTGAAGTTATGGATGTTTGACACATTCAACCACCCTCATTCCCAGCATTCCTGACCGTTGGCCATGCTAACTAGGGCTTATGGAAGTAGAAGTTCAAATGTCTGAAGGGCACCAGGTTGGGGAAGGCTTCATTAGGTTGAAATTGCTTGCAGAGAGTAAGGTGTGAACCTGGACCTAGCACTGCTCACAGATAACACCTGTGAGATCTAATCATCCAAGCTCCAAAATAGATCAAGATCAGAGACATAGCTATCTCTGTTAACTAACACATGTGCACCAGTTAGGCCACAATATTATGCAAACCTATTTGAGGGTAAGCCCTATTCATTTCCAAATAAACAGTAAACAGATTGTATAGTGATTGAGACATTTGAACAAAGTTTTTGGGGCAAGGCTCATTGTTCTTAGTATTGCTTAAAGTTCTAATAATATTGAAGCATCAGTTTTAGAAGGGTGGTATTTGGCCTTAAATGCAAGTGTACTGCATAGTATTTTATAAGCTTGTATATCAAAATCGTTTGTATAAAATAGCTTGTATAAATTAGTTACTCCAACTTTACCTGGAGGTACTCTTTTTAAAAAACCATATAGCAACACACATGTCCAGCTCCAACTCAAATGTCTTCTAGCAGCCCTGTCCCAATATAGCTGGGAAGGAGAGGCACATTTCACAGTAATTTGGCAGCAGCACACACAAATGAAATAATCTGACACATCTCTGGTTCCAGCTTTTTTTTCTTTTAACATATGAAGAAAATGTAACATTAGCTATGTAGGAATTAAATTTTATTTCACTGTCTTTTCTGTTATGGAATTACT
Source organism: Elgaria multicarinata webbii (assembly GCF_023053635.1). NCBI lineage: Eukaryota > Metazoa > Chordata > Lepidosauria > Squamata > Anguidae > Elgaria > Elgaria multicarinata. The sequence goes on from NC_086174.1 coordinate 74,636,878, forward strand.
GATTCAGGAAGATTAGCATCAATAAGATTGAAGGTTTTAGTCAGGAAGAGGCATGTGTTTTCTCACTTTTAATATTTTTATACATCAAGGCATCTTAATATGCTACTTTTCATGGAGCGACACATTTTTTTCAGATCGATATAGTCAAGGGAAAGATCTAGAACATTTTTGTTATTTAAATATTAAACAACATAGGAAGTCCTGAACTGTGCTCCACATTGTAATACAAAACATGGAGGTGTCGATGGTAGTGGTTGTAGTAGGGAAGACACCTCCCTTGGCCTGCCTAAATGGTTCCCCTGACCATCTTGTTTCTCGTTATTGCTAGTAGAGTCTCTGGTAGGGGTTTTGGTGCATAATCTTAAATAAACAAAATCAATGAAAGTGAAAAACAAATAGATCACTCCCAAATGCACAAATTAAACATATACTGGTGGACAGAGAGGATCCTGGACACAGCTTGTGTGTTTCTTGTAATACTAAGTAAGGCAGACCCACTCTCAAGTAGGGACTACCTTATAACAAGGAAATGATATATGAAACAAAAACTAGGTTTGTTTTGTTTCAGGAGAGTTTTGAATAGTTTATTTTGCCCAGTCAGAGCCCTTCAGCATAATGACACATTCATATACACATATGAACATTATTTTCTGAAACATTAACGTATAGTACATTTTTCCTTTTAAAATACCAGCTGCACAGGTATTTTTTTTATTTACAAAAATATCCCATACTTAATTTTAATGTTATGACATAATTTAGGATCAAGTACATTAAGTAAAATAACTATGCAGTCTAACATTTCCATTTGTAATGGTATGGTTTGCAGTTCATACGAAACTATATTTGTAGACAGATAGATTTGCAACCGTATCCTATGATGCATTTCCCAGTTTCATCTTCAGAACACATAGCGGGGCTCCGCAAGACTGAAATTAACAAGTGGTAGTGAGCAATAAAATAAAAATGAAAAGTACAATGGTACAGAGACTAAGATACATATAAGCTAGAAGTTCTATATCAAGCATGCTTACCCAATGAGTAATGTTAGAAAAATTTACCAATGTTCTTCATTTTTTTCCTCAATGATGCTTGCATAATGAAACAGTAGCGTAACCAGAAAGCAGAATGTTCCTCCTAGGTCTAACCGTATGAGTAACTTAAATACAGTTTATTTACACATTTTTTAAAAAAGGGGTTTAATACAAGACAGTTTGTCCACTTTGAATTACCCAATATCAAATAGGAACTCTATGAATGATGCCATGATTTTATCCAAAATCAAATGCCTGTTAATATGGAAAATAAATAAATAAAAAAATGTAGTGGTCAAGAAACATTACAATTCTTGAAGTTTAGAAAAGATCCATTTATAAGTGCTTTATCAAAAATGCTAATACTGATTTAGTTGCATCTTTGATTTCTATAATCAAAACTATACCTCAAATTAGTTTGAAAATTAAAAATTACAGTCATCTGTGGATTTGAAACAAACATGATTTACATAGGAAATATGTATAGTAGTATCCATGCACTTGGTTTGATTCTTGATGTATGTTAAACAATTTTTAAGTTCAGATAATTCACATGTACTGGACATTTAGCTGTTTACCACCCACCACCCCCAGCTATAAAATTCATTTAACAGGACCTTTCTTTATTTTTGGCAGCAACATCACTAACAGTCACAAAGAAATAAAATTCACAATACTTCACAGACAAATATCTAGACTATGGGAGCAAGTGCAGCTGAGAATTTGCACAGTAAACAAAGGCAAACAATGAGCACTTCTCAATCATTGGGCATACCACAACTACACTACAAGTGTAGTCATATTCTCATCCGTATGCATCAGAGCACTAATAAATAGGATGGTTTATCAGCCAAAGGAATATGCACTTTAAAAAACATTCTGAGGACAAATATCAATCAATGAGTATAAAATATATGCAGAAACAAGAACTTCAAAATACAAAAGGAAAGCTGTAATTGACAAAAACACAAGGAATTAACTTTAAATTTTTGGAAATTTATTTTTTAAGAGCTGAAGAAAATACCTGAAAATTTGGAATTTGAAACAAGAGTTATGTTAAATAGCCATTCACAAGCTGAAGCTATTCCAAAAAGTTTTACAATTTAAATAGAGTATATGTATAAACACTACTCTCCTCTTGGAGCATTTATTTTAGATTAAACCATGGGGTTGTTTTAGTCTAGTTACTGTAGAGCAGGGGTGTGCAACATGTGGTCCTTGGGAAGAATTTGAAGCAGCGGCAGACCCCCCCCCCCTCCGTTTGCTGCCAAAAATCAGCAGCAAACTTCTGCAGAATGCAACAATTGACAAATTTAGCTTGTTTTCAAACATTCAGCTCCTAAAAACCCATTGAAAACCAGTGTTTTGTTTTATCAGCACCACCCCGCTGAATTCCATGGGTTAACATCTACAGAAGTGTGCCCCAAGAAGGTCCGGTGGGGAAGAGGGGGGCAAAAATGGCTTCTGGATCTCCCAAAGTTGCTCATCCCTCCTATAGAGTATTTCTAGTAGGTCAAGATGGGTCAATTAATTACTGTTATCTCGATATGAGATTATTTTTTCTTATTATAAGCTTAATCAATTTCTGTATGTATTACACAAACATTAAGTTCTTTGACAAACATAGCACAAATTATATTTAAAATTAAAAGGTAAGAGTATACATAAACATATTTTAATTTGTTAACAAACTATAATTCTTCTAGCATAATGTATAAATAGGTCATCACCGTGGCTACAATCCAACCATGATTACCTGTGCTTAACTCTCATTCATTTCTAAAGAACCAAAGCATATCTTAATGTGTATGATATTGCAGTTTTGGGTAAGCATTAAACAAATCTGAAAGTGTTTCAGTAATTTTAAAATTAAAAATGCTATGAAATTGTCTTTTGTTCTTATACTGAATCTTCCTGTTTCAGCAGTCTGATCCTGGCAATAGAGCTCAAATATACATATGGACCTCCTGCGCCTGCTACTTATCTGTTAATTTAATGGAGGAAGCAGGTCCATATGTGTAGTCTGCAGTTCTACTTTCACTGGCATGGAAGGCCCTGTCCACAGGAGATTCGTCCGTGCAGAGGATGCACACAGCTCTTTGTATACAAAAAGGCATTTTGCTGAAAGGAACTTTCTAAACTATATTATATACAGATAAAGTGAATTTAAAACTCAGATGTATGTAAAAGGATGAAGTACTCAAGATTGCATTACTTAAAGTGCAGGGAAAAGAAATTCAAGTTTATAGTTCAGATTAGATCAGTGCTATAGAAAGCAAAAAGGAAAAGTCACTGCATCAAAAATCACCTTTGGCTATAGCTTTCTAATATGTATTATCACATGAAGGATAAATACCTGAAGCAAAAAATGTGCAATGAAACTATACAGAGTACAGGTAGAAATCAGCTTGATAACTTTATACTCAATGTGCTATAATGAACGCTAGTGGTGACACACTTTCAGGCTTGCTTTAAATACATGAAATATATACATGAAGTAACATTCAGAAGTTACAATTTGGCAGTTTTTAACTAAAGAAATATGTCTTCAGCTTATAATTAAACATGGTAACATTACATGAAAAGACAAATAGCAGCAGTTTGTTTGCATTTTATCAATATAAAAAGAATAGTTTGCTTAGGCTGTGTATAGATGCTTAATTCTCTGGAGCAATGGCAGCAAATTATCCCTATTATCATGGAACAGCTTGACGATTGTACAAATGTGACTGGAGAAAGAACCTTGCTAGGGCCAAACAACTTTTATTTTTGCAATTCCTAATTTCAGCTGCTGCTTCTAGTCCTATTTACAAGCAGCTCTGACCTAGCCATTTCACTCCCAGGGAAAAATGTATTCCTCTTTCTCTGCCTTCAAAAATGCTAAATGAATACTCAGTGTGTATTCCATATTTGAGGTATTAAAAAACCCCTCACCATTTTAATAAGTCCAAAAGCAATCCAAGAATTGACAGGGTATGCATATGTATGAGAGAAGTTATTGTCACTAACCAATATGTTTCCACAACAGTTCATCAATAAGTAACATTTGTGATAAAGTGCATGAAACATCATACCTATTATAGTAGTGCTGGTAACATTACTGGAGTATTATTTTGACGTTCCCAGGATACAGCTCTAAGTGCTAGAAAAAAAATGAATTGAAGTAGAGATAATCTTTTATGAATATTTTCTCCTGCCACAAAACATGTTTCCCCATTTTGCCATTTTTAAAAGATACAGCCTGGAAAAAAGTGGTGAAAGCATTCGTGTGCTCCTACAGTTTCTCCTGCAGCTACTTGCTATCTCTTACAACTTCAGTGTTACCCAACCGCTGCACATCTTTTCAGGTCCCCCCTTAAAGTGTGCCTGTAGCTCCTTTTAACTGCTTCTTCAGGGCCATTTTAAAACAGTGAGATTGTCAATATAGTCAGAGGAAAAAATGTATGGGACAGGTCCTCACACTCAAGCCCTCCTGGTCAAATCTGAATGGCAACATGCCAACCTCTGTGTTTGTAGAAAGCAAGATTCCCCTCCCCCCCACACCAATGTCAACTGATTAATGCTGTGAACAGCAGGAAACTGGAATGAAAAGGTAAGAGGCTCTTTCATAAAACTTTACCCAATGCCTAAAGTTTCCTTTTTCAAAATTCAAACCCTGAGAAAATTCAGCATAGTACTACTAAGTCATTCAAAACCAGTTTGACCAGATATCAAAGCAGTCCTCCCAAAATGAATGTGTATCCCGTGGCCAGAAACAATCTGCAGTTCTGACTCCCAAGTATTTGAATCATCTGTACACAGCCTTATTCTGATAGTTTGGTCAAACACAATCAATCTGAAATGCCAACCAAGAGGATAATGGTAATTCTCCCAAACATCACACCAAAGAAACTTTATACAAAGTAAATTGTCTTACATGTACAACTATATCGTGCTTCCATGGGATGGACAAATATTGTTGAACTGTTGAATTGATAAAACTGGACAAATGGCACATTTATTTGCCAAAGTTCAAGTTCTGCAAACATTTTCTAGTCAAATTATTTTATTCATGGTATAAAATGTGAAAACACAAAGATATTACAAATGTTTGCTGACACATTCTTTGTGCTAGCATGGGCTTCCTCATTCTTCATTTGTTGTTGTCTGTCAAATACCTGTTGCTTCTGAACGCTAAGCCGCCTTGCCTCAAAGCCTTTTGTCTCAAAATAATGTTGTGGATATACAAGGAGCATACCATTTCTGGAATTTCTCACAGAGGAACAGTGATACCAGTAATTCTTGATTCATTATCAAGTTCCCTTGTTCTGGCCAATTTTTATTGTGGACAAAATCATTATTCTATTTAACTTTTAATTCTATGTTAAAGGAGAGCTCCCCCACCCTTCATTTTCTTTAAAGAACAATAACATTTTTTTAAATTTCTTGGATTTTGTGCTTCTGACTGCAAGTACAAAATATATATTAGACACAATCCAGCCAAAGATAGAAATCAAGAGGTTATTCTTTTAGCATGTGCTCAAGTATCTTCATATGAAATCAATGGGACTTAAACATGCTTAACTTTGTTTGGATTGTGCCATTTGTACACAAGAGAAATTAGTATTGGAAAAATAAAATTACTAATGCACAGAGAATCACAAAGTACAGGTATTACAGTTAGCACTTTAATGTCCAGATCACTTACCATATTTTTTTATTATTTGGCTTATAGATCTTGTTTAGTGTATTCATTTATGTCTAAATAAAACTCAGGTAAATCAACACAAACATCTTTATATATTTTCAGGCAGCAAAATGTAAAAAAAAAAAGTTTAATAATTGCACTCCCTAAACAATTTGCTTTTGGCCTGACTCAAATGTTTGCTGCAGTGATTTCGCTGCTGCCCAAATGCTTCTGTAGGCTCAAGGCATCATATGGTTGCGGGAATATTTGAATGTGCTTCCTAGATAGTCAACTAGTTTTCATGGCACCCTATCCAAAGCTGCACTGCAGGGAGGTGAAAAGCTGGTATAAGTACTTAAATACATTATTTAGCAACCATTGTGAGAAGCAGATTCAAACATACCTGCAGCTTGTCGAATCTCCTGTCCCCACCCCATCCCAAAAGTAATTTTAGTTGCAACCAGGCTGCTACAGTGGCTTAGTTGCATTAAAATTCAAGTAGGTTTAAATCACATTTAGTTAGAAACATGTTTCATTTATTTAAAATTTCCACACTGTGCAAGGCCAGCCAGTAACTATTTTAACCTACATTGCACCATACACAGGGGGGAAAGCTCATCCGAATAATTTGATTTAATAAAAAATAAATAAACTAAGTAATTGTGTACACCACTATTGAATCCACACCAAGGAAATTTTGTTTCGGGTTATACTGTAGTCTGTGTTCATGACATACAAGTCAAACAACCCATTCAATACATGCACAGCACAATCAAGTTTAGGAAAATAAAACTCAAACCTCTGACTGGCCATACACTGGCACTTGTTTACAAATATAGCCTAAACTAGTTAAGACTCTCTGCAAATGTTCACAAATTAATCATTATTTCCAGCTTCCAACATGACAAAGATCTCTTAATTATGTAATTTCCTAAATATTTTTAAATAAATTCTTTTACTCTTATTATGGCTTTGGTGCAGCCTTTATTAGCTAAAAATATACTGATTCAGTTTGGCACATCTTAAATCCCTCCTCTTTTACAAATCTATGTAGGGATCTACCAGTTTCTAATGTGGTAAAATATTGAGGTTAAAGTTTTGTTTTTAGTGCTTTGTTTGGAAAGAATCTATTCTGACTTTAACTTTATTATGTAATTCATGCAGTGAACTTAAATACACTTACATGGAAGAAAATTCCATTCAAATCACTAGGACTTGCTTCCAAGTAAATGTGTACAGGATTCTGGAGGCAGCCTTTTTGCCGATAGCTTTGGCATTGGAATTGTTTCTAAAACTACTTTACTCTAATGCAATTGATAACAAAAAGCTTGCTATTCATCAAGTTGTATCTCAGAGTTCAGAAATCAAGATGATTTCACCTGGCAATTTGGTTTTGATTGGACATGTAAGCTAGCTAAGTATCTGAGAGATCTTATTAAGTGCTTGCACAAATACATTCTGTTAAACACACAAAATAAGAGGTACAGCATGAATTAAACTCATAACCATTTAAAAATATTTTATAAATTGACCCAACTGTATTTGCAAGAAAATAAAAAAATATAGTTGGCTGAAAGATGACAAATGTTTTTTCTCATTATAATAGACATTTTTACTTTTCACACTACACAGCCATAACACAAATGAAAACTTCCAGCATGATGTGCAATTCAATCACTTCTATTTTTACAATGCAAAAGTAACTTATCCTCTTGTTTTGCACTAGACATTGGCTGTGTTCGGATTCACGGCATACCATGATTTATCATAATAGGAATGAGCTACAGCAAGCCCCAAGATTACATATACCCCCTATCCCTTTCTCTTCTGTTATGGGCATGAGAAGACTGTAAATTTCAGCTTTTGATTAACTGCAGTTTAATATTGTATCCAAACCCTAAACTATGGTTAATCTGAACCATTGTTTGTTGAAACAAGACATGTTTAATCTTAACCGTGGTTTATTGAAACAAGCCAACCTCAAACCATAGGTTATGAAGCTACCTTGCTTTTGTTGACTTCAGACAAAACAAGAAGCTGCAGTTAATTAAAAAAATACTGAAGTGAAAGCTTCTGATCTCATCACAGCAAGAGAAGACAAGAAGGGGAAACATGTAAGTCTAAGGCTTGCTGCAGCTCATTGCAGTCATGGTAAGCCATGGTTTATCATGAAGACTGAACATAGCAACAGTATGATGATGCAAATACAAGAATACTAGATCAGGGGTCCAAGGAGAGACTATGTGCATGTTAACTATGTATTCAGGATGGAACTCATGTATTTCCAGTTTGTCAGATCAGAGAGGTGGTAGCTGAAGAAGTCATTTCCAGTAACAGCTATTATGACGTGCTCTAAGGTGGGAAGGTGTAGATCAGCTACTAATAGTCCCTTAAGATGAACAACTTTTTTCTAGCTCTTGGACCCCTGATTTATTGCAACCTCCCACAGGAGGGTGAAACACTGGTAGCAACAACAATAGCACAAAAACTTTTGGCATATGAAATATTAACACAGGATAGATCCTGCATTGCCCCTGCTCATCTGAAACCAAATTTTCCTTTTTGTCCATGTGTTCTCTTTGTTATCAATTCTGTTCCCAAGCTCCCAGTCAGCCCACAGGTAAGACACACATACATACTGTATGGGTGTCAGTTTTAAATATAATGATCCTCAGTTAAAGCTGTATGACTGAGGTAAAACAGTGTGTAATTTGTGCTAGGGAACATCAGTATCCATTGGCTGACACCCTTCCAGTTTCGCTGGTCCTGCAGAAGTTAATGAAAAGGAGATTTTTCTTCAAGGTAAAGTTATATAGATGTATTTGAAAATGCATTGTCAGAACTGGTACCATTTCTTATCTTTGCATTTTAACATCATCTAAAAAGAAAACAAAAACAAAACATAGTCAGGCTTCTGACAGCGTATACAATACAGTTCTTCTAAGGGGAGGGGAAATAATTCTAAGAATAGGGGAAAACCTATTAAGAAACAAATGCCCCTATAAAGTAGAGGAGATGAATAATGAAATGATTAAGGAGATCATGAGCCTTTAGTGTGCTGGCTTCCTCTCTGTGGATCTCCTTGCCTGTGGAGGTTAGGCAGGCACCAACATTGTGTCATTTTCAGCATCTGCTCAAGACATCTCTATTTCAAGAAGCCTTCCTTGATTGACCGGCCACAGTTTTTATTGGTATTCTTTTTAAAAACTTTGAATATGTTGCTTTATTTTTTATATGTTTTAATATAGTGTTTCTATTCTTTTTATCCTTTATTATTTACCGGTCTGGAATCTGTTTAGATGTGGAATGAAATATAAATGTTGTGAATAAATAATAAAAAAATAAAAATCATGGATACATGAAAAATGGATATAAGCTATGTGTCATGTGATCATCACCCAATAAGGATGTAAATTCGGAGAGAAAGATCAAGGTGATCAGCCATTCTCACATTGTGGAAATATTAACCAGAATATCCACACAACTTTCTACAGGGGAAAAAACTCCCATACTGTTAGATCTCCATGAGAGAGTGTGTGAGCTTTATCACACCATGGTTATACTGTACAATTTTGTACACCTCTGTCATGTCTCCCCTTACCCTCCATTTTTCCAAGCAAAACAATTCCAGCTGTTCTAACCTTCCCTCATAGGAGAGTTGTTTCAGCCCCTCGATCATTTTAGTTGTCCTGTTCAGCACTTTTTTCCAAATCTACAATCTCTCTCTCTCTCTTTTTTTTTAGGTATGGTGACAAGAACTGTACACAGTATTCTAAGTGTTGTTGCACCATAGATTTATATAAAGGCAGTATGATACTGGCAGCATTATTCTCAATTAACCATGCCTAACATGGTTAATCACTGCGGTTAACCGAGAGTTTGAACATGTTCAAGAAAGGTTTGAAAACCTTCCTCTTTGATTAAGGGGCCTGGCTAGCTGTTCCTGAGATAGAGCATTCTGACGGTCATTGTGGTGGCCACTACACACCTTATATTGTTATATTCTTTTAAATCCAGTTAAAGTCTTTTATTAGTACTATTGTATCTATTCTATTTTGTAAACTGCTCTATTTTATTTCATGTACAACGCTTTATAAATAAATATATAACCAAGCGCTATATAAATTCTTCTTCGTATTATGATTGAGTTTCCCATTGTTTTTTTTACAGCAGCTGCATACTGCGTTGACATGTACATAGAGCTATCTTCCACAACCCCAAGATCTCTTTCTTGGTCAGTCACTGCTAGTTTAGTTCCCATCAGGTTATACTTGCAGTTGGGATTTTTTGTCCCAAGATGCATCCTTTTAGGATGTGCAGACTTCTACTGTTACTTTCTACTGTTAGTTTTTCCCTACCCTGTGCCTGCTTACCCTTCCCTGTACCTGTTGGCATTCTCTTCCCCTCCTTATTGTTTTACTATGATTTTATTAGATTGTAAGCCTATGCGGCAGAGTCTTGCTATTTACTGTTTTACTCTGTACAGCACCATGTACATTGATGGTGCTATATAAATAAATAATAATAATAATAATTTTATACTAGCTTACACTGAACCACATTTGCCATTTGAATGCCCATTCTCCCAAATTGGAGAGATAATTTTGGAGCTCTTTAAAATCCCTTATTTAAGCACCCTAAATTCTTTGGAGTCATCGGCAAACTTGGCTGCTCACTCCTAATTCCAGATAATTTATGAACAAGGTGAAAAGCATTGGTTCCAAATTCAGATACCTGTGGAACCCCACTATTTATTTCTCTCCATTGGGAGAATTTAACATTTTTTCTACTCTTTGCTTTTTGTTCTTTATCCAATTACTGATGCATAAGAGGACCTCTCCTCTTATTCAATGATTGCTAAGTTTGCTCAAGAGTCTTTGATGAGGAACTTTGTCAAAATCGTTTTGGAAGTCCAAGTACACAATGTCTACTGGATCACCCCTATCTACACACTTATTGACACTCTAAAATAATTCTAAAAGTTTGGTGAGAGAAGACTTACCTCTCCGGAAGTCATGTTGATTCTTTTCCAGCAGGGCTTGTACTGCTATACTTTCAACCAATTTACCCAGAACAAACATTAAGTTAACTGTTCTGTAATTTCCCTGATCCTTTTTTAAAAATTGGTGTTACATTGGCTCTCTTCTAGTCCTCTAGTACAGAGGCTGATCTTAGGGACATGTTGCATATTTTGATTAGAAGATCAGCAATTTCATATTTGAGGTCTTTGAGAACTCTAGGATGAACTCTGGGCATAGTGATTTATTTGTTTTTAATTTATCCATAAGGTTAAGCAATTCATCTTTTGTCACTATTAATTGCACAAGCAGGCAGGAGAGCGAGCGAGTGGCTGGCCATTTCTTGGCCCTGCTGAAAACATGCATTTATTCCATCTAGCCGCTGGCTATGCAGGCGGCTGGATGGAATAAAAAGCTGAGGGACCAAAGTGGTGGGTGCAGCATGTGGACTCACAAGCAAGTCAGCTGGGTGGGAGGTGAGTGGCCGCTTCTTAGTCCTGCTGGCCACTTCATATGGCTGGTTGGACCAAGAAGTGGTGGGTGCAGCCAGTGGGCGCAGCCTGCTGGCTGCCCAAGCAGTCTAGGTGGGCGAGAGGCGTGCAAATGAACAGACGCTTCTTTGTCCTGCTGGCCACCTGCATGCAGCCAGCTGGACCAAGAAGCGGTGGGCACGGCTAGCGAGTTTAGCCAGATGGCTGCCCAAGCAGGTTGGGTGGGTGGGAGGCATGTGAGTGAGCGAACGGAAGCTTTTTGGTCTTGCCTCCGGCCAGCTAGACCAAGAAACAATGGACCCTTTGGAGGGTAAGAGCAATTTGCCACTCTTCCCATGCTCTGCTGGCTGATGCGCCCACATCAGGCTGTTTCATGATAGGGCCAGCCCTGGATCTTTGGGTCACCAGTTACCTACCTCTGCTTAGAATGACTCACCTCATGCGCATGCTTTGAGAAAGAATCAGCACTGGCTAACATAGCTGCTGTTCGTTCTTCCAGTTCTCCCAACTTCTGTCCTCTTTCATCCAGTGCTATCCTGGCTCGTGCCAATTCACAAACTACTCCAGATGCTGCTCCTTTGACCCCTTCAATACCACCAGGACCTGGAATATGTTGGGCTAGGCTTCTTGATGCCTTTCCAGCAGTCGATTCTCCAACTGGTCATGTCAAAGGAAACAACAATCACCAAATGATGTTTAAGGCCCTTCTGGACTGTAAGCTGTCACTAGCAGAATTAGACGGTGGAAGTGATACACTTTGTGATAAAGCTACATGAAAATAAAGTGTTGTGCATATTAAGACTACAGAATGTATTTATCATCAAAATAAGGACAATTAATTTGATATACTTCCCCTAATTATTTTACTCTAATATTAATTTAAAACATATTTGAAACTCATTAGAGGAAGTTAGTACACAAAGTTAGTACTGTATATTTCTTGTCCAATTTACAATAACTAGAAAGTTATTTGACCAATGGCAGGAGCCTGTATGGAAATGTAGCTATGAAAATGAGCTGTAACTGAGTTGGCGAGTGACTGCCAGCCCAAATTGCCTTTGGTTTCATGAAAAATAAAACTGGAAATTGACAGGGCTTTTGGTATTCAGTCATACCACTGCAATATTTTGCCATGTGCATCACTACATTTGTCATTTCACATCTCTTTTCATTTTTATTGTTGGAATAGTATCATAATTCTTATCTGTAATTCTGATGTTGTAATATACTCTCTGTATTGTGATTACAATTTTAATAAAAATACATGATTCTGCATAAGTTTGGACAAAGTTTTATATCCTTAGCATTCATATCTAATTGAGAAAAATGGCTGGATGGGCATGGTGGTGGGTGCAACTATGTGAATACTGAATTAATCTAGCAATAATTCTACTAAAAATAGTTGAATCTATAATAGGTATCTGCAAATTTTATTATTTTATTAGCTCGATTTCTCTGTGACATCTGAACTGGGAGAGGTTGTGCCTATTCCCATATGGTGCCTGGATGTAGTTATGGCTTGGGCGAGGGCAAATAAACTGAAGCTGAATCCTGTTAAGACAGAGACCCTTTGGGTTAGCAGTTCCCAGGTGTGGGAATTGGGGTGTTTTTCCTGTTCTGGACTGGGTTGCAGTCCTTCTGAAGAAGCAGGTCCGTAGTTTGGGGGTGCTCTTGGATCCATCTTTATCACTGGAAGCCCAGGAGGCCCAGAGTGCCCATTACCACCTTCGGTTGGTACGCCAACTCTGCCCGTTCCTGGATAGGGATAGCCTAGTCACAGTGATTCATGCACTGGTAACTTCAAGATTAGACTATTGCAATGTGCTCTATGTGGGCCTGCCCTCAGGTGTGGTTCAGAAGCTGCAGCTAGTTCAGAATGCAGCAGCTAGGGTGCTCACTTAGCTATGCTCACATAACACCTATGTAAAAAGGGTTGCCCTGGCTACCTTAGCTACCGAGCCATGTACAAGGTCATATTATTATCCTATAAAGCCCTAAACAACTTGGGATCAGGATACCTAGCAGACTGCCTTTCCTTATATACAGCCAGATGACATTTAAGATCTTCAGAGGAGGTCTTGCTGGTCATTCCGAAATGAATGGAATGTTTTCATGAAGAACCTCAGCAGAGGGCCTTCTCTGTAGTGGCACCCACCCTTTGGAAAACCCTCCCCCATGCAGTTCAGGAGGCAGAAAATACAATATTTCTTAAATGCCTCCTGAGTGAACCTTTCCACCAGGCTTTCCCTGAGATAGAATTGCTCGGGTATATTCTGGTTTTACGTGGTATTTTTAAACTTTTCTGTCTCATCATGTTTTACTTTACGGTTTTAATTGTGAACTGCTCAGAAAACCTTTGCTATTGGGCAGTATAAAATAAAATAAATAAATAAATAAGTAAGTAAGAAGTAGTAAAAAAGAGGAAATAAGTAATATCTTGAACTAATCTCATTAGTGCCTAACACCTTTGTATGCTTCATTTTATGACTGAACAGTTTGGTAAATTCTGCCTGACTTCTAGTCTCTTCATTTGAACCTTGATTTTTTAAAGAAGTAATGAACTTACAGAGTTCCTCTCTGTCGAGCGATTGTGCACCACCTCCAAACAGGCCTTTGAAGAACCCTCTATTTGGTGCTTCCGGTGTTTCTACTGGTGTGAAGAGTTCACCCAACATTTCCTGTAAAGAAAAGTCATTTTCAGCCGTATCAGAACATTCTATTTCAATTTTACAGCAGAAGACAAACACACTCCTAGTATACTTTCACTATGTTCTAACAATTTTAGGATCGTATCAGTCAATGTGTCCACATAGTTCAACACTGTAGATCCCATCATTTTGGTTCAAACTAAGGCCTAAATCCAATGTACCACTAATGGAAGAAACAGCTATGCTAGTGGAGCTCTGCTGCTTTTTCCCATTGCACAAATATTTCACAAGCACTACTTGACCATTTTGTAAGTCTAATATTGCACAAAAGAACTTTAATTGCAGTCTCCCCTTGCACATAATTTGGAACTTTTCTTCTGTTAGTGCAACACCATTTGCGTTAGCAGAAAGACACTATTGGATAAAATCCTAATTTAGCATGTGTTACATCCATTCTTTGAAAAATTGCTCTAAGACACATGGTGACAGTTTTATATCAGCTTTTTTCAAATGAAAATGTAAGTTGCTTGAAGAAAATGAAAGCTTTAGGGGCAACTTAAATAAGAGATGTTCTTATTTTACTACAATATAGTGCATTATATTAGCCTGTGTGTGTGTGTGTGTGTGTGTGTGTGTGTGTGTGTTCAAATTAAACTACAGCAGCCTTGCTCAATCTGGTCTCCTTCCATCAGCACCAGCTAGCATGTTCAATGGTCAGGAATTCTGGGAAATGTAGTCCAAAACATCTGGAGGGCACCAAGCTGGGGAAGGCTAAACTACAGTATGGAATACAACTGGTAACAGATGCACAGAAACATGCTGATAATTTCTACACTGATAGCAAAAACTAGGATTCATGGAGAAACATTTATATAACTGCTTCATTATGTGCCCACCAACTGAATAATGGTTTAGGATGGGAGCTGGCAACTGCAGGATCTGGGTCAATGTAGGCATCAGGCTTTGCAACTAGCAAGATATACATCATGGTATGTGACATTGATTATCTGTATTAACTCAAACCTTAATGCAGAACTTCTTTCAGCCCAAGGGCCAAATGCCATTTTGGAGGAGCTTTCAGGGGCTGCATTGCGGTGGTGGGGCGGAGTCTAAGGCATAATGGCAAGGCTAAAAATACCCGGATATTTTAGCTTAAAGCACTTACTTCCATTAACTAAGCTTTAGAACAGATAGAAAACTATACAAATGATTGGTGGTTGGGGAAACGAGCCTAGCCGTCTTGGGAACTCTGGACCCCAGGAAGGCTGTATTTGGCCCCTGTCTTCATCTAAGATAGAATGCCAACCCTTCCACCTCCTCCTATTGATGAGTAAAATGTTGTGTGCTGGGAGACCTATCCTGATTCTGCTGCTTGTCTCTCAAAAGCAGAGTCACAGGCTTCCAAGTAAACTGCAACATCTTTGACCCAATCAATCTCAGTATGACTTGTAATGCTCATAGAATCAAATGTAGTTTTCCCCAGGTCTTCAAGATCACATCATCTGGAGTTATTCATAACCTCCCACCAGCAAGCACCCCCTCCCCATAAAGAATTGGCTAGTTCAAGAGTGATTTCCAATTTTTTAAAAAACAGAGCAACATTTTAAATTTTTACCTGCAGATTTTCACATGTTTCTTGACTGTAGGTGATTCTCTGGATTTCGGTAGGCGAGACAAGATACAATGCCTGCCCATTGTTGGTGAAGCAAAATGTTCTGGCTATCCGCATGTTGGTAAGTGGTAAGTAATATACATCCAACAGCGGCCTTAAACTTGGCAAACTTTAGAGAAAAGAATTTTAAAAAAGGTTAAAATGAAATAAAACCTAATCCAAGCTTTTAAAAAAACCTTGTAGGCCTATGCAGATTCCTAGCATGCTTGCCCTAGATGTTCAGCCTGACAGGAAGAGTAAGAACATATAGCACACTTCTGTTTGAAGTCCAGAGCCTCATTGGGCACACAGTAATAGTTGTGCAATTCTTTGTATCCTGGACACTGTACAGGACACCTCTTTAGTGCTTCTAATTCAGGGCACACTCCTTTCAGGGTTGTAACACCAACCTCCTATCACACTGAAGTTAACAGATTCTCCTAAAGGTTATATCAGAAAAGCAGCATGAGCTTCTCTCCTTATAGATGGTCACTAAGAACTATCGCTAAGCCCTACCTGGAAATAGAAAGCACTTCAAAAAGGAAATGGCAGTTCAGAAAAGATGGCCGTTAGCAAAATGATGCTCCTTTAATTGGTAAAATTAATCACAATTTTTCAAACATAGTGGAGTAATTATTGTTAAGCAAGTGCTCCCATTCATTCTTTGTGGCCATGGGATATAGAGACATTGGTGACCTCCAAGGTAAGACCTTCAACCTGTTTAGGGTTTTATATGTCACAAAAATCAAGCCATACATTTCCCCTCAAATTTCAAATGTCATGCTAGGGATGAAATCCATGTGTAACAGTAATTTCCACTCCCCACAAATTGGCCCCAGAGGATTCCCTAACCCCCGAGGGAATTTGAGGGCACTTAGAGGGATGTAAGGTAGAGTCAGAATTGCCCCCTCCCTGTTCTGCTAATGGAAGCTGCTCCATCAATGGAAAAAGTTAATTGGATACTACTCCAGATTTTGTTCACTCCAACAAACATACCAGAATTGACAGCAAGTAAGGAAAAGTATTGAAGTGGCTGGGAATAGTCTGTCTCCTAAATATCAGTCAAGAAATTCATGAGTACCATTTATGTTAAAGTTATGCTGACATTCTAGATGTATAAGCTTAAGTGGTGTAGCAGAGTCGGGGCTTGCAGGGACTCAGTGCTGCTACGTTGGGCATGTCTACACCATAGGGTGAAGAGGAAGGGAGGGGGGACGATCGCGGACTTACCTGCTTCCGCGATCCTCCCCCAGCGTCTTGTCGGCTGCGCGACATCCTGGAAGGAAAGAGTATGTCGTGGCCGCCATTTTTTTATTACAGGGGAGACGGAGCGCAATTGCGCTCCACCGAAAAGTGATTTAAAAAGTAAACCCGAACCCGCTCCCCATCCCCCACAGGCATGGACTGTCCCCACCAGCTCCATGCTCATTTTAAGAGCCCTGCTACTCACGGGGAGGAAGGGACGACCCGCGAGCAGTGGTCACATGATCCACACTCCTTGGTATAGTCCTGGGACTGTGTAAAAATTGGGTTTTCTGTGGTCCCAGATATCCTGGGGAAAGTCCCTGGTTGTCCCGGGGATTCCCTGTGCATCATTTGGACGTGCAGGGACGAACCTGGGATATAGGACTGGTGTAGACATGCCCAGTGAAGTCATTTGCTGTCTCTCAAAGACTTCCCTGTTCCCTCTGAACTTAGCTGCAATCCACACAGTAGCTTAGGAGAAATGAATTTCCCAGCAACAATATATTGTTGCCTGTTGAAATACAAAGTATATTAAGGTGGCCTGGTCTTGAATGGGCAAAATACCTGTTCCGGGTGGAGATGAAAACTGCTAGAACTGATTTGTTGATATGGATCAACATAGCTGCCTCAATTTTTGGTCTCTGTTTGAGGGCTTGGTTGTGGGGACTATAATGATGAGCACCCACATTTAGACATTTACCAACTATCAATTGACCAAGAAATGTCATCAGATAGATATTTAGCATATTATAAGAGGATATACTAGCAAAATATTAAATATCAAGTCCTTACTGGCACCATTCTAAAACTATCACAAAATTCTAAAGCATTCTAAAACTCCCATATGTCTCATCTTTGAACAAAGAAATAAAAAGCTCTTGACAAACATACTCTTCACCTATAAAGAATGTCCTTTTTACCTATGTGTCACTAAAATCTGTGCCAATGCCTATCATTTCAAAAAGATTGGCTTACTTCAGACATCATGCCAAACCATGGCTAAAGATGTTTAACTATGGTTAGTGGGAGAAACTATGGTTGGCTTTTTGGTGGCAAATAAGAACAAGTAATAGTCTGAAGTCGGTCTGAAAACATGGGGTGCAATTCAAAAGGTTGCATAAGCAGAAGGCCACTTGAGTAACTAACTGCTCTCCATCCTTCTTTCCCCTCTCCATAGGCCTCCAGAAAAATGTGGGCTGTGTCACAAGATGCTGTAGAGGAAAGTGGAAATCACCTCAAATCAGGTGGAGGGGCCTTGCACCAGCAGGTAGAATTCAACCTGTTGATACAAGGTTCTTCCACCTGGTTTTGAGTATTCCCCCCTCCCACAACACAGCTGACTCTGGGAGGGCCCCCTTGACCTTCCAGAAAGTCTTTTTGTGGGTGCTGGGGGTTGCAGAGGAAAGCAAAGATTATGTGGGTGCGCAGCCTTCTACTTGTGCAACCTTTGGTGCAAAACTGCTTGTGTGAACTGTGGTTTAGTATAATGTCTCAACTGTCAAAACAGAAAGAAAAAGAAGGAGACAAACAATTATAAACCATGGGTTGTCTTTATGGTTGGAACCTAAAAAAAAAGTCTAGATCCTAAACCTTGGTTAATGCAAACTATTGTTTCATATGATATTTAAATTGAGCCTGTGTCATGGCATAATCCCAAACATAATAATTTTAAACAACACCGTACTGCATTTTAATTAATTAATTAGTCAGACCTCCTACCACACACGATTATATAATTTTTTTGGGGGGGGAAATAACTTTTACTACCAGGTTCTTAAAGAAGTGTGCTACATCATGCAAGCAGGTAATCTACAGGCTGCTTTAAAAATGCAGGTTGGTCAGCATCTAGATTATATATTAAGGAGTGAAGGTTATGATTGCATTTCCTTCTCATCACTTGTACCATCTTCAGTGTGAATTGAAGGAGGCTCTGATCCCATGAACCACTGCAGATGGCACATATGGCAGTGTTACAACTTCTTAAAATCAATGTAAGAAAAAGCGGAGTAGAAATAAAAATACTCAACTATACTTTCAATTTAAATATCTATGTGAACAGATTCAAGCTGCAACAAAGTTTATCCTTAAAATACCGTCAAGATATTTTTCTAAAGTAGTTGATCTATTTTCATCGAACATACATACATTTTCTCCCTTTATAACTTAATACCTTACCTAAAAGTCATTATATGTCCATTGGCACAGAAACAAGCAAGGCAGATACTGTTATTCAGTGCCACTATATCTCCACGAAGGACAAACGAAGTCTCTGTTATATTTTGCTTATAAGTGCAGTTCTGTGAGGGCAGTGAAATAACTTTTGCTTGCTTTTCAGAACATATCACTGCATATTGGTTTTCACTGATTTCCTGAGAGGAGGATGGAGACACTGAGACAGGCCGGCGCTTTTTCAAATTATCCTTTTCATCCTTGTCTTCAGGGACATTGGGTTCTCTCCAGGGTTCATATGCTGGTTGAACTAATGATCCTGTAGTGTCCAGAAAAGCCATTCTCAGGATTGCACCTTTAAGCCTCAGAATGGTTCCTAAGATACAAAAATGTATAGTTTTTCTAAAATCTCTGTACAATCTGAACGTTCAAAAATGTTCAACCGAGTGTGTTCTGTCACAATTCAAAGTGTATTTTAGCATGTACTTAAATAAAATTCCTACTTTGCAAAGCAGTCTAAAACTACTGTTTCCAATAGCACTATACCATGCATTCTATGGTATAGTTTTTCAAGTATTTATACTTGGTATAGTATTTATGGTATTTCAAGACACTACTCTTGAAAAATGGACTTTCTGAACTGGAGTCTTCAAGCAGTACATGTAAGTAAAAACATGTTCTTTTAAGCAAGTATCACACACTGGAAATCTTTGTCAAAGTATACTTCTATACATACATTAAATGAACTTCAAAAATGTGAGGATCTCTTATATTTTAGTCCTTGTTGTTACTGGAAGCATTCAAATGATACCTTTAGCAGTATCTGCTAAAAGTATCTGCTTGGCGTTAATAATACTACCAACTAAACCTACAAAACAGACCACAGATAAGTTTTTTGGGGTACTGCCTAACTCCTTAAAATTGGCTTGGGAAACATACAAATTTCAATACTGGATTATAAATCTTGAAATTGATGAATAGAAAAATATTGTATATAACTTTGTTTCCTATAAAGTTTTCTTTCATGCAGGAAGGAACAGATATTGAACAGAAATGTTGGAAGTCTCACTGGTGCAATATAATTGCAGTCACAAAGATGGATCTATGGTCAGGTTGGAGTCCACCTGGAGTAGGGCCTTCATTGTGGTGGCTTCCTTTCTGTAGAACTCCCCGCCTCTAGAGGTAAGGCAGGCACCATCATTGTGTTATTTCAGTGCCTGCTGAAGACATCTTTATTTCAAGCCTTTCTTGATAGACCAGCCATGGTTTTAATTAGCATTCTGTTTTAAAAACTTTTAATATGGAGTTTTATCTCTTTTTCTTTTATTGTTCACCACTCTGAAATCTGTTTAGATGTGGAGAGGTATATAAATGTTGTAAATAAGTAAACATAATTGTACCTTTTTAGTCAAATGTGAGAAATTAGCATTGTAGCAAAATATTGGCTCTCTTTTAGGACTGCTTCAAGTTACTATTTTATGTTCCCTTATTTTGACTTTCTTTCACTTATTTCCCTTCTCTTCAATCCTGTGTTGAAACAGAAGAATGTTGGCAATATGATGGCCATATGCACAGCCAACAGTTCGTGCTGATTTGGGGAGTGGATCTTGGGGTTGGAGAGCATCAGAAGTTTCATAAAGCAGATTCTTCTTGCACTTCTCAAGTCCTTTGCATCTATTAGGGACCAACCCTATTCCTTCCCATTTTAGCATCCAGAGCATTTATTAATTTGGGACATGACCATGGTGATTTCTGTTAGTTATGTTGGTGTACTATGAGCAAACATATATGGAAAGCTAGTTCTCCAGTTGGAAGATCTCAGCCTGAAGTCTTAGAGACTTATGCCAGTTGGGGGAGAAAACATTGATCTAATGCAGGGGTAAACAACTAGGTGCCCTATTAACATATTAGATGTTATTTTCTTTGAGCATATAATAAAATTTAAGGGAAAAGACTTCCTGTAGGAGAAGACTATCAATGGTTGATGACTATGTGCTACTTCCAGTATCAGAGACAGTACATCAGTTGCTCGGAACATGGGCACAATGGTGCTGTTTCACTTGTGTCCTGTGTGTGGGTTTCTGGTTGACACTGTGTGAACTGAATGATGGATTATATGGACCCTTGGTCTGATCCAGCATGGCTCATCTTATGTTCTTTTGATTTGCTCACCAGTGTCCTCAAGTAAATGCTGTTGCATAACGTTAGTAAAACCTTGACACGTGCATTTATACAAAACACAATATTGCATAGCTATATGATTTTCCTTTTTAATAAAGGTATTTAAAATGATTTTTTTACACAAATTTTATTTGATTTCACTCTAAGAATTATGAATTTTGTTGATATCTCTTCCTTTTTCTAATTTTTATAAAGCAAATGTACTTTAAAGATCAAATTTAAAGAAAATTTGCATATTCCCAAGCCAAATTGATGGATAAGAGAGGTTAATTTTTTTTTAAAAAAAATCATCTTTATTTTTAAGAACATAAAAGCCATGCTAAATCAGACCAAATGCCTATTTAGTCCAGCAGTCTGTTCACATAGTGACCAAACAACTGCCTGTGAGATTCTATAAACTAATCTTTTCTCTAACTATAAATTAAAATTGAATGTGGTCAATACATTATAAGAGATACCAACAATCACAATTCTCACATACACAAAAAAACTGTTCTGCAAAATGTATGCTGAAACAGCCAAGGATAGATTTTTTTGTTACCATTCTATTTTGTTTCTCCCAAGAGTGATAGCCTCATTGCTGTCTGTTCAGATTACCATTCTAATCACAATAATAACTAATAATATCTAATAAAACACAGTAAGAATTACAAGCTCACAGTATCTTGGGGAAAGAAGTAAAACCACAAGACTTGCTAGCTCATTGTTTTGTGTTAAATACATACCACTGGGTGATACAATTACTGGCTGAAGTAGTCTTTGCTCTCCTCCTGGGGGTAAATTCAATGCAATGACTAAAACGGTACCCAAAGTAGTCCCAACCCACAAGCATGGTGAAGGTGCCATATCAGCTTTCCGAGTGAAAGTCTCACAGAAGTGAAGAGCTGAAATTGCTTCTCGGGATTCCTTATCAATGCTGGTTACACTAGAACTCCTGGATCGGCTGAAGGAGTTGTCTCTAACATCTGAAATATTTTATATTAATTAAATACACTGCAAAATAGCATTCAGGTATATATATCACACTTTACAGAATATGTTGCAAACAGGTTCATTACATATGGCATCTCTAAAAACTCAATTAAGTAACATTTCACACATTACATATTTTAGGTGAACACTTAAGACATTAAACTGCACACTTAACACAGTGCATGAATGAAATAAATGTTTGGAAACAGAAAGGTATCCTTATGAGAGAGCCAACAATGACTACATGTTCCTGTCACAACAACAAACCTAGTTATTTTGCCATGTACATGAGGAATGGCTCTGAATGTATACTGCACTCTAGTTCATAGTGCAGAGTTACCTTATTGGACAGAACAAAAGACAACTGTGATTGAGTAATTGATTTGTTTTATAATATTTGTTATAATATTGCATGATGCACCACTTCAGGCCTTCTCAACCATTTTCTCTGACTGGTGATACTAGATCAGGGGTGGAGAACCTTACGTCTGGGGGCCAAATCCAGCCCCATAGGGTTGCCCAGATGGCCATGCCCCCTTCCCAAGCTCCACCCTCGTGCCCATGACCACTGATTTCTTGGCACTTGTACAGCTTTCTTCTCATTCTAAAAGGTTGAAAAGCCACTCCTAAAGCTTAGTTATTGGCAGTACGATCTTTAAGCTAAAACATACTGGCATATTGGCCCCACCCCTTTGCCTTTGGGCCTCTCCCACAACTGGAATGTGACCCCTGGGAGCTTCACCAAAATAGAATTCGGCCTTCAGGCTCAAAAAGATTCCCCACCCTTGTACTAGATGTTATGCGGTATAGCAGAAGGCGGTGCAAACTTCTTGCAAGTCTCATACTCGTTTTCTCTCTCACACACACATGCACTCTCACACACACAAACACACACAGCTATTAATTCCTGTTTTAAGTCATATTAATACATTTGACCTTTGTGTTTTGTTAAGCTAATCATTGCAGTTTTACTAGAGGGGACCAATTTGCTGATAAACATTAGGAAGAAAATGATCGTATGAATGCATATTCATTTGAAAAAAGCACATGGCAAAGCAAGGTCAAGACAGGATTGCAGAAGAAAAACTAAAATCCAGACAGTCAAACATATACTCTCACAGCTGTACCACCCAAAGATCTTAATGAATATGGATTTTTATAAGTGGCAAAATAGGCAGGAGGTTGGTGGCAGAGTAGACATAAGATCTGATTGGATAACAACATTAATGCAAGATAGTTAGCATAGCTGGAACATATATAAAGAGAATCCAAGTGACAATTTGTCTGAAATCACTGCAAGGCAGGAAGCCAGTTACTTGTTCATCATCTTCCCGAAGTCCCCTGCTAATTCTAAGTCACTGCAAGCCTCAGAGCCTCTCTTTTATGCATACTGATTTAAACTGTAGGAAATTGATCCCACTGATGCTATGCGATGCTTGTGTGTCTATAGTATAAGGTTAAAAACATGACGACAGTATCTGCTAAGTACACAGGGCAGGGACTTTTGTGTGTGTGTGTGTGGCTTTTTCAGCAGGCTAGTGTTGGTTATGTCTTTAACCTATCCTGCTACTTCTATTGATTTATTATATTGCTTACTTTTATTACTTAGTTTAAAACTGAGGTTTTAATGTGGTTTCAAAATTGTGGTTTTAATGCGTATGGCAGAAGACTTGATAGACCTATTAAAAATGAATGAATGAATGGATACTTTTCAGCTCAACTCTATAAGCAGTGAGATTCCCAAATTAAGTGATGGGGCAACAGTAGTGTTCCTCAAAAGCAGCTTGCGTGTCTTGAAAAATTAAGCCATCTTGTTGGATACAACCGCCACTCTATGCTGGTGGAGCAAGAAGGGCCCATACATTATCATCCCACCCAATGTCAATATACAGACAGTGGGAGAGGGAGAGAGTAAGAACACACTGCGATTTTCCAATATAGCTCAGTCCATGCAAAAATATTGTTGAGATCTTATACCCACTGGAAAATATAAACAGAATCATTTCTGGCCCATTAAATTCCACCAGTGCCCTTCTTGGTTGCTTTGAAATTAAATTCTAACATCAAAATTTTATATGTGATAATATTATTGATTAGTGTTTTGTTTCATTTAGCAAGCATTATTGATTAGTGTTTTGTTGCATTTAGCAAGCATGTTTGAAAAAGAAGAATTACATAAAAAGCAAAGGAATCAGTAGAAGTGTAAAGAAATCCTAAAATTTCAAGATGAAATCTTGTACACATCTATTACCAAGAAAAACTAACCAAAAGCCTTATAAACTCACTGAAATTAGGGGATGATTGTGACTTCTTGAATTCTGCCTCTTTGACTTTTAGTTTGCATGTAACTTTCTTGTGTGCTTTATAGGGTGGGAGCGCTCCACTTCCATTTTCTGATCAAAATAATGAGTGTTTTAACAGGCATGTAAATTTGCTGATACATAGTTCAAGAAAGAAACAGATTTTAAAATAAGTGTAGCCAAGTATTCTACCAATATGTATACATGGATATAGTTTTAGATGGTAATAGTCCAATCATGATCAACAGAACTGCACAACAAAGGTCTATGTTAAATTAAATTTACATGGATCATAAAACCAGACACCTTAATATTAAGGCTAGGTTCTGAAGAACCATGAATTACTCCCATAAGCTAAAGGTACTTTCGATATATTTCCTGAACTGCATTCTCTATCTCCCTCCAGAACAGCAAACTACCTTTGAAACTATTAAAGGCAGCTATTTGGATCCTTGTCATAGTTTATACATCAGTGCAACGATATGCCATTGTGATGCACATAGTGAAGAAAGATGTCAGTTCTCTTGAGGTGTTCGTTGTTCACCAAATACATTTTACATAATTAAAGCTCCACTTGTGTAATTAATAGTTTCACTGATATTTATTATGTAGCCTAAGCAGCAGCCTGCTTATGTATGTATTTATTATATTTATATCCTGTCTTTTTCCCGAAGAACTTAAGAGTTGCATACATGGTTTACTCCCTGTTCGTTTATCTTCAAAATAATTCTATGGGAAAGGTTAGGCAGATATAGTAACTGATACAAGGTCACCCAGTGAACTTCATGGCCAAATGCAATTTGAACCTGATTTTCCCAGTTCTAGACTGACACTCTAACCGTTACACCACACTGGCTTCAAAACCACATTGTAGGATTTATTTATACCATTCTTGTTTGTCATAGTGTTCAAACCACTAATAATGTAAATTATGGCTTTTAAAAGAAATTTATGATGAACAAAATTATAGGGCTTCTGTGAGTGAGATTTTCAATGGCTTCCAAAGAGGAACATAAAAGGTAGTTCCAGGCACAGATTAAAAAAAAATGTTTTTGCCAGCATGCTTTGTATATAGAAAAATACTGGGATTGTTGGAAGGTAAACTCCTACTTAAGAATTTAAAGCTCAAAGTTATCTTTATGTGTATTTTGTCTGTCATAGCCTTTTCAAAGATTATAAACACCATTAATACAGGCTTTGAACAAATACTTACCTAACTCAGGTTTCAGTTCAGTTGGTAAGCTTAATTTTCTAGACATCTTTGCTGAAAAATAATGTATAGTTTTATAATAAAGCTAGAATGATCACATTATATGAAAGAATTAAAATTGTCAGTTTTCAGATTAGAATTCATATACAATAGTTCTAAGCAAGGAAGTTCTGCAAATTTATACATACATTTGTAGTAAGTTTTAATTACAAGTGTGCTATGCAAGCATGACAATTACCTTCTTTGGAATTATGACCAGATAAGAAACACTAATATGTATTCTTAAGTTCTCTGATATCTTTGTTGTGCTGTGTCATGACATCATGATTCTGTATGGATTTCCCAAAAAACTAACCTTATATTAAATGGAAGTCAAAATGGAACCAAGGTTAAACTTCCTTTCCATCTGCCTCCCCCAGCACACTGAAATACTGACATGGCAAAGTTCATAGAAAACTGCCAAGAATCGGAGCCACCAATAAAAGCTGAAATTTTAGAGAAAATCATGAAATTACACAGGAAAGTTAAAACACCACAAAGAGTGGAGTTTAGGCAACATTCCTAGGGCTAGTGGAGACACACTAGGGATAAATATGCATAGCTAACAGGTTTATATACTGCTTCTGGGAAAGGGTTACTCTATGCCCCCCTATTAAGGCTAAGATGGCTATTCATGACAAGGGAGGGGGGATTCCAACAAGCCCGCTTCTACAAGGATTGTATCTGTCATCAAGCAGAACTGTTAAACACAGGGAGGAACTGGTTGGCAGAAGCAGCCTTGACCAGGACACTGTTATTGCCCCTGTTTTGGTATGGGAGGGGGCATAGATGCTTCCAGGGAGAGGTTGCTCCTGGCCCCATTGCCAAGCACAGAACAAACAGAACCTGAGTAAACATCAGGAATAGGATGAAGGATTCAGTTCATTTATTCTAGAATTGAAGAGGTGCATGTGGAAACCCACATTCACTGAGAATTGTAAATTACTTATTCAAAGCACTGTCTTTTATAAACTGCTTTGAGAACTTTTTGTAGAAAAGCAGTACATAAATATTCTTAATAAATAAATAAAAGGAAAGTAATGTAGTGCTATGAGTAAAAGGAACAGGGAAGCTAAAAGTTACTAGAAAGGTCAACACCTAAACTTCAAACACACACATAAAGTCTTACAGAATCTGAGTCTGGGATACCTACAG
Organism: Elgaria multicarinata webbii; assembly: GCF_023053635.1. Taxonomy (NCBI): domain Eukaryota; kingdom Metazoa; phylum Chordata; class Lepidosauria; order Squamata; family Anguidae; genus Elgaria; species Elgaria multicarinata. The sequence continues at coordinate 74,663,657 of NC_086174.1, forward strand.
GGCTGCCTTTTCTGATATGAAGCAGCCCATACACAGAGAGTCATCTGAGCCCCTGGCATCAGAGTAGAAAGGTAGCTACTTGGGATTTAACATTTTTTTGCTGGTGGTGTCTAAAATTATGGAACTCTGTACTGACAAAGATTTGTCTGGCTCTCCTCTCTTTCACGAAACTAGTTAACACAATTCAGTTTAGGATTTCTTTTGGGAGTGAGGGTGGGGGGAGGGCTAAGCTTGCTATGTGCTGCTGCTTTTTGTTTTAGTTTGTTTTAGTTAGGCTGTTGTAGGCTGCAGTTTTAAATTTTATTGTTTTATATGGTGTAAAATTATTGTGCCTTGTATTATATTTGTGTAGTATTGATTTTAATTTTGTTAGTCATAAAAATCAGTTTTGAGAGAGACTGTAGATTTTAATAAGCTCATGTGTATGACATTTAGATATGGTTTTAAATAGGTTACTCTTTTAAATAGGTGACTCTTTAATGGTCACTTATAAAAAAATGAGCATAATTTAGACAAAAACATGATCGTTAATCGTGTGTTTTTTATTTTTGTTTTTTAAGCATCCATTTTTTATTCAGCCGGGTCACAATGAAGATCATGTAGCCTTGTGGGAGACAGACAGACACAGTGAGATGAGCAAAGACAAAGATTCGAACCCATACAGTTCACAAAGTGAGAGTAAATTTCATTGATCACTGGAGCTCTGAACACAGGAAACTGTAGAACTCATTAGTACTGAAACATTTAAATTCACCTCCCATCAAAATTTTCACTCCACACCAGCCATTAGCAAGTATTCAAGCACAAGGCACCCCAACCAGCAAACACCTCACAAACAAGGAAAGAGGGATAGTAAAGTCCAAATCCAGGAGATATTAAAATGTGGGAATACTGGCTCTCGTGGGTTAAGCACACACACCTATAAGTAGCAAGGATAGAATTTGGTTTTGCCGTATGCTGATCTCCAGACCACATCAAATGAGAAGAAAGTAAAACTGCTTATTTTAACCAAAAGCTTCAATGTTTAATATTGTCACCCACCATACACAGAAGAACCTACTTGACAGGGATCTCACTTATAACATCCAAAGGGTTTAGTACTGAATAATAAACAGTCAATACACCTCAAAAATGCATACCAAGAAGTATTGCCAATAGTACAAAGCAGGAGAGGAAATTTAAACAGCCACCCCACTAGCACAAGCGCACCTATAGGCAGGTGGTCTAATTCTTATGCAGTAAAAACAATAATGGTAGCAAGTATTACAACAGATCCAACAAGTATAATGTTTTAAGAGGCCTTCTTGAAAGTAGGTCATACGTTAGAATTTTTGGTAAAGTTGACACATTGTATAAACAACTTCTCAGAGGGTGCCTCACTTGCCCCTTGTTTTTTTTCCCCTCCTTTCCCAAGCCTGCACAACTTGCGACATACCATGTTAAGCCAGCTCTCTATCTTCTTGCTTAAAATCAGCTGGCAGAAAGAGCCAGCCACGCATGCAGCAGTACCTGCTTATCTTCAGAGAGCAGAAATACAATTACAGCTTCCCGTTGCTCTAACCTGACAGTCCGGTACAAGCCAGGCACCAAACACCACCACCTTCTGACGAGGAGCTTGCTTGGCCCCCTCACTGCTGGGTTTAGATATGTTAAGGCACTATTTTCAGAGGACATTTAGGATAGCTGATACTCATCTACCTTTCTGCTTTATTGCTTTTCTGCTGTGGATTGGTTTCGGGGGGTTGTGATAGAGATGTTTTTTGTTTGTTTTAGGGGCATATATTTCTGTTAAGCCACTTTGTTGATCTTTTTGAATGGGAAGGTTGAGTATACATATTTTAAAATAAGTAATTGAGTATTTCAAAATAAATGAGTATTTCAAAAGTATCCAAGAGGGTTTCCCTGAATTCTTGGTACAACTGTATAAAAACTGCAAGCAAGACTAACTCGAACTTGCCATGACTTTCCTGTGGATGAGCCAACGGTTTGTAGCATGACAACAAATGGGGCATGACACAAATTCCTGGATTGTCAAACAGGAAAGTGTGAAAGTGCCCCATTAAGTCTTGACTAGAATTCTTATTTATAAATATATCCAGATAAGGTTGCTAAGAAGAATGAATAGTTGCCATAGGCCATTGACTTAACTTCTAGAAGCCCTCTTCCCTCATCTTGACAACATGCTTCCACTTTGTATACAAAGTGGCTAATATAGTTCAGACAGCGGTGAAGACTATTAAGACTGCAAATAGCAGAAAATTAGTGTTGAATACAAGCGTGCATAGCTCAGAGAGCACTTTGGCAAATTACCGCTACAAAAGAATTTTCAAAGGGATTTTCTCTCTGTGCTATTGTATGCAGAATTTTATGGTGCACTTATTCCAGTAGACCTCTGTTTCCACATTCACCCAGGATGTGGTGTCATCTGCAACCCACACTTCCCAAATAAAACACTTGCATTTGTCCAACTTGGATGACATGATTAGGGCAGAGTTAAAACTAGAGGTTTCTCTTCCTTGGATTTAGTTTGCCACCCTCTGATGCTGACAAGATTTTTGGAGAGTTGCATGTAGTCACATATTGGATCCATATCCATATCTTCCTTAACTGATGAGGGCTACTAGAGATAGGCTAGCACTGAGGGAAACAATGTTCCTTTACCAATCTTAACAGACTTCTAATGGCATTTGATACAGCTGAACAACAAATACTGTTTCCCAGAGCTCTGGTGGGGTGTAAACGAAAACCTTTGGTTTAGATCCTAGTGTGTACTCAGTTGGTGATAATGCAGCACCTTTACATTGGTGTTTAATCTGCATCTGCAACATTTGATGGTACATGTGGATGTGTGTATTATGTAATGCAGCTGGAGAAATAAGTCCCAATCCCAATTTTAATCAAAACAAAAGAACTGCCATGCAGGATGAGACAAATAGTCCATCTTGCTCAATGTCCTGTCTTACCTAACATGGCCAGCCAGATGCATTAGAATATAGGAGTTCATAAGCAGGGCAAGATGAGAATATCCATCTCCATCCTCAGTGTGCTATGTCTCTGAAAGCTACACTTTCGTCTATCATATCTAATAATCAATAGACCTATGGGAGTCTTCTGAATTCTTTTTACCACCATTTATGCACAGAGTTGCATAGGTTAATTATAAATTGTACAAATTCTTCCTTTCACCATGAACTTGCTGCTGTCCATTTTACTGGATGATTGTTTTTGTGAGATTATACACTTTTACTTCTCTCTGAATGCAACTAAGTCAAGACAAAATGCACCAAGTAAATAGAAATGTTCTTAATTTGATTTCTGATTTTAGTTCCAATTCATACCTAAGTAGTAACAATGAAACTTCTTTGAAGCTTGATTCCTCACTACTATGTTAGCAATTGAATGACAGCATCCCATGGGATGAGCATTACCAGCACCACTTTATCCGGGGGGGGGGGGGGGGGGCGAAGATGCAATAGAAAGCTTCCCACTTGATCCACCCATCTGATAAAATTCTCTTGTTCAAAATTATCATAACGACATGGATACAGACAAAGGGAAGTAGCAATCACACAACTCTAATAAGGTAGGATTCTGTCTTTAATAAACCAAACTCGAGTACTTAAGTTACATGAGATAAAACGTACTAAAAATATAGCTGGTTTAATTATTAAAACATTGCATTATTTATTATAGTTTTATATGAAATATACCCAGTTCTATTAGGATGTTTACCTAACCATTAACACTGTTTGCTCAATTTTTTTTTTTAAAAAAAGTTCTTTCAAACAACTGTTATAGTACAAATAATTTCAACCTAACCTTCAGATTGAGCTCTAATTTCAGAGAAGCCACAATGCAGGAAAATAACTTTAAAGCATTCAGCAAGTTACCAGGTCAGTTGACAGCTTCCTCACATTTACAAACATATACATTTCCTTTGACACTTTGGACATGGTAGTAAATTGAGGATGTTAAAGAAGAAATCTGCTCAAGAAATTATCAATTTATTAGACAACATGCTGTGGAAATGCAAATTTAGAAGAGAGATAAACCACTTCTTACCATGAAAATAGTCATTCCTATACATAGTTAGTAAAATCTTACTACAAGTAAACAATTAAGAGAAAAATCACTAAATAGTAAAAAACAACAACAGTGAAATCCTATACATGCCTACTCAGAAGTAAGTCCCATCAAGTTTAATGGGTTTACTCCCAGATAAGTGGTTATAGGATTAGTCTTAATTTTTGTTTAAACAGAAGATCAGTATATTTAACAAATGTTATTATACTCTAGTATAAAAAGCAGAATTATCATTATCCAAGCAAGAAGTTATACCTTATTGACCCATACGTTAATTCATAATTCACCTTATTTATGTTCTTATAATAGAAGGGTTCAATCCACCGTATGCATATACTGCAAACTGGTTAAGTTATTTGCAACTTATGTTAAATTATCATATGTTGGTTAGCAGTAAGTAGCCACTGGTAATATACTTATTTCTGAAGTACAGGAATAAAAATGTGATGTACTTTTCTCCTAAAAAAATGGAAATAATCAGAATTTTAGCACTGTGGAAATGACATTAAATACTTGGCGGACCTATGTTAAACGTCGATTTATGCAGCAGGGCTTACAGGATTGAACCCTTTCAATGTGTCTGAATAGAAACCAAAACCTTTGTAGAAGCATGTGTATATATAATTGAAGAAAATTAAGACCCCAGTCTCTTTGATTGTATTAATCATTGAGCACAGTATATTAGTAAAGAAACAGCCCAAAGAATACCACTTATGGTTAGGAGAATATTAATTTAACAAATAATGCAATGCAGTTTGCGTTGTTTTGCTGCAGAGTTAAGCACTGCATAGAGTAAGGTACCAGGTAAGGGAGCAAAGGATAATTTTTCTAGTTCCTACCTATATCACTGGCTACCATCTTGGAAAACTTTCTGCTTTTGGTTTTCACTGCAAATAATATTTTGATACAAAATGTCAATTTACTAAAAAGATGAGCTATAGAAAATAATGAGAATACTCTTAAAAATAAAAATACTATACCCTTTTCTATAAAATTATTCATTTTTTGATCATCATCAGAATTGTTGGGAGAACCAGAACCTACATGAGTGAAGACAAAGATGAAAGGGACATACAAAATGGATATTCACACAAACACAAACACAAACGGATTCAAACAAAACAAAAGAGTATGACAGATTATAAAATTATGAAGAGATGTCCTAATCTGAATCAAACGTAATGATAAAGCCCCCACTAAATAAATATATCTGTAGACAGTCTAGATGACTTACAGATTCCAGCCTTTTGCAAGGGTAGTTGGTCTGTGTAGAGCAGAGATCTTCAACACCCCTCACCCCTTGATGACAACATCTGCCTTACAGACAGATAAATCTTTGACTCTCCCAAGTTTCACTTGCATCACACATGGCTTTACTTTTGCGACACTATTCAAGTCCCACAATTTTCTAGTAAAGGCAACACCATGCAACCAAAGGTCAGTGCAGATAGTATAAGTTTACTTACAGATATTGGAGAAGAGGTATATGGTTTGGCATTACTGCTTGTTCAGATAAACAGAAATGATCATTGGCTAATGGCTGGAAATATAATTCACATCTGAATTCCATTTGCTGTATTACATATATGGCCAATTTAATTCAGAAGGTAAAGAAGGTTTGATTGAATTCCTTGTGTTTCGAATGAAAGTTTTCTTAGAGACAAATGGCTATTTTCCATCTAAAATTGCCATGGGTCTCTGCACTCCTTATGTTTACAGTGATTTTGCTAATCTCATAAGAGTGAGAACATAGACGGGGGAACTGAGTATTAGTTGGTAGCTAATGTACCCAGCCTCACATGCCACCTAATGGTGACAGAAAAGGAATGCTGATAGGAATTGGTTAGGATACAGTTTGCAACACCAAATCGAATTTCCCCCCACTTTTCAAATAGGGCATCAACTTCAACCCTACACCATGTACACAGGCAGGATACCTCTCATTACACTATGCTGGAGACAAGGAACAGGGATGGCTATTTCCCATTTTGCTCTGCTTGTGAGCTTATTAGAGACATCTGAATGCTCACTGTTGGAGGCAAGAGTGCTGGACAAAATGTATTCCCAGTCCAATTCTGCATAGCAGTAGTTACATTAATGACAAAGAAATAAGATTTATTAATCTCAATAGGAGTGCTTACAAATCTTGAAGTTATATCAATTAGAATCAACCATGAATATATTGCCAGTTCTTATGATTCAAGTATCACTGAGATAACTAGTATCAGTTAACATTTTAGATAACTGAAAATGAAAAACACATCTACTTTCAAATCCTCTGTAAAACGGAAAAGATTTAGAATGTAGTTGCTTTCCTATGAATTACTTAAACATTATTTAGAAATATCCTTTACTTACCTGTAACATTTTACTTCTCAAGAAAACACACACCAATTCCTGATACAAGTGTGATCTTGTTGGATTTCTTAGGTATAATGCATTTATTCTCTACTAGTAATGTAGAGGGTGCCCTCCCAGCTCCAGGTTAGATCCATAATTGGGCCCAGCAATGTAAAATATTACCACTGAAATGGTTTGATTTAATCCCAATTACATTATCAGGAGCACAGTGCCCTCTATGAAAGCCAAAGGCCTTCTTTCCCTGGATCCCACATTGTTGCCATAGCAGTTTTCCAGGCAGCAGGGAGGATGGTGGTGTTGACAAAATTGTCCTTCCTCCTTTCTGCTGCTGCTGCAGCAGCTGCCTCCATTGCTGGAACAGCAGTCAGTTAGAAAGACAGCCTTTTTTGTGAGCTCCAATTAAAATTTAAGCCAGTGAAAAACTCAGAGATCATAATGTTCATCTCACATTTAGGAAAACATTGTAAGTCATTAAGTTTCATATAGTGAACAAAGGAATAATGAACTTCAGTGACATCACTATTCTCTCTAATCTTTTTTCTCCTCCTTCCCCATTCTTATCCCAGTCTTGATTTTACCAGTGATAAAAGCAACACGGCCTTCTACTACTTTCCCTCCCACTAATAAAATATCCCTACAATTCTGGGGTCATAACATTCACATAAAAACTTTTACTTTGTAACAGAGTAAGTATTCAATTTGTCCACAGCTACAAAATTCTTGAAAGGGGAGCAGTATATACATATTGTAAATATAATAAAATAAAATAAAATAAATAAATAAATAAATAAATAAATAAAAACAAGTCTCAGACTCAATTGCAAACTATAGTTTCTGATCAAGCGTTATTCCTTCTAATTAGAGTGACTTTTTAAATTTGTAATATTTATAAAATATTCACCTCGATTAACTCATAGTTCATGTGGCTGGAGATGATTGCATGAAGTTTCTGGGACCTATGGGCAGTACCCAATGCTGTCCATGTGCCAGCTAAAGCAATAGGGAAAAAAGCCTAATTGCTCAATTCTGGGGGTAAACCAAGCGATGGAACTCTCAAAAGGGAGATTTACTGACTTGTCCTATTTTAGAAGCGACTGTTTCAGCTCGTTTCCTGGGTTGCTCTAGGAAGTGCTAATTTCCTGTTGCGCTAGCAGTGCATTCTGCTGGCACCACACAAACATTGGAGGTGGGGTGGCAACACTGGACCTAAAATTTACTGTTAAAAATATCTTCTTGAAACTGACAGCCCAAGAAAATTAAGGCTGCAATCCATGTATAGTTACCCTGACGTAAGCCTATTGAATACAGTGGGACTCACTTCTGACTAAATATGCATAGAACTGCAGTTTGAAACATTTCCCCCTTGTATATAGTATTTCCATTAGCAAAGCTGTCTATACACTATACATAATAAATAATGATAAATATAAAGAATGTATCAGTGAGTAACTCAGGCTATGAGGCAAATATTAAACCAACAATAAAATATTCATAGCTTCATGTACAAGTTTGAACTGTCAATACAGAAAAACTTTGCAAAGTTCAGAGGTGTCTTAAAAATACTTCTGGAGCGCTAAAACTAAAGACGAGAACCCTGTCTCAAAGTATTTTGAAGAACCATTGGGTTTTTAAGTGTTTGCAAGAACAATTAATTACCTGAGGTGGGTGACTTGCAACGATCCTCTTGTACTGTTGTACCTTCATTAATATCACAAAGACCTGCTGTAAAAGACAAAGAACACCTTAGATTATTTTTTTTTAAAGTTCTACAGTTGTTGATAACTTTTAATGCTGGCCATTGAAATAATACAGAGGAAGCTTGTTTCCACTAGGAAGAAAATCGACACAGTGGCAATTTTTGCAAACACTCTTGACAAACCTGGCCATGGTGACACATGCCTTAGTTACATCTCGATTGGATTACTGTAACACGCTCTACATGGGACTGCCTTTAAAGGGTGTTTGGAAACTTCAGCTGGTTCAAAGAGCTGCAGGCAGAGTGTTGACTGGGGCTAGTCACAGGGAGCATATAACTCCCCTGTTAAAACAGTTCCACTGGCTTCCAGTTTGTTTCCAGGCACAATTCAAAGTGCTGGTTATGACCTATAAAGCCCTATACGACTCAGTTCCAGGTTATCTGAAAGACCGTATTCTCCCTTACAAGCCTGCCCATGCTTTAAGATCTTCAGGGGAAGCCCTTCTCTCAGTCCCACCACCATCATAGGCATGCCTGGTGGCAATGTGGGAGAGGGCCTTCTCGGTGGCTGCTCCAGTGCTCTGGAGCAGTCTTCGCAGGGAAGCTGGACTGGCTCCCTCCTTGATGTGCTTTAGGAAGCAGGCAAAGACTTTTTTGTTCTGGCAGGCCTTTGGCAAATAATCGGGACCTCTGTCTGTGCCAAGGACTTCTAAAACTGTCATTTTAGTTGTTTAAATGTTTTAAATTAGAATATATTTATATATTTTAACTCTGTATATTTCTATTTATAGGTTTTTAATGTATGTTTTAAATTTTGTAATGCTGCCTTGAGGCCCAGCATTGGACAAAAGGCAGGATATAATTTTGAAGTCTGATGTACTGCCCACAAAGGCCCCACAAAGATCAATCAATCATAAAAGTCCTAATAGCACAGCCTCATCATATACTAACCTAGTTGGGAATTACTAATAATTAATTTACTAATTTTATAATAAATAATATTTTAATTGTACATCACCCTGGGCAACTGGTAGGTAGAGGATGGGATTTATAAATAAAATAATCAATCAATCAATCAATCACATGTGACTTAATTCCTTACTATTGTAGAGATAACTGAATCACAAAATAACTATCATTTTTATTGTGAAACATGTCCTTTTCAGGCTTTCCTTATTCAGGTAGGAACTGGAAAAACGACGTTTCAGCTCATACAGAATACCCCCATGGATTGCAGAAGTTCTCCTTTTTCAGAAAGTTGCCCTCCATATGCAGAGGGCAACTGAAATGTGTGAGGTGGTGGGGCTAATACACCCTCTCCTCACATGTTTAGCATTCATTTTAAAGAGTCATAAAATAATTTGATTCTGATAACATATCATACACTCCAGCCTCCCCACCTATATAAAGCATCACCATGACACCCTAAAACATACTTTTTTTATTTCTAGCATGGCCCTTCTGATAGCCCAAACTGCCAGTTATAGTTTGAGGACGTTGTGTATGGTATGAAAGAGGGGCACACTGATGGTCAAACAGATTTCACAGGGATTTGATACACTACAAGCACCTGAAAGCCTGTGAAGAGACACAGCAGTGGAAGGAGTTTTTCCACCATGGGCAAATATCTCTCACATGCCAGCTTCAATTTGCTGAAAATATTAAAAAAGACTGTTTGTCACTTACTGAAAAAGGGATTTCTATGTGCATGTAAAACAGTACATTGGGTGGGTCTTAGGCACCCCCTAGCGGTCCAGGCAAAATCGCTGCTCCAATTAAAGCTTTTAATTGTCCCTCCCGCCTTTGTACCTCAGTTTCCGATGACAAGCTCAGGAAGTACTGTGATCAGTGAGACCAGTGAAAATATAAACAAGAAAAACAGGACATCTTGCATTCTCTGCAGACAAGACTAGGAAGGAAACAAAGTGTGTCAAAAATAAGAAAACTAAGCCCTACCAGCAATGGAACTAATTACCTAGGGAGGTTGTGGCCTCTCCCACACTAGAGGCATTCAAGATGCACCTGGACAGTCATCTGTCAGGGATGCTTTAAGGTGGATTCTTGCATTGAGCAAGGGTTGGACTTGATAGCCTTATAGGCCCCTTCCAACTCTACTATTCTATGAAAGCAGCTTTAAAGGAATTGAAGACTAGGGTGTGGTCCTGATGTACTGTTTTACATGCACAAAGAAATCCCTTTTTCGGTAAGTGAACAATGGTCTTTTCTCTTGTGCATGTAAACAGCACATCAGGTAGGACATACCAAAGCTTGACCCATATAGGATGGGATCCAAAAGAGTAGTAGCTGCTTAATGTCTGGGAAGGATGTGTTGCAAGACATGCTATCCAAAGGCCATCTCAGCAAAGGCATAGAGGCAGAGCTTATAATGTTTAACAAAGGTGCTAGTATTTATCCAGGTAGCTGCCCTACAAATCTCATGAAGCGGAGCATTAAGATAAAAAGCTGCTGAGGTCATGACTGCTCTTGTAGAACAGGCAAAATATTGGTAGGCTGAGACAACTTAAGGCATTAGCCAGTGGCATTAGAAACCTGTCTTGAAGAGGCAGGATGGAATGACACAAACAGAATTTGACTGACAAAGAGGTTGCGTTATCCCTATATAAACCTTCAGGACTCTCTTGGCATCAAGGGAATGCCATGCCATTTCTGAGTGGTGCACAGGGGAAACACAAAAAGTGGGAATTAGCTCCTGTTGAAAATAAGACTTTAGGACGGAAAGAGGGGTTACTACAGAGTACCAATCATGTTCCTCAAGGTCAGACTCATGACTACATTCCTCTTCATATAGGACAATTAAGACCACATCATACTCCTTTGGGTTAGGAGAGTCCAGATCTGGGTTGGTTTTCTAGGCAGATCAAGAGATGAACCCTGGCCTGAACTGGAGCTGAAGGAGTCTGTACAGGCTGCTATGATGTGGAGTGAGAGCCAGAGGGCTGCATAGTATTTCTAGATGGGGTAGGCATAGAACGGGTTATGGGCTGGACAATGAACCAAGGCATTCTGCATGATTGTTGGGGATTGATAGGTTTTTGGCAGGAAAAAGCAGTGGGCCTGCATTGAGCAGGGGGTTGGACTCGATGGCCTTATAGGCCCCTTCCAACTCTTCTATTCTATGATTCTATGATTCTATTCCCACTGGGCAGTCTGTTGACCCCTGGAATTCCTCAGGGGAAGACTCTGCTGAAATCAGGCTCCTCAAATTGCCAGCCAAGTCTTCCTTTTCCTCATGAGAGTTCTTCATCTGCCCTAAAGTTCCTTCTGGCTAGCTGCCTGGGTAATGACAAAGCAAAAGCTGGGTTTAAACCCAGACTCACCCACTCTTCTTTTTTCTCCTCCTCCCCCAAAGTCTCTACATCCAGGCCAGCCAGGGCTATGTCATTGCCAGCACCCAATCTTACTCCGAGCCCTGTTGAAGAAAACTCTCCCAAAAATTGGGAAATGTGAGCTCCAGATGCTATCGAAAGGCTTGCATCTTCATAGGCTTTAGACGGAAGAGTCGCTTCAGAGCGGATGGGAGGAGGGGCAGTAATGGCCCCATTATCACTATTCCTTCACTCATAGAGGCCACAGCGGAGGCGGCTTGTGAAGAGTCAGAGGGTCAGAGGAGACTGCCAGGAAAGACTTATGTCAAGACTTGAGAACAGACACAGACTTTTCTTTTGCTTTCCCCATAGCAAACGGCAGAGCCGAAGGCACAAGGGGGAAAAGACTGGCCAAAATGGGGGGGGGGGGGAGAAAGACGAAAAAGCCTGAGTCAAAAGAACACAGAGAGGCAGATACACAATCACTTTAGTAAGGCAAAATTGAGGTACAAAGGTGAGAAGGACAGTTAAAAGCTTTAAATGGAGCAGTGATTTTGCCTCGAGCACTAGGTGGCGCCCATGACCCACCTGACGTACTGTTTACATGCACAAGAGAATTGTTTGTTTACAGCCTGGAGATCAGCAACACCAGGTTAGAAAAGAAAAGAAAGCCTTATAGAGCTCACAGATCAACTATAAAATTCTGTGGCAGTACAAGAATTGTGGAAGTAAAAAAGCCTTAAGCACAAAACCTTTGGGCAGAGGAACTTGTATTTGTTCATTAACTGATAATCTCAACAGGGGGTTTGGAATCTTATTTCCCTCATTTCTTTTAATGTAGATGATGTAGAAAAAGACCAGAAAAGAAGGAAGCAGTAGAAAGTTTGGAAGTGGGGAAGAAGATGCGAGGGAGACTGGAGCAGGCAGGCACCATCGGGGCCTGCTTCAGTTGGACCCCCCCCCCCCACAGGGCTAACTGACATCTTCACCCTGTGGGGAAGAAGGAGCTGTTGGTTTGCCCCTCCATTGGGAGATGAGAGGACGGAGCAGGGCCTTCCCACCAGCCTAAACAGTCTCCTTAATTTCTTTTTATTTTCTCCCTCTTCCCTCCCCATCCACTTTTCCTTGTGTGTCACGTCTTTTTTTAGAATGTAAGCCTGAGGGTAGGGACTGTCTTCTTTATTGATACATTGTAAGCCGCTCCGAGAGCCTTTTGGCTGAGGTGCTGGATAAAAATACTCCAAATAAATAAATAAATAAATAAATAAAGTTTGGAGCTTTTCTTCACAAAGCTCTCTACCAGTACTTGCTTCTCAGCAAACTCACTGTGGTTTTGTACAGAACATTTGTTCTTGAAGCCTTAAAATCTAGGGATGGGAGAACCAGGGATGTCCGAGTTCACTGAAATTCTCCAAGCTTTATTTCAAAGCTCAGTTCAGCTCACCTGCACCATGAGGACAGCTCTGGTCACTTTTCCTAATCTTTAAGGAACCACTGAAAAGAGCTTTAAATGAAAAATTATAAAACCATGTTGTACCCTCTTCAGAACTTTCACGTACAGAAGATCTAATTATGAAACAAATTGCTCTAAAGTAGTAAAGTTGTAATAAAATAGAACATTAGTCAGGATTTTAACCTGTTGGGTGCTTTACTGTAGTTTTAATTTTTGTGAACTGCCCAGAGAGCTTCGGCTATTGGGCGGTATAAAAATGTAATAAATAAATAAATAAATAAATAAATAAAATTTCAGGTCCCTGTGCTAAAGAGTTTCTGCATGTTCAGTTGGGCTTCAGAACCAACACCCCACCCCCTTCTGATCTCAATACATGAGCAAAGCAACTGCAATATGATATGGACGCTTGTGAGGCCCTGGTGCCTTCATAGAAACCTGGGTCCCTGCCTGGATGTGGGCCTCTCTTTGTGCCCAGCATTGGGGGCGGGGGGAGGAGAAAGGAGTGGAATTGGGGGTCAGGTGGGCCCTGTGTGTCTGGAAGCATCTGCCATGCCCACTGCTCTGAGACACATATGCCCTTTGAACTAATCTGTATAGGCTGGGTGGCTAACACTTTCAATTACAAGACTAAACAATGGTGGTATGCATTTTAGATATAGAATGAGAAGTAGATGAGATGGCTTATGCCAGCCTATACAAATGATGTGGTTCTTTTGGGTTGAGCAGCTGCATTACACTGCATAGAGGAGACACAGTGGAACTAATGCTACCTTACATACTACCCAAAAGGCTTCCGTAATACCTGACAGGTACAAGTATAAGGATAGGATGTGCACCCTTAGGCGCATGCAAAAGAGAAAAATAATTTCCCAGCAATAAAAAGTATTGCTGTTAAGCTATTATTACGTAGAAAGCACTAAAAACAAATTTATGGCCTTTGAAACACTTGTATTGAAGGCCTCAGAAAAGCATAATGTAACAGCATACTTTTTGAACATTGTGTCACAAAACTGTGGCCCACCTTGTAGCCTTATAATCAAGAAGTTGAGCAGAACTGAACAAGCAAATCTGCAGCTTATCCATTTACTAGCAAACTGCCAGTAGGAGCTCCAGGGAAGAGTTATGATAGAGACAGATGCATCAGTCCATCTAGTACTAGAAGATAACAAGATGCAGTTCCCAATACTGAGCTGTTTAATGACTACAGAGGGATTGTTATACACGTAATGCTAAATGACAGTTTTGCACTATGTGCGCAAGCTGGAGCAGGCCAGAGCAAAGTTTCATGCTTGTATGCTCACCCATCCCCTCTCTTCCTACAGTGTATCTAGGAAAATGACTTCACAACCATTTAATTTCACTTTCCACTAATCCGGGGTTGTCATTAGTTTTAAACAAAAGCTGGTGAGTTAAACAAGCCAGCTTTTTAATTCATAGTTTAAAGTGGGCTTCTTTAGAAATTAACCAGTTTGTTTTAATCCACAGTTCTAATCATTAGCCAGGATTAGTGGAAAGTGAAACTAAATGATATAGTCCCAGAGCCAGGCAGGATTTAGTTACCCCAGTGAGTGCAAAAGCTTAGTGATTTTTTTTTGTTTATATATGACGCAAGTGTCTCAGAAAAACGAGTCTTACAAAATTCCAGTGGTGGTGGGGGCCTGCGTGATGACATCATCAATATGGCTGCCATGCTATTATGTAGTTGCCACATTTAAATATGCATAACTTCTCACCCGTTTATGCTACAGAGATGATTCCCCCCCCCGAAATTCTTCTCCTAGAAAGGAAGGGACTTGTTCCAGCTCATCTACATAATGCTAAACCATGGTTTAGAGTTATGTATGCTATTCTTTTATAACAGAGCCCACCATATTCAGGCTAGGGATTATATAAAATGATTTTCAGTGCACTGCTACCATCACACTGCCAGAAAGATATACCCAAAGCTGCTTCTTGAATAGACTATACCTATCTACAGGCAGCACTGAGTGTAGGGAAATATTTATTAAACCATTCATCTAATCTGACTGTTTTAAGGAATATGGGTATCTAGCACGCAAAACATCTTCACATGCCATTAGATTATTTATCCCCTAGTGCTCTTTGGGAGGCCCAATCAGAGACTAATTTAAATTGACCAAAGTACAGAAAGTTTATAAAGAAATCAGGTATGAAAATAGTTACTCTACAAGAGTACTCATTGGACTAAGAATTTAGGACGCAAAGAAACTTGAATTCTGTTATTAATGTCACTTTTCACACTGACTTGCAAAATAGATGAACCAGCAATGTGGTGGTTCCAGTCGTGATGGAATGGAAGCGGAGGCTAAAAATGGTCACGACTTAAATTTGTTAGCTTAGATTTTGGTGTGGCATAGGGCAAGAATGCAGACACTCAATTGGGAAGCCAACTTCTGGCCAATAATACTAATTCTAGCCTGCATGCTGTGCAACATTGGTTTGTTGTTGTTTATTTGTTCAGTCGCTTCCGACTCTTCGTGACTGGTAGGGACACTGGTAAGGGTGCAGAAATCTTGGTCCCATCATGACGCAAAGCTGCAGCTTGGTATGTGGCAGACATGCCAGCCTCTGAGCTAGGCTGTCACCTTGAAGCAACAACTTAAGATCCATTATGGCAGAAGCAGGGAATCTGTTGCTACAGATTCTGTTGGGCTGCAGTCAGCATGATCAGTGGTCAGAGATGATAGGGGTTGTGCTGAACATCTAGACTGCCAGGGGTTCCCCACACCTGCCTCATGAGGACCCTTTGCTTGCTCCTGCTATGGATCTGGCCTGATGCCCCAAGCAATGGCAATGAAAAGTTGGGTAAGAATAAAGAACAATGCTATTAACCACAAAGTAACAGTACTGCCACGAGGAAGGCACACCAGATTTCTTTATTAGAGAAATCTGTAATAAATGTGAGTAAGACCTTCCCAGTACTATCAGCTGGCAGCTAACCTTTGTCCAGCACAAAATAGGGAGAGTGGGCAGGGATGTGGGTAATGGCAAAATGAAGCTGTGTTCCAGGCCCCAGAGCCTAGGAGAAAAAACAGAAGTGGAAGGCTCCCTCAGGTCTGTTGCAAAGCCCTGTTCCTGGAAGTCATGTGAAGCAGCTGGCTGGCTCCAGGGGCCACATCTGGGCTACAGTGTCTTGGCAGCAAACTGAATCAGTATACTGCTGACTGCATGCCAAAAAGAATCTCAGTGGCTCCCCCTCCCCTGTGACAAACACAAAGAGAGGCCCCCCAATAAGTGGGGAGCCAGGACATCTTGGTCGCATTGACAGCATAACAACAACAGTATAGAATTGTAAAAATAGTATAAAAATAAATCTTTGCCAATATATAACTGATAAAAGGTTAACAGAAATGTGATGAAAAATAAATTTTGCATCTTTTTCTGTACCAGAAAGTATAGATTT
This sequence comes from Elgaria multicarinata webbii, assembly GCF_023053635.1. Taxonomy (NCBI): domain Eukaryota; kingdom Metazoa; phylum Chordata; class Lepidosauria; order Squamata; family Anguidae; genus Elgaria; species Elgaria multicarinata. The sequence goes on from NC_086174.1 coordinate 74,680,000, forward strand.
GTTTAAGATTTCTATATTAACTAAGTGCTTATTGAAAGTATGAACACCCCTGCTTTTTTATAGTGGTGCTGTGGGAACATTTGTATTGTTGTTGAGTGTTTTCTATTCTCTGTGTGTTTATTGTATTTGTCCTTACTTGAAAATCAATAAAAATAGTATTAAAAAAAAATTCAGATGAATGAATGCATATAAACCAATGAATATATAACCCAAACCCGGAACAATGTTATGAGATGACTTACTTATATAAGAGGTGCGAAGCTTTTTCACAGACTCTGAATATAAGCTAGAGAGGCCGCACATGCAAGAAGCCACAGCCAGCATGCCTTAATGAAGCAATGAGAAAGGAAAGACAGACACCAACATAGTATGTTTGAAGACAGGAAATTCTGCTGCAGAACTAGAAGATTTGAGTACACTATGTATTTGTCAGAAATAGAACCTGTTAAAAAGTAACTAAAATAGAACAAAAAAAATTTTTAGTTGGCAATCCTATACACACTTACCTGGGAGTAAGCCTCGCTGAGCACAGTTGGGCTTACTTGTGAGTAAACATTCATAACATTGCTTCATCAGTGTTTTAAAGTTATGCACACAACAGATTTTTACACACTGAATTTACAAATTATCTTTTATAAATATTAGACATGTAGGAACCTTTACATTAATACAATTCACAAGATGTTAATGACAGAACAAACAATCCCTAGTAACTAAACAGTTGCTTCATTTACGAGAATTTAATGTGAATATCTAAAGCATGCAGACTGACTGACAGTTATTCTTTTAAAATGAAGCATACAATTAGTAAATGACTGGGTTCAGATGACAGGATAACCAACGGTGGGTTAAATTGTAAGCGCTTGGTTATTGTGTCATACCACAATTTGTTATACAGCTGAAAAAAACAACACTGTGCACAGTTGATTATTTGAACAACCTTTGGTTGTCATGTGTCGGGCACTGTTGACTATTTCGTTGCACACAGTTGGTTATTTTCAGCAACTAGAGTCCCCAGGCAAGAGTAATCACTTTGTTTATCACTGTCAAGGACCAAGATTTCATACTCTGAGAACCAATGGCTTGTAATAGGGTTGTTTATGGTGGCTTGTCATGATGTCAGATCCCCACAGTTGTTGGGAATGTCTAGAGAGCCGTCTGGCAAGTGGGCTGAAAACCCCTGCCACCCCTCGCGATCTTGCTAGAGCCATTGGCAGATTCTCCCTCATCCCTTCTTAGCATCCTCCGTCTCAGGATAGATTTTTTTATATATAAAAAAAATCACAGAAAACTGAAGAAAGAATACTGGATAGTGTCCAGAATGTGTATTTATTTATTTATTAAAAATCAGTCCTGCACAAGAGCACAGGGATGAATGCCTCTTGCTAAGAATTTTCTGTAATTTCCCCTTCAGTTTTACTGCTCTGCCATGAAATTTTCACTATTTCCCCGTTTTACTGCTCTGCCATGGAATTTGTGTATTTTTAATGACCTGCCTCACTTGTCTGCCTTGAAATTTGCATGTTTACCTAGCCACCTCACTTGTCTGCCTTGAAATTTGCGTATCTTTATCCACCCAGTCCCCATTTTGCCTTAAAATGTGCATATGTTTACCCACTGAGTCACTGCTCTAACTTATTTATTTATTACATTTATATACCGCCCCATAGCTGAAGCTCTCTAGGCGCTTTACAAAAGTTAAAAACAATGAACATTAAAAACAAATATACAAAAATGTAAAAGCATAAAAACAGCAATATCCATTTAACTTGACATTTCTGCATGTTTAGCAATCCTGCTCTCTGCTTTGACAAGTAACTTGACAACTAACAATAGGGACCAGTGGAGGAAGCAACAAGCCCGAAGGGGGAAGGGAGTCGAAAACAGCTGCAAGAGGAAAAGCTTTAGGGGTGGGTGTTACTATTTCAATAGAATGTGAAGCAGCTTTTAAAAATGGGTTTTTGCTAGCAAGGGATGCACTGAAGCGGAAGATGAAATTGACAAGGACCTTGACAACAAAGGTATCAGTACTTTGGGCTCAGTGGCAGGCAGACAATCCTGCAGTCCTGTGCACTTGGTGCAAGACCCCTAAAATTAAACAAAGTTTAATTCTCATATTCATAAGGGCTCAGAAACATAAATCTTTTTTGGTGAGGGAAGGGAGTTTCTGTCGGGAACCAGCAACCCCAATGGACCAATTGTAAAAAGGGTGCTGATTTCTGCCACAAAGGCCCCTGGGATATATATCAGCAGTGGCTGGGAGAACTAAGAGGGATGAGCAATGTCAAACTGCCTAGTGGGCAATAGTCTCTCAAGAGTAACAGACAATCTATCCACCCACCGTGGCTTAATGTGTTTCGTGTGAACTTGCCTAATGTGTCAATACCAACCCTATTAAATTAAATGTAGTATGCAGAAATAAATGTGTCCAAACAGGGAGTGGTATCATGAAATGGCATTTTTGTATGGAAAATATTAAGTAAAATATTAAACTGAAAGGTGATAGACTACAGGATGTGACACAAAGTAAGCCACTTGTTTGCACAATGGATCAGTAACAGATTATGCCAATCTAGACATAGTTTTAGGAACAAGATAGTCTTCTTCACAGTCGGATGAGATGTCTTCTAAATGTTCTCAGCATATACAGCCTTTGACTTACTTTTCACTTTCAAGGAAAAAGTTAATCATTTGCTCTTCCACATACAAATCAGGTAGATGGAGGAGCAGTACACATTTTTAAGAACAAATATTAAGTGTTGTAGCATACCTCCAGATGGTTGTCTACTTTTACGTGGAGATCGAGGTTCCCTCCTATAAGGATCATTAGAACCATACAATTCAATGGTGCCAAGGTTTAAGAGCGTGGTCTTTTGGATATAATCAACCATTGCGATGCCATTACAATTTCCAAAAACTACTCTGAAAGAAGATTTGTTGGAAAGAATACAATTCCAATGAATGGTTGCTATCCAAGTATATACTTACAATTTTACTGAAATTCTTAAGTAAAATTTTGAAACACAGTTTTACATTGAAAAACAATATGAAAAGCAGTAGCTGATAATAAAACAGAACTCCAGTTGACTCTGGAAATAGCTTATCTGTGACTTTAACTGACCCAAAATGATCAGTGTCAATTGATTACTCAAGGATTACAGTGCTGTTGTTTAGCAGTGTAGGAACAAACTAACAACTGCCGTGTTGAGTTGTGGTAGACTTGGTTTTATTTATTTTATTATTTATTTCCAATAAAAATAGCTTAGAGCAATAAAACTCTAATAAAATATAAACCCTAAACAACCAGTAATATATATAAAAAAACAGCAGAACCAGTAGATAGTGAAAAAGCAATAGTGGGATTTAGTTCTGAACTATGTTGATTACCTGAAGAAGCACTTTCACATCCACATAATGGGAGCCTGGAGCAAGCCACCATCTGGCTGGAGTAACAGAATGTCTAACTCCAATCCTTTCTATTCCTACATCACCATTGCTTCATCACCACTGAAAATCCCTTGCTCATACTCCTCCCTCTTATCTCTGGGTCCCCCTTAAATATTAATAACCGGGTTTGATAGTCCAAGTTCCATCCTTCGGCCTTCTGTTCTACGTTTGCCTGAATCTTTACACCTGGCAGTCCCACAGTGATCTACTTCATTCTCACTCTTTTCTCTCTGGCAATTGACTCTCCTGGCCACATGGACCCTGGCATCTTTCTCTGCACTTCTTTCCCCATGCACTCTACCCTGTCTGCTTTGATTTTCGAGTAATTGTGCCATTTACTGTAAACATGGATTGTGTGCTTTAATAGTCAAGTCATATTGCTTCTACATCAGGACTAAAAGTTTTAGGAAGATAAAATGCAACAAAAAATATACTTACAAGCCATAAGCAGAGTTGATTGCAAGGCTCGTTATCTGCTGAGGAGGTTCTCCACTCACCCATACTAACTGGATAACCAGCTCAACCTGATAGCCTGGAGACTGTTTGAGGGAAGAGTTTTTAACTCTGCAACAGAAATGAAAGGCAGATAATATTCACCCTTGTGAAAGTTTGCCAAGATAATAAAACTTTCTTAAGTTTTACCAAAAAGGGAGTATTTTATATTCATTACTACAACTTATTACAGCTGTTGAACGTGAGCATTGGGCTTGCACATTTCTGCTTTCCCTGAACTTGTATGTACTGATTGCTTAATCAATCGCATTTAATAAGGTTTCTAACCTTGGTTTGTGAGATATCTGTGGTTTGCACAAACCAGTTTGTTCAATTCAAATGAAATGGCAAATGATAGTTTGCTAAGAATGTAGACACATGTTAAGCAGTTGGTACACATGAGGGACTGTATGTGAGTAAAAGCTTCATGCCTGCTTATTCTCATAATTCCTAACTATGGCTTGATTTTACATCTGAACATACCCAGTATTCCCAACTACTGTGGATTAAATCCACTGTATTAGAAGACAAATTGATCTTGCAATTATAAAATGGCAGAGTTTAAAGATTAAGGGGGAAACGTTGCATTATATAATTAGAAGTATATTATAGGGTTACCACCATATCTTTATGCAGCACTTTATTCTAAGAATTCAAAGCACTTATTACACATTATATCATTGTTACAATAAAGCTGAAAAATGACCAATGTATTATCTTTAGATGTTGGGGGTGATTGAGAAGCAAATTATGGTGGCCATCCCAGATGCCAATGATTCACTTTGGAGTTTCGCTGCAGTGGAATTATTGCTACTCTCTGCAAAAACTCAGCAGAGAGGAATCAGGTGGCTCTACTCATTAATCATCATCATTGACTGGTGAGTTGGGCTTGACAGTTAGTAGCTACACTGGATGGACTGAAATTTGAATTAGGGACTTCAAGCTCCTAATTCTTAACCAGTGTCTTCAATGTGAAGGAATAAGAATTAAATAAGAAAAGGAACAGTAAAGTGAGGTAATGCAAGAGGTTTCTAGACAAAATGATTGCAATATAGGAAACCCCAACTTCCAAAACCAAATAGGACTACCGGCCTACAGGTCTCTTTGAAAGACTGAAAACCAATTGCTTTTTAAGAAAAAATGCTTATGCTGTTCAGGAGTTTACACCTCCCAAAATGTGTGTTGTGGTCTTAGTTGGCATGTGTTTGAAGAGTACAACTGCCCCCTCCCCTGAATTAATTTTACTCAACACATTTATCTTTAACTAGTTAACAAAAAGGAGAAAATCTTTAGGTTAATCGCTAAGCATAATCTGTTTAATGATATAAATATCCAATGTGTAAAGAAACTAAACACTGAAGAAGAATATTTGTTCAAGATTCAGCTGCTTTAAATCAAAATTTGGTAAGTAGAGCAACTGAGGGACATAGGTTGGTTCAACTGAATATATAATTACATTGTACAATGATACAAGCACAATACATATGTTTTCTATTGTTGTACTTTTATTTTACCATGTACTAGGAGAAAGTGTGGATAACCGCATCCCAAAGCAATGCATGTCAAAAGATATTAGTGTCTTTTTACAAATCTTTTCTACAACCAGATTAAATTGTCTATGAAGGCAAGATACAATATTTAGAAACACACGATGCCTACCTTAAACATGGGACATTATCACGAAGCCCATCAGATGAGCTGCTGCTAGTGGATGGATGAGACTGGGGAGCGATGGATTGAGGATTAGAACCTGTGCCGGGAGTAGGCAGTGGTGGCACTTGCTCAGGATCTGGAGATTCTATATAATTTATTTCATACAATAGCCGTACTTCGAGCATCTGCAAATGACAGTGAAGCAGACACAACACACACAATCCTAGAGTTATTGGTAACTGCAAATTTTCCATTTTGGTCCCAACAATTATTTATTATGTTATTTTTATTACATTTATATTCTGCCTTTTTTCTCTTGCAAAGAGCCCCAGGCAGCTTACATGGTTCTCCTCCTTTCCATTTTACCTCAGAAATGGAACTAGTGAGTTTGAAATAATATTCTTCCTATGCAGATTATCTGCAGCATTCTACACTAGCTAAGGCCTCTGAACTACCTGCAAACAGAATAAATTGTAATAGTCAAATCCTTACTTTAGAGTAAACAGTCACTTACACCTAGCTCACTAGCCTAAGTTGGTAGAAAGATACTCTACCAGCTGAGAATCCAGGACTACTATCAAGCTTTGTATTTAGGAGCAATGTAACTCAATTTTAATCATACTTATAAAAAAGTAAGCCCACTGATTTCAATACGTCTTATTTCCAAGTAAGTTTGCATAAGATAGTAGCCTTCAAAACACAATTGCCTATTTAATGAACTCTAGCATTAATGGAACACAGGAATGTGGTAAGGTACATCTTGTTAGCTTTTGAAGCCGTATGTCCACTGAACTCAGAAAAACAAAACAAATCAGACAAAAAATAATCAAGTTACTATTACTAACTTATATACTGTCTCCATCAGGAATTTTGATAAATATTTAACAGTATGTCAAATAAAGATAAATGTCATTTACCGGAATGACTTCTGTTGAAATTTCTTGTTTGCTGAAACTGTAAACAATGACATGTGCAGAAACGCCTGCTATGCACAACATCCTGCTTTCTGGACACCATGAAATGATTTGAATGGCATATGGGTCTTCGTCCACTATGTCTGTGCTAGGCCTGTCATCTTTATTTCGAGATTTTTCAAAGACTTTAGCTGTTTTTAGTTTGTATAGCACTTGCAATGTTACTAGGAATTAAAAAAAATAAAGTTGATTATATGTGCACATCTTTTTCAAAAAAAAATTCTTCCTTTGTATATAAAAAAATAGTTCATAAAAAGCAGTTTTGAAACAAGGGTTATATTAGACTTTACTTACATTTCCATTTATATAGACTGGGATCCAGAGTGCACAAATGTAAACATCTCTACATGGGCAATGTGTGTGTGTGTGCATGTGTATCACTGATACCGTGGGGAACTAGATGACAAACCCACCCACCCCAAAAAAACCCAGCTTTCCACGGTCCAAGTAATGTCAGGGTGCATAGTCATGCCCCTGATATCAAGGTGCACAGCTATACCTGCTGATGTTATTTGGTTCCAAGCCAACGCTCCTGAAGGATCACACAGCTGTGAAGTGCCTTCACTAGATGCAGGCTTATCCCATGTGCAGCAAAGCCATCCAGGAGTGAAGTGCAGTCCCCTTCACACCAGGATTCTTTTCCAGCCAAGAAAAGCATGTGCGCACCGAAGTATCCTTGGCAGAAGTGCTGGATGGAGGAGTGATCCTTCACCCAGTGACTTCAGCAGGAAAAGCATTTAGCACAGGATAGGCACCAATGTGCTCCTGGACACTTTTCCAGGTGCCCACCAAGGTGTCCACCTATACCTCACTTTAAGAAAAACTCATTTTCTTACCAGTAGCTATGAAACAGGGTTCTAGTGGGAATCCTGCAGTTAACTCCAATCAGCGACTGGAGAAGAAGTAAAGATCCCACTCCACACTGTTCACCCCCCAACTGGGAGAAGGAGCAGCATGCAGGGACTTTCCTGGTTTCTCTCCTATCACAGATCTCCCCCTTTTCTCTCCAAGCATCTCCATGGGGAACGATGGAAGGAACCTTCATTTACTTTTCATTGTATACATTTAGAGATCAGGTTAAAACCTTCTTCTTTAAGCAAGCATTTAATTTTTGATCTGTTGTTTGATTATTAATTTTACTGCTTCTCTATGTTTTGAATATTTTGTGTTTAATGTTTAATACTGTACTATTATTTTTTGTTGTTGTAGAAGTTTGATTTTATCATTGTAAATCACCCCAAGGACAACTACCAGTTGGGTAATATACAAATCAATCAATCAAACAAACAAACCAAAACCTTTCCATCCAGCACCTTGCCTGGGGAAGCTTAGGTGCACACATGGTTGGAAGAAGCCCACTGAATGTGTAAGAGGGTTTCAGAGTTTGTTCATAACAGGACAGATAGCTATTATGTATGATTATCTCAAATTAGCTACCCAGTTAAAAGTATTAAATCCATCTCCTCCATCAACCTGCTTAATGCCTGCCTTGGATATCAATGCTCCAATTCAATTGAAATTAGTTGTGTTTAAGTCCCATTCAAATCAATCAGACAATTTCATCAAAACTAACTTACACATTTCAATGGAACTTAAGCATGACTGACATGAGCCTTAATATTCAAGTGAACAAGATGGAAAGGAGACAAGTAATAGCAGCAGTATCACATTCATAATACATTCATAATGCAACACATTTTGAACGTTTTTTTTCCTACAGGAACCTTACATAACTTGGCAAAACACTCACTTGCAGAGGCATCCCAAAACTTGATTGAGCCATCCGCATGCCTATTAAAACAGGAGAAACTTTAGAGAATGGACAGCAAGCATAATGAGATTTAGGTCATTATGTAAAATTGATATTGCAAAACCATATGGCTCCACTTGATTATGTTTCGTAGCTTCAACATTTTACTAGCAAAATGCCCAGCATTACCATGGGTACATTGAGTGCTAAGATAAGGTTTGTTTATTGTATGGAGTCTTGGAGAGATGCAATGCATCTCTGTGCACTTTGAATACAGTGACATTTCATGCTTCCAAGAACTTTCTGGTGGTTCAGTACATGATATACAATGCTAGGTTTAGAAAAAGATTTTGCCATCAATGCAGTGTTATTATATGTAGAGTTTTGTTTTTCTAATAGGAGCCAGTGCTAGCCATATGGAAGAGATAAAGCATTGCACTTGGGGCACAACAAGAATGTGGGATAAACTCACTTCTTGGCCTGGTGACCTTAGGATCTGGGAAAAACACCAGTGCTGACTTCCTTTTAACAATGTTACAGGTTGTAGAGTATTTATTTTGCTTCACAGAACAAATGAATACCAGTTGAAATTAAGAGTTGTATTCAATGATGTCATTTAATTAGTTCAAATGATGATGTGCTAGTGTCCAGCGGACTCCCCCCACGCCTGCCTCCCCAGCCCTAGCTGGCCGAGCCACTACCCTGCCCCTGGTTTGAGGCATTGCGTGACCTTCACGGCCCGGCGAGCTGCCATTGTGCGCAACAATGACAACTCTGGAAATTGCATATTTTCAAAGTTGCAGAAAGGGCAGCTGTAAAGGACTCATTTATGTAACATTAATGGAAAATTACATTAACAATACAATCTTATATATGTGTTTACTCAGAAGTAAGTCCCACTGAGTCTAATGGGATGACATAAGAAGGATAATCACTCACCTCTATAATGCAATGAAACAATGCTATCACAAATGGATACATATATGGATATCTGGTCTGCTTTTGTTGATGTTTATACCTTTTTTTCTTTCTAGCATGTTGTATTTTCATACACACACAGAGTTCATATATATATATATATATATATATATATATATATATATTCAAATTGATACATTTGAATCATATAGTTATATTTTCCTTTTTTATTGTTTTGTTGAAATTTATAATAAAAATAATAATTTAAAAAAGAGTCTGAAGGGCTTACTTGCAGGTAAGTGGGTGTAGGACTGCAGCCTAAATATACTTTCTCTGGATTCTGAACAATATTGCATCTAATTTTCATAATTTTACAGAACCAAATGAATCTGCCATTTCACTTTTGCGTTGGTGTTCATTTCATAATAATACTTATAGAACCCAATTAAAGGGTGTGCATGACATTTTGTGTATAAAATATATAACAACTGGAAACTTAAAAAGGCTTTGGTTTATTTAATTCAGAAATCTATAGGTTGGTTTTCCACATATGTCCAATAAAAAAATACATACCTCTAAATAAAATAAAACGTATAAAACTTTTCAAAACTTATTCAAAATAAAAAGAATCTCAAAAAGCCTACCTAAAATGTTGTATGTTTCAGTGTGTGTGTGTGTGTGTGTATTTTATTAATTAAATAAACTGAAGCTGGGTAAAGGTAGGTGGTTTTTTGGGGACCACTGGAAAAAACCCATCTGCTCCAGATGTCAATAGGGAAACGATTATCTTGCTCATTTCAACTCATCTGTTGTATGATAGGATTTATAACAGAAATTCTTATCTTCTGATACACAATTTTCTCCACAGATTTAGGATATTTTACTTTTGTATTGAACATTTATATTTCTTTATATCAGCAGTAGGTAAAGGCTTGTAAAATTTCAAAAGGAAGGTGGGCATTTTGAATGGGAGGACTCCAGCCCTTCTCTAGTCCTATTCTCTTCTGATATATTGCTCCCCTCCCCCTGAAATATGGTCCAGGAATGGGGTGGGGGCCAAAGGAAAAGGAATTAATTGTCTTCCTTCCTTTCACAAACCACATATTGGTTTTCGATGCATTGCCTTCTTTACCTAACCCAAATTGGTTCCTAACATTGTTTCACTCTGAGCAAGATAGTTCAGTGATATTACCACCCTAAATTATTTGGAGCTTACAATATATGCAATTATACATATTAGAATCTCCTTTGCTCTTGCAACCTCCAGTGAATGTCCATCTTATTACTTACCCGGTAATAATGATCTCTGGATAACTCTGTGTGACCAAACCCCAGTTTCCACCATTGATAGGCCATTCCTAATTAAACAAACAAGTAGATTAAATCCAAATACATGGAACACTACTGCCTAGAAATAAGGATATTCACTCTTTTTGGTACCTTCTTACTATAACCTTGACGCTTCTGTCGAGCCCCAACTGAATAAAGTGCTGGAATAAGGTCCACAGGACAATCGGCAAAATATTCACAACAGGTGACTGGAGATTCATGTATACTCAAAGGATAGGGATTCTCAAATATAGGATACCTTTAACGAGGAGATAAAAAATGAGGCCAATTATATTATGTATAAACCTATATAGACATTTTGGTATCACTTCCCCCCGCCCTCCAAAGTGGATTTCAACTATGACAATGTCAACAGAAAAGTAGTAAATGAGTGCAAGTGACAATGGAAGCAAACAAAAAAGCTGAAATATTTACACACTTGAAGAAATATCAATATATGAACTTCGTTAGAACACTAGCATTTTTGGAACAAAAATGTGAATCTAATTGTAAACGCTACAAACTATTTTGTCATCTACCCTGCAGTTATAAACATGTGACCAAATTTTACCTCAAAGTTAAAATTATCTTTAAGGTGTGTTAAAAAAAGAACAGAACAGAAAGAATAGCAGTAAAATGAAAGAAAGTGTAAGGAAGGCAGAGTTTCACGCAATCTTAGAAACAAGGTAAATTAAAATATTCAGTTATACAGTTCAGTGTACATTACAGACCCAGGTCACACATAGCAGGCCTGTTCATAAGCATGTCGTGGAAGAATGTGGACACACATGACACTAAAACAGTTACAATGGAACAAGCAATACTGATCACATACGCAAAAAATGGGTTATATCCAACATGGAAAGAGTGGACTTCTGCACATGAAGTGGGACTTCCCCCTTCCTCTTCTCCCACCTGTACATCCCCTAGGTCTGCTCCAGAGTCTATCAAGCCGCTGGGGTATACTGGTGGTGGTGGTGGGGTTGCAGGGAGGAGGGGAAATCTGTTCTACCGGTGGTGTCGGCTCCACTAGCACAGCTCAGAGTATACTATACACAATTATTGTAGAAACGAATTCACTCTGACCTATCTTAAGTTCTTCACTTCAAATTAGAATCACAATAAAGTAATAATTAAAAATAAAATAAACTATTGGAAGCTCTTTTCAATGGTTCCTAAAAACTCCAGTAAGTCAGGTTTATAAAAAATGGACTCTTGCAGTGCAATTGCTCAGAAGACCCCAAATGCGGAGCTTTCAGTTTCTTATGCCAGCTTGGCTTGGCTGAAACCGGCATTAAGGAGCCATGGAGGCAGTCTTTGCCTCCATGTCCTCCAATCTCCAGTATTTCTGCTAGATGGGCTTTTCAGTGAGGGAGTTCCAGAGGGTGAGGGAAGGAAGTTGGAGAAGGCACGGGATAACTAGTCTCTGCTCCGCCCACAAGAACGCCCCATTTCCAACCTCAGAGAGACAGCTGACGCAGTTCTTTTTGGCTGCTGGGTGGGAGGGGTCTGGAGTTGGATCTCTGCCCCCCCCTGAGGTCAGAGCACTGTCTCAAAGCTTGGAGGGCTATTACAACCAATCCTGTGGTCTCTGAAGTGCTTGCCTAGGCCCAGAGGATTACTCTCGTAATGGCTAACAATATCTGTAATAACAGCATGTAAGAAATGACCACCTCAGTATAATCTCATTATATTCTGAATTCTTACCCATTTTGTGCAAGATCAATAAGTACTAAATCTTTTTCTAGAAGAACGACCACAGCATATGGCTCTTGGAAATCTAAAGAAAAACAAAACACAACAAAATGGAAAACCAGTTAATAATTTTCTTTTGCTGAACATTTATCCAGCTTTGAGTTTTGTGAGGCTTGATTCAACACATTGGCATTAATTAGTAAAAATAAGAGATTTTCTATGTGAATGAACATGTTATAAAAGATCAGAAAAAAACTCAAACTTTATTTACAAGATCTCATACCACTTCTTACCAAATCTTTAATACTACCTTCCAACTAATGATCCCAAAGCAGTGCAGAATTAATAAAAACAAGAACCATTAAAAAAAACATCCTATTGAGCAGTTAAAAAAATCACTACCAAATACACAGTCATAAACAAATCTAACACCCTCACCAGGAATCAATTCTGAAAAGCATAACTGAATAAGAGTGTCTTCCACAGAACAGCATTAATGAGAATGGCTAACAGAGGCTAACAAAGGCTAACAAAGCCTTTGATGGTTAAACTCACTGGCACATTGTTTTAACTGTTTTTAAATTATATATTGTTTTAACTTGGATCATGGTTTAATTTGTTTTTAACTGTGCATATTTATTGTTTTATACTGTATGTTTTTATCTGTTTTATACTGTATGTTTTATATTGTATGTTTTTATCTGAGATCTTAATGATATAGGGCAGGATATAAATGTTTTAAATAAATAAATAAATAAATAAACAACAGGAGGAGTGAAAACAGATCCCACCCTTTGCAAACAACCCCCCCCCCACACACACACTTTTGGTGACTGGGTGGGGACAGGACTGCAAAGTTTAACTAATCGTATCTAGGAGAAAACAGCAGTACTCATAATAGCAGTTGACTCCCTTCTCTCCCCTGTCAAATATTACATCCTTCCACTATCATCAAGAATGAGGGAAATGATAAATAAGGAACCATTTCTATTGCCAACTCAAAGTAATATTAGTTGACAATGATGTTATTACTGCACCAAATCCGATTATTGAATATTTAATACTGTGATATCATCATGTTTGCAATGTAAACCCTGTCTGGCTGCAAATTACACTGTCAAGAAGCAGCAGCCCTTGTGGAAGAACAAGAATGGTACCGAAGCTCTCCAGAAGGGCCACAAACAATAGGTGAGCAGGTGTAAAGGAGGAAAGCTTAGTGGGGTTTCAGGAGAAAGTTCTTGGCACTCCAAAAGAAGCCTTTTCATGCCAACAATGTTTATCTGCAAACATTTAAAACAGCCCTAGGGCAAAATGAATTCACAGAAGGGCATTCTAGAACTTGGGGAGTATCATGTCTTGCGATTGCCACTTCACTGAATATATGCAATTCTGTACACTTTTTTTATTAGAGAACTGCAGTGCGAAATTTGGAGAAGTGCAAAAAAACAAAGGATGCCTTTTCTGGTTCATGTGTTAATTCATGAACTTTAAATCAGGTCAGTTCATATTAAAATGTGAAATACATTTTCTCCCATCCCAACAACCTACTGGCACCATTGGCTGGTCTTAGCTTAACCTGTGCTCTTAAGACAGTAACATACTGCAGAGTTGGCTTCCATGATGCAAGGAATGCCTTTATTTCTAGCTGCCTCACCTCCACTGCCTTTTTCTCATTTTAAACACAGAGTTTGAGACTCAATGGTGTGAAAATCAAAAGATAGTTCAATGCTTTGTTATCTTTGGTTAGTCTAATATTATATTGTTTCACTGTCCCAGCAATAAAAGGAAGTTTTCAAATACCCCTAATCTTTGATAAAGTCTCAAGCCATCATCTGGCATAGACTTCCCTAACCTGGTACTCTCCATATTTTTTGTACCTTAACTCCCATCAGCCTGAGCCAGTGTGGCCAATAGTCAGGAATTCTGGGAGTTGAAATCCCAAACACCATGTTTGGGAAGACTGGTCTGAAGATTGGGAATTTACCATTGATTTGCATACTCCCCTTTTCCTCCTCTATGGTTATTGTCAACTTGCAATAATCAGACATCGAAATCAAGCACTATTCTCTAAATTATGGTTTGCAAACTCACTTGAGTTGAGTTGAATTATGAGTTTTGAATGAATGTTGAAGGCAACATGTACCATACAATACAATGTACCATACAATAAGGACTGAGAGAAAGCTGCAGAATCATGTACATTTGAAATTTCCCAGCCTTTGAGTGTGAAATTCCATAGAATGCTTTACCTTGTTTTAATAGTACTTGTGAAAGTGAGTTAACATGAAGGAAAAAGAAAAAAAAAGCTAACAAAAGAGTAGAATGAAGAATAAAGAAAAAGAGAGAGAACAAAATCAGTTCAGTTGCCTCAAAAAACAAGATGAAGGAAAAAGCTACTGCGGTGGTTAAAGAGAAACTGAGGAGAGAGACAAGAACTAGGCCAAATGGACATGCACAGAAGGCAACAGAACTTTCAACCAAGAAAGTTCAGTTCTAGAAAATTTACAAAGGCTCAGAACCCATATGCATGATGGAGGGAGTTCTTAACGCCAAGTTCTAAAATGAATTTTGTAAGGTACCAAGTTTCATTTTAACCTGGACTAGTGTTGACCACGAGTAACACTGAAATAGGGCATAGGTTGGAGATACTTGCAAAAGGAGGAGGAAGGTGGGGGAAAGACTTATACAACTCCCCATGCATGTACATCTGAACTGGGAAGACCTCACTTTAACCCTACAATGATATAACCAGGAGACAGAATTCTAGAATTGAAGGAGCAAGTGAAAATGATAAGAATTCGTTCACAACCTACCATTAGGGTATGGAGTTTCACAGAGGGTTAGAAAATCAACTATTGAGTAATCCATTTCTAAAACAGCAGTGCTCTTCCCATGCATAACTGTTAAACAGGGTCTTCTTCCTACAGTGTCATATGATAAACCACCTGATAAGATGATAAAAGGTTCTCTGGAAAGACAGATAAGCCAGTTAAGATGATGAAAGTTTGCATTAGAGTGACATATGATTCCATTGTCATCAAACTATCTCAGATTAAAAGAATAACCAAGGCAAAATATATCTATACACACACATACATTTATATGCACCTGTTGTGCAAGAACACAAGTTTGCTCAGTGGACTGTGCCCTATTTTAAAATACACTGAATTACTCCAAATTTCACAGTACTCAATGCGGAGTACTCAATGGTGGCACTTGAGCTATTACATAGCACAAATGCGGTATTTGGAACAGTATTTTAATAATATTGTAAACATAAAATACTGCTCTTATTCAGAACAGAGACTCCATTCTGAAGTTGTACACGCAGAACTTTCTTAAGAAATACCACTATTCCTGTTAAAACTACAGACAGGATGGGGCGTGGGGGCTACTGGATGCTATCCTATGTTTTTGCTGTCCTTGAAATAGCAAGAGTTGGATGTTTCATCCAAGCACAAACCTCAAAGCTTTTCTCAGAATTTAACTAAAGGCAATATTTGGTTTCAACTGCAACAGATAAACACAATGTTTCACCCCATCTCACCTATATGATGGTAAACAGATTTAAAAGGTATTTTTAAATGGAATTATCCCCTAAAGAGGCTTACTTGTGTTAATTGCTTTCTGGTAAACAAACAAAGAGTTCTTTATTTTCTCAGGTTTTCCATACTTTAAAAAAAACATTTGACTGTTTTATTGTCAATTATTGTTCTTATTGCATTTTTATGATTGGTTGTTTTAATCATGTGAAGTGTCTCAGTAATATTTATTGAAGGGTAGTATACTGTTTATTAAATAAAATAAATAAAGACATTAGATTGGATCCAGATAGGGTCAAACTTAAGAGTACAGACATTGAAATCAATGGGACCTACATTAGTCGTCATTAATTTAAGTGCCAATGATTTCAATGGGTCTACTCTAAGTCTGACTACATCTGGATCCAATTCTAGACTGAAACTATTTACTTAGTATTGTGGCCATTCTCTCCCACCGCATGACTTTCACACTGAAGCTTTGAAACAAGTATTAAACTTATACCCCACCTTCTGTGGGACCCAAAGGCCTATCATCAAAAGGGTTGCTCAAGTCCATACAGCATCGAGTGCTCCAAACCATTCACTGGGGCCTTCAGATAGAGACATCTGAGTAATACACATGATAGTTTCTATACATGTGTGTGTGTGTGTGTGTGTGTGTGTGTGTGTGTGTGTGTGTACACACAATATGCACACTTCCTCAAGGTATCTTCTACACCACTGCTAATAAAGGGGGCAAAGCACTTGATAATTTCCCTCCTTTCGCTTTTCTTTCCATCCCTCTTTGATTTCCAATAGCTACAGACAGAGCGTAAAGGCGTTAGTGCATTTTTCTTTAATTGCCCCATGTCCACTTTATTTCTTTATTCTTCCCTGTTGTCATCTCTTCATGGCTCTTGGGCTAAAGCAATTCCCTGACCTAGACAATTCCAAAACAAGCTATATTTATGCCAATATACAAACATTCAAATAATATATTAGTTAAATACACTATTTTTGTCATATAAATCTGCTATATTAGTCTCATATGCCCAAGAAAGGGAGTGCAAGTGAGTTTTACTGATTCTCCCCTCCCCCCATGCACCCCCTGAAAAGCTGGTCCAGAAAGTCAGAGGGCCCTTTGGAATGGCATAGGCACTGGAGGCTGCAGGGGAAGGAAGAATCAGCAAAATCACTGCCCTGCCTCCTTCATCCCAGTTCTCTCCATGAATGGAAGGGGCCCTTCTGCCTTTGGAAGAGCAACTCAGGATCCAAACATCTATACATTCCCATCTGAAAATGTTCTATCAGCTTAATATATCCTAACAATGTTGTTTGCCTGTGCATTAATTTAAAATAAGATTTGCTAATTATGCACTTATTTTTATTTTGAAGGCAGAATTACTAGCACCAGAGCAAGAAACAAACAACAGCAATAACAAAAATAAATAAATAAATGAACAGCTACCGTACTTGGAAACAAAAAAATCTGAGAATATATTTGTGCCATTATCCATCCAAAGCTATGCATTTCAAAATATAATTTTATGTAAACTACATCTGCATCCCTTTGATGACAATGAGGTGGTTGGACCAGCATTTTTTTTAATGGCAGAGTGGGTAAGGGAGTTTCTTTCTCTTTGAAAAAATATAAACTATTATTTTTCTGCATACCTGGGAGCCACCTCTACCTTTGTCTACAAACAGTCCCATTTTGCTGCCCTACTGGTCAGTATCACTCACTATACAATGAAAGCAAATTACTTTCATGTATGTATGTTCTGTAGTTATATATGACAAGCATTCCTTCAATTACTGCAAGGAATCTTCAAGAACGCATATACATTTTGGTGAAGACTGTCTGAAAGGGCTTGGGAAACCATGTACTTTCATAACTATGCTTCTAACTTGTATTTTTCTATGTAACAAAAAAGATTTCTGGCTGCATAGACCATGAATGCACATGTTGTTTTTACCACCATTTAAATACAAATAAGTATTTCAATAGATGGTGTCGATGTTTTTCCTTTCCAAAGACTGAGTTAGATGCAGATAACCTTCCATTTCTGCAAGGGGCTTGGATCCATCAGAGGCTACCACAGAAGAAAGGGGGAGGTTGTTTTTGCCATTTCCCCCCTTCCGTCAGTATCCCCTATATAGAGGAACAGGGGACTCTCTCAAACAGCATGGTGGTGGTGGGTGCTTGGAATACAAGAGAAAGAAGGAAATAACAAAAATCACCTCCCTTCCCTTTTCCAAAGGAGTATCCTGTGAACTGAACTTTGCTCAAGGGAAGCCTGGATTGTACACTCCATGTTTATTCACTGCAAATATACAAACAGAATTAAGTAATTGCTTCTTCATTCTTACCCAACTCTGGTAGTTTTGTATTCCACTTTAAGAATAGGTTTACAAGGCTCTGGCTTCTTTCCATCTTTTACCTGCTTTCCTAAAACAAAATATTTTCTTAATTACATTTAAAAATAATTTGAAAGATATTAAAACGTTAGGAATGTGTCCATATATTAGAAAGATTATATAAATAATTAATGTATTAAATTACCAATATTATTCTTGCAGATTTAATTGAAGTAACTAAATTATGTAGATTATAAACATTAATATTAGTCTGGAATAATCTTCAGCAATTTTGTATGCACATACCTGGGGAAAAGTTTCAATCAATTAAACTCAAGGGCTTACACCCACGTAAATATGCACAGGATTGCACTGGAAAACTAAATAATAAAGAACTCTTTCCCCTGCATTGTAACTCTGATATTTAGTATTCTTTCTATTTAAGACAAAAAGCAGGGACCAGTTTTACAAAAAAACCTTTTCCAGTGTATAAATGCATTTATAATTAACCAAAATAGGATAGTTACCCTTTGCAATCACTTATTTTACAAAAATGGTGAGCAACCTTTCATGACCTTCAGTTTAACTATGAACAGAATTTGTTTTTTATATCTAAAAAAGTAATGCCACTTTTGATAGTACAGAAGGCAGTGCAAGACAGGCAAAATCTAGATGTTCTGTTTTTATATCGATGTACAATTCTGATAACATGCCACTGGAGACATCTCTTTGCAGATGCAGGAAGATACTACAGTAAGATTATATTACGCTGTACATTTATCTGTAGGAATTGTAAAAGAAGACTTGATTTTTTGTGCTCATTTTACATTAAATGTACTACAGTGCCTATACTCAGGATGTGAGCAAACCCTCTTACAAGTTGAAGTGATTTTGCGTTGGTTTAATAAAGACTATGTTTCTTCTTCCTCCACCACTGTCTCCTTTGCCCACCCCAACGTTAGCTTAGTAGACCTTCCAAGCCCATAATAACGAATCTTGCTAATTTTTGAACCAGACCCATGCAGCTGTTTCTTTAACAAGTTTGATTTACAGCAAGTAGCAGGTGACAATCTTTAACTCCATGCCATGAAAGCCTTCTTCTCCTGATTTCTGCATATTAAACTTTTGTTAAATATGGAGCAGGCCAGGCTGCCCCCCATCTACACATCAGCTGGCAATGCTAATATATAAGTAACCAAACACAAAATATCAACTCCATGATCCTAGTGATAGGTCACAGGAAGTACATCTAGACTAGTTTCTACTGTGATTCTTCCTGGCGTAATAAAGGTAGAAGTTCCCATTTAGTCTGAAAAGCAATGGAATGTCAAAGTCAAGTCTTGATTACAGGAGACAAGTGATACAAGCAGCAGCAGAGTTGCATAAGGGGTGTGTGTGTGTGTGTGTGATACACACAGACACACATATATCTTCTGTTCCATGGACCTCATGAATGGGGCGGGTGGGCTAAAGAAGCAGCTGCCAAAACAAATACTATTACTAGGTAACCAGCTCAGGTGACAGAGAATAATCTTATGGCTCCTGGACGGCATCTGGGGCACATAGGAGTGTTCAGTTTCCTGGCTCCGACCTTGGAGCCAGGAAACTGTGTTCCTCAGCCTTCTCCCATCTCCTCACAGCCAGCATAGAGAAAACCACACTGGAAGTTGCTATACAGTCACAAACGTGAGCTCCTACAGGGGTAAAAAAGGGGCATGCCAGTGGGCGGGGAGAGGAGGAGACTGGGGATGTCAGGTTATGAGCTATCTCCAGGCACCTTCCCTTCCCCTCATCCCCATAGTCTCCTCTAGAACTTTGGAAATGCCTATCTAGTGGGAGGTGAGTCACCAATGCAGGGTGACTCTGCATTGCATACTTGTAAACATCCAAGATCGGAGGCTTACGAGTATCCCAGGGTGGATACCATAGGATTGCACCCTTTGCTAGCAAATCACTCTGATAGTAAAAACCTATGCACATTTACTCAGATGTAGGCACACTTATTCCCAGTTAAGTATGCATAGGTTTTTAACCTAAAGCATAGACTATTGACTATATTAAATACAACACCCCCCCATCATGAACTTACCATGTGGAGTGATTGTCTGCAATGGCTTGGTAGGGTTCCTTACATTCCATATAGTCAAGGTGCCATCTGAATGGCTACAAATAAATTGCTTTCCTTCATGATGCCAAGCTACAGAATGGATTGCCTGAGCAAAAACAAACAAAAACAGAACATATTCAAAGTATTAAGCAGTTACACAAACACATAATATAAATGTAGAAAAATTAAATTGAACATAGTAATAAATACTTATCTAAACACTCAAATGTTCTTCATGCAATTATATCTGCCATAAAATATTATTTTATGGTAAACCTGTAACACTGATTATCAAGATAATTTTCTTCTGTAAAAAATGATATTATTTGTGTGATGCACAGCAGTTATACTATTTAATATCTATTTATTAAATACCTATTTAATAGTTTACTGTTTAAAAGTGTTTTTGTAAAACTAATGCAAGTGTATAGCACACTATTATTATTATTAATAATAATAATTTATTTATATAGCACCATCAATGTACATGGTGCTGTACAGAGTAAAACAATAAACACTGGTGCAAATGACAAAAATATATAAGTATTTATTTCCAATTCCTTAAGCTATATTAGTCAGTTAAATCTTTTATTCTGGCTAAAATTAAATATTGCAACTTCAGTTTTACACTGGTATGTTTGCTTGTAGTGTTGGTGATAGATTTACACACAGTGGAAGAGGCATTAGTAACCTCAAGACTAGATTACTGGGACATGTTCTATGTGGGGCTGCCCTTAAGGCTGGTCTGGCAGCTGCAGCTAATGCACAATGCAGCACCTTGGCTGTTATCAGGAGCTATCCTTTTTAGCATGTAACTCCTTTGCTGAGGGAATCATCTATTCATACTGGACCAGTTTAATATTTGTTACTAGTATATAAAGCCCTAAACAACTTGGGGCCAGGATACTTGAGAGATTACCTTCTCTCTTATCAATTTGCCCAGTCACTGAGGTCAACAGATGAGGCCCTCCTGGTGGTTCTGCATGACCCTATGACCCAGTGGGAATCTACCCAGAGAAGAGTCTTCAGTGTAGTGGCTCCCTCTCTGTGGAAGTCCCTGTCTCTGGACGTCAGGCAGGCACCAACATTGTTTTGTTTCTGGTGCCCGCTGAAGACATTTTTGTTACAACAAGCCTTCCCTGATTGACCTCTCACAGTTGTGTTGTTTTTATAGGCACTCTGTTTGTAAAAGAACTGTTGGGTAGTAGCCAATTAGGTCCTTGTACGTGCGGACAGCCCTGCAGGGTCCTGATCTGTGCACGATATAGCGCTTCTGGAGGCAAGTCCAGAAATTAGCACAAATGCTCATTTGCTCCTTTCATTTTTTATTGTTCACAACTCAGGAATTTGTTTAGATGTGGAAAGGTATATAACTGTTGTAAAGAAATAAATACATAAATAAATCATACTTTGAGATACTATTCTGTTCTTGCAGAAATGTACTCCAAACTATGTTCTTTTTAGCTGCTGCATTCATTATGTCTTAAGATGCAGTTGTCATGATTATCATATGCAGATTACTTTTCAAGAAGGGAGCTAGCCTGCAAAATCTTTTCTGTATCATTGATTTCCAAACAATGTCACATCAATTAGAAGGGCATTATGTGATTATCTGTCAAGCTGATAGCTGATCAAAACAGTAAACACCTCACTGGAGAGAGAAATAAATTGTGCTATGCACTTTTAATCAAATACTGCAAATTACCTTGATATGTATCAGCATTTATCAACACCTAGCTAACGGTTCACAATGAGAAAGAAAGCAACTGATTTTAAAAGGCAATAATAAACCCAATTTGTACTCAAATGAAAATCAGAGGTAACATAAGAAAAACGATCTTCAGACCAACAAAATTACAACAATACATTGTTGTCTGTAAAATAATGAATCCAATTTCTAAACTTAATTAATGGATTGCATAAAACACAACATATAAAATACGTAGCTTGTTATTTTCTAGTTAGAACATTTCTGCAAATCTTAAACTCCTAAGATCATAACACAAAGTGCAGTACCAACTCTGCTTTCCAGAACAAGTGGAAGAGACAAGATTTTTGGCTGTAAGCAGCAGTGATAGCTAACACAGAAAAATCGTTTAAGGTAATGTGTATGTCATAAATTCCACCTTTGTGTTAAACAGCTAATAGTATTAAGATTTCTATAAGTTGGATAAAAGCATCTCTAGCAATTCATCTTTAGAAATCTATGACTACGCTATTAAACTTTGATAGAATATACTCATATTTTTAGCTTTCAACTATCTTAGATCCTTGTTTACTAAGGAACCCTTGCATATCTGCCACAGAAACCTTATGCAGTGCAAAATATTTAAGAGTGCTTTGGGGTACATACTCTGTCTGTGGTGCTAGAGGGTTCTAGGGCAGAGCCAACACTCCCCAGGGTCAGCACATAGCAGGGGGAAATTGACTACCATTACCAATCTGCCTTTTCAGGAAAGCTTAACCACAATGAGTGGTCTTATAATTGAGAAATCACTGATAAGCTTTCAAGGAATCCCAGAGGTCCCCAGAGCACACTTTTGAAAACCAATGGAATACAGCACTGATTTCATTACAATACTAGTACACTTGAAATTTTGGAATACAAAAAACCAAGACAGTGATATTACACATGACAAAATATAATAAAAAGAAAGCTGAAAATAAACAGATTAACCATGAAACTTATGCCCTGAATATTCCAGTCAAATATGCATTACCTCTGCATCATAAACTACTACTTAATCAAAGCAAGCAGGACTGGCCTTCTATGAAGCTGCCTGATGCAGGCACATCAGGTGGCAAAATTTTGGAAGAGCAGCAGAGTGCGACGCCGGCACTACCTGTGGGTGCACTTACCGCTTCTTGGTCCCGCTGGCCACCTGCAAGCAGCCAGCGGGACCAAGAAGTGGCTCCTGCAGGCCTCCGAGGCGGCTCCCATCTACCGGGACTAGTTTGGGCAGCCAGCAGGCTGCGCCCAGCACCTCATTGTCCTGCCAGCCGTGTGCACATGGCAAGCGGGACCAAGAAACGGCTACTTGCTGGCTTCTCTGCCTCTCCCAGATGTCTCAAGGCTTTCAAGACTTCCAGGATGAGGTGTCTGAAGTCTTGTACACACGCCAAACAGAAAAATGGTGGCTGGCTGGCCGGTCAGGTGAGAGGCAGCGGCGGCACAGGGGGTAGGTGCACAAGATGAGGGGGGAAGCAGCGGCAGTGGTACACATCAGGCTGCAACCCACCTTGGGCTGGGCCTGAAAGCAAGCAAGATCAGTCATCCACTAGTGGGTTTTTTTTTTACTCTTTTCTTCATACTTAAGCAATCACCCATCTTCTCAAATGCCTGTAGTGTGAATTCCAAAACATGACTTTCCAAGTTGGTTTCAAGTCATCTCTATTCTCACTGAAAGTTATGTGGTTAAAAGCAACTCTCCCAAAGCTAACCAAATAACCTTCCTATATTACTTTGATTTTTATAAATATAGGTTTTCAAAATCGCATACTACTTTGCTTGCAATATCATAAAGTTTGATACCAGATTTTATATATTGTGCATTCATAGCATCAGAAAAGCCATGGAAGAGGCAGATTTAAAACAAAACAAAACATTACAAACAAGCCAGTGGCAAGGAATAGAAACCTAAGTGACTCAACAGCAACATTGTAATAGTGGTGGAAACAGCTCCTTCCCCTGTTCTACTAAATACTTCACTTATGAAAGAGAAACAAAGAAAAGCAACTTCATGACTGGAAAGCTAAATTTTCTTCTATAAAACTGGAGTAATATTTTCCCTTCACTCTGGAGGGGATCAACAGATGGTCTATCATTTGGCACTGGGATGAATTGTTAACCTAGGAACTGCTTGTGGACTGCAGCTAGACAGGCCTTCATGGAGGGGGAGAGATTTTCCAGTTCTGTCTTTCTGATCTTGCAGATAGAGGTTTACTGCTTGAAGCCTTGTTTGACTTGTTGCAGCTTAACAGGTTCACAGTAAAATTTATAGAAATGGTACAGAACATAACAACAGAATGCACCCTTGAGGATTCATTTTGCATGGCTTTGGGTGAAAAGGAAGCTAAGCCTATGCTAGAAATCAAACCCCACCTCCCTTCTATTTCCACCATGGAAGCCCTGCTCTCATTTGCCAGCTATGAGAAAAGATCATATTCTTTACTCAATCTATGGATACGAACAAGTTAGACGGAGACTTAAATAGTAGGTGACGCGAATTAAAGATAACTTTTCCACCTATGTAACAGAATGCCATAAAATACTTGTAACTGTCTAAGAGCTTGGCTTATAATTACTTATCTGCACTGCACAGTGGGTGAGAGTCAGTGGGTGAAGTGGTTAGTGTTGGACTGGGAATTCAGGAGATTCTAGTTCTAGTCTGCACTTGGCCATGAAACTCATTGGGTAACTTTGGGCCAGTAACTGTCTCTCAGCCTAACCATCTTTACAGAGTTGTTGTGAAGATAAAAAGGAGAGCGCTATATCTATGCTACCTTGGGTTCCCTGGAGAAAAAGCAAAATGCAAATGTAACAAATAAATAAACAATAAACAGTATAATAGACGTTTTTGGGCTATCATGACATGTAAATCAGAATCTAGCCTAGCACATTTCAGAGCATCATTTTCTCCAGGTGAGCCAGAACAGATAACTGGAGAGAATATTTAAACATTCTTACTTATGAATACACACACTAAAATCCCCAGTCTTTACTGTTTATGAAATTGTGGATGGTTGTGAACTGCCCAGAGAGCTTCGGCTATTGGGTAGTATAGAAATATAATAAATAAAAATAAAATACAAAATACACAATTTGTTATATATTTGATGAATGTGCATAATTTTATGTAAGTTTATTATTTGATGCTGCCTTTCTCCTTTTTGGAGACTGAGGCAGGGTGAAAACTACTCAACCTAATAATGGGAATTAATGGGAGAAAGAAAAATGATTTGGCCTCTGCACCAGTGTTACTGAGTACATATCTTTACGTGGGCCTCTATAAAAACAATCAGCTGTTATCCCACCACCCAGCCGAAACTAGTACTTACCACACCACATACAGATATTATGTAAGGTATCCCAAAAGATGATCTTACACTTTTACAAAATATTGATTTTTATGGTAGTTTCTGCACTATTTCTCAGTAAAGACTAGCATTTTTTACATTGAGAAATATTACTTTAAATTGTGTTACTATTCCCTGATCCATAAATTGCAAACTATTACTCCTACTGGACTGTTAGATTGAGTGTTTCAGTATCTACATACTTGAAGCGTTCAGAATGTGAAGAACGCTAGAAATATTGTTGTTTTTTAATATTCTTTTTAAAACAGGTATTACATCAGTGCAAATAGTGTTGGAAGTCAGCTTCCCTAAAAGGACATTCCAACTTGCACTTTATGGACTGTTAATTTAAATTCAAATACTTCCCCACTATCCCTTAGGTCTTTCAAATAAAGTATTTTGTAGAGCTACTAAGAAAAAATATATATTTGTATAGGACACTCCTGCAGATTACATAGAGTGTCTAATGAGAATACTAAATAGTAACTACATTTAACTATGAACTCCTAACCTAATCACACTCACTAACCTTTGGGTGTAGGGCAAATTCCAGTCTTGGGGTACAGCAGAGGGCCACATTAGTGACATCACACATCAAAAATAGGCTTCTGCCTCCTGAATGGACTGAAGATTCGTCATAAGATGTCCTAAAAAAGGAAAATATTGTCTCTCTTTTATAGAATGCTCCCTTAAAATAGCCAATATGCTCCTTGGTTTGGTGTGATCATGGTTACCAGGGCAGCATTTAATATGAAATACCAGAAATTGGTATATGTCTTTAAATGTCATTGTGATTGAAGAAGCTGAGAACAATTTACCATCCTAGTGGTCATGATGGTTTCAATACGGCTGCAAGTGGGATTGTGAAGAGTAAAGACTGCTTTTTTGACAGAATAGCAAACAGGTCAATTTCCATGGATAAGTGGTTTTAATTTACATCTATATTGCATAGAAGTGTGTGCTTCTACTGAAAAAACGTGATTTATGAATTCATGGAAATAAAAAGGTAAAAAGCTAAGGTGTCTTTATTTACTGTTCACCAAGGTATTAGCAATTTTCATTTAGTAAGCCTTTAAATATAATCACACTAAGTCCTGCTTTATTTCATAATAAATAGAATACAAAACATGTCATTATGTCAGCCACACCAGTAGGAAGCAATGTTTTGCTGCATTAATGAATATTAGGATTTGTTAAGACAAGTATTTAAAGGTGCCCAACATTTAGTTCCGTAATTTCTGACTAGCACTTTACTTTCTACTCATAAAAAATACTGTTAATCAGTTAGTTATAATCCTATCACGGGGCATAAATAATGATGTGTTGTATCTCCCTTCCTCAGAAATTCCTGGTGACTGGAAGTACCATTCTACTCAGAACGGATATAACTTGCAACTGGGCAAGCACCCTGCCAAGTAAGTCAGTGCATCAGCCAGAAAATCCCATTTTATAAAAGTGTTACAGTTACACTAAGCTGAATAGAAGTTACTTTTGTACCAGGGTTATCAAACTGATCTCTGTGAACTGAACTTATGAGAAGGCCCAGAATTGATCATCTAAAATAAATCTATAAACAGCATTTTCCTTCAGAAATCCAGAACAAAAAATTCCTTCTCTGCCACCGTGCTAGAGTCTAATTAGCCTTGGCTTGATTTAAATGCTGTCCATGTACTAGATATTTAGCCTACCTTGTGAACTTACCTGCATTAAAAAACACCCAGAAAAGAAAAAGAAGAGGTAGACATACCTAACTATATGTATACAAAAATCCACCCTAAGATGATAAAACAAACCAGTGAGATATAGACCGTGACAAGACAAAATCTACAATATAATATCTTATATGTGAATATGGTAGTGTAAGACTTATTACTCAAGATCAACCAGACAGATTTTGCTCATTTTTGTTTTAAATTGAAGCTTTAGCAGTGCAGACATGAAGAAAATTTTGAAAAATTGAAGAAGTGCAAAGCTTGAGCTTAAATAACAATTAACTTCTTCTGCGTCAATTATGCAAGGCAGCTCCTCCACCAGTGGGATGATGGATAGCCCTACAGAGCCAATCAGTATGACATGAAGATGGGCCCCAGGCACTGTTACGGCCAATGGTACAGGACACAGAGGCGGCAAATCAGGATGCACAAGGAAGGGGAGAGGCCACCACATTATTCATGAGCCACTCTGTGGTGAGGGGATTGAGCGGCAAAGAAGTGAGAATGGAGCAGGACTAGTAGCGTCCATGGTGACATGGGCTTTTCACTAGTTTGATATTAAATGAAAGATAATACAGTGAAGATATACAGTGGACAGAAGGAGAAGGCAATGCTTGTCTTTAATCCTTTCTCCCTGAAGCTGAAGGACCCCTCTGAAAATTTGCTCCAGAAGGTTGGGGCTCATTTGCTGGATCACGTGTCCTTGTTAAGTGAAATCCACCAAACCACAATAAAGACAATGTTACTTGAAGTTTCTTAGGCAGCAATCCTACAGACACTTACCTGGGAGCATGTCCTACTGAACTCAAGGGTCTCACTCCTGAGGTTAATGAGCTCCCACATTCCAGAAATCACAATATTGGATTTTGCCCAATGCTTGCATTCAATCAATGGAATTTAGGGATAGTGACAGTTACCCAGTAATGTTTGTATGCTGGATTGTTTTGGATACCATGTATCTGTACTGTTTGATTAACTCAAGATCAAAATCTTCTACTGGTTAACTCACTTATCACTCCTCTGCTGGGATAAGAGAAATCTAATATATCAAAAGGCACTCATTTGGACTGTGACATATGGCAAAGGCATTAAAACAGAAATTATTCATGGAAATGTTCCTCCTCCATGGAAGATAGCTTAATAGCACAAGGTTAACATTACCATGATGTTTTAATTGTTACATCTGTGAAATTAAATATTGTTAAATTGCCGTGAAATGTTGTGACTGACTGTAGAATTTGTGATGTATCTATACTACAAAGTAGGGATAGACAGATCAGTCTATTTCACATGTGTACATTCATTGTATATTATGCAATGTTTCTGTAATAATGTGTGGTTTTTTTAAAAAAACACACACACAAAAATTGGTATATAAATATTTGAATAGGTATTTGTAAACTGTCCCACAAAATATCCATTTATGAACGTTTAACTTAAATGGACACATTTATAAACATATTTCAACCTAAAATATGTGTTTTAAAACACATTTTATTACATTTTTTGAGTTGAGGATTGTATTGTAAAATTCAGAGAAATGTCAAAGCCAAATACTTTGAAATTATTATTATTATTATTATTATTATTATTATTATTATTTATATAGCACCATCAATGTACATGGTGCTGTACAGAGTAAAACAGTAAATAGCGAGACCCTGCCGCATAGGCTTACATTCTAATAAAACCATGATAAAACAATAAGGAGGGGAAGAGAAAGCAAACAGGCACAGGGTAGGGTAAACAGGCACTGGGTAGGGTAAAACTAACAGTATAAAGTCAGAACAAAATCAAGTTTTAAAAGCTTTAGGAAAAAGAAAAGTTTTTAGCTGAGCTTTAAAAGCTGCGGTTGAGCTTGTAGTTCTCAAATGTTCTGGAAGAGCGTTCCAGGCATAAGGGGCAGCAGAAGAAAATGGATGAAGCCGAGCAAGGGAAGTAGAGACCCTTGGGCAGGCGAGAAACATGGCATCAGAGGAGCGAAGAGCACGAGCGGGGCAATAGTGTGAGACGAGAGAGGAGAGATAGGAAGGAGCTAGACAGTGAAAAGCTTTGTAGGTCAACAGGAGAAGTTTATATTGGATTCTGAAGTGAATTGGAAGCCAATGAAGAGATTTCAGAAGTGGAGTTACATGGTCAGAGCGGCGAGCCAAGAAGATGATCTTAGCAGAAATCTGATTTATGTCCTGATCTGCCAATTAGATTCACTTCTACATGTGTTTTTCTCATTGTCATTCTGGATGCCTTAACTCACCACCACATTCACCGCTATTGCACTTACTAAGGACATATTTGATAATAGAAGTTTAATCTAGAAGCATAGGACAGCCTAATACTAAAACAGGCCATTGGTCCATCTAGTTCAGCATAGGGAACACAGACTGGCAACAGCTCTCCAGGGTTTCAAATAGGAGTACTTTCCAGCCCTACCCGGTGATGTTAGGGATTGAATTTGGAATGTTCTGCATGCAAAGTTTTGTCACTGAGATAGTGGCCTTCTAGTCTCTTTTCAAGTTAAAGATTTTAAAACCTTTAAAACAGTGTTTACCCTTAAGGTTAAATGAGGCAATAGACCATTGTAACATTTTACTAAAGCTAACATAAGCTGACAAGGTTCAGATTTTCCTCTATTGAAATGAATGGGAAAGTAAAACTACCAAAGCTAATTGGGATCTATTCTACCCCCCAACAGCTTCTCAAAACAGGGTAGGATTTTTTTTTGTCTGCACCATAAATTTTAGCATTTTGCCTGTATAATAAATTTTATTTTGGTAGTTACACCACTTGAACAACCCTGGAGTAGATGTTTTCTGGTTTTGCAATATTTGCTTGTACATTCCTATATGTCCAGAAAATCCCATTATAAAGCATTACAGGGGCCACTGGACTCAAGGGATAAATTTTGTTTTAGAGGATTAATTCTGCTCCAAGTTGGCTTTATCTTCATATAGGTGTTAACAGGAGAATAACTTCACTCAGGAGTAAATTCGCAACACTGATTTCTTACTTGTAAAGTTCTTTTAGAGGCAGGGGAACGTATGGCAAAATCCAACATTGCATGAGCAAACTTCATCTTGCATGATGGGACTTTAGCCTTACCCCTGCAGTCCTTGCATTCACCAATCTTCTGAAGCAGATTTTGAGAGTCCCTGGGGGACTGCAGGTGGAGGGGGAATTATCCATTCCCATTCTGATAGAAACACTTAATTGGATACAATTCGTATCAGGGAGTATAGGGTTCCTTCTATTATTTACTACGAAACCAGGATGTCACCGGATTTCTTATCTAGGGCTTCCTGGTAGCCCCAAAGGAATTTAAGTTAATATTTTGGGGTGCCATTTAACCCAGGAGTTTTTGTGTTAGACAGTGGGTTGAATACAATTACATCTTCCTGCTGCCAGAAAGGTTTCCATTAGTAGTTTGGAGAAGTGGCAATTCTTCTCTTCCCTCAAAATCCATTCTGAGGGCTTAGTGGACTCATCCAGAGCAGATTTTTTAGTATGATGGAAAGAAAGGAAAATATATTCCTATTACACAAGCAGAATTTCACCCAATGTTTTTAAATGTGATACAAATATAATCTACTTTTATGACAAACTCAAGTTATTTGGAAATCAGTCATTAACCTTTTTCTTCCTAGCAAGAACTTTAAAAGAATCCAATGGACACTGAAAAGAGTAAGAACCAAAAAGGCACAAGGCTTAAGAAACTATGCCAGATTATTTTTTGTATATTTAGTGCTACTTACTTTCAGAGACACAGTTAAGAGCTGGAGTGTAGGGAAGCTCTTTATGGGGTTGTTTGCACAACACAACAGTCCTCTATTGATTATTTAAACCATGGTGAGTCTGTGCACCTGCTATTTTGAATATGCAACCTCCTGTTCAGCTGTTGTTGTATTGTGCAAACCAGGCAATCATGGGTTATGGGAGGGTTAAGCAACTCTTGGATAACCCTTGGTCTGTTTTATGGATATACAAGGTTTGTTTAACCCATGGTCTGTTTTATGGATATACAAGGTTTGTTTAACCCTCACAAAACACACTTATTGGGTTTGCACAACACGACAACCTCTGAGCAGGCTTTGGATATGTAACTTGGTGCCTCTGGGTTCCATGCCTCATCATAAATAACATAAATAACCCATGTCAACCCATGGCTTGTCACCCAAATCCAGTCTATGCGTGGGCAGCTTATGGCCTTCCAGTTATTTTTCCTACAACTCCCATTATCCTTCAGCACTGGTATGCTGATGAAAGTTGATGGGACTCGTAGGCCAAAACAAGTTGTCCACTGCTGGTGTAAGACATGGAAAGAGAGAGGTAACAGCATGAGAAAGGTTGATTTAGATTGAATTATGAATATTTGGTGAGTGTATGCACATCCTTACACTGACGGAGATCATGGTCTTAGCACCTTACTCTAAATTTGGAAATTAATATGAATATTATGAACATTTCTTTTGAACCTGAAAAGAAACATACAGGATCAATGTTCTTAATATTTTTGTAATCGGTTCAGAAGATATTTTTACACTTTAACCTAAAAGCTCTAGCACATTAAAGCTTCTTTGCAGTTCAAGAAGCTAGGAATGATCCCTTATGAATATATACTGCAAGTGGTGGATTAAATAATTGCATGTTGTAAAATAGCTGCCAATGCAGAAGATGATATACCATTGACCGTTCTCATTGGATCAAGAAGACAAAATTGGGAACTGTTTGATTTTCAAAACATGTGTTTCAGCAGTTAACTTCTACAAGCACATTTCAGATGGTAACTCATAAATCATTGCTTTAAGTATATATTTTTTTAAAAATAAAATTATTACAGGGTTTCCTAGGATAACTATATACCTCCCCACCATGGTGTGTGTGCGTATATCCCATTTCATTAGCTTGATATTGGAGCTGTGCACGGCCTCGGGCTGAGGCCCCAAATCTGAGGTGAGGTGGGCTGATTTGGCCCGCCTCGCCTCGGTTCCGAGGCAGTTCTAGCTCAGCCTGAGGCGCCCGAAAGCCAATCGGGTCCAAAGCTTCAGGGTGCCTCGGGCCGCTTCAGAGCGGCACTGGGCAGTCCTCCTTACCTGTTGCCATCATCACCGCCTCATTGCTCATGACAGCTTCCGGATGTCAGTAGAACCAGACTGCACATGATTTTAAGGTATCGTGGGGGCTCCAGAGATTAGTACCTCTATGGTCACCGTAGTTTGTGGCCATAGAGGTACTTAGAAGATGCGGCAGAAATGGCAGCACGTAAGTGGGGATAGGCTTTTCTGGGTGCCGGCTGCGCAGCTGGCACCTAGAAAAGTCCGAGTCTCCTCAGAGGGTCTGAATCTCACCTCAGCTTTGGCACCAAGGTGAGTCATGCAACCAGCAACCCCAAGGCGAATCGGGGCTGCTTCGGGGGCTCCGAACCAGTCTCCGAAGTGAATTGGGGGGTCGGTGTACAACCCTACTTGATAAATATTTTTATCTGCTTTTACTTGATTATGGTCTAGAATCCAGATTCGGCTAAGCAGTCAGTTGTTGCCTTTTCTGAACCTGAACAGCCTTTCTATAATATCCATGCTCTGGTAACCTTTAGCATGGACTACTGTAATACATTATACATAGGG
Source organism: Elgaria multicarinata webbii (assembly GCF_023053635.1). Classification (NCBI taxonomy): domain Eukaryota; kingdom Metazoa; phylum Chordata; class Lepidosauria; order Squamata; family Anguidae; genus Elgaria; species Elgaria multicarinata. The sequence continues at coordinate 74,712,650 of NC_086174.1, forward strand.
CAGCCCTTTAAAACAGTTCAGATGTGCCAACTAGTACAGAATTCAAGTACTGGAATTCTGGCTGGTTTACCTAGGTAAGGGATAGGGAATGTGTAATCCTCCAAATGTTATTGGACTGCAATTCTCATCATCCCACACCACTGGCAATGCTGGCTAGGGCTATTGGAAGCAAAATAAATAGCAAAATAAATATTCATACCGAGTGTAATAAAACCTAATTGAAGATAAAAAAAGAAAAGAAAATCCAAGAGGTCCAAAATATAGAAAACACAGACTTCAAATTCTATGTTATATACCTGTTAAAATATTGTTACAGTACGAGTAACAGCCTTTACTTGTAGCAGTGCTTAAAGCAGAAGCAGTAATGTTTAAGTCCTTCCTGTGCATGATGCCCAATAATAAACATAGTGTGGGATTCCTTCCATTCACATTCCTTCCCTTTGAACTGGTGGACGATCCTGCTGGTGCAAGCGAAGGGAGCATCTTTTGGGGGAGGGAATTCCCCCTTTCTTCTGCAGCCCATGAAAATCTGCTCCAGAGGCTTGGTAGACCCTCCTGAACAGAGGGGTATCCAGGAATCAGTAAAAATCCCTTTGGCTAGGAGGAGCCTCCATTAAATCAAAGGACCATTTGCAAAAGAAAGGAACCCTTCTGAATGCAAGACAAGGTATGCATGCCAGTTGTGTAATCACAAGGGTTATGCTGGTGCAAACATGCACAGCCAACACAAAATCGGTGATATACATAATGAGGAAAACTGACTAATGTTACCACAATTTCCACCTGGAGCTAATTTTTCTGAAACTCCAAACCAACGAAAGCACACACACACACACACACACACACACACACACACACAGAGTTCCACAGTAAGGAGATAAAAATCCCGAAGCAATAGTTTGCTCAGAAGATCATGCTACTGCCCCACAACCATGATAGCTTGTTCAAAAAAGAAGAAATGACCAACATTCATTGTTCAGAAAAAATGACTCACAACTACCATATCTTAGAAAAAATGCAATGTGCCACAGCACTAACAGCAATAAGTTAATTACTCCTCCATCCACTGAATAAAAAGAAGAAAATCACTACATATGACTCCAGCTTGTTCTTCTTAACCGGCAGAAAATGTGGCGGGGGGAGGGCAGGGGAAGTACTTCGCTAATAAGAAAGGCACACAAATACTTTCTCTTTCACTCACTAACAGACAGATTCACTTATATATATATTTTAAATTTAATGCAAAATTAATTTTCTGTGGAGTAGGGAAGACAACCAATTGTACTATGGCCTGAACTCAGCAAAATGGAAGAAATAAAGAGAATCGCCAAAAGTCATTTTATGAGACAGGACCGCAGCCATTTTCATTGGTTGGCTGCCTGATCCATTCCCTGAACAATTCTAAGTGACTCAGCAACACTCATTCTCCCCTCCAATTTTGTTCCAATTTGCAAGGAGGATGCTGGGCAACGTGGTTTTCTCTTTTCTTTTTTACAAACCTCCTGCCTATTGGGAGGAGGACCAGTCAGGTTGCCCTCACAGAGGTCTTCCCATGGCCTTTCCCCCTCATGTCTTTCATGCAACAAAGAAGATAGTGAAGCTGGCACAAAGGAAAAGTATTCCACAGTTTTGTAAGCAAAGAAAGGTAGATGTCTGATGAGGCTAGATGTCATTTTTATTTGGGTGGTGGCAGGGGAGAGGGAACATGGCCATAGTCAGGAGTTTGGTGCCCCTCCAGCCCAGCCATCCCTGTGACCATGGCAATTTATGTTCTGGTAACATCCCAGTTAGATTTCAGCAATGTGTTATACATGGGGCTTCCCTTGAACACTACTTCTGTGTAGTAGCAACATAGTTGGGGAACTCTCTTTCCAGGGAGGTTAGGCTGGCTCCTCACTATTGATCTTTAGTTGGCTGATAAAAACTATACTGTTCCACTGAACTTTTACTTACTAAGGCTGCTCTTTGATTCTAGGAGGTTTCCTTGTTTTATTGTTATGTATTCTATTTTGTTTATGGTTTTACTGTAAATTGCTCACTCATTGAGTAAATTGCTTCAAGCAGTCTTTGCGAGAGGGAGTGGTCCTGGGCTGCTTGAAAGAGGCGGTAGTGAGACCATTCCTGAAGAAATCTTCCCTGGACTCTGACAATCTTAATAACTATAGGCCAGTAGCAAATGTTCCATTCCTGGGCAAGGTCCTTGAGCGGGTGGTTGCGAGCCAGCTCCAGGCACTCTTGGATGAGACCGATTATCTGATTCCATTTCAGTCAGGTTTCAGGCCTGGTTTTGATACGGAAACTGCCTTGGTCGCCCTGTATGATGACCTATGTCAGGAGAAAGACAGACGGAGTGTGACTCTGTTGATTCTCCTTGATCTTTCAGCAGCTTTCGATACCATCAACCATGGTATCCTTCTGGGATGACTATCTGAGTTGGGTGTGGGAGATACTGCATTGCAGTGGTTCTGCTTCTACTTAATGAGTTGGCTCCAAAAGGTGGTGCTTGGGAGACATTGCTTGGCCCCGTGGATTCTCCAGTGTGGGGTTCTGCAGGGGGTCAGTCTTGTCTCCCATGCTATTCAAAATCTACATGAAACCATTGAGTGCAGTCATCTGGAGCACGATCATCCAGCATTGTCATCAGTATGCTGATGACATGCAGCTCTATTGCTCCTTTTCAACTTCAACAGGTGAGGCTGTGGATGTGCTGAACCGGTGCCTGGCCGTGACAATGGACTGGATGAGGGCTAATAAACTGAAGCTCAACCCAGACAAGACTGAGATGCTGTTAGTGGGTGGTTCTGCTGACCAGATGGAGGGTGTTCAACCTGTTCTGGATGGGGTTGCACTCCCCCTGAAAGAGCAGGTTCATAGCTTAGGGGTTCTCCTAGAACCATCTCTGCCCCTTGAGGCTCAGGTGGCCTCGGTGGCACGGAGTGCCTTCTACCAGCTGCAGTTGGTGGCCCAGCTATGCTCCTAACTGGACAGGGATTACCTGGCTTCAGTTGCCTACACCCTGGTAACCTCCAAGTTAGATTACTGCAATGCAGTCTATGTGGGGTCGCCTTCAATGATGGTTTGGAAGATGCAGCTTGTGAAAAATACAGCGATCAGAGTGATAACAGGGACAAGAAGGTTCAAACATATAAGACCCACTCTGGCTCACTTGCACTGGCTGCCTGTATGTTTCCGAGCCCGATTCAAAGTGCTGATTTTTAAGCTATAAAGCCTTACATGGTTTGGGACCACAATACCTGATGGAACGCCTCTCCAGACATGAACACTGCGCTCAACATCCAATTGTGGAACAGTCTCCCTGATGAGGCCTGCCTGGTGCCAACATTGTCGGTGCCAGGTCAAGACTTTTCGGTGCCAGGTCAAGACTTTTATCTTCCCCCAGGCATTTGGCAATATGTAATTAGCCTGGGTTTGTTGTTGTATGTTTTTGAGGTTTAAAATTGTATGGTTTTGTTATTTAAATTTTTTGTCTATTGTTTCCAAGTGTTTTTATGCTATGTAAACTGCCCAGAGAGCTTCAGCTGTGGGGCAGTATACAAATGTAATAAATAATAATAATAATTATAGATAATAAATATGTGGAAGCTTCAGTTTGTGCAGAATGCAGTCACCAGATTGTTGATTGATATGATTGGGTTTCCCCAATATTGAAAAGATTCCCTGTTCGTTTCTGGGCGCAATACAAGGTGCTGATATTTACCTTTAAAGTTCTAAACATAGCTTGGGACTTAGATACATGAAGAAGTACATATTCCCATATTAATTTGCCCACGTTTTGAGATCCTCTGCTGAAACCTTCCTTCAGGTACATACTTTATTGGAGATACAGTACTCAGCAAGGAGATGGTTTTTTCAGCAGTGAGATGCCAGCAATAGAACATCCTCCCTAGACTGAAATCCACCTGGCACCAACTTAACAATCTTTTTGACAAAAATGATTTTATTTAGACAAGCATTTTAATCTGCCGGACATTACTTTTCATTAGTTCCATTAGTTTTTGCCAGGGAATAAAGCCAGATTATTTTTGTTAATATTATTTTTTGTGTATGGAAATTTTTTTAATTAAAAAAAAAACATTCAAGATTGCTCAAGTCTTATATCATAAATGGGAAAAAGAACTGTGGTTAAAATGAATGTCCATCCTAATCTTTCTATTTATGGCTATTCAAACAGAAGTCCAGATGCCATTATGAAAAACAAAAACAGGAGAACAAAATTGGGTTACATGTAGAAAGAAAACTGGCCTACAGCTTCATCTTTCACCTTGAAGAAACCAACAGAAAAAGGAGGAATGATAGTTCGAAATCTTATCTTGATTAAACAAAAAAATTATATATTATTCACCAATATATCGCAATATATTTTCACTTTCCCAACATAAACAGGAAATGATTCAGATATGTCAAACATATTTTCCTATGCCTCCAAAATGTATGTCCCCTGCACATGTGTAAACCTTCCCTTCACACTTTTACTGTGGCAAACATCAAGCAGTGCTGTGTGATGTGGCTCTCAGTACCCAAGTTTTGAGGCAACTTCTCAAGACTAGAGAGGAATCTAGCAATATCAGCTACAAATCAGCTTTGTAATATGAATCCGAAAGTTTCCCCATGTGAACCTAAAGGGAACTTGTTCAGATTTATTTGTTTCTTTAACCAGTGTTTGTATGCCACCCTTCATATAAATATATCCCAAGGTGGTTCACACTAAGAAGATAAAATAATTACATAATTAAAATATTACAAAATACAATTAACATAAAATCCCAAATTCACCACTTTAAAACTAGCTCAGACAGCAGAATGGTTGACCTAATTAACAGTATTTAAAAAATTTCTTTTTCATCAGATCTAACAAATTCATTTCATTTAAAATGCAAATGTGCTGATCTAGTTACTGTACCTTGTCTGACCCAAACTAGTCACTGTTCAACCCAAACACACAAAGATCTGATGTGTATTTCAAAGTTTTCTTCACTCAAGACATTTAATTACTTTAACTACAGCAGCAAACCATATTTGCCACTCACTGCGTTTAGACTCTTGGAGATCTTAAAGGTTCTACTAAAGCACAGTGGGAACCCTCATTAAAGGAGGTCGGGAAGGATTTTTATTCCTTTGCCCTACTTCCTTCTTCCCATTTTTCTGCAAGACTAGGACAACTTTCCTATTCTTCCCAAAAACTCTCTCTTGTGCTTTTAGCATTCTCTCACACAGAAGTTTAAAAATGGATAAATATTCAATACACACACCAATGCTGATGTCCATATACAACATGGAAGTTTAGCCACCTCAAAACTTTATTCCAAACTTCTAAATTCCAATGTCATTCAGCAAATCTCACCGTTACTGTGTCTTTCATGCCACTTTTCCAGTCCTGCTTCAACATTATATTATGTATGAATCTGAGTGACTCACACACATACATATTCTCGCTCTCACAATCATGAGCAATAGTTACTGATCAATTTAAAAAGTGGCTACACAATTGCATTAACTCTAAAAGAATCAGTGAAACTATAACATAAAAAGTCTGTAAAATGCATGATTTCTGATTACCTCATCATGGGTGTATCTGTATTCCGCCTTCTTGGATTTGAGGTCCCATAATGCTACTATTCCCGATTCAAAACCAAGCAATAGCTGTAATGAATTAAAACAGAACATATTAATCTTGTAAGGATGAAAAATAAGTTACTTCCGGTATATAAAACAAACTGATCCAATTCTAAGCCTTGCTGCACAAGCATATTAACTACAAAAGCATACTACCAAAGACAATGGGTAGTATTCAATAGGGGCAGTGCATGCTCTACTAGCCCAGGTCTGCACGAGGCTGTGATCTAGCACTTCCAGGGGCAAGCCCTAATGCATGAAAAAACACTGGTTGCACCCTTTTCAGAAACAAACATTTTTGCACACATTGTGTCTTGTCCTCAAAAGTGCTGTATTGGGGCCATGCACGGACCAGGGCTCAGCAGGGCTGGCCATACATGAACTGCCCCTATTAGGTATTACCCCCTTATTACCCCAGTACTACTACCAGCCACACAAAAAAGATGAGGTATTATTTTGATATACTATTTGGGGCATGGTTGAATGTTCTGACACCAAAGAAATAGATATTCTACAGCATGTCCTGAAAGCATCCAGTTCAGGATTAAGGATGAATACTAGGATATCCGATCTCAATAAAAGTCTTATTCAGAAAATTCAAGTGTATTTTCCACACACACACATTCAAGGGCTCCTTCACAGTTCAGGGTTGTTTGTATCCATCCACAGATGAACACATAAGAGATATTAAACCTATGAAATAAAACTAAAAGCCAGCATAGGGTGTGTGCCCTTTCAGCTCATGCAGAAACTTCCCAGATTATATTGAACAGTTTATATGAAGCAGATGCCATGTACTTTATTTTACATGCATAATTTGATTATTACCCCGTAGGAAAGCTGAGATGAAAAAGTGATACGAGTTAATTTGGGGCAATGAAGTATTTTTGCCCCTTTGTAGTTTGCTCATATTTCCCCCCCGAATGGCTTGTCTCCTTTTCTTTCTGGAGCACACAAACTGACCTGCAATTTTTCATGTTACAACTGGCTTAAAATGTAGCATGCAGTGCTACAGTAGTCATTCACTGCCAAAATGTGCAAAGGATGGAGATTTAAGAACTAATTCAGATGTTCAGAACGTTTACCAGGCACAGTACCAGTTTTGTCTACAGGTAGACTACTGCATATTTGAATGTAATCCCATAGAAAAACTCATCCAGAATGTAGGAAACATGAAAGAAAAAGGGCTTTACACATGCAAGCAGTTTGTTCTTGAGACAGAGAACAATTCAAATGTAATAGAAATCTGGGCCTCTCCATCCAATCTGCTGAAAGACCAGCTGCATTAGGTTCTTTCCTCCCTCAACCGTCACCTAACAGCACCTATTCTTTCAGACTGCAGCAACGGGGAGAAATAGTTAACAAAACCACTCCAGGCTCTGCTGAGACTCCAGGTCCTTTGGGCTCCTTTTCTCAGAACTGTTTCCATCACAGCAGGTCATTAGAAGAACTTTGTAAATGTACGAACTGAGACCGGGACCTTCTTGTTTTCCTTTGCCCTACCTTTTTTTCTTTTCTCTTTTGTTGTGTCTTTTTATATTGTAAGTCTGGGGGAAGAAACTGTCTTGTTTTTAAATGTTCTGTGAGGCACCCTGGTAACCTTTTTAGCTGAAGGACAGGGTAGAAATGCTTCAAGTAAATATATATCTCCCATGTCTGAAATGGTCTGGTCTAGAATAGATTGTACTAGGTACCCTTTCTCCATATTTAACTATGCTCTACAATAATAATCCTCTGTAGTTGTGCCTTAGGTTTATTAAGATGGACCACAAACAATGTATTGACTTGATTGCTGTTTTTAGCTTGATGCCTGCAGGTTGTACAGATCTAAGCTCTTTACAGTCTTCAAAAGAACAGATACAAAACCAGACAGCCACAAACGAGCAATTCCTGAATTGAATTTGGAAATATAATGGAAAGCTATTAGACAGGAATCAAGAAAATAATAGTAGAAGGCAACGTCAGAGTCAAAATTCAAACAGGAATACAAGTGATGGTTGAGTGATATAATTCACTCACACCATATGCCCTTCCAGCAGTCATCTATTATCATGGAGGGAAACATTACATGAGTGTGTATTTATTTGCATATAGAGAACCATCATTAGAACAAGTAGACCAACATTCTTTGATTTCCAAATCAAATCAGTTTGGTTGCATTTGTAAATATCCTCTGTGTGTAAAAGAAACTCCAGTACTGGAGGACCAATATATAATAAAATTCCAAGTCTAAATGGACCAAGCTAATTTATTTCTTAAGCAAGTCCTTACAATGAAGTTATTAAAAAGGAACACAGGAAATTATTATATCTATACTTCAGACTTCACAAAATGCCTGCCATGGCTTGGGAATAATCTTCACCAATCTGGTATGCTTCTTCATCAAAATTGTTAAAAGGTATTATATAAATCCTTACTTTCTACATAAATATCTTCAAGATCCGCTTTTAATCCTAGTATCAGAATATCACAGAGGATTTTCTAACGTTTAAGATTTATAATGTAATCCTACTCAAAAAACATTATGAAATACTAAATTCCATTTAATCTGGTGAATGTGGAAAATTAGAAATCAATCTTATATACAAAATACGTATACTACTTAAAAATGTCACTGACCATAAAAAAAAGTTTACGCTGGTAAAACAGCTGCACTAATAAAAGGTTGAGGCAAAGTAAATATTTGGGCTCTGAGTATAGATTCCTTACATCTATTTTTGAAACAGTAGTATGTTAAAAGCTGCTACTAGTACAGTATGAACATATTCCAATATCAAAGCTTGCATAACAGTCCAAAAGATGGAAGTGATTTAATTGCCAGAAACTGCCGTTTTTTTCTGGTGGATGGAGTTAGAAAGAGCAATCCCTAGAACATATGATGAGACATTTATGCGTTCCTAGCGGCAGAGAACAAAATTATACATAGAGAATGAAATTATCTATATAATCATTTTTTTAAAAAATAAAAATAATTCCTAATAAGAGCCTGTGGGAGACCAACTGTTTCACAGATGTTGAACCTTCAACTGAATGTTCCTGTTTATCATCATCATCATCATCTTATTATTATTATTATTATTATTATTATTATTATTATTATTATTAAAGATAAACTTCTAGGCCCTTCAGGAAACAAAAGCATACAGGCAGCATTTTATCCAATAGCACAGAACGGGGAGAGGGAGGAGGGGGGACCTGGTTTTCCAGTATTCTGGTCAGTAAGTGTAAAAGCACTGTGATAACTGCCAAGCATCTGGACACTTCATTTAAATTTTAGTAAATTATATAATTAAACACCTTAGCCAACTATGTACAGGCTGGTGGCTTTTGTGCCCTCATCCCCACACACCTATTACATGAACTTCTTGAAATTATGTTGAATGTTTTTGTAAAGTATTACTAGCCACTGTACCCTATTTGGTTGCTTGACCAGTTGGTGTAGGCTGAAATATTTCTGTAATCTTACAGAAACACTTTGTGCATTTTTATTCCTAATCATAGTATTTTTTCACGAGATCTACTAAGCTATATTTCTTTTCTCTTTTTTCAAGCTATTAATATCTAAAAAAGGAATAAGTGAAACACTTTAATGCTAAGAAGCAATAGTACTCTATATAGTTGGTTCAGTTTTGTTTCATTTTTCAAGTTTTAACTTACCTTGCCTTCATCCATTGGATTGTCACTAATATGGACAACAGGTCCAGGATGGGACTTGGATGACCTGAAATGTAAAAATTGTATTTTTTAAAGAGCTAAAAACAGGAACGTTTTAAAGTGCAAAACAGTTGCAATGTCTATAGTCTACAACAGGGTAGGCAACATGGTACCCCGGGGGACCAATATGCCTCCAGACACATGTGTGCCTGCTGAGACACTCTACTCTTCCCAGTTTTTATTTTTAAATATGCTTCTATTTTCTTACTGTCAGCTAGGATTCTTTTAAAGCAAAGCAGGAGCCTTTAGCTGCTGCCACCTTAATTTCCCATGAATGCGTTTGGATACGTTACTTGTCCTTAGTGACGAGCCATGTCCAAAATGTATCCAAACGTATCAACAAGCCCAATAGGCTTCCTACCCTTGGTCTCCTAATACCTACACCGTAATACCACAAATAAGGATGCGTCAGTATTAATAGAGAAGTTCTGAAGGACTACATTGACTCCAAATCACTACTGAGCCCAATTCAAAGTGCTGGTGCTTACTTTTAAAATCCTAAATGGCTTGGTGATTCACATATATAAAGGAGTAGCTCCTCCCTTATCAGCCTGCCCATGCATTAAGATTGACAGATGAGGGACTTCTTCATCCTTAAAAAAAGTGCATTATGCATGTACAATAGATAGGGCTTTCTCTATGGTTGCACCACAACCTTGGAATACCCTCTTGGAGAAGTTCACCTGAAGTCGACAATATATTGTTTTCTGTGCTTGGTTAAAACGTTTTTATTTGCACAGCCATTTCAAATTATTATATTTTCAACACAACATGAACAGACATTATATTTTAAACATAGCATCCAGTAAGAAAGGATATCTAGAAAGGAAAGATCTTACTGAATGACTAGTTCTTGCAATAGATGCAGTTTAAAGAACTGTTTTCTCCCATTGTTGTTTGTTTGGGGGAAAAGTGGAAATTTGGGGGAATTGAAAAAATAAGTAATACTTATTTTTTAATGCTCTTTACAGATCTAAAGTCACGGCCTTTCCCAATCTGATACCCTTCACATACTTTGGGCCTCAGCTCCCATCAGCCTCGGGCAGCATGGCCAATGGTCAGGAATGCTGGGCATTGTGGTCCAAAACATCTAGAGGCACCAGGTTGGGAAGGTTGCTTTAGGAACATAAAGCAGCCTTTATTTTCCAAAACTTGTATTATGTATAACTTGATTTGCTCATAAAATCATCATTATATTTAAAATCATTTACAAGTGAATTCACTTAGTAAATCTGTAATTATTGTCTGAATAAACTACGCTTTTAAATTTAATATAACAAACATGTTAATTTTATTAGGAAACCAAGTTATATATACTGTATTTCAGGTACCTATTTTATGTCTGACCAAAGTGAACTTCAGCAAATAGTCCCTGAAACATCTGGATCATCCTAGAAGACAGAAAACACAGGAAGAACTGGAGGTTGCCGCTTTTCCCCAGAACAACTGTTGGCAGGGTGCCATGCATGCCTCATATTTTGCCACATGGAGTGCTAGATCTGCAGTGGACTAAATTCTGAGTCCCATCGTCTAATTTTCTTCCCTCAGAGTGACTACAAGCAGTAGTGTTGGAAGCATCAGGATGGTAACTAGCGAAGCCAACCCTGCTTGCTCCCTTTTAAAGAACGGATCTGTGACAAGAACTGGGGAATCTTTATCTCTAGTCCAAGAGATTTTGCCATTTTGAGGATTTGTTCAGTGTATGGCCTGCTATCATCCAATGGGGAAAGAGACCTTTGATTCCCTACAGTGGCATCTAAGGAGCAGGTTGAAGCCCAAATGGATGAGGAGGATGGCAGGTCTGAGTAACAGTTGTCCTGCACCAAAGAAGAAGGTTCATGAACTGATGTTTCCATGTTAGGGGCCGACAATGGTTGGGTAAGTTGCAATGCCAGTAGTCATTGTGTAGCAACCAGTGATTCTGGGAGTTTTTTAACGCCATTAGAAGTTCTTTAGGTTGTTATAGGAAGTGAGGAGAACAATAACACTAGAGATAGAGAAAGTCTCTATCCCTTTATGTAATGTTGCCATCAAGATGGTGAGCAGTCCTCGTAATAACAGAGAAGAGACCTACAGAAGTGGTCTATGGCTTTTCCATGGCATATTATAACGATGGTGAAGAAAACCTCCTGAGGAAGCTGGTGAGGTCTGTCAGTATCTTGGGGATCTATACTTCCATGGAGAAGAGACTCAAGGTGTTACAGTCCTGGCAAAAAACGTTCCTTAGATTCACTCTCCGATACAGAGCCTGGACACTAGATATCATCTGGGAAGCATAGTCCTGTGGAAGTTGTAGTTTCTCTAGGATTAGCGTTGGTGATCCTAGAGGTGCCATCTGTACTGAGGGTGGACAGTTTGGAGCTTGATGTCAGACTCTATCCTATGAGCTGTATTTTCTTTGTGTTTTTCAGTTCGTGGCCAGGCGTTTAGTGGGACATTTATTTCAGGACTTGGTCTATTTGACCTGTTACTGTGGCGGACCTAAAAGAACTGAGTTGGTGAGAGTCACACCACCTCTGCATGTGCAGAGGTGGTGGGCAAGGACTCCTGCCTAAAACTCTTGCTAAGCTCTAGAAAGTTCCAATGACTGTTCTGTGCAGGAGCATAATCATATGTGTGAATCACAGAAACCACAAAGAAGAAGCTGATATGTAGATAGTGACAGTGCCTTTTGGAATATTCAGCAGTAATTTGAGCAGCCCAAGGTAATAAAACTAGACAAAACCAGAAGACGACTTGTCTGACTCACTGCCAAGAACTAGAACCACTGTGGATCACTGAAACAAAACATATATAATCCAGACCACTAAGCCACAAGCAGACAGCAGGTATACTATGTAATTTTTTTCTAAAAGGAGATCCTAAGAAGCCTGAAAGAGCACAAGTAATTCATATAATCCCCCTACCATTCTTTCCTACTGAAGTATTGGTCACCTATAAGAATATTATAATATACTGCCTGCTCCTACATGCTGAAAGAAAGCAAAACAAGACTTTCTTTCATGCGGAATGTCCAGAGCGTATTACCTGGTCTAATTAAAGGATTTTGTTATGATGCTAAGTTTGATGTATTAATGAATTAATATACTTTTTAACCAAATGTAAATGTTTTAGGTAGCTATCCTCATCTTCTTTCTGAAAATCATATTCTAATTAGCATTATATCTTCCAGTCTTTGCTCTATGGACTTAAAAGTATGTCATTGAATGATGCTTCTTTTGCTGCCCAACTCAGTTTTCCCATATGCCCTTACAATATGAATGATATTGCTGGCAAAGTATATGTAAGTTATGAGCTTTCTTAGTTTTACTTCAATATTTTTTCTTGACAAACACAGAAGTGTGGTCCTTACTGCCCAATTACTCGCTGTAACTAGGATGTAGCACCTCAAATTATTTATTAACAATTGGCACCTAATACTATATCCGAAAACATCATAGAAAATACATGAAAAACAAACCTCCAGATGACTCATGCAAGAGAGTCAAATCATATCCTACAGAGAAATCAAAACTGCTTTCAAGGATCTCAACTAGAAGTCCATATCACACAACACTGGCATTCCCTTAGGACACACATTAGGGCTGATCTCCTTTTTCTCCATTTCAATGTTTGCCCAATTTGAGGGGAACCACTTGGTAAGCCCCAAAGGAGGGAGGAAGGGCATGATGCAAAAGAATTGGCACTGTAGGAAAGGAGGCTTACCATAGCTTCTTATTTTGTTTTCTTGGCAAATAGGGCGGTGAATTGGGTGCGGCCATTTTAGCCCACCCCTACGTGACACACAAGCATAAACACAAGAGGCCTGAGCTTTAAAGGATTTACGTTTCAGTGTGTTATTATCAAAAGATGAAGTTTTACACAATCAAAAATACAAACTTCATTGAAAATTAATGTGCCACCTGTATTTGACTTATAAGTTATTATTTACTTCCCCTTCTTCAAATATCTCCCAACGGTAGAATGGATACAATGTACCATGAGTAGAAGGATAATCGCTAGGAAGATTACACAAATGTTTGTGCAAAAGTTATTATAGTACAATAATAAGTAGGGTTTTATAGTAGCTAATATTTATCATTTATGAAGTGCCTAACATTTTCTTAGAGCTATACAGAGATTTTTTTTAAAAAAACAAGACGGTCTTTGTCTTGCATTCAAACACAATACAAAAGGGAAAATGAATGGGGAAGGAAGAAATAAACAAGGAAATTCAGAAATCAATTCTTAAAGCAACATGAAATTATATAATTGATTAGACAAGGACAAGCTGAAATAGCCAGAGGAGACAATTTTGTGAGAGAAGGAGCCCAAAAGGCAGTTAATCCCAGCTGACCCAATGAAATGGGATTTTATTCTGGATCCACGCTTACTCCAGCATTCCTAAGCAGAAGCTACAACCCTACAGCAGCTACAGACCTGCAGCAACCTTCCCAAATATGACACCTATGAGATGTGTTGGACTACAACTCTCATCATCTCCAGCTATTTACAGGTGGCTTTAACCGTACGTCTGTACAGAAGACATTTAGTCCATAGCTTGTTACCACTGTTTTTAACTATAGGGATAATATTTAAAGCTACTAGCGAAAACAGTTTGGGAGCTATGGTTAGTGTAAAATGTGGCAACCTATCTTAACTGGGGCAGATGCCATGAACATAAAACATTCCCTTTATAAAATTAAAGAATTTCACCTCTCCTTACTAGTACTCAAGGGGGTCATATAATACGTGTGTGTGTGTGTGTCTATACACACATGCAGAACCAAAACTACACATTGAACAATCAGGACTTTCCCCCCTAAACATTTTCTTTTCAATTAGTTATCCCTCTCCTGCCCCATTTCCAACAAGGTCATGGCTTGGGGACTAGTATCTTAATTTTTGACACCACAAAAAAAGAGACCTTTGCAAGCATCTTCCTTCAGCAAGAGAGCAGAAGGAGCAGGAACAAGGGGTTCATGAGGAGGCTTGCTTGCAGTTGTGAGCTCTTTTAATTGCACCTTGAATTGAGCCTAGAAGCCAATAGAAATGAGCCAGAACAAGAGTACTCTACCCTTTCCAACCAATCACAGCAAACATGTGTGCAGCAGAATTATTCATCCAGTGAAGTTTCTGAACGCTGCAATTGTTTGAAAGGGTACAAAATTAACATTTTAACTGCTCTGGCTCCCGATCATTTTCTGAACACAAAACTTTAAATAGTCTGAGTCTTTAAGAAGTTCCTTTGCTCATGCTAGTCTTCCTCTCAATTAAGAAGATCAAGGAAAGCTTGGTTCTACGTGCTAGCCAATCCTCCCCTACCTCAAAGTAACATCAATGTAAGAGGCAAGACGTTTTAAATGGTGGCTCTGATCCTCTGCAACTCCCCATGAGCAGCTCATTTATGCAAGCTTTGGTCTTCCAACTGATTTTTGTTTTAGTTCACTTAATTTCCTAGATGTTGTTTTAATTGTTTATGATAGTTTACTGGTTTTTTTTTAATTGTTTGCTATTGTTTTATGTTATTAAACGCTTCCTGGTTTCAAGAAGCATTGGATCTAAATATTTTCATATAAATGTAAATTATGTTGAATATTTGTTTTAATTTGTTTCTACAGGAACTAAAGAATAGCTACAACCCTTGGAGTGCAGTAAACACCGTGCAAGTACATTCTATGACAATTATGCCATCTGACATGGATCAGAAGGGCCAGTGAAAATCTGAAGAGACTTTCACATTGCCAAAAATAAGATATATATATCTTATATCAATCCCACCTTTCCTTTAAAAAATCAAGACTGCTTACAAGATGAAGCAAGAAAACATTCAAATTCAATTTTTTTTTAAAACAAGGAAAGATAAAAGCCACTAGCTAACAGAATAAAAACAAGACAGACTCAATAAAAAAAAATAACAGTAGTATAAGAGGAGAAGTGAAGTTCTAGATCAGGTGTTGAGAACCTGTGACACTCCAGATGTTGTTGGATTACAATTCTGGTTATCTCTTATCATCGGCCATGCTGCGGAGCGGGATTGAAAGAATCCAAGTACATCTGTAATAACATAGGTTCCCCACACTTGATCTAAATCATCATCTTTAAAATCTTGAAACAAAGATGATTAAAGCAGCATTATAGTTCAAAGTCCTTGTAGTGTTTTTTTTCAAATAGGAAGTGGTTTTTTCCCCAAATAGCAAGATGACATTAGAAAGTAACAAAGGCTTCCCTTTTAGAAGGGAACTCTAAACCTTAATAAATGGCTAGCTCATATGGAGTGAGGTGTTCTTTCAGATATCTTGATCCTAAACCATTAAGGACTTTAAAACGCAATCACCAGTACTTTGAATTAGGCCTGAAATAAATCAGAAGCCACTACAGCTGTTTCAACAAAGGAGTAACATACTCCCAATAAGCAGCTGCAGTTAACAATCTAGCAAACCAACTGGGTCATTACCCAAATTTGAGTCATTACCATACCTACTGTCACAATAAACAAGCACAAACACTGGCTAACCTGTACCTAATTCTCATTAAGGTGGTAAATATAGGATGCACCACTGTAGGTGAGAGCTCACATCACTGAAAATCCCTGCATGAAGAAAATTAGACATCAGTAAGAAGAGACCTACCTTAGCCTTTGCTCAATATCTGGCTTTTAGGTGGAATAAATTTATTTTAAATGTATGCATTTCTCTCTCTGTATACACACGCGGACCCTATTCAGACGACACAGTGGTTAAGCATTTTGAGCTAAAAATTATGGCACAGCTTATTGTGTGAACTATGACTTAGCATGTCATGTAAACCATTCCTAACCATGATAGCTACATAACCACGGTTTAAACATGCTCACTAACCATTTGCTACAAAAGAGTTAGCGGCCAAACCATGGCTTAACATGTTGTCTGAACAGTCCCATAGAGAGAGGAAGTGTGAGAGAGAATTCATTCCACTGCTGTGGCACAGCCTTGCACTTTAGTGAAACCTTGGCCCTGGTGTGTAAACTGAAAAATCAGTGGACTTATATTGTTAGATGATGAATATCTGCTCTTATTCGATCACTTAGAAACCAGCCTCATAGTACAAAGTGTGATACAAAGTATGAAAACCTAATTATTATTTTCCAGACAAATGCATGCAATCAGGTTTAAGTGCTAGTGTTGTAAAGTATGAGCTTATAACATTTCTCAAAACAAGGTAAGTCACACTTTTATCTTACACCAAGGCAAAACATAACAAACCAATGTCTTCCGAAACAGCCAAAATCTCCTATATTAACTTTAAGTAAATATGATAATAGAGAATATAGTTTCTGGTCTAGTAATCCAAAAACCTTAGGTAAAGAGCCATCTTGATGCCTGAAGGAGGGCAGCTTATCTAATTCCCCAAAGCTAAGTAATTAGATGTTCATATTAATAAAATGTCAACTTTGAAACTGACATACTAGGTCTGCATTCTAAGGTACCTCAGAATTAGCATTTACGTCAATCAGTGAAAATATAATGCACATTTCTGGAATTTGTACCCCAACTTTCCAAGTTATAATCAAGGTAGCTTACAAATATTAAAATAATAACAAATTCTAAAACCATCAACAGCAACACAACCTGCAAAGCAATGTTTTCAGAAAGAATATTGAAATCAAAAAATGGTATTCCCTTAAAGGCAACCTGACGATCCTCTTTAAAGAAGCTGTTCCAAGTTCTAGGAACAAAAAACAAGGCTAACCTATCTCTGGCGACCACCCTCTGGAAATCACACAGCAAGGGGACCAAGAGAAGGGCCTTTGAAGTACATAGTTCCCATGGTTCCCAGCTCATATCAAAAGAAATTATGAATAGTGGAGTAAGAAGGCAGTAACTCCCCAACCATCAGAAGCTTTAATTTTCAGGTACTATGATATTTTGCACAGTGGGGAGATGAAACAGGAGGGGTGCCCTCCCCCAACATGAAATTACAGGCAAACCTGGTAATAACTTATACATCAATCCCAGGAAGTGAAATATACAAATTTTGTCAAGTGAACATTGAAAAGCATAATTTAGCCATTTTAGCTTTGTTTCTTAATGAAACATTATAATTCAGGGTGCAAAATATATGTAAATATATTCTGAGTGTACTTACTTATATGTACCATACATAGGTTCTTATATAAATACTTATTATGTATTTAAATATGTTAAGTAATTATAGCATTAACAAAACATGATTAAAATAAGAAAATGAGAGCCATGCTGGAGAAGACGAAAAACATCTGTAGTTTAGCCTCCTGTTCACACAGCGGCCAACCAGCTGCCTGTGGGAAACCCACAGTTACAACATAAGTATAATAGAATTCCCTGCTCATGTTCCCCAACAACTAGCATAGAGAATCATAGTGTCCCTGGTACTAAAGGGAAGGACTATTAGCCATTGATAGCCTTATCATTCATAAATTTGTCTAAAGCAATCCAAGTTGGTGACCATCACTACATCATGAGTTATGTAAGGATGCACTTCGTTTTATCTGTCCGAGTCTCCTACCATTCAGCTCCATGGGATGATTCTGAGTTCTAATATTATGAGAGAGGGAGAAAAACATCTCCCTTTTCCACTTTCTCTACACCATACATAATTTTGTACATCTCTATTACGTCTCTCCTTACTCAATTTTTTCTAAGATAAACTTCCTCATACAGCCCCCCTTGATGTTTTTGGTTGCCCTTCTCTGCACTTTTTCCAAATCTACCTTTTTGAGATGTGGTGAACAGAACTACATATCATACTCGTGTGGTCACACCATATATTTGCAAAAGGGTAGTATGATATTGGCAGTTTAATTTTCAGTCCCTTTTCTAATTATGCCCTATATGGAATTTGCCTTTTTTGTAGTAGTCAAACACTGAATCAGTGTAATATGAACTGCTCTCCTTTTGCTAGTCAAAATCCTGGCAGTTGCATCCTGAATCAATTGAAGCTTCTGAATGGTTTACAAGGGGAAAGCCAGAAGAATGCATTAGATACATAGGCAGGTGGCTACCAGGAGGAGGGCCTTCTCTGCTGTGGCACCCCGGCTGTGGAATGAGCTCCCTAAGGAGGTTCGCTTGGCACCTACATTATATGCTTTTAGACGCCAGGTGAAGACCTTTTTATTCTCCCAACATTTTAACAATCTATAAATACATTTTAACATGGTGTTTTAAATTTGTAATTTTGCATTGCTGCTGTTTTTATCTGGTTGAGCTTTTATATTGTATTTTATATTATGGTTTTATACTGTTGTTTTATACTATGAATGGTTTTAATTTTTGTGAACCGCCCAGAGAGCTCCGAAATATTGGGCGGTATTGAAATGTAATAAATAAATAAATAAATAAATAAATAGAAATTAGTAGAGCATAAATGATTAAGGCCAGGTCCATTTTTTCAGGGAAGACCCACAAGATCCAATTCCACTGCTTCTGGGGGAGCACAATCCTGTCCAAAACAGACTGGACACCTAGTCCAAGACAACCAGAACCCCCAATAAACAGAACTTTGACCTTGTCTAGATTAAGCCTTGAGTTTTTCTTCTTTCCAATGTAAAACAGACCGCAGAAGCTCAGAGTTCCCATGGATCAGCATATGAAAAACAACACTCAAGATCAAACTTCACAAAGTTTTTAGGCAAATATTAAAAAGAATGGGAAACATGATAGATCCTTGTATGCCTACAGCCTCAGGGTGATGGTATCACCTCAAAATACTCTCCTCAGATCCACCTAAGCAAGAAAGCTACTCAGAAAGATTCTATGGTCAATTGAAAAATGCAGAGAGGTTCAGGAGAACCAACAAGGCTGTGCTCCCCGAACTGATTCCAAAATAATAATGGTATCCAAGATACAAGTGATTTTATCTGTAAATTGTCTTGCAAATTTGCTGTAATGGGCTTCTGAGGGTTCAATCCACATCTTGTTGGCCAGACTGTAACAAGCTTCTCACCACTCACAAAAGCTTCATTGGGTACAGGTACAACGGTGGTAGAGAAAAAACATTTCTTCACTGGCCCTTTCTACACCTAAGGATTATCCCAGGAAAATGGAGGGATTATCCCTTCCTGCTCCTGGGATCCTTTGTGTGTCATTTATTTATTTTATTTATTTATTTATTACACTTATATACCGCTCCCATAGCCAGGGCTCTCTGGGCGGTTTACAGAAATTCTAAAATTGAGATAAAAACAAGTATACAAAATTTAAAACTCTAAAATACAGAACATACACACATAAAGCATTAAAAACCGTAAAAAAACTAAACATGTGGGTGACTAAGATGTGCCGCCATATGCCTGGGCAAAGAGGAAAGTCTTAACCTGGCGCCGGAAAGATAGAAACGTTGGTGCCAGGTGAGCCTTGTCAGGGAGATCATTCCATAGTCTGGGGGCCACCACCGAAAAGGCCCTATCCCTCGTTGCCACTCCGAGCCTCTCTCGGAGTAGGCACCCGGAGGAGGACCTTAGATGTCATTTGCATGCACAGGGATGATCCTGGGACGATCCCGGGATATAAGCATGGTGTAGAAACGGCCACTGTTATCTCTGTCTCAGAGTAGACCTGTATTTGGTTGGATTTGACCCATGTTTTCCACCAATTGTGTTCTAGCTATTGTCATGTTCATTATCATTGTTCTCAAGTCACAAAACCAAGGAGGACATCTAGCTCGGCGAGGAAGGAAAGAACGTCTAGGTGCAATCATTTAGACAACCTGATTTATATCCGAATTCCATAGATTACCTAGGCTGCAGGAAACAGGATTGCCAACTGTATCAGCTGGAAAATCCCCAAAAGATATCAGGAAACCATCCAAATCTATAAACATCTGTGGCGAACCATTCTAATGTGTCCCTGAGCTCTACAGAGGCTCAAGGTTACTAGTGTCAACCTAACTAGGTAGATCTGTTCACAACAAAGTAGTCCCAGGCTCAGATCATGCCACATTATGGATTTATAAACCACCTTTAGAAAGAAGCTTAAGAGTAAAAACAATAAAAGAAATGTAGTAAAAACAGTGCAGCTAAAACTATTTATAAAAGCAAGTCAGCATATATGGGTTAAAAAAAACCTAGTAAGAGGTCTCCTGAATAAAAGTATTTTCCAAAAACATGGTTAAAAGCACAAAAAGAGAGAACACACATTCTACTTGTCAGTACAGAAAATAGTCAAGCTTGCAACTTGCCACATGTGTCAGGACAGAAATAATCTGAGACAAGTCAATGGTTGTTATGGCAGCCATGAAATCCTGAGCCATTCCTGACAAGGTGGCATCAGCGTGGATGTTGAAATCCTCTAACACAATAGCCTTACAGATCGGCAACACCACAAATCAGACTACCTCTATCTCTTAGGCGCAAGACTGTTAGGCAGTTGGACAGATACCAATCATATGGTGCCTCTACATGTGAGCAACTGCTTGTGCACTGAGACTCTTTTGCAAACAACTATGCTCGAAGAGTGCATATGTCAGAGGCCGGATGTACAATGTCAGCAGTGGGCCTAAAAGCACAGTTTCAACACAATGAGGCCCTGGACTCAACTACTTCAACAGGGTAAGGACCATATGCAAGTAACAAGTGAATAGAACTAGTGTTAGGTAGAGATGTGCATGAGCAAAAATTCCAGCTACATGAACTACTGCCTCACACAGTTACACTTACTCAAGAGCTTTAAAATCACATAAGAAGGAAACATGAAATCCATGAGTCAGACTAATGAGCACTTGATTATATTTTTTGAAAATAAAAGGATAGAAAACATGAACTATTTCATTTTGATTTATTTCTCAGAAAACAAGTTCACTGTTTCCAGAGAATTGCATTACATATAACCCAAAAAATACAAACCGGTTTAAATATATTTTCTGAGAGCTCAATCCAACAGGGTTGATGCTCGTAGGACAGAGTTCTTCCTAAACCCTGCAGGTTTTTATATTTTCTGTTCCTCCCGAACAGCACTTAACATTAGATGGGCTTCTGAGCCTGTCTAATGCATTTACCTTATTGTGGGCGGGGATCTAATCTGAGAGGCCCATTGATACAGCAAATCTATGGGCTATTTCTCCTCTCCTCAGCCACCACCACACACTCTTTCCTCCTTCTTTCCCTATCCTCATCTTAGGTCCCAACTCTGAGCTCGGGAGAAGGGCTGCCACAGAATTTTTCACAGCAGCTAAGAGACACAGGAAGATAAGAAAACTTCTGCACCAACTGCCCCCCGCCCCATGCAGGTCAGTTTTCACACTGTCTAAAGGCCATAGGGTTGCTCTCTAAGCAACTTCGTAAACATATATATATATACACACACACACACACACACACAGAGTATGTACTGCTCCAAACATTCTAGCCATACATAAAATGGCTCTTATAAAATGTGATAGTTCATTATTTACTAGACCTACTTTCTCCAAATCAGATAGAAACATGTTTAGGAAATTATTTTGCAAGTATGCTGAAATTATGATTCTATATAATGCAAAGTATGACTACATCTCTAATCATATCCATAATTGCCTAGGAGTAAGTCCCATTCAATACAATGGGACCTACTGCTGAATAAACACATATAGGAATACAGTGTACCCCACCAACTTCAATAAATGAAATCGCCATTATTTTCAGCGTTTTACAAAAATTATTGTAAAAGAAGTAATTTTTTCCTGATACAATTTATAATTTTAGACAATAAAATGTTAAATTTCATTGAGACATTCTAAATTTCGAAGCATTTATACTGGGTGTGTTCTGTCAATTGGGAACACATTTATAGAAAAGAATGGTGTCCAAATGAAGCATTTCCCCCCCACCTAGAACATACTCACAGTTCAATGGCTTTATTCCACATTATGACATAGCCTGAGAGAGTGAAGGACTCCACATTGACAATGTGTATATTTCCTCTTTCAGTGCCCACATACAGCCATTTACTCTGGAAAGGCAGATGGCAAAATGTTATCCTGAAAGAGAACACATCCAAAAAGTAGAATTAAAAATGGAATTTAAACCAGAGAATTAAAATTAAGGAAAGAATACATTGGTATCATTTATAATAGTTTCATCAAATTCACAACCAGATAATTCAATCCCATCTAACCTAGATCTATGTTCTTCCAAGTCATGAACAATTAAAAGAATTTCCCAAGCCACTGCAAAGCTGTTTTCAGAATATACATCCCTATTAACACACAAACACACTTTTTCACGCACATGCTAGCTGCTCACTCCCAACTCAGGACTAAGGCAAAATTATAACCAGTTCCTATGTCTTTAAATGGGGAAGTATGTAGGACAGTTCTGCAATCTAGTACATTCCTAGCAATATGTAAATACACATTTACTTCAATCTGCATTTGGTTCTTAAAAATCACAGGGATGTGTGTGTTTTAAAATGTAATTCATTTGTTCATGTTTTTATAATGTTGTAAGTCACCTTGTTAGGGCAGTGCACCCTAGTTAATCTGCAAGGCAGATTATTTTTAATAATAATAATAATAATAATAATAATAATATGACATGAAGCAATGTACAAGATATTTAGTACAGATTGCCATATAGAGATTAAAATTGACTCCTAAAATTCTGCTCGCTCTCACAAAAAAACAAGGGAAACTAGAGCCAAGAGCATTCACTTAGCAAAGTAGAGCACCCACTGCTCAGAATTTGTTTCAAAGATTTACATTTCATCATCAACAACAGCAATAAAACCCCAAACCCCATAGAACTAAACTTTGAGGATGAGTTGCCCATACTGCAGATCAGGAGTTTATTAGCTATAAATTAGTGGTTTCCCAGCCCCTGCTCCCCACCCCCATTCCAAAAGCTTGTAATGCCTCTTGTAAGCCTTAATTAATGGCAGTAAGAGTTTTATAGTAAAATATACTGGTATTTTTGGCTTTGCCCCTTTTTGCCTTCAGCCCTGCCCACCACTTCAATACAATCCTCTAGAGCTTTTTCAAAATGGAATTTGGCTGTCAGGCTGAAAGAGGTTCAATACCCTTGCTGTATATTCCTCAGAACTTTCTGATTTAGTTTAAGTAGTGTGGTGTGCAATTAAAATATCCCATGTTTTCAGCTTCTACTTCCTTAAAGCCTACAATGTTGTCAATTTTGTAATCTCTTGGAAATATAATACATATATGCAATAAAGGACACCATAGACTCAGTACTTTGCTACTTGCCTGTTACTTGCTTAATAGTAAGAAGGAGTTCAAGTATTACTCACTACATTCATCTTTATAAGAAAAGCTTTATCCTAGATTGACATTTGTGGACACGGCTCTGACTAGTAAAATAGTAGTCTAAAGTGGGACTGCCACAGTATGGTATTAATCCAAGCAAACATTAGTAAATGCCTATTCAGTCTAAATGCAATTTGCATAATTACTTACGTAAATGTATTAATAGTGAACAAGGTCACTTGAGAGGCAATTTGCAGATGCTTGCAAAGGATTTCCTTTGCTAGTTGTAGGCCATATGTCTCCTCTGATAAAACTGTCAAAGCTACTTACATGAAACTTTTATCATGATTTGTAAAAGTTAGCACAGTTCATAGCAATTATACAAACAACATGTTGCCTAAAAGAATATCAAACATCAAGACGGTATTAACCCAATCACCACAGGTGAGTTGTGGGGTGTACCTGAATTTGGTGTGCAGCTTTTGAATATTCAATGCACGACCACACTTGTCGTTTTGTCTGAACCTGGCAAGGGTGGGTTGTTGGCATAATTAACAAACCACCCAGAACCCATGGGCTGTTTTAGAGTGGGTCTACATGATCATAGGGGTAAAAGAAACCATTGTGACTTCTTCCCCTTGCCTCTGTGCATGCCACGTGCACACCATTTATATAATTACCCATGCTGCCGCACAGGTTCGCATGTCTTCTAAACCCGGTACATGGCGCAGCAGCAAGGATGGCTTCGAGAGTGGATACCCCCACTGCAGCACACTAAATAATGTAAACAGCTGGCATTCTCACAGCATGCACAAGGATGGGGGAAGAAGCCACAATGGCTTCTTTTACCCCCACAATCGTGCAAACCCAGCCTAAGTTGTGGGTGGTTTGTTAACCACTCCAGCAAACCATCCTTGCTTGGTTTGGATGACATGCCAAGCAGAGATTACAGATTGAGTATTCAAAATGGCCACCCACTTGCACCGCAGCCCACTGCTTGATAATGCAAACCAGCCCAGAGACTCCAACAAAGAAGGGAAGCTATTTCATTTTCTGCCATCTGCATATTGGTGACATCTCAGCCCACATCTCCAGATACCCTTCCTTCAGTGGTTTCATGTAGATATTAAACAGCATGGGGGAATAGGACAGAGCTCTGTGGAACCCAAGAGCATAGCTGCTAAGATATAGAGCAATAATCCCCCCAGCAGCACCTTCTAGAATCAGCAATCCAAGTAGCGGAGGAATAACTGTGGCACAATGCCTCCAACTGCCAACTCAGAAACCCATGGATAATGGTATCAAAAGCCAGCAAAAGGTCCAAAAGAGTCAACAGGGTCACATTTCCCTATCACATATTGTTATGTCACATGTGTACACAGTCCAAGTGTTCTCCAAATGCCATCCATGCGTTCCCCAAAATAAATGCTGCTGGTATGGCTGTGCAAGGGTTTAATGAAATTAGGACATTGGCCATCCAATGTGTCAGTACATTAACAGTCACCCAGGGATCTCAGACAGTAAGAAATAAAAATGGGAATACCTTTCTAGAATAGCCTAGTATGTTTAGGTAAGGCTATGGTATCCTTCTGGAATGCCTGGAATGCCTGAGGGAATTGGGAATCAGGGGCACTGTGCTTCAGTGGTTCCGGTCCTATCTCTAGGGCAGGTTCTAGATGGTGATGCTTGGGGATAGCTGCTCCTCAAAGAAGGAGCTGTTGTATGGCGTACCACAAGGCGCCATCCTATCCCCAATGCTGTTTAATATCTACATCAAACCGCTGGGAGAGACCATCCGGAGGCTTGGAGCGGGATGTTATCAGTATGCTGATGACACCCAAATATCTCTCTCTATGCCTTCGACAACAGCATCAGCTAAGGATAGTGTGTCTCCTCTGAATGAATGCTTGGAGGAAGTAATGGGCTGGATGAGGAAAAACAAACTGAAGCTAAATCCAAACAAGACAGCGGTGCTTACTGTCAAAGCCCCCAACCTGGGTTTGGAGGTGTGTCAACCAGTTCTGGATGGGGTTGCACTCCCCCTGAAAGACTGCGTTTGCAGCTTGGGGGTGCTCCTGGATCCGTCTCTCCAAATGACAGCTCAGATAGATGTAAAGGTCAGGAGTACCTACTATCAGCTTCGGCTGATACACCAGCTGCACCCTTTCCTAGAGTTGGAAGACTAAAGATGGTAGTGCACGCACTGGTAACTTTGAGGCTTGACTTCTGCAATGTGTTGTACATAGGGCTATCTTTGTGCCTAGGCCGGAAACTTCAACAAGTGCAAAATATGGCAGCCAAGTTGGTCACCGGTACATCTAGGGATGACCATATCACACCAGCTTTAAAATCACTACACTGGCTGCCAATTAGTTTCTGCGCAAAGTTTAAAGTGTTGGTTATTAACTTTAAAGCCGTACATGGTTTGGGTCCAGGTTACTCAGATTCTGCAGTCGATCGCCTTCTCCCGTACAATCAGCCCCGCACACACAGGTCCTCTGGGAAGAATTTACTCCAGTCAGCAAAAACTAGGCTGTCAACCATTACCCAGAGGACCTTTTCTTCTGCCACTCCCAGATTGTGGAATGACTTGCCAGGAGAGATTCGTCAACTTAAGGAGTCTTCCAAACATCTTTGGACAGAAGAGCTGGAATTGGTCATGTGAAGGTACAAGCCTGTCCTTTTGTGGGATGAGGGTGTAGGGTTATGTGTTATTGTATGTTGCCTCTGCTTCCAGGTCCACTTTCCGCAGAAACCAAAATCCTCTGGCAATGCAGCAACATTGAGCTCCATGCTGCACTCGGCTGCAGAATCTGGATCTGTGTGTCTAGTTCCCTCTTGGAGGTTGTAATGGGTTGCAGAACCCTTTCAGAGTACTAAGCCTCTGATTACCTGCAAGAGGCCAGTGAATATCAAGATGAGATTATTTCAAGGTCTTCAAATCTAAGCCCCTTTACCTATAAGAACACATAATATGCAGCCTTGAATCTCTGTATTTGCTTCTTTAAAAATTTATTTTAACTGTTTTATTCTGTTTTTATTTTCATTTTATCTTGTACACCGCTCCGAAATTTTTCAGTGGGGAGCGATATATAAATATTCTAAATAAATAAATAAATAATGGGAAGAAAACTTATTTGGTCCCTGTATTTTGATTCTTTGCAAAACTTATGAATGGCAGAAGTAGGGAGGGGAACAAGAAGGACAAAACACAGCATTCACAGCCTCTACCCAGTTCCAAATATATCAGTGTGAACTTTACAACCCAGTATTAATCTTGAATACAATCGTGACTGTCATTGTCTCCAAACTATATAGTGGAACATCCTGTTGAGTCTAAGGCATTTTCATTCTACCCACTGCAGCAGCAGGTCCACCTCCATCATTGCTGTTGATCTTGATCCTGCAATATACCCTGCCAATGTGTATTACAGAAAATGCTGGTCAGGTTTGAAGTGAAAGCTGCCAGTGATCTCACTCATCTCCAATAAGTGGTCTGTGAGCCTGCTTCACATGGACAGTATCTATGTGAATGGTCATGTTTTCCAACATAAGACCAGGTTAAGACATTGGGAGATGCCTTCTAGATAATTAGTAAGAATGTGCAACATAATCTTAACTGAAAAATTATTAATGCATACAAAAATGCATACAATACAGATTTTTGTTTTTTCGCTACTGCACCAGTGGTGGTGGTGATGGTGGGGTATAAATTTAGCTGGATGGAAGGCTTAAACTTCCCCAACCCACACAAGGTGTCCAGACCTTGAGTGGGGTCCTAAACTCTTTCTTGTAGGTTAAAAAGGGGACAATCACCTGCATGCTACATATTTAATTTAGCCCTCTGAAAACGCCCTCTTCCCTGATCTCAATTAAGTATTCCAACTAAGACACATGAGAGCCTCCTATGATAGAAACAAATTGGAAGCCAGTGCTGTTGTTTCAGTAAGAGAGTCACATATTTCCAATACACAGCCCCCATAAATAGTGCAGCCACTGCATTCTGGACCAATGGTAGTTTTCAAGCACTTTTCACAGTGCATTTCAGATGTGATATAGCTATGTGTCACTATGGTCAGATCTGCAGTCTCCAGGAATAGGCACAGTTAATACCCAGCCTAAAACATGGAAAGGCACACCCGCCATAGCGGAATGTCTATGGTCAAACTTGAGTTCAGAAGGACTCCAGGCTATGAACCTGTGTTATATCACAACCCCCTCCCACCCCCACTCCCCCAAACCCCACTGTATTTAGGGGGAGTGCTACACTATCCATCACTGGTTAAATCTCTATTCCTGGGCCAGCTCTATCAACCAAGATTGCCTATGACTTATCTGAATTAAGATTGAATTTGTTTTCCCATATCCTGGGAAATGGGAAATTTCCAATGTAGTTTGGAGCCTCTACAGCCTGCTTGGAATAAGATAGAAAATAGAATTAATTGGGTATCACCCAGCTATCAATGACAATGAACAACAAATTCCCAGATGATCTCTCCTCGGAGTTTCATGTAGATACTGAACAGGATAGGAACAGGATGGACCCAGGAGGACCTCATTGATTGAATAGTGTTGAATAGTAGCCCCCCAGCACCACCTTCTGGAACCACCCATCCGGGAATAACTGGAGCCACCATAGACCATGCCCCTAAATCCATGCAAACAGTCAAGAAGATACCATGGGCAAGAATATCAAAAGCCACTGACAGGTCCATGAAAACTAACAGGGACATATTTACCCTGTCCAGTTCTCACATAGATAACTCTGAACCATTTGTGAAACTTATGATTTGGTGTGATATTGGTATTGAAATGCATCAGAAAAATACACTGACTCCAAGAGCTTTATTAAGCGGAAAAAGCTAGTTTGGAAAATAAAATATTCTTTTATAGAGCACACTTTAATATAGACGAGAACTTGCACTTAAGGTTTTAAATTTAACATTAAGCCATTATGTTAATAACTTATGGAAGTGCCTGGTATGTAGTGAACAGTGTTTTAATTGATTTATTAAAAATGCATAGTCAAGCATTTATGATGTGTTTTTATAAAAAAAATATGTATAGTGCTAGCTAATGGAAGATACCGAAAACTAGGTCATAATCTCATCTTTTTCTTCAGCATTCTTCCTTCGTATCAGTTTCCCCACATTTCTTTAGAGCCAAACAATCAGTTACTCAGATTTGTTAATTCTTCAGGACACTGAAGTATTCAGAAGGAATAAGTTAAATTATATGTCAGTTTGAATGCATGGAATAAAATTGTCATTCTGTTCAAATCTAGTATTCAGTTCCATTTCATGGCAATGCCAATGGGCAGCAGAAGCTGGAAGGCTTTCACAGTACTCCACCCCATCCACCACATGAGCCTATATACACCAGCTGCTGGAGAACATGGGTGAAGAGTACTGTTGCACTATGTGCTGCTCGTGAGTCCCTGGTCAACAGCTGGTTGGCCACTGTGTGAACAGAGTGCTGGACTAGAGGGACCCTTGGTCTGATCCAACTTGGCTTTTCTTATGTTCTTAAACTCTACTCATATCTCTTTTATGAAAGAAAAGGAGAGAAGAGCATTCTCTCAAGTAGTAAAGGTTTGAACCTTCACTTATCTTAGTAGCATTTCCACCCTGAAAGTATACTTTTCACCCTGTCTAAAACTATATATCCCAGACTGTCACTATTTGAAGATTTTAAATGTAAAAAGGAAATCAAGGAATTGATAACGAATTTGCTGACTGCAGCAAGATTGATTGTAGCTAGGAACTGGAAGATTCAAGGGGAATATTCTATTGAAGAATGGTATAAAGAAGTATGGGATATAGCTATTAATGATAAATTGACAAGTAATATTAAATGGAGAAGAGGTATAGCTAAATCAAATGATTTTGAAGGAATTTGGAAACAGTTCCTAATATTTGTGTTTTCTAAAGGAAGTGGGAAACCACCAGCAGAAGAAAGTATGAGATTCTGGAATCAGGAATGAGATCCCGAGATGGGGGGTGCACTTCTATGTTAATTTTGATTATGTATTTAGATAAGATATTATGTATTCAACGTTTCAATATTATGTAGTATGTTGTTGTTTTTTCTTTATGAGAGGATGTAATGTGTATGTTTAAGTATTGTAGAAAAATAAAATTATTAAAAAAAAAAGACTGGAAAAGTTATCTTGGATTACATATACTGTCTGCTCTCAAGTCATGAAGCAAAGTCTTTTTCATGGCTAATTCAAAATTAATCTGGTCAGTTCTGGGCACTGATATCAATAGAGAGCGAGAGAGAAAGCAATTATCCATTTATCTCTGTTACAACCCAACAGAATATTAGTTCCTTGGAGTCCTCTTAAAACACCAACTACAGGCGCATTTGTACTCTCTGCTCTCCAAATTCTACAGTAAGAAAATCTAAGTTCTGTGACTGACATAGGTTATGCAAATTTTAATATTCTTCCTTATTTTCCATAATATATTCAGGTTGTGGTACTCATAGAAAAGAATAATACAAAGTACTGAAGTCTAGCTATGCCAACAAAGACGATTAAAAAGCCAAAAACTGGAACAAGACAGCTGCACTAATATGCTGTTCCTGGTGCATTTCAAGAGTTTTAAAAACTTCTTAAAGAGCTACTAAGGACTATCTCACTTCTGACTCACTCAAGGAAGACAGGTTCAAAATACATCAGGGACACTATATTGGTGCAATGGATTATTTTCTCATGGGCCAACACAGCTATCTTTGTTATTTGTTTTGTTACTGAGGTCTATTTACTTGAATACTGGAAAAGTGCTTAGGTTTCCATTCAGTTTCTCAGATTCTCAAGAAGTGGAATTCTATTCTATTATTCTAAACTTGTGTAAAATCCACACAGCCCAGATTATAAATGCAGTATCGATTCTGTACGTATTGAGAAAAATGTGATAATGGGAACAGAATACCACTTCATGAGAATCTAGACAACTACAAGAGCTAAAAATAATACAACTAGCCTGCTTAACTTATGACCCACCAAGCCAAATACAGTCCATCAGTCATGTATTTCAGCTGACCATGTGCTTAACTCTTTCCTACTCCCACTTTTCCTCACAATCCTACACAAGTAAGAAAAGTCAGGAGATATTATGCCCCAGCTGGGCTATCGTACTTAGCCAATCTGCTGCATTTGCCTTGGTAGAGAATGTCTGTTACACAGCCTATATTTTCTGTGGTTTCAGAGCAAGCCCAAGTTATTTTCCATCTTGCGGCAGATTATCAATTCCTACAGAAGACAGCTATAGCTACCCATCAGAACACACACTCACACACAAACCTGAAAAATGGCACACATTACTTTACTGGCCCCGCTTCCCTCAGAGCCTCAGTGAGGGCTCTGCTGGCTTGCTTCTATTCATGAGGTTGGTGGTAGACATTATATGGGAGATACACAGAAACCAAGAGCTGAGGTAGGGCCAGAATCTCGAGAACCCTAATATCCATAGTGCGGGATGCTTTGCAGCTAAGGAACACCAATAAGTGAAGAAAACCCAAAGCCAGCTAGTGAGACCATGGGAGAGAATTCTTTTTTATGTTTGCAATTTTTAAAGGGGACAGCAAATTACGTCAGCATTTTTAAACACATAGTTCCATTTTAAAGCTAGGGAAAATGGAGACTGAGAGACATACAATTTGCCTAGGCAAACAATGGTGCATAGGATTGCATATGAACACAGTTTCAGCCCTGGCTAATCACCTGAACCTACGCATTTTACTCAGTTATTCAAGTACCATTGCAGTGCATACAATTACAGCTTTAGAAGTTAAACAAAAACAAAGCCATCATAGTTATTGTGAAGAATTTCCAGCACCATGATTCACAATGATTTTTTTTGTAGAAAATTACTAAGGCTTGGGAGAGTTTTTTTGGTTTGTTTTTTGTTTTAAAACAAGCGATCCAACAGAATGTGTGCAAAGTTTTATAAACCGCCCAGAGAGCTTTGGCTATGGGGTGGTATATAAATGCAATAAATAAATAAATAAACTAAACCTTATTTCTCTAACCCTTTGGGGCCAGTGATAAAAGGAGACAAAAGAAAAGCGGCAGGAGATCCTCAATGGTGGAAGCACCATTTTGTGGGAAATTGCAGGTGAGCCTTTTACATAAATCGTGATTTTGTGCAAAATGGCAGCCGTAAATAGCACCATTTACACAACATTGCAAGCGGAAATGGTCTAATTATACCAAAAGCTTACCCATGATTTTCTGCAAAATGGCAGCTTGTGTGGCAGTGGGACACCCTGAGATTACCTGACTTGGCATGTGCTGAGTGTCTTGGAGGCCTGAGCGGCTGGATGTCTGCCAGACCCTCTGTATTTCTGTGACATTCCTAGTCACCAGTCGCTCCCACTCCATTTTCTGTCAGTCTATTACCTCTCATCTTTTCCTTCCACCACACGTGCTTTCACCTTTGAGGATCTCCTGCCACTTTTCTTTTGTCTCCTTTTATCACTGTCCCCAAAGGGTAGAGAAATACGATTTAGTTTATTTATTTCTTGCATTTATATACCGCCCCATAGCTGAAGCTATCTGGGCGGTTTACAAAACTTTGCACACTTTTGTAAAACTGCAGCAAGACACCACGTGTCAAGGTGCCCAAGGACCGTCTGGTGGCTCGCCCTGCACACTGAACAGGGTCGGACAGCTGGTGGGAAGTAGCGAGCAAGGCAGCGGCAGATGAGTTCAGCCATCCCTACTGGAGACAGAAATAACTCCATAACACTTCCAGCATTTGTGATGAGAACAAGGACACTCCTGTTTATGATTATCTATATGAAACAGACAAATATTTGGGAAGGAGCAGGTGGTTGTTTGTGAAGTATTTGGGATATACTTTAAGGGATGTAGACTGCAAAGGCTTCTGCGGAAGCTGAATTCCAGGAATAACTGGGCAAGGAAGTAAAAGACACTGAATCCAGACATGGGCTAGAGAAAAAGTAAAAAAACACACGCACACACCTCTCACATTTGTTCCCACCCTCTGCTGTTCTGGCACCCTCTCACAATGCAGGGAGAACGAATGAGTGGGCTGGCAGGCACAGATACAACTACAACCATTGCTCTGTCCTAGAATTTCCCTCCTCTCATCTTGTTCTTTCTTACTCCTGCAGCCCCACCTTCTCCAAGTCAATAGTAGGAGGGAAGCAATATCCAGGCTCAGATGTGAATGGAGGAAAGAGAGAAGGGAGCAGATAAACCGGAATTCGAAGCAGCTATGCAGAGATGAATATTGGAGTGTACAGAATTCCAATTATCTGCTGTCCTGAAAAAGGTGCCCCCAAATCCCTTGCCTGAGGTGGCTGTCTCAGTTTGCTTGATAGTAAAGCCACAGAATACAGTGGTCAAGAATCCACACAATCTACACTGTGAACTGGGTCCACAAAGATATCCTTCTGCATAAGGAAAGTGGCTTCTTCTTATGAACGAGCTAATCTACACCTCACCCTAGAGTTCTGTCAAAAACTGCTGATTTTGAAGAACATTGCAGAAGATGCAAGCAGCAAGCAAGTCTTACCTTTCTCTGTTAAATTTTAGAGAGTGCAGTATAGCAGGCCTCTTCTGACGCAAGTTCCATAAGTGTAACGTATCATCAGCCAAGGCACTCACAAGGGCTCCCTTAAAGAGAGAATAGGAAGCTTTGTCATGAGAACTGAAGAGATTTGGGTGATGTTGCACCTTTGCAATATCTTTAGGAATATTAGAGTACTAGTTACACAAGATACATTAGAGTCATATTCAAAATCACTTACAATATTTTGCACACAGCTGCTCAGTTTTGCATCACCAAACGACACGCTATCCATTATTATTTTAAAAAAATCAGTGATCAATTATCCTTTTTTCCGCTAAGCAAATTAGATTCTATCAATACCGAAAGGCCTTAACCCCCCCTCCCCACCGAAGGTGGTCTTGGACAAAAAAGCAAACTATAGTTTGCTACAAATCAGGAACAGAAGCTTCTCATCTCTACTTATGCACAGAAGGGGAAGAGGCAACATACGAGCCCAAGGCTGCTATGCTCCTAAGAGCAAAACATGGCTTTGCCATTAAATCTGAATGCAGCTATCACTATATGACAGTTGCTGTTTTCAAAAGTAATAGGTCACCCTACAACTCATTATTCCACAATAGGTTTAACTGTAGCCATTTGCACTAAACAACTTTCCTTCTCCTGCTTTGAACATATGCACTCTTAAATACTAACCAAACTTTTTTCTTTTTTTTACTTATTTAGACATTTTTAACTACTTTTTATAAGTCATTTGCCAGGCAAAAAGAAGAAACACACAAAATGGATGACAGGCTTACCAACCTCATTGATCAGAAACTGAAGCTGGATTACTGCAGCACCACTATCATGTTGGCAATAGCATTCAACTCCTGGCCGACCAAAACTGGCATTAGTTTCATTAAGGAATATTGGCTGTATATGAATTTGCACGGGAAACAAGAAGAGTTAAATAACAGCATCTACAATGTCAGCTACATCGCAGTGCTACTTTCAGGAAACCCAAAATGGAAATTAGTGAGCTCAAGAGAACGTTTCCCCTTATTTTTTTTAAAGATTGTAATTGTAGTTCATACTTGAAGGTTTGGTATTAAACCTGTTTAAAATGTAAGCATCACCACTATTTTTGGTGAGGTGAAGTCACCCGTTTTCTACTGATTTTCAATATATACATAGTAATTTGATTTTCTCACGTAGGACCACTGTGGCATGAATACTTTATTACATATAAAACTAAAAGGTCAAATAATCACAAAGTGATTTTAAGGGTTTCAGAACTGGTCATAGCCCGAGTAAAAATTAAATGAAACAGACAAATACTTCACGACTCTGAAGAAATATGACCAAGGAAAGAGTTCTTAAGAAATTTCTATTAAATGTAAGTTTACCTAGCATCACAGCAATGAAAAGTACAGTCTTAGTAATTAATGTTTTTACATTTCAGACTTTGTACAGACACTCATTACAGAAAAAATATCCATCATTCATCTAAGGATAAAAGAGGCTTTAAAATTACTTTAGGACACAATATACATTCATAGGATTGCACCCTTAATCATGTTTTAAAGCTTTTTAATATTTGAATAGAATGGTAGAATATCACAATTGAAGATTTCTTGGATCGGGTAAATTTCAATTATAAAAATGAACATGCTGCCAAAACTAGTATTTTTATTTTTAAATATACCCTTATCAGCAATAATTAAATGGCAAAAACTTACACTAAGTGTTAAAAAGATATGTTAAAAGCATACATACTTTAATATATCATCTGGTTTGGTTCTCAAAGAGCAGAAAATATGAGAGTTATTGCTGAGTCAAAAGCAGCTATAAAATTGTGCTATACTAAAAAGGTCTCACACTTATATACAACATAAAATTATCAAGACTTATCCCTGCAAATACTCAAAACACATTTTCACAATTCTAACCTGACAAATAGATATTTACAACTGATGAAGGGTTACAGAAAGAGGACGCAAACAAACCCTTGAACAAGGGGGCACAGGGCTTCACCTTGCTTCCTGGAAGGGCTGCATTACAGCGACAGCCTTTCCACGTGATGTGGGTAGCATCAGATTTGCTTGCATGCTGAATCCAATCAGTGTATATGCTATATGAAGCACCTCGCTTTCAAAATACGTCTGTTGCATTTATACTGTACATTTCCTGTACATTTGTTTTTTTAAAAAAACACCACATTATACACGAAGCAGAATTATAAAGGTTGTTTCAAGGTTTCCATCAAAAGTCTTTAATTCTCTGCCATTTAGCTTCAGAATGTCTGGTGAGGTAACAAAATTGATAATAATTTCAAATTCCAGACCTCTTAAATTCCATCCAAAATGAAGTCAGAAAATTAAAAAGATAATGACAGATATATTGTATTCCATTGACAAGCTTATGCAATGGACACCAAGCCAATCACCTTATTCCTCCCCAGTGTAAGTAATATCTACCAAGAGTAGGAGACAGGAGCAGACTATTATTTGTGCTGTTTTACAATTTTCAAAATACTGTTAAGAGAAAGCAGAGCAAAACTAAGCACTTCAAATTAAAATCTACTTCAATATGCAGAAACACTAACTTCATTGCATACTGGTTCATAAACCATGCTGAAAATAAACAAAGAAATTGATATTTAACCATTTGCTACAAGACACAATGAGCAGATGTCAATGAACAGAATCCATCATCCTCTATAATGCCATTTTATTTTACAGTGAGTTAATAGTTTGCCAACAAACAGCAGCTAATATTCAAACATACCAGAAACATAACATTTCTGGTATGTTTGAATATTATATAATCATGGTTTCTATGGAAGTATTACTGAGAATTAAACTAGACACAACACTATTTGGATCTCTCATGATCCAGTCCACAACTGAGATTTCCCACTCAAAAAGCACAGAAAAGTAAAACTAATCTAAATAGTACATCCAACATCCAATAGCATAGAATAGGCTGTTTTCAAAATTGGGGGAATTTTCTAATCTATTTCCCTATCTAAATTCTTCTCAAAGTTAATACTGGCTTTGAAATACCCTGGGGGTAGAGGGTGTTTCAAAGTTGGTGCACCTCACAGAGTTTCACAGACTGTCTTCCAACCAAACACTGAGCTCTCTCAGGCAGCGGCCTCTCTTTCCTCAGGGCAGAAGGGTGCTACCCTCAACCACTTTCTGGTTCCTCCCAGAGCCACAACGAACTCTCTCCAAATCCAGTACTTCTCTTACGTTGTTACAGGGGTGGGGTGGGGGATGACGACTAGATAGGAACAGATGCTCTATGGGGTCAATTTTTAAAATAAATAAATAAATCAACAAATACTGTCTAGCAAAAGCAGCAAGACATGTTTAAGCAGATGTGTTTACAGTTAGGGTATTAATTTGGTGTCCACCCCCCTCCCATCTTTCAGAACTGCATTAATCAATTAAATTAGCAAAACCTATTATTAACATGTAACTATACCAAGAGATAAACTGAGGACTTAAACGTACACAGAAATAAGGGTACAATCCTATAAGACCTACTGAACTCAGTGGGACTTATTTCTGTGTAAACTTGCATAGGATTGGACAGTACATATCATCACACTTTTTAAACTAGACTATTCTATTGATCATTTTATCTTACACCAAAGTGCTACATACTGTACAAGCTCACACTACACTGTGAGTAGTGTTAGAAGGGTTTTGCTTTCA
The DNA here is from genome assembly GCF_023053635.1 of Elgaria multicarinata webbii. Lineage (NCBI taxonomy): Eukaryota > Metazoa > Chordata > Lepidosauria > Squamata > Anguidae > Elgaria > Elgaria multicarinata. Next base: position 74,749,413 of record NC_086174.1, read on the forward strand.
GGATTTCAAGCGGTTCAAGATATTCAAAGTGAGGTTAAATTCAAACATCAAACATTCAAAATACGCTAAAATGGAGCTGGAATATTATATTTGATTAAATATTTCAATGATTACAACTCAAGGAGAAACAGAAGTTAAATTACTAAATTATTCAGTGTGAAAGCATTCGTTCAACTCTGAATAATACACAATTATCAGTAGTGCTTTTGCATAAGCAGCTTAATGATTTAACACAGTCCTAACTTTAATAGCAGCAGAAGTCAAGACAACTGGACTTCTACTATGAGGCAGTGTAAAGCTGGCATCTCTCCTTGTTTATCAAAATGTTAACTGATGCAATGTCACTCTATAAAGCACAATTGTAAATATACAATAAGAACTAGCAGAGAGGGACAAACTGCCACGCACTCCATGTATCTTCTGCTGTCCAGCAGCAAAGCATAGGCATTCAAGACTAAACAACTTTTAAACAACAGCTCCACACATCTGAACAAAAAATCCACATTATCACAAAGCAGCCAGCTGTATCAACTGTACAAATCACTTATCTCAGGCACTGAATGAACACCCTGAAGTTATACAGACATAGCTAAATGGTAACCCTTTTAGGATTTCTTTGCTACCGTATTCTAAGATACCCTACCACAAGTACAACTAGCCACTCAAGTTATGAGTCTCTGAGTTTGTCATTATAAACAATGACACAATTTTCCAATGAAAACAACAGATTTTGTTTCACACCATTAAAAATATTAAGGCAAGATTCCTGTCATTTTAGGCATAATGCCTAAGCGAAAGTAGTCTGAAGGTTATGAGTTTAATGCAAATCATCATACACTTGTAAAGGAAGAAAAATCCCAAGCTTTCAGCAAAAAAACTCCAAAAAGCAACTATTTAAAAAAGGAAACTGTATATAGTGCACATTTTAGAATAATAATATTTTATTCTCTGGGCTTCCTTATGCACAAGATAAACAATTTAACTAAATTAATCAGAAAATGCTTACACAAACACACATGCACACACCAATGGGGCGCAACTAAGTATGTAAATTACGCTGCACTAACATAAACTACTATAGTGTTAGCTATTGAAGCTCCCATCCCTATTATGTCCCAAACAACCACCTTCAGATATACACACATGAAACTGGAGGGATAGAATCACAATAGATAACTGTGATTCCACCTCCCCATCCCTCAGGTCTTGTCTGCTATACCCAACATTACTGCAAACATCTTATGTGGAAATACCTAGTCATGCATATCTATGGTCAATCACATCACATCACAGTTTATGTATATATATTCCACCCTATTTGATCACTAAGCCAGAAGGATATTGACAAGTCACAATTGTTTAGATCATACAGACAGAAGAATATTTACAAGTCAGAGTAGTTTAGACGATATAGTTGCTTTACGGCTGTTCACACTAGGCTGGTGTAAACTATGTACCATATAGATTAAATATATACTAATATCAAATTCATTCTTTCTGAGTCTGGAACCTTATGTGGCGAAAACAGCATCATCCACAAGGGAGAGATATCAGCAGGCTTGGTGGAACCTCAAGGTTTGCAGCAGTACGAACAAAAGAATGAAGGGAGAACAGTTCAAAAACAACTGAGCATGCTCTGTGGGCATGGAATGCTAACAGACCACTGGGAAAGGGGACAGAAAATCAGGGCTGGGGGGTGGAAGAGAAATGGAATGACGTACCTTGGAAGTCAGCATGGCTGGCTGTCAGGCATACTGGACGGGAGCATTGCAACAGTTTGTTCCAGGTCCCACTGATTAAAGAGGAAATTCGCATTTATGGTTCCCTCATAATCACAGTATATGTTCAACCTTGCCTATTTTCACATGTTCATTTTGTGCTATTTATATTTGGGTTTATTTTTAATTTCATCTTGATTATTATTTCTCATAAAATACTTATGAAATCCTTGATGAGTCTTAGCAAAAGGGCACAATTAATAAAAAAAGCAGTTTTAAATTCACAAATTGATATACTGGCTTTATAAATAATTTGTGAATTGTTCATGGCACTTATCATGCATAACAGCTTCAGATGACAGACTACTGCACATCCAATATAGTTCTATATAAATATTTCAGCAACAGATATTAAACACATAGCATTTGTAGAATATTTTTTGAATGTTCAAAATACTTCACATTATGTTATTTAGCGCCCACATCAATCTTGTAAAGATGATTATACTCAGGGGAGGGGGGGAAATGTAAAGGAGGGCCTTGTTAAGGCCACCTAATGAATTTGTGGCAAAGGTGAAATTTGAACCAGAGATCACGTGAATCTTAGCTATTATCTATACAAGCTCTCATTAGAAGTGATTCATTAAATACAAACACAAAGTTTATATGAAACAATATACACAACCACAGTTCAGCCCTCCGAGATTGTTCCTTCCCCTGGCTCCACCCATTTCTCCCATATGCTGATTGGCAGTTTCCTAGCTCTTGTGCAGTCCTATCCCCATTCTTTAAAATGTATTTACTTTCAGTATTTTTATTCCTCTCTTCAGACAAAAACAGCTCCTGGAGCAGCTTACAAATAATCAGTAAAAGAAGACAGTCCCTGCCCAGGGGCTTACAATTTAAAAGGACAAAACACACAAGGAAAAGGGAAGAGATGGGGGAAATGGCTGGTGGAATGGCCCAGGTTCCCATTAAAATGCCTCTCCTAAGGCGTAATTACTAGCAGTAAGAGCTTTAAGCTGAAACAGGCTGCCATTTTTGGTCCTGCCTGTTTTGCCTTTAGACTACCACCACCACTGGAATGCAGCCCTTGGGGTGAACACCCCTAACTTAGATAAAAGTGCAGTTTTTCACACACACATTCACATCCAAAAAGTAATGCCTTCATGTGACATGTGCACAGTGATGACTAACAATATTTAACTCTTTCCTGAAAACTGGTCACACTTATAGCTGGACATATAAAAAAGGAAATAGAAGTCATATTTAGTAAACATCTTATTGCTATGACTAAATAAGGATTATTTGAATACTATTGATTGTATAATTTAGATTTTATTGGGTTAAGGATGTTTATTCTGCTACCTTCAAAACTATTCATTTGTTACACATGCTTCTTTATTTCTCCCCTAAAGTTAGGGCGGGAGCATGAAGAAGCCTGGAACCCATAAAAGTAGCAAAATTGCTCCAGAACATACATCATCCAGAAGGCTCCTTTTATATCCACCCCAAAGCCTGCATTTACCCAACAAGGCACTTGAGCTCTTTCCATGAAATGCTAGATTCAAAATGCTTCTAAAGTTTCAAAGGCAACTTTATGACATATTAGGCTTCTTAAAAAAGTAAAAAAGAGGTCAGAAGTTTCAATTTGCACAATAAGTTAGAGATGTCTAGGTGCACAGAAAATAGCAAAACAGATTTCATGTACCAATATTAGATGGCTCCTAAAAACAAAGCACAAAGCTAACTCAGCCAAAAGTTTATCATGAAACTTTTGTTTTGTTATTGGTTTTACAAAAGTCATACTGAACAGCCTGAATTATAATATTCTCTGGGAGTTCTTAATACAACCAGGTTAATAGGTCACATGATATTCACAGGAATTCTTAATATACAGGTCTTAATACGATCAGGTGTACAGGTCACATCATTGCAACTAACCAAAACAAGGCATAACAACTTCCTGGGTACCAGTCCTTCTATTACTCCAGCCAATACTATTATTTCATTCAAACTTTAAAGCTTGCACACTTTGGTTTAGCGTAATAATAGGATTACCCTAATATGGATTTTAGACATTTCCCCGCCCCCCTTTTACAGGGAATATAGCTACTTTTGCTTTTAATTTATGAGTTACGTATGGAAAAACAGACCCATAGGTCTACTGTGTTAAAACTCAAAAAATGTACATCATTTTTGCCTATAATAAAAAATTAGAAATTATTGGGTACTGATAGTTGGAGAAGCATGATATTCTGTTTTCTATCCTATTGAGTCCTCTAGACTCAAAAAGGGTGTTATCCTGCACATAGTTGGCCTAATAAATGTAGCAGAAAGGTGGAATTGCTGGAAAAATTGAGGGGAGGGACTCTCACTTGCATGAGCAAAACATGTTTGAATCAAAAGCTATGCAGATGTTCATAATATATTCATAAAAGTTTAGAATCTCAGCAGAAGGGATAGCGTGTAGTATAATACAGAATTCACTCCTATAAACCATAAAGAATAGGACTAAACTAAGTGCTCTTTAATTTCATTTGCCTTTTGGTAGGGGGTACTGATGAATTTTTAATTCTATTTGATAAATATGTGGGAAAGTGTGTGTATGTGTGTTTATAATCAGATACGATTTTCATAATAACTGGAGAAACGGGACAAAATTCCACTGGAGTCTCTGTAACTTGAATTAAGTCAGAGTTGCCTAATAACTAAGATAAATTCTTTGACTGTTTCTCAGGTTTTTGCAAAACATTTGGAGAGTCAGAAGTTTGCCCACCTTGGCATGGCAGTACAGGATGTGGAAGATGTTGTAGTAAACGCTACGGGGGGACGATGACAGGCATTTATTAGGCTATTACCTGAGACCCATTATTGGCCCAATTCACATGTCAAGGTAAGCCAGATAAGCCAGAACTGCTGAGAATTTGGGCTTATCTTGAAGTCTGCAATCCTGCTCATGCATGCTGCTCAGTGGCTCCTGTTTGGCTGTTCCTGCCATCCAACCTCTGTTCATGGTTTGTTTAGTGTAGCGTTCAAACTAGGATCCTTGGCTTTTGCTCTCCTAGCAAGCCTTGGCTTATGATCCTTTATCTGAGAGCAAAAAGGCCAGGGTTTGGATGCAATGCTTAACAAGCCACTGATAGATACTGCCTAGCTCATTTAGCTGCTTGCGCTGGCAGAAGAAGCCAGCATGCTTGCTCGCTCACAATAAGGCAGAATTCTCAGCAGTTCTGACTTCCTATGATCTGTGAACTGGACGCCATGTTTTGTTCCAGTTCATGGCAAATACTTTTTCTGTCTGGATTTATATATAGTAATTTCAGATGAACCACCAATCAAAAAGTACTATATATCTATTCCATCTTTCCTTAAGGCATTTTTGAGTAGTAAGAAAAAAAGAAAAAAAGATGTAGGCAGTGGGAAAATGTAGGAGCCTTACAAACGAAAGACAACGTTGTCTGGACCACTCAAAAAATTCTGCAAGCGAGGCAGAGCAATTGAACCATAAAAGCCTAATCTAAAAGCACCCATAATCAATAGACCTATAGATCTTGGCTAAAGGTTCTGAGTTTTTTTGCTAGGATTTGTGTGCAGGTAATTATGGAGTAAATCCTCTTGGGGTGGCATCCCTAAAGGGATGGGGCTCTTCTATTTTGGGTTTGCCTCCTTGACTCAGATTATAAGCAAGTAACTCCTCCTGAAGCTTGCCTTGATGTTTCTCTTCTAGAAGGTGACTGCTTCCCACCGTCCACCGCCTCCACCCTTGACTCTAGGCTTGGGAATTCATAGTTAAGAGTTCTCCCAGCAGGCTCATTATTCTTCTGTTTGGATCACTTGTTCATCTAACAAACAGGGTTGATCACCAAGACTATGCTCCTACCAAATCCTGGCCTTCCTTCCGCAGGGCTGCCAAGGGCTGTAACTAAGTGAATTCAGAGTGGTTTGCCACCAGGCGAGTTAACCTCTTCTCTCCTTTCTTCTTGACTTCTCTCCATGTTCTCTCCTTTCCTTTCCTCTTCATCATTTCTTCCAGGCCCTCCAGTTCCTTTCTCTTCAGCCTTTCCTATTTCTCTTTCCAGCTCTTTCTCACCTTCTTTCATTCCCTCTGCTACCTCTCTTTCTTTTTTCACCTTATCTTCCCCTACAATGTTCGCTTGCCACTTGCAGCTGTAAGTCAGCAAAGTGGTCAGGATGGATCACAGAGAAGCAACGGCTATCTGACTTATCAGATGGGACCATTGCCATCTGCAGCCATCCTGACTGGACTGATGGGAGGAGGCCAATGAATCTTCACAGGGTGCTCTGCCTAGCACTATCCATGCTGCTAATATGAGGCAGAAAATCAAGAATAGCTTGGTCTGGCCACATTTTTCTTGTTTACCCAATAGCCTTTATGCAGCTCATTCCTTCTTAGTTATTGCCTTTGACTACATACAGACTGTAACTCATCTAGTTATCTATGAAGTGTAAACACTGCTCTTAGGAAAGCAACAGATCTCTCATCTCCAACTCATTTCCTCTATGAACACAAAAGATTGCAGCAGATATTTTGATTAAGACACCTGATTGACTCTGTACATATCAGAACTGGGGCTTACTACTTGCCTTTGCATGCCCTTGTTTTTCTTTTCACAGCAGCCAAAACCTGAAGATGAAATTTAAATTTATGTGTGTGGGACAAACTTTGCAGCACTGTACTAGTAAGACAGAGGGGGAATACGTGCATGCAAAGAGGAAAACAATCTGCATTAAACTTTTCTGCCAACAGAAATAAACTTCCATGGGTGTGGGTGTGTGAAGGGGTACATTAATAAGTTACAAGCAAATTACTTTAGAAATAGCTTCCAAGGCACAGAAGCAGCATAAAGAAAGGAGAAAGCAGTGGGTACCTTTCAAGTTCATTTTGCAATATGGGAAATGATGCCAGACTAGGGCGAAAGCCAGAATTGCTTTGCAATGTTTATTCCCAAGGGGTGATATGTTTATACACCATTTTTATACTATGTTTTGAGATTTGGTTATGCCCGTTCAACCATGTTTTGCGAATTCATGTCAATTGTTTCCTGTTAAGCAAAGTAGCGTTTAGCAATTTTTTGACTTCCAGAATTCCTAAATAATAAACTTGATCAAAGTTTAGAGCAGACATCCTCAATGGGGCATGCTCCAGAGGCGTTGGCCATGCTGGCTGGGATGATGGGACCTAAATGGTACCAAGATGGGGAAGGTGGTTTAGACACATATGAACATAAGACCAAGAACATCAAAGTTTAGTAAATTTCTAGAGCATTTAGGTCTTAGCTAGACCTAAGGTTTATCCCGGGACCGTCCCTGCCTGCTCCCGGGATATCCTGTGTGTCATTTACATGAACAGGGATGACCTCAGCATGATCCTGGGATAAACCTTAGGTCTAGCTAAGGCCTTAGACTGATCTAGGCATTCTGCAACATTTCCAACTCTGGACTTTGACAACACTGATCCTTGGTTGTAGAATTCAGAGACTGAAGAGTATTTAAAAAGCAGCTTGCTACTGCTACTTCAACTTTCATTTTAGCTTTTACTTTTAAGATCATCCCCCACTATATTTGGGGTGGGGAGTAATTGTTCTTGTTTCCTACAAGACTGCAGCTTTATTCAGGCCAGGTTATGGAATAGATTTCTCAGATTTAATATAATATCATTCCATGAAAGTTTATACAGAAGTTAAACTCTCTTGAGTTCAAAGGGAAGAAGCATGCATAAGATTGTTTTATTTGATTATTCATATACCGTATTTCTTCGATTCTAAGATGCCCTTTTCCCCCCAAATTAACATCTCTAAAAATGGGGTGCGCCTTAGAATCGATGGCGTCTTAGAATCGAAGAAATACAGTACTACATTTCTATAAATAAAAATGCTGAAGAAATAAAAGATAAAGATTTTTAAAAATGTAAAGTTTTACAGCTTTAGATTACAGTTTTAAGCATTTTATCAGGACAATTTGCATCAATAAGCATTTAAATTCATCTCAAGTTTTTAATTGTAAAAAACACCACTTGTTTAAAGCTCCTAACTAAACTAGCAAACTATTTCAAATTAAAACCCTAGACATATTTTATTAATTGTACTTGACATATTTTGTCTTTCAACAGGTTTCCAGAATGTCTTACAAAAAGGTACAATGAAGCACATGAGTGCTCCCACATGAACTATATCAGCCAGTAAGTACAAAAATAGGGTGTACACTGGCAAAACAGTCTTATGTTCAGTTTTCTTGTAAAGTTCTATTGCTACATTTAACTGAAACTTAAAAATCATCTAGCAGAAAAGGAACAAAGTATACTTCTAGAAAGTTAAGTCTGAATATTGTGCATTATTCATCTCTTGTTACCTTTGCTTCCTTTCATTTCCTTCAACAACTCCCACTATCAAAATTTTAAGATGATAAGCTCCTTACCATGAAGAGGCAGATTTTACAATATAAAGTGTCATTACTCATGAGAAAATTTAAAGCAGCAAATTTTAAAAAGGGGGAAAGCAAAAAACCAAGACAGAAAACAAAATAAAGGCAATTAAAAGGATCTCAATTATTAACAGACAAAAGAACAAGATGGGACATCAAGTGGCACCTAAAATATATATAATAAAGGTGACAGCCAAACATGTCCAGGAAGGGCGTTCCAAAGTTTGGGTGGTACCACCAAGAAGGCCCTCTCTCTAGTAGCCTGATCTTGGAAGATGGTGGTATCCTGGGCAAGATCTTATTTGGCAGGCAGGGCCATGTGGAAAGCAGTGCTCCGTATAGGCAGGGAACCTGAACATGAGGTCTTCCAAATGATTCCCATCCACCCTAGCCGGCATAACCAATGGTGAAGGATAATAGGAGTTGCGAACCAACAACATCTGGAGTGCCACACATTCCCTATCCCTGCTTTTAGGTATCATCCTACTCCTATGGTATTTGTTTCAACTATCCACTTTGCTTCATCAAAAATGTACAAAATATCTTTTCAGAAACACTGACAACACAATTGTTACACACGTCACAACACAATTAGAGCCCAAATAAGCTGGTGCACTCACAAGGACATACTGCTCTCTCAGGCGAGTGGAGACCACATACTTTATACTGATGCATTATCTCTCTCAGTAGATAAGCCATTCTTGCTTATGCAGCATCTTCTATTAAAGTTAAACCAACATGACTTGTCAAACACTGAAAATGCATAGTCATCTGGTGCTACAATTGCAGAAGGAGCAGCTGGACTATGACCTACCATAAAACTGATAAACTATCTTGAGACCTAAGGCTTTAAGGCATTTAATACTCCCAAAATGTCCTGGTGGGATATCTGCACTAGGACCATGTCACATAAGGAGTGGTGTCACCATCCTGACAGAGAATAGCTGCACTAAAGGGCACAGCCACAGTCCATTTTGTTTCCCCACACCTCCCTCCCAATCAAATGTATATTGCAACATTGGGGTAGGGAGAGTTCATTAAAAAAAACTTCTCAGAGAAAAAGTCTCCATTTTGGTGCAAAAAAGCATATGAAAGCCTTTGATTTTTCATTTATTTTAATGTTCTATTCAAGTCAAACCATCTTGTCATCTGAATGAGGATTAGAGAATTGAGGAAGGCAACCAGCAGGTCATAAAGAAGTTCAGATTCACCTATGTTGCGAGCAACACTGTTGCAGCCTGAGTAGCTTATGGTGAATTTGCATGTCCTTACATCATGCATTTAATCAAATATACTTTAGTGACATTAAGGTCATGGCTAGACCAGGCCTATATCCTGAAATTGTCCCGGGATCATCCCTGTGCTTCCAAATGACACACAGATGAACTCAGGAGCAGGCAGGGACGACCCCTTCATTTGCCTGGGATAATCCTTAGGTCTAGCTAAAGCCTAAGATTGGATTATCTGTCCTTCATGAGACTGCCTTTGAAAAGCTTTTGGAAACTACATCTGTGCTAAATGCTGCAGCCAGGGCTGTGGCTTGATCTGACTTTTTGTTGCGTACAACTCCATTCTAGACTTGAACTCAAAGTGCTGATCATTACCTTGTGGCCTGATTACTTTTGGGATCAATTGCTGCCACATGGAACTACCTGTCTGCTCAGAGAGTTGGAAGAAGGACTTTTGCACATTCCTCTGCTGTCAGAGGCAAGGGTGGGTGTTGGAAGACATTCTCCATTGCAGCACTCACTGCCCCAGGAGATGTATTCAGCTCCTTTAAATGGTGCTTAGGCCGCTGAAGATTATGTTGATCCAGCAGGCCTTTGGCCGAGCTGGCTAATGAAGTATCATCCCCAACAGATACAGTTTCATTTTATTTTTGTTTTATATTTTTATTGCCTATGCTGCCTTGGATGCTTCAGAAATAAACAGAAAGGTGGGATATCAATATCTTCATACATAAATAAATTCACATAAATAAATTCACATTTACTTCCAATTCACATGACACCCCCATGTATTTGACTATAAATGCTCAGAGATCATTTCCAATACTGCATATACAAATGGCGAGTGGTGGATATAAACGTCAAATAGAAATTTGCATGCACTCAACTTCCATAAGTTGTTCTATACCCACCCATCACTCACTTTATAATCAGGTCAAGAGCTCCTAGAACTGAACAGAATGACAATGTGGTCAATTAAGCATAGCAGGATTATATTATATAGAAAAAAGAGGTTCAATTTTCTATTGCCTATGGGGAAAGCTTGTAGATCAGCATTAGACAAACAACTTGTAACCAGTGTAGTCATAGCAAAACATTTTACGGGAAGTAATAGAAGGAAGTGGTGCTGATAGCTGCTACAGACCCCTATTAAAAGTTGCCAGAACGCTGCCACCATCTTTGCTACTTTGAGAGCCTTTGAATGGAAGTTCTAAAACTTTGTGGCAAGTATAGTTCCTAAATGCCTAAGTGAGCCTACCCTTCAAAATCCCTCTGAAGATAGGTGGGCAAATTTAGATAGCAAAAAAGGAGGGGAAACAAGGGTTTAGGCAGTCACACAATAGGAACTAGCATGTCTTCCCATTTTAAGATGTCCTGAAGCCATGCTGTTCACTCTTTTTCCAGCCGACATGTTTCTCATCACCAAAGTGTGAGTACTACCTTCCAACTGCATTTCTTTCTTCTATGTACTTCCAATCACCTGTGTTCCAGGACCTAGCATTGGCAATGGACTGTGTGGAGTTTATTTCTCCATTACAGCAGTTTTAATAATCCCCCCCACTCAGGCTTCTCTTGTCACCAACTCCTGGCTGGCAACTAGCTTCCAACTCCTCAGTTTTCTCCAGATACTTTAACTCATATTTTGCATTGCAGCTATCCTGGTTTGCTTTAGCTGGGCATCCACAGGAATTACACATGTTCATTTTACTAAATCCGAGCTTGAACTGAAGTTGTTTTAGGAACAAATATAGATATTTGTAGTCTCATGCGCAATGTGGAGACATTTCATATTCTCTGCTTGCTTTTCAAAATACTCCAATGTGGATTCTGAGCATATTGCTGCATGAGAATCTTACTTACACTTTCCCCAGTTTCTTCTTCATGGTTTATCTGAAGCATTCCAACAAAAACAAAAGCATGTTTTCATGCCAATATTTAATTTCTACCAATTTAAATATAAACAAAAATGCTGGTTACTTCTTTACTATTACTTTCATCGAAGTATTCAAAGAAGGAAAATAGCATTTTTTTTTCTATAGAGAAACAAACAGGCAAATTTCTCTTTCAGGCATGTGTTAAATCAGATAGGCCCTGTTCAGAAGACACCTATCAAGACTGATCTATTCCGTCAGGCTTATCCAGGGAATTTTAGGATGTTTTTAGGATGTTTTAACAATGTATATTATGTTCTTAATTCAGTTTTTTGTATTTTATGTTTACTGTTGTTCCCCGCCTCGATCAAAATGGAGAGGTGGGTAAGAAATCATCATCATCATCATCATCATCCACAGTTTAAACCACGGTGAATAAGTTTTTTTGCCTTATTTACTATGGTTAAAGCCGTGGTTTAAGGTATCTTCTGAACAGAGCCAATGTGTTACCAAAGAAACTAGGTGCAGACAATTAGCGTATGCCTCTGTAGGAGGAGTGCCAACCACCAAATGTACAAAAAGCATTGCTTTGGCTTGGTAAGTGCACTTCCACAGGTAAGAGAAGCTATGTTTAAAAAATAAAAGAGCTGTATTAAGCCACACAGGCCATAGCTAGACCTAAGGTTTATCCCAGGATCATCCCGGGTTCATTCCTGCCTGAGCGCTGGATCTAAGTGTGGCACTTAGATGAACAGGTTTGACCCCAGGACAATCCTGGGATAAACCTTAGGTCTAGCTATGGCCACAGTTTCTGAAAGTTATCTGTTCCAGACAGTGACAAAACCTACATTCAAGAAACTTTAACAGTACAAAATACTTCCAGTCAATCATCAGTACTCCACATCTGTTGATTTGGTGTACGATCTACAGGTTTTTGTGTGTTACATTTCAATTGTTGCCATAAAGTATTGACAGCAGTATGTAATCCTATGTTTAAAAGAAGATTTAATACACACTGCCCAATTCAATGTGCTGGTTTTAACCTATAAAGCCTTACATGGCTTGGGATCACAATATCTGACGGAATGTCTCTCCCGACATGAACCTACCCGTAAACTACGCTCAACATCTGAGTTCCTCCTCTGGGTGCCAACAAGAGAGAGGGCCTTTTCAGTGGTGGCCCTCCAATTATGGAATGATCTCCCCAAGGAGACTTACCTGGTGCCAACATTGTTATCTTTTCGGCGCCAGGTCAAGACTTTTCTCTTTTTCTAGGCAGTTAACAACATATGCTGAGTTTTTAACTGACCCCAGAATAGTTGTTTTAAATGCATATTGCTGTTTTTATGCTTTTCATGATTTTAAATTTTTGTATATTTGTTTTTAATGTTCACTGTTTTTAACCTTTGTAAACCACCCAGAGTGCTTCAGCTATGGAGCAGTATATAAATGTAATAAATAAATAAATAAATATTGAATAAATCCTCAAGATTTATTTTATAAAACCAGTTGAAGAGTATCCTAACTATTCACTATTGCTTTGAAAACAAATCTATTTATATTAAAATATGAAAGTAGAAACCTATAAAAGTTCATAACTAGATTTTTCAAAACTCTTTTAGGATCCTACTAGATCTCCAGCGTGGTGTAGTGAACCAGTGTGGTATAGTGAGAGCCGGTGTGGTGGCTAAGGTGTTGGACTGGGAGTCTGGAGATCCGGGTTCTAGTCTCCACTTGGCCATGGAAACCCACTGGGTGACTTTGGGCCAGTCACAGACTCTCAGCCCAACCTACCTCACAGGGTTGTTGTTGTGAGGATAAAATGGAGAGGAGGAGGATGTATGCTGCCTTGGCTTCACTGGAGGGAAAAAAGGCAGGATATAAATGCAACAATAAATAAATAAGCCTTGCTTTAAAGTTTAGACTCTGGCCATAGCTAGACCTAAGGTTTATCCCTGGATCGTCCAGGAGTCAAACCTGTTCATCTAGGTGACACACAGGGGATCCAGTGCTCAGGCAGGGGCGAACCCTGGATGATCCCAGGATAAACCTAAGGTCTAGCTGTGGCCTCTCTAAAATAGGCGTATTTGGCAATCTGAGAAACTGCCCTGGCTGCCAATACAAAATGGCTGTCATGGGAGGTGTGGCTAATCAAATGGCCAAATAAACTGTTCAAAGGGCATAATATAAGATAAAGGAGGGGGTGTCACCCCAACACATTAAATAATCCCACTGAAGCAAGTTTTCAACCCCAAAAGAAACCTATTTCACAGAAGGCAAACTCTTTTTGTCTTCACCCCCTCCCCGCTAGCCAGCTCATTCCCATTTCTTTTTCTCTCGCACTCTGGATCACCAACAATAAACAAGCTCCCTTTTAAAATTTAGAAGAGCTCAGCGGGTGCCAAGGAACGTGACCAGGGGCACAATGTTGCCTACCCCTGGTTTAGATCCATCAATGTGTTGTTTGATGTGGGACTTATGTTCATATTCTGCTGCAGCAAACAACTTATTTCCATTCCTAGACATCCCAGTCTCTTACCACTGTGTGTCTTCCCTTCTCAGTCTTCTTTTATCTGTTCAAGCCTGTGATCATGTTTCACATGTCAGAACTCTAATTTGGAACATTCACAGTGATTAAGAATAATACCACTGGGGATTCATTCATTAGGGAATGGGACTTCCAGGTCAGAGGGTATAGATTAACAAGCCGGCTTTTGCCCCACAACCTCTGAATTTCTAAAATAGCCACTGCATTATATAGCATTAGTATGCATACGATCCAAACATAAGCAAGCCAAAAATGATAGAAAAATGTCATCACATTGCAAGTTGGTACCTCAGCCCTCTTCAATAACTCGTCTCCATCTCGTAAAGGCTAAAGCGTTATTAAAAGCAACAAGCCTAATAATATCATCATAAGAATGCCTTCCCCAAGCTTCTAAACCCTGGCAATCTTTCCTCAACCCTTATAAACAGGGTAGTTAAACTAAGGATCTGTTTTTTAAAAAAGGAAATGAGTTATCAGCTGCATGGGGCAAGGCAAAGGTGGAAAGGAAGGAATTTTAGTCTGAATCTCAAACAGTACTTCAAGTGAAATTACAAAGAGGTTTCCTTTAGTACAGTTGTTAAAACACCATTTTAGTTAATTTAAGCAAATCAGGCAAGTTGTGCTGTGTTCACAATATTTTGGCTGAACTTAGTCGCCAAAATTGTGGTCCCCAGGATCCTGTCCCTTTTTCCGCTCATCTTGCACTATGCCACAAGGTATGGAACAAGCTGATCCCCTTCTCACCTCTGTTTTGAGTGGGAAAAGGCAGTGGGAGGCTTTGAGATATAGTTGCTCTGGGCACCTCGGGCATGCAGTGGCTGGGGAACTCCCCCTTCCCTACAGTAGAGGTAATTCCCTAGTCTAGGACAAGCTCACAACTCCACAATTCACATCCACCTCTGTATTTGTAGCCACTTTCCAGAGATATACTTTATGTAGGTCTGGCGTGGGCTGGTCCATGAAGTCACGAAGAGTCAGAAGCGACTGAACGAATAAACAACAAAGCCAGAGTTCTACAATCTGAAACTGCGACAACAGTTTTGATGCCATAACTAGGAACAATAAACAAAAACTAGAAAACAGGTAAACTCAGGAAGACAAAACTGCAAGTGGCCTATGAGAATATCAAAACTTCACAGAAAACAGAGTTCAAGCTAAACAAAACTTTAGCTTACTTGAATAAACAGTTTCCTTTTTACTGTAATAGAAATTGTAGATGAGCTTGATGAAGAAATTGAGATGGATGCTTCCAGAAAGACAGCTCCTAGTGCTAGACATTTTCCAGTGTAAGCTACAAGTGAAATTTCAACTTACTTATTATACTACGTGGTGGTATTATGAATTTTCTGTATGTATATCCTACTATGTTGAAGTCACACCACTGCTCTTAAAAGTGCACTTCTGTCTTTAAGGGGCATAAATTTGACTTATCAGGCAGATAACTCTATCACAGTGAAAACTGCTGTAATGGGTAGATTCACTATACCCATTACAGCAGGCAACATTTTTAACACCCATTAATTTTTAAAAACTTGATCTTTTAAGTAGCACTAACTCACTTTTCTGGCTATTTAAATATATATATAAAAATAGTGAAATATCACTTAAATGAAAGACTGTTATAACACTGTACACTTGTAATGCAATTAAGATCGATTTAAAATAGTCACTGCCGTTTTACTATGGTTTACAGAGGAGATGACCAGAAAGATTTCAAAAATAATTTTTAAAATTAGAATTGAGCTATGGTGCGATACTTTTATAATGGTACAATACTTCCTCTCTAGTGTAACGTATGGAGGACCTGTATGAATGCCACCTTAGTGGAAAAAGCACATTAAGCTACCATTGTCTGCAAAGTTGAATGGCTGCATTAATCATTTGTAGAAAAAAAATCATGTGTGAATGAGAACAGAAACTGAAGAAAACCTTCAGATGATAGTACAAATCAACTGTAGTGTTGACGATTTAATAAGGTGAGCAGAAGAACTAGAAAAATATAGGTGATTAAAGTTGGTACTTCATGTAACTGAGAAGATTTGTTCATCTATTATATCCTGTAGAACTTTAATAAGGATGAAGCTCATTGAACTTCATAGACCAGAGAATGTTGAAACTAGAAATTTGTTTCTTTGAGAAAAATTGATTAAAAGAGGAATGGCTTACAAAAGGGAAATGGTAGATTTCTTATTCTAGCTCTCAAGAAGTATTCAAAGTAAAACTTGGAAAAAACTTCCTTTGTCACAGTTGTTAAAGCAAAGCTGGCTAGCGAATAATGGGAATTGTACCCCAACTCATCTGGAGGACACTAGTTTGGAAAAGATGCTTTAGAAGAGAAATACATGTTTTAGAGCTATGGACAATAAACATCTGCCTAGACTTCAAAGGTCTATTGTCTATACCTCCTCCCTTGCATTAGAGACCCGAGAATGTAAAGGAAAAAGCATTCCAATTTAGTCTTCCCTCAGACTTGTAAGTATTCTTGTACATAACTCTCAACAGACACTCTTACCCTATAAATGTGATGTGCAGCTCCTCCTGTCTTAGAAGCAAAGAAGAGGGCAGTTGCCAGATGCACTTTGACCATTTATTGTTTAAGGGTGTGTGTGTGTGAAAAACCATACTAGAGTATTCTCCTCAGGATCCAAAACTATTTTATTCTACAAATGTGAAAGTAACAACATATACACTTATCAGCACAGTTCCAACGGGCAGACTGAACAGAGGCATAAACTGCTGAAAGCTGGCCACTGACATCACCGGGCATAGACAATTCCAACATTTGTTGCAGTTTCATCCAGTACCTGAGTATAAGACTTGATTTTCAAATCCTACTCAACAGGGAAATATTTTTCAGGATCTACGGATGACCTAAAATGACTCAATTCTAATTTTCAAACTTCTGTATTTCTTCATCCCTTCTGTAGAATTCCAAAACAAGTAAAATGACGCCTTCCACTAGCAATGCCAAGAAGAGAACCTTCCATAATGGGCCTACTTACTGCTTGCCTTGCCCCATGTTGAGCATCAGCATCTACACACTGGCCAACCTTCAATCTGGATCAGTAAGTGAGTGAAGGCTGATGCCCACTCTCAAAAATCAGCAATTTTTTAGAAGCAGCCACATCTTGCTGACTTCGGCAGTAGCAACTCTTCCCTGGTTAAGCAAAGGCAGCTGCCAGAGTGAAGCTGCTGCACATCTTGCAAACTGAATATTTTTTTAGTATGCAAAAAGAAATATGGATTCAGTACTGGGAGCACAAAACTTGTACATGAAACCATCATATTTTAGAACCTACCGGTATTCCTTCTGTCAGATGTACACTCTGGCTTGGAGCCAACATCACATGAGCAGAGATCGGCTCCCACAACACAACTTTCCTGTCCTCTCCTCCCTCTTCATACACCCCAAATCTGTTCCAGAGGATCTCGTAACTTTTCATAATAGACTTGGGGGATGCACAGGAATCAGTTTCACCAGCCGTTCCCCTTCCCAATGAGTCTAACAATGCTTACACAAAAAGTATGTTTAGTCAGTAAAAAAAAATAGTAAAACAATGTTGCTACCACCTTGAATTCCCCCCAAAAGTAGAATATATATTTTAATTAATAAAATAAAACCCAACCAGGTTTAATGGGGCTTATCCTTGGTTAAGCATGTAAAGCGTTTCAGCTTTTGTAATTTTAGGTACTATCACAGCCAAAGCGATCATTACTGTGTATTTACTCCATCCCAAAAGAATTGGTTTTGTTTATCTCAATTCAAGCTTCTACGGAAAAAAATGCCGCCTTGTATTAATAATTCAATCTACTCAACTCACCTGTGTAAACGCTTTCTACAACTCAAAGTTTTCCATAACACGATAAATTGTACTCAATTAACATGCACCCTAATCCCTTAACTGTCAATAAGTGTACTAAATTTCACAACTACTATTACAGCATCAAGCTTTTTTAATGCACATTTTACCAATACTAGTAGCAAATCGTATGCATCTGTTTTCTGAATTGTTTCTATTCCAGTTCAGCTATGAAAAATCTGGTCTTAGTATTTGGCAATTTTGAGGTTTGAAACCACAAGTGCAAACTATTATTTCATTTACCATAAGATGGTAGCAAAAAAGAAAGCATTTTACATATAAAGAAACTCCCTACAATGATTAGAGTAAGAATACTGTTAGTCACAAATATAATACAAACTTTTTCTTCTATATGCAAAATAATCCATATTTCATTTGCAATTAAAATTTGTTAAGAAAATACTGCTGTACTGAATCTATATATTCTGCACTAGAACCATTATTTGTTTCCGTAAGAGTGAAGAATCATTACAGCATTATAAGGGAATAACAGACTGTGAAGGCTTTATTCAGGTTTCCAGTTTATAGCATTGAAAAATAACTACACTTCATTATGCACCGCAAACAGACCAGACAGACAGCTAGCTCAGCTATGAAAAAGAAAAAAGTCGGCAGTTTCCTAGAAAATCTTTTGATATATTTGATGAACTGGTACACTCGCATAAGACAGACAGAAGTAAATGCAAAGGAACAACAACTTCCCCCACTCCCCCATTCAAATGCATACCTGACTTGCAGAGTGCTTTGTCACAATAACTCCAGTACTATATAGTACGTAAGGACATTCTTCTTTGTAATTTTCTTTTTAGAAAATAAAAGGATACAGCCTTAAAGCACCAGTCTGAGTCCCAATGGCAAGTATCTTCTGAACAGGATCAAAAGCCAAGGCCGAAGGCTGATAGGGGAAACCATGGCGTACAGTCTGTCAAATCAGAGCAGTGAAGCAATGGTGGATCAGGCAGATCAGGCAGCAGCAGGGGGGAAAAATATTAGGAAGAAGTGATTTCATTTTGCTTTCACTTAATTAAGGAACCACAAGTATTTAAGAAAACAGAATGATCTAAATAGCTGTTTATTGGAGAAAAATGGGTGCTGAGTTTATTCAAGTCTCACTGAACAAAGAGACACTAAAATGAAACTTAAATTTGATCCTACTCAAATATGTTTAAGCTAAACTATCCACCCATTTATCTTTCACCTTTATTGTATTCCTAGCCTAATCTGTAACTCTTCCAATAAATAGCTGTGGTTAGGACATTGAATTAAGATCTGAGACAGTCCCTGGGAAAAGTGATGATGCAACCAGTCCTGTAAATTAAATGACCACTAATTATTAAAATGGCTCTTCAGAGAGCTATCATAATTTCTCAGAAGCAGGCCTTGCATGACATAAACCTGCGACACAGGGTAGCTTTAAAAAAAACACACCAAACACCTCTTACAAATACTTCTGCAACTATGAATCGCAATGGCAACTCATGTCCCCAATCCCTTTACAATTATAGAAATAAATGTGTCTCAACTCAGCATTTTATGGCATTGAAATTTTCTAAAGAAAAATCTCACAAATACAGCTATTTTAATGAAATACAACTGTCATATCTGAACCTTCAATTAGTCTAACTGTTGTGAGGTTACCAAGTGAGGGGGAGCACAATATAGGTAGTGCTAGTCAAACAAAAATGCTTTTTATCTTCAAGATCAACTCACACCATTATTTAGGAAAAGTATTCAATCCACAAGCAAGGCAAGCTACAGCTGCTTAGGCCACAGGTGTTGTAAAGGTAGACATGAGCATTAACATCCACATCATTTTGCGTTTCAATTTGGCACAGCTGGTGAATTAATCTGCTGCATCATCATTTTGGAATTTAGACTTCAACTGCATTTACTGTACCTCATCTAAGCTGAAAAGCTATTTTTATTGTTACTAATAAACAACAACTCTTGCACCCCCATCCTAAGCATTATTTAAAGATCTATTGACATTGTCTGCTTGGTGAACTGAATTTGCAAAAGCCTGTTAAAATGCCTATACAAAGCTTGTGCTGTCAATAATGCAGAGAATTTTGTACCCTGTGGCCTTATCCCATCAGAAAGACATTTTAGCGGTATTCATCATCTATGCACTCATTACATGCTCCCCACCCCCACTCCCGGAACGAAGCAACTGAAATATACGTGTGCATTTTAGGAACAGCCTAAAATGCAGATAGGGTAAATTGTCATTGGAGGAGAAAGATGCTTCTAAATAAAAGCCTGGAGTCCATCACAGCGTCACCAACGTCGTCATTCCCCCACTCCCTCAATTATTATTTTTTAAAAAAATGTAAATTGACAGCTTTAGAAGCACAGGAGCCCAGAGCCTGCAGAACCCATCATGGCTACATCATCATCCTCCACTCTCTCTCTCTCCCCACCCCCACCCCTTCCCAACCGGCTCTTAACGGCTGCAGCATTCACCTTGCAGAGCTGGAAGTGCTCGGACTGTAGGGTCTCCTGGATGTCGTTCTCCCGGGTTGCAGCCTGCTGCTGTTGCGTGGCGGAGGAAGCCGAAGAGGACGACGACGTGCCCGCTGTCAGGCCGTCCAACACCTTCCTGAATTTCTTCATGGTCTCTTCGGCGGCGCACCCTGTTCTTCTCCCCCCTCCGCCGCCGCCGCCGCCTCCTCTCCCTCCTCCCCCTCTCCACCCCCCTCTTGCCGTGGCTCCTACTCCCGCCTTATCACACACACCTCATACAAACCACAGCAGAGGCGAACCGAGAGAGCAAAGAAGCAGGCGGGCAGAATCTGGGATCCCAACGGGGGGAGAGATGCCAAGAAGAAGCGTTTCTCTCTCTCTCCCTCCCTCTCCTTCCCCTTCATCCAATCCTCATCATGTACATAGACTGAGAAGGGAGCAGCGAGGGCCGAAAGAGGCTTCCAAAGCCACACACAAATCACAGGGGCAGTAAGCAGCCACCCTTCTCAGGTAGGGGAGGGAGTGGACCTGATCAAGGAAGAGGAAAGAGCCACAACAGGAAGGGAAAGGAAGGAAGGAACGAGGGAGGGAGGCACGGAGTAAATAAATACAGTGCGAGATTAACGCAGCAGCAGCAGCGCTTCCTCCTGCTGTGCTGCTCTAGACGCGCACACTCACAGGCAAGCCAAGCCGGGAAACGACAGCTTTCCTTTCCTCTTAATTCCCCGCCAGGAGTCCTACGGCCACCGCCAGCAGCAACAGCGGCGCCCTCCCTTTCCTCTAGACTCCTGGAAGGCCGCTCCGGCCACCTCTTGCAGGCTTCCCCTTCCTTGCCTCACTGCGCCTCTCCGTCCAAGCCCTAATCCTGGGCCTTCTTCGCCACTGGCTCAGGCCCTCCCCCTCCTCGGCTTGCTGCCGCCGCCGCCGCTGCGCGTCTATCGAGCGAGCCGAGTCCGGTGCCTGCTTCGCTCGCTCGCTCGCTCGCTCTCCTCCTCCCCCTCTGCTCGTGCGGCTGCGAAGCAAGGAGTGACCGCGACGACAGGCTCAGCTTCTTCCCACCCCTTTCCTCTGCTGCCAGTCTCGCATAGTGGGAGCAGCAACGGCCGCGGCTGTCATCCAGCCATGTGCCCCCCGCTCCTCTCCTCTCCTCAGTCTTCCCGTCGCGCGCGCTCGCTCGCTCTCTCGCGCGCTCTGCCTCAGGCGCCGACGCCGCGGCAACTCCCCCGCGGGCTGCCGCTGCCGGCCTCCTCTCGCCAGCAGCGCTCCTTGCTCAGTACGGCTCTTGCCCTGGGAGCGTCACCAGCGGCGCTTCACGGTGGTGGTGGTGGTGCCGCCGGCTGTCACACGCCCCCACAACCATCCTCTTGCGAAGTTGCGCCGGCTTCCGTTGCCTCCTCCCTGCCCTGCCTAGTCCCTCTTCGCCTGACAACACGGAAACGCAGCCCCCGCCGTGAGAAAGCGGTGGCAGCAGTGCCGGCGACGCCGTCTTCTTCCTCCCCACCACCACTGTGGCAGCTGCCGCTGTTGCCTCCTTAAACTGCTGCTGGTGGTGGTAAAGCAGAAGCGAACCCGCGGAGCATGCGCGCTTAAAGGCCTCCAGCAGCACCCGGATGTCGCTGCTTTTGGGTGGTTGTTGTCGTTTTGTTTAGCTTTGCTCCTTAATGCCCGGTCCTGGCAAGTGCAGAAAGGGGGCTTTGGGGCTGTAATCCCTGCTGCACGCTGACGCTGGAGTGAGCCTGATTTACTTCAGAGGCACGCACTTCCGAATAAACATGCACTGGGGCGAGCTGAGACAAGCGTCACATTGCTATTCCTCCTGCCAGGCTGCACAATCCTATGCATTCGCACCTGAGAGTAAGCCCTGTTGAGCACAGTGGCGCCTTGCTCCAGAATAAAAATACACAGGGTCGGGCTGCATCTTGCTAACCAGGCAAACGACGGGCTAATTGTGGAGGTCCAGCCAGACACTGTTCATCTTAAGGGCCACTCTTCATGTGGATTCCCCGCCCCCAGAGCTTGCAGGCGCTGATTCAGCGTATTCTACTCCACGATCGCCAGCAGTTGATGCTACAGAGCATTGCGATGGCCCTTAGGGTGATCCCCTCTGGTCCGCTGTCAGTACCGGTAGAGCGCCTGTGTCTCCATCCAGATAAAGCTGTCTTTTTCTCCTAATGCTTTCCACGCCTCTAATGAGATTTGTAGTGCTCAAGAGCTGGAGTGGAAGAAGCTCTGTGGAGACGACGAATAAGAAAACTGCGGAAATGGTCTCAGTTTGGGGTGCTTGCTTGATTTAAGGGATGCCAGTGTTGGGGTGATGCTCTTGAAAGATTTCTCTGGCATCAAAGGGATGCGGGGAGTATCCTGCAGGAGGCAGTGAGGTTAACTGATGATGCTCATGGCAGAAGATTTTTCTTCTAGATGGAGTAAAAGCAAAAGGAAGGGCAGTGTGGGGCAGACTCTTGAAGCTCCATCACATCGGTGTTAATATGCTCCCTACCGTTGCTTCTCCGTCCCTGTTTTCCTTCCTCAAGTTACTTCCTCTTTCAAAAGAGGAAGTACCCAACGAGCACAAGGCCCATGAGTCCGCAGTTCTAATGGCAATGCTTCCTGAACACAGCAGGAGAGAGCAGTAATTTCAAGTTTAATAAAACATCAGACTTAATGAGGCTTTTTTTTTTTTGTCATGCATGGAAGGCCAGAAGGGACGGAAGGCGCGGAGGAGGCAGACGATGTCATGTGAAGGACCTGAGCAAACTCCATGAGTGCCAGTAACGAGCATGCAATAAAATGCTCCTGGGAAGGAGCTTTTGAACATGAGCAACCTAGGTTTCCTAAAAACGCCATCAATGACAGAGCTTAATAGAGTGACCTTAGCTAAATCATAGCCTCCTTTGAGCCTAAATCAGAGGGATCTAGAGAATAGTTGGGAAACAATTTGTATTTTAAAAAGTGCTACAGGAGCTATTGATAAATGGCTTTTTATCTTGTGATGTTTATTGGCAGTTCTTTGAAACTGTGACATTGGGTCAGGCATGTGTACAAGTTTTTGTTTTCTTTGGTAGATTTTTATCCCACAACTTCTCAAGAGCTCCAGGTGTTTCTAACACAAAAATATGAAGTGTAAAATTAAGTAGAAACAAAATTGAAAATGCTAAGACTAATGAGACTTGTTTACGTTACAAACAAGAACTAATTGAATACTTCTGTAGGGACAAACTAAAGTCTTGTTTTTTAAGTGGTATAAACATCCCAGACACTTATGCTGAGTTCGGATGACATGCTAATCAACTGGGGGGGGGGGCGGGGTAATAGGAACAGAATGGGAAACAACCGTTGATTAGCGTGTCATCCTGTCCAAACTCAGTCTTAGTGTGCTTTCTGACAGAGTGCTCCTAGCATTAACTCTAAGAGACAAGTAGGAGGCGGGACAGAAGCACAGGATAAAAATCTGGATGTTGGAAACTAAGATCGGAGAGAGAAGACAAGCAGGGATGGAGCAAAGAAACTCAGAAGTGGCTGGAAAGAGCAACAGAAAAGGAACAAGGAGCAGAAGGAACAGAAAGGGGGAAGTAGAAAGGGAGGGAAACCAGTTGCCCCTATGGGTGTGCAGAGCAGTTTATAAAAATCAAGATGTTCCCTGACTGTTTCCTCTAATGGGATTAAATGGGTATGTGTGTGCTCTCTCTATGAGAGGTCAGATAAGAACATACATATAATACATATATATTCAAAGCATATTAACTTGAGTCCTGTCTTCAAAACAGGAGATATACTAGTAGTAGCAATAGCAAACTTTTCTCTCGCCACCCCTTCTTCTCTTGTCTTTACACCTGACCAAGTTGTGTCCATACTTGCAGTACGCAGATCAGCCTTTGGCACAAAATTGTTTTCTGTATCCTAATACTGGTTTGTGAGACTGTATAGATCTACACTGCCTGCCAGTCATCATCACTTCCTGGGACAACTCATTTACATGGAATCGTTTTCATTATTTTCGTAATGTGAGCCATTTCCCCTAAATCCTTACTTTCAGCCAACATCATTTTTTTCAAGAAGTGAAGAGAATTGGTTGTAGTTTCATTCTAGTTCAGACACAGCTCCCATAATTTAAACATATGGTACCATGTCGACACATATGAGGACTTTGATTTTTGTAGGAGGTTAGTTTCTGAAAGTTCTGCAAGCTCTCTTGAGAGAAGATGGAGTGTATATGAAGGGGGAATCCACATTTCTTTTAAGGTGAAAATGTTCCCCTAATAATGCCTACTCAGGAGTAAGAACATAGAGTTAAATGAGACCTCTCTCCTTCCCCCTTCACAGTTGAGTGGAGAATTGCACTGCCTTCAAGATTGCCCTTGCTAACACGCCCCCAACAAAGAATGGGATGGTCAATAGAACACAACTACAGAAATACACGGGAGGGAGGAGAGCATTTATTTCTCTCCTCCAGGGTGGGAACATAATCCAGACTTTCTGCGCTCCAAAAAGAAATGAAACATGGAGGATAATAGCTGAAATGAGTGCAGGACGTGGATGATGTCATATGCATACCAGGCAGGGGGAGTGTGTGATAAATTGCTGGTGTGATGGAGCCCGTAATCTCACAAAAAACATTTTAGAAATCCAGGAGCTTAGTGTAGCTGCAATTAGGCAGTAGTGTGTGTACCAAAAAACAGGACTTCATGACCTTTCTGACTTAAGTATTGTTAATATTTTTTCCAGAGTTCATAAATTTTATAAACATTAAAAAAATTACCCTGACAATGGTTGCAGATAAAGTTCATTATTATACCCACATTGCAAGACACAAGGCTGTGGCTGAGAAAGGGTAAGTTGCACCCTTTCTGCAAACTTGGCCAGTGATATGATTCCCATTTTGCAGAGGGAGAAGGGGTATAGTAGTGCATAACAATTCTGTAGTAAAGTCCTGTGTTATTATCCCGGATTCTGGTGTGTTGGTGTTGCTTTAGGGGGATGCAGATGGGGCTGCGAAATTGTATCACAAATTATTACAGCAGCAGTAAAATTTATTAAGGGTTAGAGGGGGTTGTTTATTGTATTTATTTATTTCCAATAATTATATACTGATCCCCATTCAAAATTCGGAGCAGTGTACAAGATAAAATACAATAAAAACAGAGTAAAATACCATAACATAGATTTTTAAAAGAAGCAAAATGAAAAGTGAACCGTAAATTGTGGCTGGTCATTAAGGAAAGGCTTCCTGGAACAATGATGTTTTCAGGAGGTGCCAAAAGGAATACAAAGTTGGCACCTGTCTGACCTCCAGAGGCAGGAATTCCATAGGAGGGGGGCAACATGCTGAAGGCTCTTCCCCTGGTGGACTCCAATCGGAGGATGGGTCTATGTGGAACCACCAAGAGCAGGGCCTCGGATGACCTCAGTGACTGGGCAGGTTTGTAGGGGAGAAGGTGCTCTCTCAGGTTTGTTGTGATGTATATAGCTTTAAGTGAACCTGGCATTTATAGCTCCTGCAGGAGGCCCAACTGGAGCCTTTACCCACCTCTCACTCTCTTAATGCAGGCCTTGGAGCTGAGACAGCATCCTTCACATCTTATTCGATGTTAGTTTTTCTCATGTATTGTAGTAATAAAAAAACCTCTGTTGCATAGGTGCCTGAATCTATTATATGTTACCTGCAGAGCAGACCTGCGACTGACCAGGACACTCCCCTCCCATATTAACTAGGGATGTGCTCCGCTCCGATTAGAAGCGTAGAAGCAGAAGCGAATTGGCCTGTTCCGCCTTGCCCAGAGGCGGAGTAGAAGCGGACCGGGGACCCCTATAAGCAAGGCGAAGAGAAGCGCCCATTTTCGGAGCGCTTCTCTTTCCGCGGACCGATCCGATCGCCATTTTGAAACATTTCACCCATAGGATTACATTGTGGAAAAGAAAAGGGGATAACTGTGTTTTTTTTGAAGCTATCTTTCTGAAACTTCTTGTGCTTAGAGAGTCATGGCTGGGGGTCATTTTGAGCCTACTCTCAGCTCTCTGCGTGGTGCGGTTCGCTTGCTAGAATTTTTAAAAAAGTAGGGTAAAGGCAGGAAAAAGATTACCTTTTCGATTGCTGAGGGGCAGAGTTAACTCCCGGTCATGATCACATGATCCCAAAGTTAGAGGAGGGAATAGGCAAAATGGGTAACTTGGGATTCGGGGAACTTCTCTTTCTTAGTCTGAACGGACTTTTCCCAGTGTTTTTTAAAACAGTAGCCCCACCAAATGCACAAACACAACCTGAAATCATATACTAAGCCAATAATAAGAGATAGAAACACAGCACTGCTACCCACCCTAACTTTGGGGAACAACTGAAAAGATGTGGTGCAAGGGGATGAGCTCCCCTAGGGCATGTGGACGTGCCCTCACTCTCTCCTGTACTTGGAGGGTCATCAGAGCCCTCCAAAGAGAGTAACCCGGTGGAGCAATGCCTATCATGAGTTGAAGTGAGAGCTTTGCTTCTTAAAAGACTGGTTCCTAGACAGGACCAGTTAAATTGGCCGATGATTCCCCATCTGGGCACGTCCACCC
This sequence comes from Elgaria multicarinata webbii, assembly GCF_023053635.1. NCBI lineage: Eukaryota > Metazoa > Chordata > Lepidosauria > Squamata > Anguidae > Elgaria > Elgaria multicarinata. The sequence continues at coordinate 74,776,095 of NC_086174.1, forward strand.
CCTACCCTTATTATTGGTAAAAGACAGATATAGCCTTTTTTAAAAAGTTCTTCTTGTTGTTTATTCAGCAACACTGCTGCTTTTAATTCCACCCCTCCTTTGTTTGTTTGTTTATTTATTTATTTATTCCATTTTATATGCATTACTGGCTTATCCTTGGCTCACTTCCTTATGCCCCCAGAAATGTCTGCTGCCTGCCTGCCTTCCCTCCCAAATCCCCTGCCTGCCTCACGGGGATGTTGTGTGTGTCTGGCTTTGACTCAGGGGAGAAGTCCTTCCTGCGCTCAATTAGACTTTTGGAAGTTCCAAATCCATTTTTCAAGTGTGGAAGAAGATTCATATTAGGTTGATGATCTCTACTCCCCAATTCATGGCATGTTGGGATTTCCTTTGAAATGGCCCCATTCAGCTGTCTGCAGGTTTAAGCCCCACCAAAAATCAGGGGATGATGGGATTGCCTTGTACCTTGGCATGATTGTGGGTCTAGATGGCATCTGTGAGTATGCCCACTTCCCTTTTTTTATCTGTCCAAATGTCAGAGAACAGTCCACATCTGCAAATGGGGTGCCCAATTTCATAAATTCCCCCAAAATCAGGGGATGATGGGACTGCCTTGAGTCTGGGCATGCATGTGTATCCCTGGATAAGCTGTCATGGTGGCGAGTTTGAGGTTTCTAACGTGCAAATTGACGGAGCTATCGAAAGGGGTGTGAATGGGGTGCCCGATTTTCATAAATTCCCCAAAAATCAGAGGATGATGGGATTGCCTTGAGTCTTGGCGTGCGTGTGTATACCTCCATGAGGTGTCATGGTGCCAAACTTGAGGTTTCTAACTTTAACAGAAAAAAAGTTGTATACTTTTTTAGCTTAATGCAAGCCTATGGGGGGGGGGGGGGGAAACGGAGCTCCGATCCGGATCCAGAGCTCCGCAGTGGAGCGGAGCAGACATAGGCGGAGCGGGGGTGGAGCGAAGCGGCCCGATCCGCAAATCGTGGATCTGGAAGAGAAGCGGAGCGGGGGGTCCGTGCACACCCCTAATATTAACTATACCTTTTCTCCCCTGCAATGGCCATTGGCCCAAGGACAGTTATAGGGATGAAAGGAAAAACAACAGAGGGTATACAAATTTCTCAGAGGCCAGGCTTTGTTACTTCTCAGTCACCAGATCTCCCAGTAATGATGAATCTGTGCTTAGATGCTCTCAGGGCTTTTAAAAAATGTGCAACCATAGACTAAATGTGCAATTCCAGGAGAAATATGCAATTCCAAAACAAATGTTGTATTGTTAGCTGATGTAAAAAGTTTGTTTGCTGAAAAGCAAAGCTACTCTAGAACCCTAACACCTAATCAAGCATACCCTTTTCTCCTCCCACTTCTAGAGACACTCCCCACAGACTCAACTGCTACTTTCTAGAGCCTCCTTTCTCAACCTGGTGGCCTCCAGATGTTTTGGACTTCAACTCCCATCAGCCCCAACCAGCATGACTAATAATCAAGAATGTGGGGAGTTGTACTCCAAAACATCTGGAGGTCACCTGGTTGGGGAAGACTGTTCTAAAGAGGGTTCAATAAGATTTCCAAGATGAAGGAAATCATTCCAGGACAAGTCATGTGAAGTTGTCAATGTTATGAAATAATGCCATAAAACGTCCAATATGATATCCTTAAAACTACTGTACTGTGTTTATACATTTGAATTTTTTCTCTTGTTCCTAGATATATATGGGGTGTGTGTTATCCCTCACTCCAAGCAAAGTTTTGTTCATTATGCTTCTTGAGTGCAGTTCAATTCCCAGCTTCTTCTATTACACTTAGGCCAGGTTTCTCAAGCATTTTTTTGCTCATGGCCCCATTTTGAGCCTCGTTTACTTCTGTGCCCACCCCACCCACCCCTAGTCACTGTTAGTTGGGACTTTACCATCTGCACTCTTTATTTTAATAATTGGTACTTTATTTCTAAGTAACAAAGAAAATTCTTAATGACATAAAATGTATAGTAGCCGCATAAGGCCTGCTAACAATAAATATTCTGATAATTGGCACTTTATTCAGTGTGATCCTTGTGGCTGATGCAAACTTGCAAGCTTTTCAATATCTGGCTGCAGCATTGTTTCTGTTGTGTTTCTCAGAAAGCTCCTGCTTTCAATGGGAGGCAAATGATGTGGCTTGCTAACTAATCCACAAAGCTTTTATTAAGCAACAAACATCTCTTCTACCTGAAGAGAGTCTAATATCTTGGAAACTTTCCCCTAGGCAAAACTATGCAAACTAAGCAAGACAATTGTCCACTCAAGAAGAATAGAAAGGCTCTTCCCAAATGCCCATAACATCAGAGAGCCTGGCGTGGAGGCAGGTTCTGGCACAATCCTAGTCAGACCGACTTTCTCACGCCTTCCTTCCACTCTGTGCGTTTTAGCTTCCAGCAGACCCTAGCATCAGCTAGCTTGTCAGGGTGCTCTCCTTCGGAAGAAAGCTCACTTTCCACAGAGTGTGTAGGATTTGGCCTTGAGGAGGTAAGCTCTGGAGAGGGCTGACTCCCAGCTGGTGAATCGCCCATAAGAGCTTCTTCCCCCACTAGTACAGGCTGGCTGGTGTCTGGTGCCACCTGAAACACCTTCTCCCAAAACAGGGGCAGTAGGGTTAAACATGAAAGTTGGTGTCAAAGATCATCTCTCTCCACAATATCAAGGCAGTTACGCACTTTTGATAATAGATGTATCACCCGACTGAAGCCAGATTCAACAAGATAAGAAGTGGGGAATATGATAAAATACAACTTTGCTTTCTCCCAACGCTGCCAACCCTGCATGCTTACTTTTCCTGTTGCAAGTCTGACAAGGTATCGTGAGAGATCCCGCAATGCCTTGTTGGATGCACTGGTGCCGTGCAACTCCTGAGTGAGTGGCTGTTTCTTGCAGGGGTGGGGGGCAGGGGAGGATGCCTGGCAGTTAAGTTTGGGTGCCCCCCTCATGTTCTGTTTTTGCTATGTGGCCCCCGAGAAGTATGACGTGGCCGCCTCAGGCTTATGTTTAGAACCACTGGTCTAGGCTTCTAATTGTTATGGAATGTGACTCTAAGGCCATAGCTGGACCGAAGGTTTATCCCTGGATTGTCCAGGGGGTCAAACCTGTTCATCTAGGTGACACACAGGGGATCCAGTGCTCAGGCAGGGGTGAACCCTGGATGATCCCAGGATAAACCTTAGGTCTAGCTGTGGCCTAAGTATCAAAGCACAAACAGAAGGAAAATGCAGAGGTGTGTTATAGTGGTGTGGCGCACATTATGTATGCAAATTGCAGCCACAAACTGCTGTGCAGCTTCCCCCACCCCCTTTAGAAAGATTCCTGCGTAACCAAAACTACAAGAACAGCGGCTATGTGTCCCCACACAGCCTCAAAATCATTTTGTGTCAGCCATATGACGGGTCAACATGGGCTGGCCAGCCTGGAACACCAATCTGTATGCTTGTATTCAATTCTCTTCTGCCCCCCCACCCCCCACCCCCACCACCAATTCATTCCTCGTTTTCAGTGTTTTCTCCAGGATTTAAGCTTGATTGCCTTTGCAATGTATTCCCTGAGGTTTGACTCTGGCTATTCCTGTAATTCTATCAGTGTTTGAAGGAGTAATTTATTTTTCTGCTTATCCAAATCTTCTTTTGGCCAATGCAAGGACTTAATTAATTTCCTTCCTACAGTCTAAAAATGCACAGTACTCTGTTTCCTTTCCTTTTGTTCACATAGTCCATTGAGTTCGGCTTGCTGTTCTGTGTTCCACTAAATATCTGCTTCGGCCAGCTTGGAATTGACAAGGACAGCTTCTTCAATGGAGTATCTGCTTCCTTCCTTGTCCCCAATAAAAGATAATAAAAGTTTTGTGTCTGACTGCAGTAGTGTCTAGATATAACCTTCAGTTTTGGTTTAACATATATTGTGCCTTTATCAGTTCTGCAGAGAGCACATCTTATACAGACAATTCAATACTTCTTGGTCACATCCAATTGGTGAATGAAACATGGCCTGGGATTTAAAGTTGCAGTTGTTTTAGTTACTAGTTACACCTGTTTCTTTGAGCAAATTTTATCAAATTCAGTCCTGGAGAAATTTGACACCCATCTAATGCAATATATCAAGTAACTTGATATATTGCAAGGTTAAGGATGCAAGGTTAAGGAAAAAAGACTCTCCATATGACCCTAAGGATGTTACACCAAGCTAGTCTCTATCAGCTGAATTCTTGCTCTTGGTTCCATTTCTTATGTGAGACAACAGAGAATGGGGCAGAATGTTTGGAATTTGCTGAGATACTAATATGTATGATACATCATGATTAATTGTAATAAAAGGCTATAATCTGGGCAATATATCTTCCAACCCTTCCCCCCCCACACACACAGTGGAGTAAGGGTGCATGTTCAAACAAACAAACAAACAAACAAACAGTCCTACAACTCCCAGCATTTCCAGGACTGCTGGCTGGGCAATGCTGGCAATCAGACTTTTTTCTGTCTAAACATGCATAAGAATACACCTTAAGCAACTGTATGGCAAAAATCACTTGATTCATCTATTTCTAAATGGCTATCATGATATGCTTTGAAAGCATTGTTCCAAAGCCATCCACATTTCATTTTTAAAAAGACTTTTACACAAATTATACAAATTATAATTCAGCAATGATTGTAAATGACTATCTACATGATAAAAAGAATATCTAGCACTATAGTATTCTAACTATAATTGCAACACATTTCATTGACACTATCTTAAGGCACTGCTGTTTTAGAATATGTTGATATCTTATAGAAAAATTCTTCCAGAAACAAATACCAGTGAAATTTCTGTACAATATTCACTAATATATTATAGTGGTGCTTTAAAATTTTGATCATGAGTAGTTCAAACTATAGAAGGTTAAAATGATGCAAGGACAGGATATTAATGATGCGAAATACTCCAAGTTACATAGCAACCAGACCTTGATCGTGAGTTGTGTGAAGAAACCGACAAAGGCTTCCCAACTACATACAAATATGGAAATTGCAGCACTGAAGCTGAACACTGTATCAGATGACTAAAATGGTAAGAGAAATAGCTCCTTCGTTTAAAGCCTGTGATTCAATTTTACATGTGAAGCATCAAGGGAACAGGGACCCGCTAGTTCACCTTTTCAGTATCTGCGTCAGTGTTTAACAAAGTGCTCCTGGATTGTGTATGTTCTTCTGGGAATATTTTCTACAGATGATGCATTCCTGTAATGACCATTGACTATTGTGACGACTGCAGTAGAATCCGTACCCTCAGCACATTGACTGCAGAACAGGAGGCTAGAATGAGGTGGAGATGCCCCTCGCCCGATGGAGAGAAACTCCACTAGGGGTAGGGGCATCTAGTTAGGAGGCCCCAGTTATGCCAGCAGAAAGCTCTGCCAGTGGTTGGCTCCAGAACAGGGTATTCTGAGGGTGGAATGGCTTTGTTAGGGTGACCATATGGAAAGGAGGACAAGGCTCCTGTAACTTTAAAAGTTGCATAGGAAAGGGGATTTCAGCAGGTGTCATTTGTATGTATGCAGCACCTGTTGAAATTCCCTTTTCATCACAACAGTTAAAGCTGCAGAAGCCCTGCCCTCTTTTGTATCTTGTCACTCAGGGCCTAGCACTCCACTAAGGCTTAGAGATATGTCTGTGAGATACAAGTCTAGCATATTATCTGGCTGGACAAATCAGCACTCAGTTTACAATGAAACTTGGTTTAAAATCAGCCCAAGAACATTTAAAGCAACAATGAAGAGGAAGAGGAAAGTGCTTCTGGGCATGTGTAGAATGCTTTTCTTCACCACTGGGCATCCGTAGTTCATTGCCATACCTTTGATTATCAGAAGAGCTCCTAAGTCTGTAAGAGTGACTTCTGCAGAAGCCAAACAGTTATTTTAACTCAGAGAATAATTCTCTATTGTACCTGGGAGAGGTGTAGATGCATGTAGAGGCTACACACATTTTTTTTAAAAAAAAACCCTTTATGGCTCAGGGCCTTTCCAGTCACCAGGTGAGAAACTGTTCATTGTTTCTATCCCCCACAACCAAGGGGGGGGGGGAATCTACACTACTGCTTTTAAAGTGCTTTAAAGCACTTTAAAGCGCTTTGAAAACATTTTGAAACCTGTATATGCAGTGTGTCTTGGGCCCCAACAGTTGTCAAAGCTGTTATAAAGCGCTTTAAAGCAGTAGTGTAGATCCCCCCCTGGTGAGAAACTGTTCATTGTTTCTATTCGCCACAACCCTTCCTAGCATTGGAGTAGTGGTAGCTGGAGTAATTTCCCATGAAATGATGCACTTGCTAAGGGAATATAGTTCAGGTTTCCCCACAATAAATGGGCAATTATATAAAGCATGTACTTTAATTTATCCAAAACACACATTTTTCTTACACAGAGTTAATATCCATGTATGTCAAAATTATGTACATATTCATATGATACATTTGTATTTATTGGTTTTGCCACAATTCAACTGGAAGCCACAGTTTTCACACATGATTTAGTACATGTGTATTTTGCCCTATATCAATAGCCATTTTTATATTATGACCATGCAGGAAAAGTGACATAGCATGTGAAGGCATCCTGAGTTATCAGTTCATTTAGCAATAGAAGCTGTAGAACCTTGTAAATATGTGGGAATCAGTTTTGCTGTTTTATTTGCCTCAAAATGCTGGCAATACAATTGCATCTAAATAAGATTAGCTCTACAAGCATTTCCTACATAGGTTTTAGGCTTCCATCCTAAACGTACTAACAAAGAAGTAAATTCCACTGAAATATGTTGTGCTTAGTTCTGGGTAAATGTTCTAGGTGATGAAGGTATTACTAGCACCACTTCAAGTATCTTTATTTATCTAAATTGGTGGCCATCACTACATCTTGTGGTAGTGAGTTCCATAACTTAACTATATGCTATATAGTTTGTCCTGGATCTCCCACCAATCAGCTTCATGGGATGACCCCGGGTTCTAGTATTTTGAGACAGGGAGAAAAATGTCTCCCTATCCACATTCTCCATACCATGCATAATTTTCTACACCTCTGTCATGTCTCCCCTTAGCCTCCTTTTTTCCAAGCTAAACAATCCCAGTTGATGTAACCTCCCCTCATAGGGGAGATGCTCCAGCAGCCCCTTAATCATTTTAGTTGCCCTTTTCTGCACCTTTTCCAGCTCTATAATACCCTTTTTTAGGTTTGGTGACCAGAACTGTGCATAGTATTCTAAGTGTGGTCACACCGTAGATTTGTAGAAAGGCAGTATGAAACTGGCCGTTTTATTCTCAATTCCTTTTCTTATAATGCCTAACATGGAGTTTGCCTTCCTTACAGCAGCCGCACACTGGGTGGGCATTTTCATCGAGCTGTCCACCACAATCCCAAGATCTTTTTCTTGTTCAGTCACCGCAGCTCAGATCCCATTAGGTTATACTTGAAGCTGGGTTTTTTTTTTTTTTGCCCCAACATGCATCACCTTACACTTGCTTACATTGAACTGCATCTGCCATTTGGATGCCCACTGTCCCAACTTGGAGAGATCCCTTTGCAGCTCTTCATAATCCTTTTGTGTTTTAACAACCTTAAATAATTTGGTGTTGTTGACAAACTTGGCCACTTCACTGCTCACTCCTAATTCCAGATCATTTATGAACAAATTGAAAAGAATTGGTCCTAATACCAATCCCTGTGGGAGCCCATTATTTACTTCCCTCCATTGGGAGAATTGACCATTTATTCCTACTCTCTGCTTTCTGTTCTCTAACCAGTTACTGATCCATAAGAGGACCTCTCCTCTTATTCCATGAGTACTAAGCTTACAAGTCAGTGTCTTATACTGCTTGTGTAAAACAAGAGGCATGTATTAGGAACCCAAAATTCTTCTCCACCTCAGATAAAATCCAAGCCAAAGAAGAATTAATACTTAAGCCTCCTCCCCACCCCATTCAAGTCCCAAATCCTTGATTTTGGAGGAATGGCTATAGTTATCTCTGAACCAAGATAGTGTGAACCATATTCATTGTGCTCATTCATTGTGTGAAATAACATGAACCATGCATCAGTTCTGTTGCACATGTGTGTAGTAGGTATATGCTGGCAAGCTATGACCAACTCCTGCCTGCCTGCCCACCCTCCAAAATACCTAATGTGGTCTCCCACAGCAAGGAGATTTTCCCCCTTCATTGACTGCCCCAACCTGGTCCCTTCATATGTTTTGGACTCATCACCCCACCCAACATGCCAATGGTCAGAAATGCTGGAAGTTGTGATCCCAAACATTTGGAGGGGACCCGGTTAGGGAAAGCTGGATTAGGTGGTCCTTCCAACATTGTCAGGAGGCCTGATCTTGTATTCTATTGCCACTTATGTCTCTGTAAGATTTTTCTGAACAGTCAGCTGGGGTCAAGGGTTGGCATGCTTGGCCATTTGCCAAGGATCCTTGTCTTATCAAGGGGCCCACTGACAAAAGCCTCCTTGAGCTGCTCCTCCTCTTCACAATTGCGGCTTGCTTGTTCACCACCTTCTGCTTTGCCATACAGGGAGTGAGCAAACACACACACAAGGAAACAAACAGAAATGGTGAGAAGTTACTGCCAATGACTGCTTGCTCTCTGCTTGACAAGCAACAGAAATGATGAGGGGCAGTTGGCAACAATGGCAGTGAGGGAATAGGCTGACTGAGTGCGTGGAGCCCATTGAGGGTGTGTTGTCCTAGGGTTCCCCAAAACCTGGAACTGGCACTGCCAACACTATTTTTCTTTAGTCTTCAAGTAGGTGCATTGATACGGAACAAATAAGCAATGAGTACTAAATATTAATCTTTCTCTCAACTCCACTATATCCTTAGGAATCTACTGATTTTCAGTGCAGCCTTTTGGCTGTGGGAAAGCCTGAGAAAGATATTAGCTCTGCAACATGACCTGAAGGTCAATAAATGCAGACTCCAGTGGATTAACTGAGAAAGCAGATTCTAAGGCAGAAGAGCCTTCATTGAGAATGCTTTGCCTTTCTCCTCCTTCTGATCAAAACTGGAAGGCTGTGACTTCTAACACCTTGGTTGATCCTCTGTGGTATTATGAGGAGATAAGAGAGACTCTCCAGCTCCTCCTCTCTTATATTTGAGTTTTAGTGATGTACAAACTCCTTGGCTCACCTTGACTTACAACTTGCTTTTTGTGATCTTTCCTTGTGAGAGCTAAAAAGAACCAACACCTTGAGTCGATTTGAACACTCACCAAAAAGATTGCAGAAAACAAGTGGATAGCTGGTTTTGCCTTGGCCAAATAATTTCCTCAATTTCAGCTCCTATATAAAGGAATTAACAGTAAATCATGGAATGCTTTTGTTGAAAGATTTTCAGCCAGAAATTTAGTATGTGGCCTTATTGGGCAATACAGTTTCCCCACAATCTCTCTTAAAGTACATGGGAGAAGCTTGTGTTGAAGGACTGATGTGTGGAAGAAGAGTTGGTGTGGGTGAGACTTGGGGCAGGCTTAAGGTAGGGCTTTGGGCAAAAGAACTCCTACTTGGGGGTGGGGGAGAGCGGGTACCAGCCAAACATAAATGTTATGTGACACCAGAGTAAATTATAGAGCATTGGGCTTTAGTTGTCTTTGGGCACAACTTTGGCTGCCAAGTATCCAATGCAGGGTGGCTGAATACAGAGGCAATTGTTGCCTCTGTACTCCAGCTGCCCTGAATTTCTGCTAGATGGACAATTTTGCCTGTTTCGCAGCAGCACTTTGGAGTGAGAGTGAAGAAGGCTGGGGCAGCCATAGAAAACGTCATATGGTTGATGCTTTGGTCTCCTCCCTTTCCCTCCCCACCGCTGGCAATTCCCTCTCCGTCCCCCACCCCCAGCTTCACACACCATTTACTGAGGGAGGTTCTCTCTGCTCTGGCTCTGACAGGGAGGGGGTGGGGAGGAGGGACCATTGTTTCTTGTCTACGACATTGGAGTCAGGGCTCCGACTTCATGCTGCTTAGGGGCCATAGGATTGCCCTATCCATTGTATTTTGACTGGGTGTTCTATAGATAGAGACTATTGATGGGGTACCTGTGGCTCTCTAGGTGTTCTTGGACTCCAATTCCTGTCAGCCCCACCCAGTGTTGCCAATGGGCATGGATGATGGGAGCTGCAGTCCAATAACATCTGGAAGACTGCAGATTCCCCACCCCTGATATAAATATAGATGGAATGGCCTTCTGGAGAGATTCGGCAACTTAATAGTCTTTTCAAATTCAAGAAGGCTATAAAGACTGATCTCTTCCGGCAGGCCTACCCAGATGAATTTTAGGATGTTTGACTGTTATTTTAATATTGTATCAGTTTTATATGTTTTTAATCAGTTTTATGTGTTTTATGGTATTTGAATCTAGTGTTGTTCCCCGCCTCGATGCAGAGGGAGAGGCAGGTAAGAAATGAACAGATGATGATGATGATGATGACGACGACGACGTTTTATTATGTTGTTAATAATTGTATTCATTTTTGCTGTTGTGTCCAAATAAACACATTACCTTAGGGATAAATACAACCACACATTAAAATAAATGAATAAAGATTAGTTCTCCTACTCTAACTACACAATTAAAACCAAGATCCATTTCAACAACCATTGTTCCAGCATTTAAGTTTGCTGACATAGGTATTAGATAGCAAAGGAAACTGAAAATTATTTCCTCTGTTGGGTTTTCCCTGCAGAATTTAAGCAAGCAAGCCATGGATAGGTAACATTTTCATTCTTTCCACGAAGCCCCTTAGGAATGGTGAACATTTTTGTGTAATTCTATAAATAATATTAAAAAGGACACCTCCCCCCGACATTAAACATATGATCTCTGAAACAACAAACAACAAAAGTATTCCAATGGAAAATAATGGAAAATCAGTCCATGAGATACAATCTGGAGGCTATTCAGTTTGATAGTATGGATGCCTTACATGGCAAACAACCCACAGCTGATCAAACAATAAACAAAACACCATCAGCATAGTTAACAAGATTAATAATGTATTAGATTTAAAAAACATAATTATCAACATAAACATCTTTGTGTACAGTTTACATACAACTACCCTCTAAGACTGCAATTCTATGCACACTTGCTAGGGAGTAAATCTTGTTAAAACCAGTGGGGTTTAATTCTGAGTCAGCACGCACAGGATGGTGTTTCACGAGTTTCTATGTGTGCTTCATGTGTAATACACAATGGGCAATATCTGGTTAGACACTAGTGCTAGTGTAAATTATATTTTGCGAATGTACGGGATCTCTAGCATGACATCAACAGTGTTAGCTGGTGCAATGGGTTTTCTGGGGAATCCTGTTGTGCCCACTAGAGCAGGAGTTGTACTAGAGCAGGAGTAAGTAACATGGCACCAGCTGACACCAGTACACCTTTGGACACCTTTCTTGGTGTCCACCAAGTGGTCACCCTCTCCCACTTTTTCTTTTTATTAAACACCAAAGTTTCTTACTGATAGCTAGAATTGCTTCAAAGCAAAATTAAGGCCTCAAGCTGCTCGCATCTTCTTTTCCCATGAATGCCTCTGGGCCACATGTGGCGCTCAGATATATTTTTAGGAACTGAAGATGGCAGGTGGCTGCAGGCTGACCTGTAACGCCTCCATTTTGTAGTGGTGCCCAAGACAGTTTCTCAAATTGCCAAATGTGCTCAAAAAAGATTGCCTATCACTGCGCTAGAGGTCTTTTAATTTACATTAGTACTGTATCCAAATGAACACTACCCATAATTGGAAAGAAAAATATTTTACATGCACAGGTCTGATAAACTGTACTAGATAATGCTTATAAAATGGTGACTAATGTCAGACAGTCTGGTGTGATTCACCCAGGCTCTCTTTCTTTTAGTCATGGCTGACCTACGGAATTTGTTCATGCAACACACATACACCTTTCCTAGGTTCTTTTCTGACTCTGAAATGCCTGTCCAAGATAATTATTTTTGATGACAACAATTTATATCCCCCTGAATGGCTGGAGGAGTACATCTTCCAAGCTAATACAAATCTGAAAAGGTCTTACTAAAAATCTGGGGGGAGTAATTTAAAACTCTCTAAATATTAATATTTGCAAACAGAGTATCTGACATTTAAAATGTTATTACTATTTGTAGTAGGATTCTAGAAGACAGTTGAAATTTATGCAGTGATTTTGCCTGGACGTCTGCAGAAAGCTATTCTTAGGAATGGAAGTTGCTTTAGCTATGTAAGAACATAATAATATAAGAAGTGCCTTGCTGGATCAGACCAGCGGTCCATCTAGTCCAGCACTCTGGTCACAGAGTGGCCAACCAGCTATCAATCAGGGACCAACAAAGCAGGACATGGTGCAACAGCACCCTCCTACCCATGTTCCTCAGTAACTGGTGCACACAGGTTTACTGCATTGAATACTGGAGATAGCACACAACCATCAGGGCTAGTAGCAGCCATTGATAGCCTTTTCCTCCAGGAATTTATCCAACCCCCTTTTAAAGCCATCCAAAATGGTGGCCATCACTACATCTTGTGGTAGTGAGTTCCAGAATTTAACTATGCACCAGAATATTGATCTAAGACTAGGTTGAAGTACATTTCAGACTAGTATACTTTGTGAACTATAATTATTTCTGTAATAACAAATCTAAGAGCACAAACTACAATGGCTTAGATCCTAAGTTACTCCTCTCCTTCTAAGAAGCGGGAGGCGTGGAAGCCCTGTTCTATGAATGTGAACTCGGTTCTGTTCATGAAAAGAAAGTAGTGCCCTGTGCCCTGCTTTATGGAGGGCAGTCCTCAGTTTAAAGAGATGTCCAGTTTAAAAATTAAAACAAAACATGAAAAGAAGGGAGAGCAGGGTTACTTAAGTTGCCCATCAACAGTTAGCATCTGGACAGCAGACTGAGCAGGCACACAGGGCTCCTGAGCTAGGACGAGGTGTGATGCATTTCTATTTAATTATAGCAGTTATTAGCATTGATGCATATAAATTATCTGATGCAAATCTGTCTCCTCATTTTTCCGCTTTATCGGTGATGTGTTTCCTCTTTTTTGACAAAATGTAAGAGGCCGCACTAAAGGAAAGTTGGAATACAAGCCAATATGTATTTCTTATTTATTTTATTTTACTGGGGTGTGGGTGTGTGGAATTCAAATGTAATAGATAAACAATGCATATTGTTATTACGCATATGTTACACACATCATTTCTCCCTTCCCCACTTCCATCCTTTTCAAGTCACATTTTATTACAGACTGTTTAAGGACAACATGGACCCGTATAGTTGTAGTCCAGTAGAATCCTAATAGGGAGGAGAAAAGCAGCAGATTGACTACCTCTTCCCAAGCCCTGTTGACTCTTGCCAGTAAGGATAGGAACACCCCTCCCCCATTGAATCCCCCCTCCCTATTGAAAATTCAGCTATACCATCTCCAGTCTGTCATATCTAAGGGAACCAAACCTCTTGAGGGGAATTGAGCAGCTCAGGATCCTGTGGACCCAAAGCCAGCTCAGATTTACCAGCGGAGCACTGCAGTTTGGGACATCATCACCAGTAGCTTTGCATACATGGAGCTCTCTGGAAGTGCAGTGCTGGTTTCTGTAGCAGTTGAGCCTCCTCCATACTGGTGGAGATCATCTCCACTGAGAAAAGTGGAGGGGCACCACTGCCTAATCCTAACCCCATCTGAATCCAGGAGTGAGGATTGTTCTGCCTGGCATTTGTGGTGGTGTATTTTATAAAAGAAATGGTTGTTCTAAATTGGATTAGAATAAAAAGGAACAGATACTCCATGCTTTCTTGATTCTTAGTTTTTCACTGTGAATAGTTTAAAGATCAAAGACAGTGGCAGAATGCAAACACTAATCAAACTAAACCTCAGCCGTTTTTTTTAATATTCTGAGAATATCCTGGCAAGGTAATAATTTGCAAAATGCTTGACATTTGAAGCTATTTTAGAAAAGGAGCGGTCTGTGTGTTTGCACTGTAAACTAGAACGTCCAAGTGCTCTTTTGAAATCATCAAAAAGGTATCTGTCTTTGTTTATGTTTTGATAAAGACATATTTTATATACTTTTTTGTTGTTGAAAAAGCCATATTATCACTCACCATAAAAGTATTAATTTGTACACTATGGAAGTTATAAGCTGAATTATGAAACAATTTTCTTAAAATGTCCACTATTTTTTCTTTGGTTTAAACAAATTCTTTGGGATTATTTACCATTATTTAGTATAAAATGCCATTTTGGATGTTCACATTTATTCTCTACATTTTTCACTAAAATTCGCTCAGATTTTTTGTTTTTGTTTTGTTACTATGTGCTTTTCCTGAAATTTGAAATCCAAATTAGTTTTTATTTCATGGGTGTTTTGATGGAATTCTTGTCACTGGTTCTAGGAACTACTTGAGACTAACAGCACAGATCTATTCATGTTCTATACCTGAGACTAACATTCCTATACATGAGACTAACAGCACAGTCCCATTGTGCCCATTGGGGCTTACTCCCAAAATAACAAGTTTAGGTGAAGTTTAAACAGTGTGACACACCACCCATTTCCAAGCAAGGGTCAGATTGCACAACCAACAAAGCAAGTGGACAAGCTTTTCTTGAACTGAATCACTTCTGGTGTCATTGTATGATGCGAATACTCTATTAAAAAACAAACAAAGCTCTCCTGTCCTTGTACATAGAAAGGAGTTCTAGCTTTCTCACTGACATGCTAATTTTCTACATGCAGAGAGTCCCCAAAGGGGGAGCATTTAAAGATATATCTCACTGCAGTCTGAAGAGCTTCAGTCCAGAAAAGGCTTTACTGCTTGATACTGCCAGTTATATAGATCTGCCCTTTGTTTGGAGCTGTGTAATCATAAAAAGGTTATCCTACTACTCAGCTTGGATACAAGTCCTACTGAAATCAGGTTAAAGAATATCTCCAACATGTGTCCTCGTTTCTTATCATTTTCTAATAGTCCTCAATGACATGGGACTTTTTTCTTGGGAGGATAGAGTTCGAGGCAATTGTCTGCTCTAGAAAGAGCAAAATGTTTCACTAGTGTAGAGATAATTTTATAAACTGAAACCTAGTACATTTATTTTAGGGTGGCCTCTTATGCATTGCCAAAAAATAGGACACACCCAAACGAAAAAAGAAGAAGTCACATATTTACATCAAATCTGCATGTAATAATGTACATATACAGATGCTAATTTAGAAATCAGTACAATGATTTAAATAGCAACAGAATACACCTCACCAGCTTATATAAAACCACAGCAGTGTAAGGCTTATTATTTGAGATCTATGAGACCGATTTTGCTCATTTTTGTTTTAAACTGAAGCTTGAGCAGTGTAGATGTGCAGAAAGTTTTGAAAGTTCAGAAAAGTCCAAAGCTTGAACTTTAATAGCAATTAATTTCCTCTGCACCAAACAGGCAAGGCAGCCCCTCTGCCAGCAGGCTGATGTACAAACCTGTTCCATCAATCAGCATAGCATGAAGGTGGGCTCTGGGTACAGCTGTGTGGTTAGCTTGTCATTGGCAGTGGGGAGGGGGAAAGGGAAAGGGATGGAGGTGGTCAATCGGGGCAGGTGAGGAAGGGGCAGAGTTGCACCATATGAAAATTTTGGAAAAGGTATTCCATATGCATGAGGCACATTTGCATTATTCATGAGACCATGAAGGGTGAGGGGCTGAGGGGCAAAACAGTGGGAAAGGTGCAGGACTACTAGCACCCATGGTGACAAGGGCTTTACACTAGGATGAAGAAGAGTGATTTATATCCAAAGCCATAGCAGGACTAGACTTTCACTTATAGAATGGGACTTCCCTTTCTTCTCCTCCCCATCTCCTCCAAATCTGCTCTGGAGCAGATTTGGTGGGTGTGTAGCAGGTTGCAGAGAGGAGGGGAAATCCATTCCACCAGTGGTGTCTGTTCTATTGGCAGCACATCACTGGAAACAACACTCTGTCCAGGAGGTACCCATTGATGGGCAGCTTCAAGGCCCCTTCTACTCTTATTACAGAAAGCAGTCTCCAGACAATATTTGGACATTTGGTCAGCTAGCTACATATAGATATTACATTGCCTCCCTTTTTTATTGTAATGCTATTGTAATGTTTCTAATTATTAATTATTTTATTTTGTTTTAAGCTTGTTATCTTGTATTGTTAATGTTAACTGCTTCGGGATTTTAGTATATGAAGTGGTATAAAAGCATTGTAAATAACAGAATATTTATTTATTTATCCTTACATTTATATCCCACTTTTTTCTCCTCTTGCAAGCAATCCAAGGAGTCTTATGCCATCCTCCACCACTCCACTTTATCCTCACAGCAACCTGTGAGGTAGGTTAGGCTGACAGTCAATATAACTGCATGGCTGAGTAGGGCCTAGAGCCTGGATCTCCTGAGTCCCAGCCCAATACTCTAACTGCTACTCTACACTGTCCTATAATAATTCATTCATATTTTTCTCCTTTGTCAAGTAAAAACAACATTAGAACTGCTGGTGTTTTTTTTCTTCAATTTAGGCAACTATCTTATGCATTGTATAACAGTCCTTTTATTAATGAGAGCTAATACATTTTCAAATGTGTACTAATCCCTCCACCCTCTTCCCATATCTTATTTGTATTGTTTAAAAGAAAAAAAATAATTTTAATTCATTATTAATAAAAGGGGTGGGGCTTAGCCCTGAAGATCTACCAGTGATTGTTAGACACAATAGCAAAATGTTATAGATGATATACCGCTAAAGGCACAATCACAGCATTGGGATTGCCTCTAACGGCACAATTCCCAGCATTCCCCAGCTGGCATAGATATTTGAGGAATGCTGGGAGTTGCAAAGCTTTTTTCTGTCTAAACATGCATAGAATTATGCCCTAAATTTCAGTTACTGTGCATGGTGTGGGGTAATAGTAAGCTAGGAGGACAAGGCTATTGTATCTTTAACAGTTGTATTGAAAAGGGAATTGCAGCAGGTGTCATTTGTATATATTTTTATTTATTTAAAACATTTATATCCCACCCTATATCATTACGATCTCAGAGTGGCGTACAGATAAAAACATACAGTATAAAACAATAAATATGCACAGTTAAAAACAAATATGGAGAACCTGGTGAAATTTCCTCTTCATCACAACAGTGCCCTGCCCTCTTTTAAATCTGGTCACTCTAGTATAGCTCCTGCACTTTAACTGTTGTGATGAAGAGGGAATTTCACCAGGTTCTCCATATATACAAATGACACCTGCTGAAATTCCCTTTTCTATGCAACTGTTAAAAATACAGGAGCCCTGTCCTCCTTTTCATATGGTCACCCTAGGTAATAGGGAAGGGCTGTTGGTGTCATGATTTGCTTTTGGGGCTTCCCAGAAGATATCTTGCTGGCCATGCTGGACAAGATGGGCCTTTGGTCTGATCCAGAAGGACTCTTCTTATATCCTCATGTTCCAGGGAGAAAGTGTGCATCAGAAAGTGTCCTTTGCTTCTATCAGAATCAGGCTCCAATTTGAGGCTCCAATTCACAGTTAAGAAACATGCACATTTTCTTTGTTAAGTGTTTCACAAATCTTTCAAGATTCATCATGCCAAAGTCTCAGGTTCTTTATACAGACAATACTCCACCCCCACCCACCCCGCAAACAGAATGTAGTAGCTGCATGCTTCTTTAAAAATGTTTGATATCCTGCATTATATAATAAGAGTACTATGTGAGACAAGCTTCTTCTGAAGTACAGCTGTAAAGTTTGTGTTCAAAGACATATTCCATAGGAAAAAAATCTAATCAAGATACCGTAATTGGCTGCAATTATGTATGTTCTGATGCTTTTGGTTATCTTAAAGATAAAATATGACATCAATGCTATTTCAGGAAAGTAGATCTAATTGCCGTATTGATGTTTTGTTTACTGCTATAACCAGATGAAAAACATTACCATTTTGCCAAGTAATGTGGACACTGTCAGATTAATTAAACATATGGGATGGTAATATATTTTCCAAGGCAGTTTTCCTCCCTCCACCAGCACTGTAACCCTTTTTTCACTACTGTCTATTTGTGCCAGCTGGAACTACTGTACATTGTAGTGTCCATGTGGAAGATGTCTCAAATTGTTTCTGTGATGCTTCATGTAGGGGCTGTAATATTGGCAAGCCTACTCTTATTGCATCTGCTGTCCCAGTCATATGATGAATCTATGCATCAGCAGCACCAGTGGTTGCCAGCAATGGGTGGTACTAGGGAACCTTAACTGCCTACCTATGGGGTTGGATCCAATGTTAGTTTAACTTAAGTCACAACATTAAGGAATAGCATTGGACAGCACCCATGAAATGCTGCTAGGTGGAAGACAGTTTTTATTGACCTCCATGGGTGCGGGGGAAAGCATAAGGCAGGCTCCCATGGTCTGGTGCCCTACAGGTGTTTTGGATTACAACTCCCAGCATTCCTGACCATTGGCTATGCTTGCTGTGGATGATGGGAGTTGTAGTCAAAAACATACAAGGTTGGGGAAGGCTGGCATAAGGTATAAAGAGGCCCTTGACTTCTGTATTGTTTGTTAATTTATTTATTTATTACATGTCTATACTACTCAGCAGCCAAAGCTCTCTGAGCAGTTCACAACAATTAAAACTATAAAATACAAGATGATAAAATACAATATTAAATTTAGAACTACAGTATCAAAATAAAATGATAACGCAATAGAAGCTAGCTGCAGTGCAAAAATTTAAAATACAATACCAGCCTTCAACATTAACTGAAAAATTAAAATGCCTGGGAAATCCTGCTTGTTACCATAGATAGCACTTTGTTTTGTATTCAAAGAGCGTAATCTCATGGGGGAAATCGTGTTTCCTTACCATCGCTTCTCCCTCCCCCCCGCTTTTATCCCTCATTACTTCCTCTTTCTACTTGGAGGGGAAAGAGGAAGTAAACAAAGACCATGTGGCACATTCAGGGGCATGATAACAGATTTAAAAAATAGATTAAAAGGCGTCTATTTTGCAGCGGAAAAATGAGTGGAAGGAGCGAGAGGTGTGCGGGAGGTGGTGGTGTTAGTCTAAGGGATGCGAGCATACCTGTAAGTGGGCAGTAGCGAATGTGCAATACAACGCTCGTCTGATGAACCTGAAAGTTCTTCATGTTATGTTATCACAATAATCTTTACAGTAACTCTGCAAAGTGTATCAGTATTTATACCCATATTGCAGATGGAAGGTTGAGGCTAAAAAGACAGTTGCTTGCTTAAGAGCAAGTAGGTGGGACTAACTTCACAGCTTCCACCTAGGGCTTTGCTAGACCTGCCGGGATAAGCCGGCAGGGAGGCGGGGCTACGGCGCGCTAAGTTTAACGCGCGCCACCCAGCCTCCTAGATGGCCGACCCGCAGGGACGACGGAAGCCCTGCAGCGTCGGCCTTTTTTTTTTTTTTTTTAAAGGGGCCATGTGGGGCCTGAAGCCGCCGAAGAAGGTAAGTTTTTTTTATTTAATCCCCCCCATCCGCCCCCCTTGCCGTCTCCTTCGTCACCCTCCACCATCCCCTCACCATCTCCTTCGTCGCCCTCCGCCCCCCTCACCATCTCCTTCGTCGCCCTCCGCCCCCCCTCACCATCTCCTTCGTCGCCCTCTGCCATCTCCCCCCCCCGGATCACCCACCCCCTGGCACGATGGGCACAGCGCTCGTATGAGCGCTGTGTCAGGTCCGTGGCTTTTCGCGGCTACTCGCGAGTAGCCGCAAAAAGCCGCGGACCTTCCCACACGTTTCGCAGCTCCGGCCTGAGGCCGGGGCTGCGAAAAAGGCACGCCATAAGCGACTTTGCTTATGGCGCGTTGGAGGAGGCCTCACTGCGGCCTGGGCCCGGATTCCCCTGTGCGTCATCTGGACGCACAGCAGGGAAACCGGGTCTCAAGGCGCGCTAAGGCCTCGTCTAGGAAGGCCCCTAGTCTTAGCCACTACAGTGTACTTGCCATAGTATTAGTAATTTCTGCTGAACATTAGTTTTCTTATTCTGTCAGTCTCCAAGATCACTGAGCCCTCAGAACGCACTTCCTGGAATGTAGCTGATACTGGTTTAACTTGCACTGCTTATATAGCACAATCTTGAGAGACTGATTCAACCTGACAATAGCTTGATAATAGGGGGTGCTTTCAGGGCCGATTCACACATCCTCTAGCCAGCTATGTCCTTTCCCTCTGGGCTGACATTTTCATCAGCCTGGATTCTAGCATGCCACCCAAACACTGTCAGGAGCACAGATTCTGATTCAGCATCATTGGATAAAAACACAATAAATCCTGTTTAGTGGCACAGCATGATGAATCCCTGATTGTCCCAGGGACTGCTTCACCAGGGACACTCCAAAATTCAAACTGACAAGAAAAAGCCACAGCTAGAAAAGAGGTGGCCAACAATGCCCAAAAGGACATGTGAAATTGGTTCTTGGGCTCACCCTCTCCAGCATAGCACAATAAGCACTGAGGAGCCATTGAGAGACAGGGCTACTGCACCTGGTATGCTTACCACAGGGAGGCTAATTGCATGGCAGCTGGCCAATATGTGAGCTGCTTCATGTATTGCTTGCCACATGGATTGGTTCCCATGTCTCCATGACATGCCTAGAAAGCTAACTAGTCCACACAAGACGGATCACTAGGTTGTATCCAATAGTGTTGTTTTGCCATCAGCAGGGAACAGAATGGGTTTCCCCTCTCCCATGCAGCCCCCTGTGCACCCCCCAAAACTGCTTCAGAGAGTTGGGGAACCCTCTAGAATAGATCTGGGGGCCGTACAGCAGGTAGAGGCAGGAAGAGGGGATGGGGAAGTTCTGTTGTGTGAGTGGACAAATAGACTCCCAACTCTCATGAGAACATCCAACCCACTGCACAGAGAAGCTACCAGATGGATTCAATCAGCATTCAAATGGTAGCTGCATTGCATGAAGGTGGTCTTAGACAGGTGTATACAAGTGGCTTTGCCATACAATGACCACTTAGTGAGACACTGAAAGGCACTGTGAGACTGGTTTGCCTTGTGCCTACTCACAGTGGGTCTTTTATTGTAGCAGCCACCTCTTTATGGAACCCTCTTCCCATTGATACAAGGCGTGCCTCAACAATATTGTTTTTTTCAATGCATGTTAAAAACTTTTCTGTTTGCACAAGCCTTCGAAAGGGTATGATTTTAGCTAGGAATATTACCAGCCAGTGTATTGCATTGAGATTATGTTTTATTGTTCTATTTTGCAACCTCTTAGATATTTTGAAATGTTAAGTGGCATATGAATATTTTTAAATAAAATAAATAATATCCACTCCATGTCAAATTAATCGGGGACTGCTTAGCACAAAATGTGGAACCTTGCAGTTTTTATTGTTTTTATTGTGTATTATACTGTTATTATTTTTATGGACTCTATGCCATCACTGTATTTGTTACTTCCTTCTCTGTCGCGTTTCAACTTTCAGAAAAGTTTGCAGAAAAGATCTGCTGCATTTTTAATTTCACATCAGCCAAGACTGATGCCAAGAAGCTCTTCCACCCACCTTTGGTCAATAAATATCATTACTGCAAACAAGCATGAATTGGAAGAGCAGAACAAATCAAGAAGAGCTTTTGACAGGCTTCCCTGACTGTGTAGGTGGATATTCTACCATTCTAAAAATACCTTCAGCAGTTTTCATAGACAATTTGCAATATCTCCCTAAGTTCTCACTACAGAAGATGGTCTCAGAGCCCACATGCTGAATCTGACAGATGGCTTATAACAACCTTTTTGAGCAATATATTATTTTTCTTATAGTCCAGCTGGGAAGCAGAACAAAAAGTTCAGCATTCTTTCCTCTCTTCAGTAGATGACCCTTCGATGTACACAATACTCCAGTGCACCTTCCCTCTAAAATCCACATGACATCACCGAGATGTCTGCACTTTTCTCTACAACTCCCAAAGGTTGCCAGACCTCAGTCCTGGTTGCTACATTTCAATGTATTTTGTTGCACTATTTTGCTTCATCCATTTTGGCTCAAAGAAAGTCTCCATTTTGCCTGGAAACATTAGCTGGCAAGGTCTAACGCATTAGGATAGGATGTGTTCTACAGGTCCTGTCAACACCTTCAGTTGAAATGGAAAGGGCCATTCTTGAAGGAGCAAAAGCCAAATCTCCCCTGCAATATCACTTATCAGTTAGCCATGGAATCCCCTGATTTTTGTGTGAACTTCCAATAAGTACCCAAACACACCTACCTGGCAGCAAGCGTTCCCTTTTGTCAGGCAGGATAATAGTTCATCCTCCCCTTTTGTGCACCTGGAAATCTTCCTTCCAGTTGCCATTTTAGACTTCTATAACTTTGTCCCTTAAAGTCAATATAATTTCAGGAGAGCCATCTAAACTCAGCCCGAAGGACTTCTGAGATAGCCACCACTGGGGCCACAGCTAGACCTAAGGTTTATCCTGGGATCATCCAGGGTTCGCCCCTGCTTGAGCACTGGATCCCCTGTGTGTCACCTAGATGAACAGGTTTGACCCCTGCACGATCCAGGGATAAACCTTAGGTCTAGCTATGGCCCCAGTGTCTACTTTCACATCTCCTTCATCCAGTGATCCCAGCCAAATAAAGCCTTGCCAAGGCTGAGGAAAGCATGTTCTTCCTACCTTCTTTTTGAATTCATCCTGTTGCGAAGGTATTCTGAACATTGGAAGGTGCTGCTGGGGACCTTAGCAGGAGGGTGAATTGCACCCTCGTCCTACTTGCGGGCTTCCCATAAGCAGCTGCTTGGCCACTGTGTGAACACAATGCTGGACCAGTTCTATCATGAATCTTTTCATGGTCATGAATTTGATATTTCCAGCACCATTTGGAATTTTTTTTTTTAAAAAAACATAACTATTTTGTCTGTAACTTTTGTGGCAATAGTAACGTATTGGGTCTAATACTTTATTAAATAGAAGTGATAGTTGATTCTAGAGTCAGTATGGTAAGTTGCTACCACAAAAGCAGATATAAAGTTACAGAAGAGAACGGCTCTGCTTCTTTTCTTTCTTTTTTAAAAAAGTATTTTTCATATGGTGATAGAAACGTCACCAGAAGGCAATTCAAAATGTATTACAGCTATTCATCATATTCTGCCGAGGTTCCCACTGTGCCAATAATTTAATTAATCAGTTTGGATAGAAACAGCTTATTCATTCATGCACATTGTCACCATACCTGAGCCAGATTGTTAGTGTTCTATTGTTTCGACTAAATTAGCTTTAGGAGTACCAGTGATGGATATGCCATCAGCTCCTCTGGGAAACTGCTCAACGGCATAACGGAAGTCAAACACAATAGATCTTCTTTCTAGTCAGCAGTGCGATGTATGAAGGGTGGGCTGTTCTGATCTGTCCTCAGCAGAATCCCACAAAGCATACAAGGCAGGCCAGTGGTGGACGCACCATGGAAATCTCTAAGTGAACAACTTATTTCTTGAGTGATTGGAAATACTTCTATACTGCTTATTAAAACAAAATCTCTTAGCGGTTCACAATAAAATGTACATATAATATAACATAAAAATGATATAAAATAATAAAGAATTTAACAATATTACAGCAAAGACAACAATAAAAAAGGACCAGTATCACAGTCCATTACAGATCAGGGAAACTTAATCTGACAAAGGCTGGAGGTGGACTTAGGCCTGATGAGTCTTTCAATCAGGGCAGGCTGGTGGCTCTGATGTCAGTGGGGCTGTGAATTTGGTCTAGGTTTCAGTCAGAACTCCGAGGGAGCTATCCAAGATGCTGAATCCATTTTGGAGATCAGAGCCACTAGCCTCAACTGCTTTCCACCCAGTTCACTCCTCCATCGCACCACCCTCTTGTCTGAAGAAGGTGAAAAGGCCAACTGTTTATAATTTATTTATTTATTACATTTTTATACCACCCGATAGCCGAAGCTCTCTGGGCAGTTCACAAAAATTAAAACCACAATAAAACAACCAACAGTCTAAAAACACAAATACTGTTGCCTTCTGCCTGGCCCTCCCTCTGCGCCCTCAGGAAGATGCAGTGGCACAGCAGACATTTGAATCCCCAGAAGAATCAAGCTCAGGGGAAGGGGTTCATGGTAGTTTGGGATCATTTCCATAAGGGCATTTCCTCAGCTCCAGCTCCAAGCTCTGCATCAGGAATGCAGTTGGTTTCCTCAGCTGGTGGTCTAGCTCCTCGGGAGTTGGATCCTGCTCTGATTCTCATCTTGAATCTGGGCCCATGAGATGGGCACAGGCACGTCTCGCCTTCCCCATTCATCAGGAGCATTAGGTCATACTGACTATTGTTAACAGCGAAGTGGATCTATACGTAGCAGCCATGCATGCCAATGGAATACATCCCTTGTCCTTCTGCCTCCACAAGAATAAGTAGCTGTTCTGTTTGGATAACTTTATATGAGGTATACAACATGACCGTAACACGTTCACTTCTCCTTTTTGCCTCTGATACTAGGTAGCATATTTCTATCAGGACTAATGGCCATTGATAGCCTTATCCTCCACGAATTTGTCTAACCTCCTATTAAAATTGTCCACTTTGGTGGCCACCTTGTGGCAGTTTCAATCCATAGTTTACCAATGTACTGAATGAAGATGTACTTCCATTTATCTGTCCTGAATCTCTCAGCATTCAGTTTCCTGGCATGACCCTGGTTCTAGTATTATGAAAAAGGGAAACCTTCTATGTGCCTTGAAAATGCCTTGACTTGGAAGGTGGCAGTGGCACCATTTGCCTCAAGCAGCAAAAAGTTTTGGTTGGCACTGGAGGGGAAGTTTAATCCTTTTATCTCTGCTAAGATCTTGATAAAAAATTGCCCTGCTGCTCTCCATCTCACTGCTATTTGCATTCGGAAGAAAAGTTTCATTGGCAATGATGGAAATGGTCCTCTCAATGCAAATAGCAGCCTGGGGTGACTATTTCCATCAGGATTATGACAGAGAAGAAAGGATAAAATCTCCCCTCCCCACTCTGCCTACTGTGGTTCCAATCCTGCTCGAACCTCAAAGCCATGGCTTTTGCATTTTTTAAAGTGTATCATTTATGACAGTCATATAAATGAAATATTTATTGAAACTGAAAAATATAAACCATAAAAATTGAAATATATAACACGAATAAATAACAAAAAAGAGAACAGGGAGACCATACTATCTATTCAGTTTCACAATTTATTTATTTTTAAATAGCCACCTGCCCAGTAATGTAAGGGATGTTTGATAAGCAATGCACAACCAGCTTCTTGTCTAGGTGCCATGGTAAAGCGGTCACAAGAGGATGGATTATACGATGTCTCCAATTAGAATAAAAGACCAAATAGAAAAGTACACATATTAAGGTTTCAGGGACTCCAGCATGTCATGGGCACAATCTATTTTGAAATGGAATTCTCAGAATTCTTCCCTGGAGTACTGCTGTGGGTAGAACATTGAATCTTGAAAGTATAAAGGCTCTGAGGGATTGTGTTATTTTATGGGAAATGAAAGAAGATGGATAAGTGCCTTAATCAGGTAAGATTCTCTGAACCATGGGGGAAACAAGTTCTATTAGGCAGGGAATATAATGTCTTTCAATAGTATATAATCTTTGGGTCAATACTTTAATCATTAGAAGAACTGAGGCACCACCAGATAAATGAATTTTATGCAAGATTATATGAAACCATTTCCTAGAATCAATCTCTATCTATCTATCTATCTATCTATCTATCTATCTATCATCTATCTAAAATTATTTCTAGGCTGCCTTTAAGGGTTTCTTTAAGAAGAAATGCAACAGTATCAGTATATTTAATCTTAAGTTATACCAATCAATGGTCATTCAGGAAAATATCTTTAAATATGCTGAAAACAAAGCAACGTTGGTGTCTGCCTGTCATCACCTGGCAAGGAATTCCACAGAGCAGGAGCAAGTACACTAATTCTTTTTAAAAAGTAAATGTATCAAACAACTTCACACACACTAATTTGTGGATTCAAGTGCATATTTATTTGCATGTCCCATTTAGAATAATATTAAAAATAAAGTTCTAAGTACTTAAATTCTTGGACCTGTTCCAATGTATTCCTCCTTCATGCCCAACGAAAGCTTTCCCTTATCTTTTTGGGGGTTGGGGTGGGAACATGATTTTAGATTTTACATAGTTTATGGTCAATACATCACGATAGCCTGAATAGACCCATCGTAGGTGGGTTAGGAGTGGTATTGCAGCAATATTGCCATATAACAGCAATGGCATTTGCCTCAAATAAACTGAATAAAAATAAGGTAGCCCTCTGCATGCTGTGACCGGGGGGGGGAGTCCTACAACTCCCAGCATTCCCTAGCCAGGCATACATAGGACTGTACCCTTACCTGTCATTGGGGCTGTCTGTACACAGGGGAAGCCCCGCAGTGGCTGCAAATCTGCACTGCGTTACTTCAGGGCCAATCCTGGGGTGGTCCCTGGTGGAAGGTGATTGGTCGCCTTCCACCAGGAAGAGGGCAGAGGTGGCTCCGGTGCCCAGATGGCTTCCAGAAACCCTGTGCTCCCTCCTCAGCATTGTGATTACCTGATGCCACCACAGGAGATTAAAACCGCAGGGTTTTGGAGGGAGGTGGCGCCATCCCAGTGCTGTAAAGACAACCCTACAACCTCATTTGACATTTTCCCTGTTGACCACAGTGGACTTGGAAACTTATTTCAATATATAAATAATAGGAGGAACTCAGCAACTCTTTTATCTGTAGACTCCCCCACCCCCCACCCCCACCCCAGATTATCCCAGAACATCTTCCTGGAGATAGTATCAAAAGCCCCTTTCAGATCAATAAATGCTGGAAACAATTCACCCATATTTAGATCCCCCACTGTACTGACTCAATGTGCCAGTACAGTATAATGGCCCCATCTGAATTTATCAAGGCAAAAACCAATATGTCCTTGTCCCAGTCTCAAAAGCCTCCACCCAAGTCTGCAACTCATCAGACAAATATTTCTCTATAATGAACAAAAGATTTATTGGGTGATAATGAGTGAAAACTTCAGATTACCCATTAAAAAGTCAGGAACCATGATTGCCTGGGTCCACACTTCAGGGAACCGTCCAGACTGATTATTTACGTGTGTTTGAAAATTCAGGATCAAGAGAGCAAGGCAGAGCAACAAATGGGGAAAAAAACCTTAGAGAATGAACCAACCATGGTTCATTTTTAAGCATTTTAAAGCCTAATTAATTTCAGTGGAAGAATTAGGAACATGAAAAAATATTTTCGATTGAAATCAGCTGGATTTAAAAATACTTAAATTAGGCTGTATTGTGCTCTTTCTTTTTAAATTTCTTTTTTATTTTTAAATCACTTTCTTATTTATGCATTATTGTATATATTTCTATGGTTTGTTACCTGCCCATTTTGAAGGCATGAGAGTATTTACTGTGTAATCTGTACAGCACCATGTACATTGATGGTGCTATATAAATAAACAATAATAATAATACATTATAGAGTCCCTGCTTTGCATGGGTCTCAGGTTTGATCTACGGCATCTTTAGGTAGGGCCTGAATCCTTTAAGAACCTCTACCAATCAGTTTCAATAGTACTGGGTTTGATGGACCAATGGTCTGATTCAATATAAAGCAGCTTCCTGCGTTCCTACACTTAGGATATATACGGTGTGTGTGTGTGTGTGTGTGTGTGTGTGTGTGTGTGTGTGTATATGTATGCATACACACAGACAAAGATGGTGGAACCTGCTCCATGAATTTCATTCATTCTGACAGTATGTTCAATTCTTATTGAGCTGTTTTGGTGTGTTCACTCCACCCTTACGTGGAGAAGGGGTTCTACATTTGTTTTGTAGTTCTGCAAACTTTGGAGTTTACCTAATACCTCATTCTTGTGCTTGGATTGTAGCCGTTTTGGCTACATAATTAATAGCAGTCCAACCTGAACATTGGTAACAGAGGAAGTAGATAGAAGGATGGATATATAATGTAGAGCAAGCAGCCGTATGTATTTTATTGTGTTTGTGAATCAGAACTCACACTTCAGCTTTGGCAAGTATCCATTGGGAGGAAATTCTACTGAGGTTCAGCCAGCCACCAAAACACCTCTTTATGAGCTATTCCAATCCTAACTTGGTGTAAGCATAGTTGTTGTCATTTTTAAATGTAGTCTCATTTGATCTTTGATGCTTGATGGAGTATAAATATGGAAATTATTTCTTGGTTTCTCAGGGCCCACGCTACTTAGGATCTGCTGTTCCCTGCTCAACTTATACATTTGTAAAACAACAACAACCCCGATAGCTTAGGTTTCCAGTATTCTCTTCTCACAAGAAACTTTCCCTTTAAGAAAGAACAAAAATTCCCCTGGATTTGTTTGTTTACTGCTTTGGAAATTTAGAGAGTGTAAAACTGTAAAAATGGAGAACTAACTACCTTGTTCTGTCTGTATTTGAGACTAATCTGAGGAGAAATGCTCTCAAATGCCCTTCTGCCTTAAGTCCACCACTGTGGTAATTAAGAAGCTTCTTTCTGTTGAGTTCTATTGAATAATATTGCATTTGCACTGTTACTTTTAAAAATGTAGTTTTAATGTGTTTTTATTCTGTTTTTATTATTTTCTTCTGTTTGTCCATTGCTCCGAAATACTTGAATGGGGAGGGCATATAAATATTGTAAATAAAATCAATGAATAATTTGGCTATTGGCCAGTGTAGAATGTAATACATAAATAAATATTTGGCAAGGTGGGCAAATGTAAGTAATATTTCCAGTAAAAAGGACCAAACCGATTTCCTCATGAAGTCAACCAGAGAAGAACCTTACCCAACCTTATTCTGCAATATGCATGAATTAATCCATGCTCTCTCTTCCCTTCTCTGTGCTGTTCAACTCTGCAGCTTTGTTTTGAGCAATCTAATTGTATTCGGGCCTGACTGCTCTACAGATTGAACTGTATATAGTCCAATTAGTTGGAGGTCTCCTAGGAAAAAATGTGCAGCGTGACACTAAATGAGAGCTGGGGCTCTGTATCAGGAGTCACCACAGTACTTGTCAGTTCCATGGCCTGGTGATTGGAGGCAGTGTTCCTAAAACTGGGGCAAGGAGCCAGATGAGAGACAGTCTCCAAAATGAGTTATGAAATGCTGGTTAATTTGAGACAGTTGTGATTACTTTGGAAAATGCTCCCTATTGGTACAAAGGTAGGGTTTCTATTTTTAAACTGAACAATATTTTTCCAATTCCACAGACCTTCAAACCCCAGTCACAATTGCATAACATCTGCAAACTTGAATGATTAAAAGAAAAGCCAATAAATGAAGTGATGCAGGGAAATGAATATGGCCCTCAGGGTTCTGGATGGAAGCTTTCCTTCCTGACTCTTCATCTTATGCACAGCATAATTGTTTAGATTTATTTCACAGGGCGAGATATTTCTTCTGAAGTATTCCTTGCTTCAGGAAAAGCATTCATTTGCTTCTCTCAGGCCAGGCCACTACTGGGGGCAGGGTGCTGTACTAGATGGGGCCATGGGCAGATCAAATCCTATAAACATTTATTTTAATTCCCATCAGATGGTTATACCACCATGTGTTGTACGGGAAGAGCAATAAGACCAAATTTTAATTTTGCTTTCCTCTTCATAATACCATTCAACTCACAGGTATTTGGAGTAGGATTCTTAGGATGCTCAACTGGGAAACTCACACAAGGATCTAGGGCAAGTTATCATGTTTTTAGCCTAACCTGCAAAGGTTATTGTGAGGATAAAACAGGAAACCTCATATCCAATGCTGCTTTAAACTCCTTGAAGAAAAAGGTATGTAAATATGATAGAACTGTATATATACTGTATCAATATTGATTGATTGACAGATAAATAGATAAGGATCCATAGAATAGATGTACTTTTGTTCTTTCTGAAATTCTGATATCTATTTAATATAACAAGCTTCTCTGAGAATCTTACAAAAAGAACAATAAATCATTAAAAAACCCTATAAACTTCAAAAGCAAAACAAAAAGTAAAATCAGACAGTAAAATCAATACTTTTAGGTGCTTTAAGGTTAAAGCCAGCACTTTGAAATAGGAAGCACCAGCATAATATGATCAAATCATCCAGTCCTAGTTAACAAACCTGCACTCCATTGATTTCATAGTGCCCGTAGTGACATTATTTTTTCTGACATAATTAGTGTCTTAATGTAATTAGTGCTTTTGGGTAGTATCCAACACTGCACTTGCCAATTTGCACACTGAAGATTTCGCACTTCATAAAGCAACTCCTGAAACAATTGGAAATGCTCCTTTCCAGATCTGGGCAGGTCAGTGGAGTTCAATTGTGTGATAATGCATAACATGAGGCTCATTTTCAGTTGCTCCCAAAAGTACTAAATTCCCGTTGCTCAAATGGTGGGCCCCACTGGTGCTTGGTCAGCATTGGATATTGCCCTCTGTGCTTTAGAAAGTATGTAAAGCAGGCTCCACAACAAACAGGGAGACTTCCACCGATGAAAGGCTGAAACATTTTCTAATGAGCAAGTCCCATTGAGCAAAATGGGAGTTGCTTCTGGATAAACACACTTAAGATCATGCAAGAAGTCTACAATCTTACGGCAATATTGCCCCACCGACTTTTGCATTTTCTGTGTGAATGGGCATTGTAGGATTATGAGGTGGTAAATATTGCCATGTCAGACCACAGGTTTACAGCACCACCCTATAC
Organism: Elgaria multicarinata webbii; assembly: GCF_023053635.1. Lineage (NCBI taxonomy): Eukaryota > Metazoa > Chordata > Lepidosauria > Squamata > Anguidae > Elgaria > Elgaria multicarinata. Next base: position 74,806,895 of record NC_086174.1, read on the forward strand.
ATGTCTACTCAGAAGAAAGTCTTGTTGAGTCTAGATAAGCCGATACAGAATTGCAGGTATACTTCCTCTTCTAACTGATTGTGAAAGAGCAGTGCCTCAGCAGTGCTAAATTGGCTGTGGTGTGGAAAGGATATTCTTGGAAGTAAGTTTCACTGATCTATCAATGAGGTTTACTTGCAAATAATTGTTTGGAAGACAACAAAAATGGAATGAGCAATGAATGGATATGTTTGTTATCTCAAGCATTCTATTCTACAGGTTTAGTTCATTAATTGCATTGAGTAATATTTTCTCCTTTGCTTTACTTACAGGTAAGGGAAACTTGCAGGTAAGGCAAACAAAGGTGAGTTTCTTTGGTCTATGCCAATCTTCCCCAACCTGGTGCTCTCCAGATGTGATAGAATACAACTCCCATTTCCATGGGATTATGGGAGTTGTATTCCAACACATCTGACCTATATGACCTCTCCTTTCCTTCTTTCTTCCCCTGTCCTCTGCTCCTCCCACCCTCTTCACTTTATCCTTTTCTCCTGCTGATACCGAACTATTCACCTAGGGATCACCAAAAGCAGATTCAGAGTCAAAGCCTCACATGCTATCCTAATTCCACGTGTAAAATGAAATATCAGTCTCTGATCATATAGACAACAGAAGCTATGGGCTTTGCTAGACCTACCTTGGAATTGGTGCTGGAGGAGCGGTGAGCCCGCACTACAAGTAGCACGGGCCGGGCCGTCGCTCCAATCCAGACATCAGACGCAATGGGCTGCAGAAAAGCCCCGTCGCGTCCTCCATTTAGTTTCCCTCTTAAAGGGCTGGGTGCGCAGGAGCGCACCAGCGGAAAAGGTAGGTAGGTTTTTTTAAAAATAGGGTTCCCTGCCCCCTGCCTCCGATTTCCCCACCCGCGATTCCCCCCGCGATCTCCACTCCCCGCCACTGCAATCTTTGATTCCCCCGCAATCTCCGCTCCCCGCCGCCGCGATCTCCAATTCCCCCCCCCGCGATCTCTACTCCCTGCTGCCTCCCCCCTGGCTCTGATTCCCCCCTCTCCCCACCCTGCCCTGATGGCTGCAGCGCTCCTGTGGAGCGCTGCGCACCATCTGCTGCTTTCCCCAGCTACTCGTGTGTAAATGCGGTAGCCGGGAAAAGTGGCGGACTGGGCTACATGCCCGTGGTATCGGGCCCGAGACCGCAGGAAATACCGGGCCACAAGTGGTGCCGCTTACCCCGGGCCCAGGGAGGTTTGACCCCTGCCTGAGTCCGGGATCCCCTGTGCATCATATGGATGCACAGGGACGAGCCCAGGCCTCGCACTGGGCTAACCCCTTGTCTAGCAAGGTCCTATGTGACATGTGATTTTCTAAATATGGGCTAGATCTACTCTAGTGCTTTTAAAGCTAAGGACCAAGTAGCAGAATAAAGGTTTATAAAATGGATTGACCTGACAGTACAGCCTACTTAGGAGTTAAACAGGAATGGTCTTGGGGGATTAGTAGCCATTAGATGGATGCATTCTATCTATCTTAGGTACTTAGACCATTCCTGATCTTTTAGGACTTTTCCACACTATCCTGCAAAGCACATTCCAACCACATTGCACCAAAACCAGATTCCGAGAGTCAAAGCCTCACACGCAATCCTAATTCCATGTGTAAAATGAAATATCAGTTTTTGATCATATAGTCATCAGAAACTATGTGACATGTGACTTTTTAAATCTGGGCTAGATCTACTCTAGTGCTTTTTACCAGTATGGAAGTGCGGTGCTAACTGTTGGGGCACATGAGATACGTATGCCATATACTGTTTTTTCTAATGTTATTTCCTGCTTTTTATTCCATATTATCCAAAATACTGCAACAGACTTCATTGTGTGTGCTATGAGGTATAAATGCGGAAGAGGCATAGAACATCACCCTGATGGGATTTTATCATAATGACACAAGGTGTATATCTGGCCCTGCTCACTTAAAAGAAAAGGAGATGTTGAAATCCAATGCTCATAACTGGCAGCGGCCTCAGATTCTGAACTGGATTTTCTCTGGCGGTTGTCAAACATGTTTGATGACTTATCATATCCAGGAGGCCTGGGGGAGAAACAGTCATTTAACCCGCTGTCAGCCCTAGAGGAACAAATGTAGACACTCAAAGAAGAATTGATCTTATTCTGCTAGTTTACTACATCTTTTTTGGGGACACACACACACATGAATTTGATAATATTCTCTGGTAAGAGGTCTCTCAAATTTTCAGTCTCTCTCTCTCTCTCTCTCTCTCTCTCTCTCTCTCTCTCTCACACACACACACACACACACACACACACACACACACACACACACACACACACCTAATCTAGTCTGACTCACTGCAGCAGCAAAACAAATGATTTATAATATTATTTGCATTTATCAAGAAAGCTTCAGGCACAGTATTTGAACTAAACAGACCAAGTACGCACCCTGTTTGTAAACTTTTACTTTAACTATACTCACATGCCATTTCCCATAAAATGAGAGCTAGAACGACTTTGAAGGAACTTTGGCACAAGATTAGAATCAGCATGAGTGATGGTTTATTGGCAGTCTGGCATGCAGCTCAATAGTATGCAGCACCTTTACATGGTATTCCCAGGCAAGTGTTTGCATTGCCACTGCCAGGCAAATATACATAAGACGGCCATCCTCGAGGCAGCCCCCCACCCTCATCCCAACAGCTCCTGTTTTGAAGTCATGGGTAACTTCTCTGGGGCTATATTAGATCACAAGTATGCAAAGCATTTAAAAACAAAGTGCTTTAGCCAATTATAGGTTACACCATCCTTTCTCAACTGGTGGAATGTAGTTTTGAACTACAAGTCACAGAATTCCTGACCATTGGCCATAGGGGCTGGGATTGATGGGAATTGAAGTTCAAAACATCTGGAGGACACCAGGTTGGGGAAGGCTATGTTTTACTCTCTGTAACTGTGGCAGGATCTATACTATTGTTGGGGCCCTGGACACACACCATATACAGTTTTCAAACTGTTTTCAAAGTGTCATATCCTGCTTGGTGTGGATCTGGCCTGTGTTACTTATGTATCTTCCCACCTGAAGTAAATGTTACCAACACATCCTACTATGGATTAGCAGTTATATAAACATATAACAATAATAAATTAGGAGAGCAATTATTTGGAGCTTATCTACACCTAAGGTGTAGAGGGAGGGAGGGGGAGGATCACAGACTTACCTGCTTCAGCGATCCTCCCCCAGTGTCTTGACAGTTGTGCAACATCCCGGAAGGAAGAGGTATGCCGTGGCCACCATTTTTTCTCTTCAATGGAGACGGAGTGCAATTGCACTCCACTGCAACAGTAAGTTTAAAAAAACACACCCCAAAACCGAACATGCTCCCCTCCATGGGCATGGAGCCTCCCTGTACAGATCCATGCCCATTTTCAGAGCCCCGCTACTCACAGGGAGGAAAGGAAGAGGCGGGACCAGCAGCCACACCATCCACGGGATGCTCCTGGGAACACAGGAAACATAGGGTTTTCCACAGTTCCCAAAATCCCACAAAAAGCCCGTGGCCATCCCTGCTTGCCCCTGGAATTCCTTGTGTGTTATATGGATGTACAGTGACACACAAGAGACCAGCCTGGATTTAACGGCTGGTTTAGACCTGCCCTTGGTGTGTGTGTGTGTGTGTGTGTCCGTGTCCATGTCCGTGTCCGTGTCCGTGTCCCAGGGGCCATAGGATATGGCAAATTTCCCTTTCTGGGGTGAAGAGATAAATCAGAGAAAGCAATCCAATGAAAGGTCTCCCTTCCAACCACCGCAGAAATGTCTGTGATGACTTTGTCACTGAGGTTGGAAATCCAACCTCATGGAGGGGATAAAAGAGGCATGTCAGGGACATGCCAGTTGGTGAATCAACAGTCTTCCCAGTACCCACCCACATCTCCAGTAACACATCTCCACCATGAGAATTAAGCGACTCCAGCAGCCTTTAGGGCTTAGTATAATTTAGAGTCTCTGATATCAGAATGCTCCATCAGAGACTTTAGGATTGCTCTCTAAATAATAAATAATTTGCTGCCTTTAATGGGACCCCAAATCAACTGCCTGAGGTGGATGCTTCACACTGCCTAATGGTAGGGTCATTCTGCCATGTTCCCAGTCTTATTCAGGTCCTGCAGCCACAACTATTTATGCCTCTTCTTTCTTTTTTTTTAAAAAGAAAAAAGTTCACATTCAATGCAAAAACACATTTAATGTCACATTCAGCCCTTAGTTTCTTACAAATATTGTGCATTGTGGCTGTCAGTTGGGGTAAGTGATACTGACAGTATAGGATTCTCCATCTCCATCTACAACATCTAATAATGATGGTTGTTTATTTAAGTTTAATTGTTGTTCATTTATTCATGCCCTCAGTTTTCATACAACATATTGAAACCTGTTCCTATTTTATAAACTCTCTCTCTCTCTCTCTCTCTCTCTCTCTCTCTCTGTGTGTGTGTGTGTGTGTGTGTGTGTGTGTGTATCTAAAAATTGAGCCAGTGCTTATGGATTCACATGAATGGAAAAAGGCTGCTGGAGTTGCCTAATTCTTTTTCTGCCAGCGAGGAAAGTTCTATCAATACGTAAAATTGCATTTTTATTTCTATTTTGACTCTTTGCCATCTCACATTTCGGTTCCCATTTATATTACTTTTTAATTTGAGATAGCAGGCAGTGCTGGAGGGCTGTCACAGATCAGCTTGTTCAGGTGAAATGTATTTATATCAGCTTCTCCAAATTATATTGGCAAAGGGGTTCTATCCCATTCCTAGGAACCTGCTTCTGCAGTGTAGCTCCTGCCCTTGTGACTTTAAGTATAGAGGAGGAGGATGCTCCATCTTTCAGTGTCAGGGCAGATCGATCTGCCAGGCCAGTCAGCTTTTGTATATGGAATGGGAGAGGGCTCCATCTTGTCCTTCATCTCAGAGCCTGCCTGATAGCAAGTATTGTTTAGCTTCATCACACCAGGGTTATACTGAGCAATCACTGTGAATTGTGTGCAAAGGACTCTGAAGTTTTCCAGCTTATAATCTGCTTTGACTGTGAAGTACTCCCATGCATCCTGCTTTAATTGTGCTTCATATATAAAAGAACCGACCTTTTTTAATACCTCTTTAGGAGCGAATCTTTTGTTGTTCTCCGAACGGCCACTGGGGGCGCAGGAGGATGATTTGATATGTTTAAAGTACAAATTAAACAAATGCTTACATCTGCATAAGTTTTAAAGGTAAAGACATCAAAATTGGCACAGTAATAGATATTAAGGAGGGCTTTAAGCATACTAAATTTGAATCATATTGGGTCATCCGTTGATTTTTTAAATGATTTTTTACATTTCTCCCCCTAAACCCTGTCCTGGTATGCAAAGGATTTTAGGAGTGCAGCCACCCGGGGTGTGATTTAGCTAACAACAACAACAACGATGACAGCTTTACACTATGGGGATAATTTGAGGGAAACAGGTACATGGGATGAAGGCCTTACTTGCCCAACTGGGCACCTTACAGCTGGGCATTGATTGTGTAGGAAAGGCCCTTTCGATGTGTTTGGAATATTCACCCACACACACCCACCTACACACCCCAGTGGTGTGGGATTATGCTATAAAAGAGTATCTATCATACTGCTGTGCATGAGTTTGCAGTGGGCTTTCTTTCAGCTGCACATGTTTAGGACCAAGCTATAAAAGCTGCAAATCTGAAATTTATTTTTAAGCACTTAAAAACAAAGTATAGTTTAAACGTATGGTGTTGTCATTTAAATAGTCTTATGTTTTAGACTGTTTTAATTAGGAATTTTGAAACATCTGGACAATCCTGAGCACGACAGCTAGCAAGTAATCAATCATTTTAAATATAGAGAAGACAAAATGATATTTAGAGATTTGATATGTCAAAACAACCCCAGGACAAAACACATTTTGCTTTGTTTTTTAAAAAATGTATAGTATATTATAATATTAAATGTAAGTTCTGTGAATCTCTGTGTTATGTTCTATACACGAAACATACAAAGAAGTAATTTCCATTCAACTCCATGGGACAGGATTTTACTTCTGAGTAAACCTGATTTTTTTTTATTTATTTATTTATTTATTTAAAAAATATTTATTAAACTCCATTTAACAAAGCAGTTTTTAAAAAAGTTAAATATATATATAAAAACTTACAAGTCAGACAGCGTTTCTAATAAATACACAAACACGATTTCTGTAGTTGCCGAACCGAGCTTGTTTCCTTCAATTTACTGTGGTCAGAGGAAGATCTGTTAAACCAGAGTTGGATGCCACATCTATACCATTGATGTAATTGAGAAAAGGAGACCATATTTCATTGAATGGGTCATAGCTAAGTTGGCCCGACGAGACTCTGCGGTGGTAGGTTAATTTTTCAGAGCAGGCTATATCCCACACTTTCCCTTTCCATCCAGTGAGTGTAGGGCCCTTCGGATCCTTCCAGTGTTCGGCTATTTCTAAATGAGCTGCCGTAAGGAGGATAAATACCAATTCTTTATGGGTAAGGGAGGGGTTTAGAGCATTGGGCAGGGACAGCAGCGCCAGGCTTGGTTCTGGGAAGATTATCTGATCAGTGGCCTTAGAAATTATATTGAAGATAGTTTCCCAGAACTGCTTCAGGGCCTTACACTCCCACCACATATGTAAGTAAAAGCCCTTTTCATCGCATCCTCTCCAACACAGTGGGGAGATTGAAATCGTTGCATGCGAGATTAATAGTGGGCATAGGCAGTTAGGAAATCAAAGATTATTTCAGCTTGTGTCTGCTTTTAGCTCATATGAGTTTAGACAACAACTTCATGGTCCAGTACTGAATCTCACAGGAGGATTCAGTGTCACAAACAAACCTGAAGAAATACTGCAGCATCTAGTAAAACCAATAGATCTGCATGCATTACACAATCCTTTCACCGTTCTGAAGAGCCGCTGTGGCTACCACAAATGTTGACATAAAACAGTGGGAGGGGCCAGGAAGTTTCCTGGAGATAGAGAAGAAATGCTTTGGTGGAGGCAGGCAGAGACTGTATTATATTAATAAACCCAAATAGTTGTGAAGCAAATTCTGAAATTCAAATGCACGTATCTGATTTATAACTTTAAGATTAAAAGGCCAGCTGCGCTGCACCGTATTTGATTCCATTGAGGTATCTACTCTTAGATGAGCATGGACACAAGAAATATCTGTTCCCCACTTGAGTATATTGTTTGCATAGCCATATTCTCTAATTAGGAATTCTCTGTTAGTTTAGTCTTTGTTCCTATTTTAAAATAGAACAAGTTCTATTCATCAAACATAGCAGTCCTCTTAGATCCTGAGCTGAGAAATACACACAGAGACAAGGATTTTAAATTAATAATATGGTGTCATCATATTAGCCTACTTTAAATGTAATGAAATGTATTAGCTGTGTTGTGGTTAGGCTTAATGAGAAATTAAAACCTTTAAAAAAAAATCCCAGAAAGTGGAAAAAACTAGGCTGTGGACTGTACATTTAAATGTTACTTAATTTTTCATTAGCAGTCTCTTGATAAAAGAGAGATTGGTTTATTTTCTTTTTTTCTTTTTCATTTTATCAAACATTGGCATGATTAATAATCACTAGTGTTGGACATTTGTCAAAGGAGCATCTCCCATTTCTTTCAATAAGTTTGCAGGATATTTTAGCTACCTGGCATTTTCTATTTTCAGCCAAACTGCTGCTCCTGGTATCCTGATTTCAACAGTAATAAACTCCAGTCCTGGATGAACAGATTGCTTTTTAAGAGAATGAGCTATATAAATGAACTATGTGGATTCCAGAACCAAACAGAATCCAGATTGGCCACTAAACCTAACTGCACATGAACCAAGGGTTCTGGTAAAGACGTGGCATGACTTAAGTATGCCTTATGGGTGTACTGAACCTAATTGGACCTGCTCAACAATATGCTGCAATGATGCAATCATACTATATAAGAGCAAAGTCTTTCTACGTACCCATGTGAGGCCTACCATAAGCTCAAAGATTTGTACAAGAATGAGAGCTCACCAGGATTTGCTGAATTCTCTTTCCTGCCCAGAAACAATTCTTCCCCAGCCCACACTCCAGAAACCAACCCGTAGCACTTATTAACACACTGATGCTGCTTACCATATTGGATATGTGTGCTTCTTATTCCAGTGTTCATTCACTCTGGGTTTTTATGCTTTCTTCAGCAGCCTTTTAAATGAGCAGCTGAACTGATCTCCCAATGAAATCCATTTTTGTCTGTGATTGGTTGTCTGGATCAGAGAATCAAGCTTCACTTGTTTACTGCCAGGTCCTGTTCTTGGATCTGGAGAATTAAAGAAATTGTCCCATACCAATACAAAGTGAACGTCTGGTATGCAATCTAAAACTGGTACATTTTTTACTTCTCTGCTAAAATGGGAGAATGTATAACCATGTTCAGTAGGAAAATGGCTGTGACTGTGCAAGGGGTGTGTGTCAAATTCCCCTGAGAGCAGTGATTCAAGGAGAAAGAAATTAGAAATATGAGAAAGTGTCTTTGAGACACTTTATCAAAATCTACTTATGACAGAGTTGGTAATAATGATGGAGTAAATCCATTGTTTTCATATTGCATTTGCTGTTTTGAACCCCCACTAATGTTATCTGTTTTCTCCATTGACCCTATGCAAATGTCTCACAGGCTTAGAAAACCAGAAGTTTTTAATAGCTGTGTTTCTGGTAAACAAACAAACAAAACAAAACAAAAGAACTGCTGCAAGAAGCATCATGTCAGTCCTCCAATTCCCATTGAAAAGGTCACTAATCCCCTATTATTCAAATCATTAATATCCCACACAACACTTACAAAAATGCTAACATATGAGGCATGTCAGTTTTGAAAACCTTATGATACAATCTAGTTAATGACTATAAATGCTTCCCTTCTGAAATTAGATAACTTACTGTTGTTCACCACCTATGGATTTAATCCACAGAATTGAATACATTTGCAATGTCTACGTGAAGTGTGTAAAATAAATAAATAAAATAAAATATTGACCTGTGGCTATTTATTTTCAGTAATGCTAGGCCTTGACGTCCTAAAGTTAAGCATTTAAACTCAAGTCATATACTTTTGCATAGATTTCTTGAGGGGAAAAATATTATTATTGGAAAAGCTGCTTTACTGGGGGATGTAAAACACAGAAACAACAACTTGACATTCTTATTTCTGCAAATCACAGGGCGCTGTGAGACATGAGACAACATTGTTACAGTATAAGAGCAATTTTTAGAACTCTCCAAGCAGCAGAATCTACAATGGATTGCCTTCAGTCACACTATAGCACTGATGCGTTGAGAATGCAGTAGGTGTTAAACCAGAGCAGTTATGATCATAAGAAGAAGAGATTAGCTTTTAAGAATTCATTTTAAGAATGTTACGAATGTTTACCTAGCCATATATACTTTGTCAGACAGATTGTTTGCTAATGACCTAAGAGGACTGGCGAATAGTTCCGTGGTATAGACACCATCCTGGGATTCCGGGAATGTGAGAGCCAATGGAGGAAGCAGACACAACTTTCTTGTCCTCCACCCAGCTAAGAATGAAGTAAGCTATATGTGGGTGTGGATATATGGGTGGGTGGGAAATAGAGACAGGTTTCTGCTTGGTGTAGATCTGGCCAGTGAGACAGAGAATCTGCCATTTGAAAAATGAATAAGAGAAAACTCAGAACCAAATGCTAAAACCATATAGCAGTGCAGGACCGCCTCTCTCTGGAGATCTGATATGGGAGCAGCAGATTTGTTGCTTGCCAGAGTGCTATGTCTCCACCTATGGTCAACTTGTATGTCTGTATATAATCCCAAATATCTCAGAAACACATAGGCCCCTGTGATCTCTCCATTCAAAGGGAATTAAATCCAGGTAAGCACTGCCCCTGGCATTTCTCACTGCTTCAGCAAGTGAGGCATATGTAATAAAAATAATAAATAGACTTGGGGAGGGGGGTGTCTTACTCCCTAGGTTCACATGATCACTGCAGCCCACTGCAGTTTATTTGCACCAGGATGGGTTGTTGTACATGGCGGTGGCTATTTTGAATATTCAGCCCCCAGTGGAGATTGCCATAGTTTGCTGTGTCATCTGAACCTGGGCAGCAGATGTGGAAAAAATACTCAAATAACCCTGCAAAAGACCATTTTATGTAATTACTGATTAAAATTAGTGGTGTTCTTTAATATTAGATACTCTAAAAGTATTTAGAGTATCTAAACATTTTCAGGTGTAAGGGTGATTCAATTTCCATGGAGATATAATCAAACCAGTAGAGTCTGATGTTTATGCTCAAGACTCTGTCACACACACATATATTATTACAATCGTATGTAATTTATATGAAATAAAATCCAAATATAAAATGTATGATGGTTAATACACAGTCAGCCTCAACAATAGATTCAACAACTGAAATGCACACATATAATGTTGGAATTTAGTTCTAAATGCCTAAATCAGTAAGGGCGCAGTCCTATGCATGCTGACTGAGAAAGGCCAGGAGTTGTAGGACTTATTTCTGTCTAAGCATGCATAGGATTGCACCCTATTTTAAAGGAAGTAACACATTGGTAGAGAAAGTAGAACCAAATTCTATGTTCCTAAATAAGGAACTGTAAAAAATAAAGTTTTAGCTATCTCCATTGTGTGCTATTTAGCATATTTTGGTTGTCTTTATTTGCAACCGTGCCTTCATTTTGTTTTGGAAGTCATGAAGTCTGTATGGTTAGAGACGTAAGATGAAACGGCTCTTCTCTTTTTAAAGCTAAAGCTATATGGCACATGAAAAGTGGGTGTTTATAACAACCTTCTCTTTGGATTCAACTACTTGGATTCTACTTAACCAGCAGAGTAGTCTCCCCATTGGCTTTCAGCTGCTAACACTACCCATTTTAAAGCCAGCTATTAATCATTACCTGCCTGGGTGAGTCTTTTGTTTCAGTTCATTCCTGTATGTCACTGTTGACTCTCCCAGGACTTTTAGCTGTTGCACTTTGGCTGCCAATGCCATTGCAACTCCCTCTTTGGCTCTGCCTGTACGGCTTCTTTTTCTCTCTGGTACCACTGGATTTATGAATTGAAAATAAAAAGCAAAGAATGAGACTGTCTTCTCATGCAGGGGCAAAAAGGCCTGCACAATGCCAAGTTAATTCCATTTACAGACTAGTTTTCCTTGATGCCAGTAATTCACATACCCTTTAGTTCAAGATTCAAGCACAATGAGGACTGAAAAGTCATTCCAGAAGGACTCCACAGAGTATTTTCAACAAATTTGGTTGAATTTATGAAAACTACATATGTGGTTGCCTCAAATAATGTCCAGTAGAACTTACCCATTTCTTGATGTCACGGCATTCTACTTTTCATCATATCCAATCAGAGATTGACAGAACAATCCTAAGGGGAGTTGGCGGAAGGGGATGGAATGAAATGACAGATCCTCCACCACTTCCAAAGACCTGCCAATTTGCGCAGAGGTCTGTCCATTGAAGAGCTGCCAGAGGACTGTCCTCTGTTGTGAAGGTGTCCTTTATGTGAAGGGCCGTCCAGTCCAAGTTTGATTCAAAGATAAAGAAGCATTACAACCAATAGCTGGGCTTTGAAGCTGCCCATCAACAGCACCTGGACAGTAGACTAAGCAAGGCACACACAGGTGCAGATGTACTGTATTTCTATTAAATTATAATGATTATTTCTAAATTTGCATCTAAACACATAAATTAGCATATGCAAATTTGAACAAATAGCTGTCCTCTTTTTTTTCATGATTCTCAAATGACCACCCTAGTAGAAAATGTGGGAGGGGAATTTCCTGAACTTTTCAACCTGGCAGGCTTTTGTGGGGGAATACTCTCCAATTTTAAAAATTCAAAGAATCTTGCTATGAAGGCTGGTGGACCTAAGGGGCACAATACTGGGCTCCCTCGCGGGTGGGGGTTGGGGTCAGGGAATCCAGTGAATTCAAAGCTTGTCTGTGTCCTACCATGCCCTATTTTGAGACTTAAGCCACCTAGAGCACTGCTGGTGGTAGCTTTCTGCAGACAGTACTGGGCTCTTGCCTGCAAAAAGTTCTGGGAGTTAGGATTCCTTTGTTCTTTGGGAGTAAGTACAAATAAAATTGGTGGGACTCAGTGGAGGCTGCTGGCTCCAATTCCAGTGGTGCTGTGAATCCATTTTGGGTTTCAGTCAAAAACAGCCAGAACTCTAAAGGAGCTATCAAAGGGGCTGAACCTACCTTGGTGGTTAGGTTCAGCACCTTGGACAGCTCATATAGAGCGATCTGGCTGGTTCTGACGAAACCCCATAAAGGAAATTGGAGCCAGCAGCCTCCCCTGGGTCTTACGTCTGATTAAACATAGATAGGCTCAGACTGTGTAACAGGTACAACTAATCATTTTTGGCCAAACAAATCAGAATATCTGTTGTATAACACCAGAACAAAAACAGCAGACATCTTGTCGAAAAGGCTGGTTAAGTGTTAGGGAAAACAAAAGTATTTGGGAGAAAAATGTTTTCTGTTGACTTTACTGAATCATATTAGCATTCATGGATTTTTTTTGATGAAGTGTATGTACTTTTGCAAATGAAAACAACAAGAAAAGCATTCTGAGCTGAATATCTGTACTAAAGGCTGTGAATATAAAATAGAAAATACCAATATAGTATATATTGAAAATAACCCACCGAATGCCATCTGTCTGGTTGATGTTTCATTCATATTTTCCAGTACTGAGCATTTTGTAAGCAAAAAAATTAGTTGGTGTGTAAAAGAAAAAAGGAAAGAAAAGCCAAATGTGGTATTCAACAAATAGAGTGAGTTGTTTTACAGAACTGGCTACAGCCCTGCACATGTCCTCTTGTTGAGCATTAAAGGATGTGTTGTAAGCACCCATAAATAAGCACTGAATTGTATCATTCACCACCTTCTGGGCTTTCATGACATGTGGCCAGTGAAATGTTGCCCCTTCTGTCAGTTTCTGGGGCCTGCAGGAGTTCTTCAACCCAATTATGCAGCCCACCAACTATGAGGTGGTCCAGGGCAGCAGCCTGGTGGAGTTTTCTCGGGGGTATTGCAAGCTGAGGAATGCCGGTATGTTTCTTCCTAATCCTGTTCTGCCCTGTTTTCCTATCAATCCACATAAAATGTGTATTTAAACACGTCGTTTTAAAGGTGATTTCTTACATAATGTGCTTTACTCTCAAAATGAATATATTTCTAGATGCATTTTCTCCTAAAATATCTGTTGTTATATATGCATTTTGAGGTGCACTTTGGTGCATTTCTCGAGCCGAGAATTCGGAGAAATGCGGAATCCAAAGGACAATTGCATTCTCATGAGCACATTAGTCCAGGAGGTGCTTTGAAAGGCAGAGTGAATGTAATCCTTAAGCATCCCTACTCTAGACGTTCTTTTTGGCAACATTACATAAGTGCAGGGTACTCCATTTGTTCTCATGCATTACTAGGAGTGGGGTGTGGGCTTGGAACCTGCTCCAGGAGCAGAGTGAATGTGGGCTGAAATTGCTGCTTCAGTACTGCAGTGCTTCTTCCATGCATTTTATCAGTACTACAAGCTTTTTAATACCATTTATTTCCTACCTTTCTTCCATGATGAAACTCAATGTGGTATACGTATGCTTCCAAGGATGTCACCCATGCAAGCCCGGAACAGGACTAAACTTCAGCAAGGTTGCTGCATGCAACCCTAGGAATGTTTGAAGGAGGGTGCACACAAAAATATTAATGGCTATAAAATAGACTTCACTGGGGACTAAGTTGTACGCCCAGTGAAGGCTGGTGGTTCTGATTTTACTGGGGCTGTGATTTTATCCTGGGTTTTACTCAGTACCAGCCAGAACTCCAAAGGAGTTATTCAAGGTGATGAATCCATTTGCGGTATATGGTCCAGCACCTTGGATAGCTCCTGTAGAATTCTGTCTGGTTCTGACTGAAATCCAGAATAGATTCACAGCCTCACTGAAATCAGAGCCAGAAGCTTCCACTACATACACCCATCACCTCTTTCTAATACATTATGGGTGGTTTTTTTTTAAAGTAGTGTCATAAATACTAATGCTATCCTGCAGTAAGATAGGGCTCTACTCTTAAAAGCAATCTAAACTCTTTTTAAATAAATAAATAAATAAATAAATAAAAACCAAATATGATCACATAACCTGTTCCTACAGTCTTCTTGAAAATAACTTCCTGGTTTTGCAGCCGTTACACTTTTTCATTGTGGTTAAGAATTTTTTACATATAAAGAACAGGGGTTTTAGAAATATGTAAACATAGCAATGCTTACAAGATTTTCAGTCCTGCTGGTTATCATATATTATCTAGTGTAGTTTTGCTCTTATCGCACTATGAATATTTTCCTGACATATTGAATATTTGTGATAAACGAAGTGTCAGAAAAAAAATTAGATATTTTCTTTCTTATATAGGACTTCATTGCTGATGTACTTCTCACAGCTTGTCTTGCATAAGCAAGTGCAAGGGAAGGAAGTGTATCAATACAAGGCTGCCAACAATATTTCAGTCCCAAGGAGTTCTGTGTCAAATCCACAGTGCTCTGTAAACTCAAAATGCAAACTAAATGAGACAATTACCTGGTGCTATATAGTTATTCCTAATTTATATCTGGGGACAACATTTGTACTATTGACAGCTGGAAACTAATGCATTCCCCCCATATTGTTTGTTATTTTAAAACTTGCATTGGTTTTTTCCAACAAAAATAGCCCACTGTACATGGCATGAGACATCCAATTTTGAACTAACCAGAATCTTGGGTGCATTTTGAAACATTGTAATTTATGTCATGTGAGCATCTGAAGCTTGCTTTGATACTGTAGTCCAGTTGCCTCCTCCCAAGGTGAACAACCTATATAGATTTGTTGAACTACAACATTGTGTATGAACATGCTGATGGAAGTTGAAGTGCAAAAACACATGGAGGGCCACAGGTTCTCCATGCCTGGTCTTTTCTAACTGGCACTAAAACCTCAAGGTCTCAGAGAAAAAGGTCTGACTTAACTCTGTTATGTGACATCTTTTCACCTAGAAATGCAGGGATTTAACCTGGGCCCTGTTAGATACAAAGCAAGCATTCTACCCCTGAGCTACGAGCCCTTTCCTGATGTCCTGGAGTACTGTGCTTGCTTTTCTCTGTATTTACTTGACTATTCCAGTACATTGATATTTTCAACACAATGATTTGGTTTTTCTTCTGAGAATGTGCTACCTTGATAGCAGCTGGTAGAGGTGGCCATTATACAACATTCACAGAACACCTTAGTAAATTGGTTAGCAGTGCTAATGCATGGCCATTATACAAAATTCATAGAATGCCTTAGTGGTGCTGATGTGATAGATAGGCTAGAATAAAAATGCACCTGCTGGTGAAGTGGAAATAATTCTCTTGAAGAGAACATAGTGGGACAAAAATGGTAGCAAAGTGCCTCACATAGAGCACCAACAATGGCAATAAATGTGTGCTGAATGCCACTTGCAAATCACTTAATATTTCCTGAGCTGGGTGTGGTGGTGGTTCTCTGCATTTTATTTCGAGCAGCTTTCTGTAAGCACCATGCTCAGAAAATGGTAAGCGGGCTTTGAGTGCCCAAAGACCAGCATCTTTTCTGTTTTCCAGGACATAGCCAGGAGGCCTCATTTGTTTCATTCAAATTGTATCACTTTGAAGAGGAGCAGATGGTCCTGTTAAAATGTAACAAGTTAGAAAAATATGCAGAGATCATCAACTGAATTGACCTCTTACCTAGCCATCGTGGGGTGAATACAGATGACGATTAATAACAACTTATCACAGAGTACATGCAAGCTCTCAGTAACCCAGCTGTCTGCATTGTTCTGCCAAGAGTTGAGGAGCATTTTGCCACTCCCCTGGCCCCTCAGGTATCTGATCAGGTAAAGTATGGCAGAATTCTTTTCATCACTTCACAGGATGAAGAGGACATACAGATGACAAGATTGTCCCAGGGTGAACACCGGGGAAACCTAGATGGCTGTATCATTCCGCCATGTAGTAAGAAGGATTTTATTTTTTAACATACATCAGGTTTAGATCTGTGCTACAATATATAGTGTGGGCACAAAAGAGACAAAGAGCTTCATCCCATGTACCTGTTTCCCTCGAATTATCCCCATAGCGTAAAGTTGTTGTTGTTGTTGTTAGCTAAATCACACCCGGGGCAGCGGCGGTCCTAAGATCCTTTGCATACCAGGAAAAGGGTTTAAGGGGAGAAATGTAAAAAAATTACAAAAAATCAGCAGATGACCCAATCGGATTCAAATTTGGTATGCTTAAAGCCCTCCTTAATATCTATTACTGTGCCAATTTTGATGTCTTTATCTTTAAAACATACACAGATGTAAGCATTTGTTTATTTTGTACTTTAAACTTATCAAATCATCCTCCTGCACCCCCAGTGGCCACTCGGAGAACAACAAAAGATTCGCTCCTAAAGGAGTAGTAAAATACGTCGGTTCTTTTGGCTAAGAAGCACAATTAAAGCAGGATGCATGGGAGTGCTTCACAGTCAAAGCAGATTATAAGATGGAAAACTTTGGAGTCCTTTGCGGGCAATTTGCAGTGATTGCACAGTATAACGCTGGTGTGATGAAGTTATAGCTCTGGTGCTAAGAGAATTCATATTTTTATTATTATTATTTGTATCCAAATGTGCTCAATGTTTCGGACTGGGAGTCCTTCATCAAGAGCTGGAAAAAGACAATGAGCTGCTAAGGAGCTACTGTACTGCAAAGTTTTTCAGATTGCGGTCTGCAGTTTCTAATACTGTAGTTTTCAGCGTTCTGTGTTGGAGCTGTGTTTGTAAATTTTAAAGAGCTATGTTGGCAAGTGAAGGCCAACTTTGGATACATCTTTGGATACAAATAAAAACATAAATATACAAATTCTCTTAGCACCAGAGCTTGTCTACTTGGTGCTTCCCCCCCCCCCCCCACAGATACACTCCTACAATATATAGTAGAATGTGTGGGAAATAGTCATCTTGGGCTGCAGGTCCTATGCAGTGACTTGGGAGATATTCCTGTGCAACTAAATTGGACTTTGAGTAAATAAATTAGAGCCCATAAGAATGAGAGAAAAATCATTATGGGGTGAGGTGAGCACTCTTGCCCTTGGGTAGCTTGGTCAGTTGCATCATCCTGCCAAGTGATAAGGAGTATTTTAATATGTAGTGTCAAATGATCATCTGTATCAGTTGGCTCACTTGGTTTACCACATGGTTACTTGGTCAAAATTTCCAGTTACCACTTTATTAGTACATTTACCTATGGGTTCTCCTTGCATTGATGGTCATTTGTTTAATCCTTGCTGCCTTTATCCATTTTATCTATAAAAGAATCATGTATCAGGTAAGCCAATTTACCATTTGATTCATATGTATATCTCTGAGTGCTTTGCCTTGCACAGCCATCCTTGCACAGCTAAACCCTTCTTCTTCTTCTTCTTCTTCTTCTTCTTCTTCTTCTTCTTCTTCTTCTTCTTCTCCTCCTCCTCCTCCTCCTCCTCCTCCTCCTCCTCCTCCTCCTCCTCCTCCTCCTCCTCCTCCTCCTCCTCCTCTCTCTCTTTCTCTCTCTTTGTTAAATCAGTTGGTGCATAATCCTTAGTTGTAGTCTAGCCTTCCACAGTAGCAGTGGGTGAAACTAAATAATACATTAATTGCAAACGAGTCTTTAATGTATTTTGTTTATACTTTAAAAAAAACAGTTGGGGGCTATTAGAATTGGGGCCATGACATACAGGGAGAGGGGATTTCAAACTTTGCTGCAGTCCTGGGGAAAATGTCATGGCAGCTATTTCGTTGGGGGTACAGTATTTCCCTCAAAAGCACACCAAATCTCCATCTTAAAAAGTTGCATGTTGGGGGGGGAGGGGGAAGGAGAATCAGAACCATAGATTCCTATCTTAGCAGAGTCACTGACTATTTGGAATCTCAAAAGTTAGAGAGAAATGTTGTCATGATACAAGTTTGGATTGAGATGAATTCTTACCTTTGCAAGAATTGTCCTATAGAGTCTCTATGTGTGTCTCTTAGCGAGAACATATAACATGTTCTGTGACCCAAGCTGTTGCCACCAGATGTTTTGGATGACCAATCCCATCAGCTACAGGGGGATGGGAGCCAAAACATCTGGAGGACATTAGGTTGGGGAAAGCTCCAGATGTATTGCCTGATCCACAGCAATTCCAGCTGAAGGTCGGTACCTACCAGGTTTGGCAAAGAGCAAGGGTGGGAAAACTCAGGCTGGGGATCCAAATTTTGCCTGTCTGGGTCCTAATCCAGCCCTCCAGGGTTCCCTTTGCCCCACCCACTTTTCCCCAACCACAGATGGTTTGATGGTTCCCTGGTTTAGGTGTGTTTACCCCATTCTGAAAGGCTTCTTTTAAGGCTTCAGTGACTGGCACTAATAGCTTTAAGCTACAACAGGCTGGCATTTCTTATATGCTCCACTCACCACTGAAATGCAATGCACACACACACCGCTGAGAATTTCTCCAAAACTGAATTCAGCCCTTGGGCTGAAAGACATTGTCCACCGCTTGCATAGAATTTGCCAAGCTCATAATAGCCTGACCAGAGCAGGGCAACAGCTAAAACTAGTTTCCTTGGCATCGGGATCGCTTGATGAATTCGAACAGATAATTTATGCTAATGTTGTAGCTTAGTGACAACTTAGTTTACATCCAGCGCATCTTGTGCTCAATTGGCAACGTTGCTCCATCAGTCTCCTGAGCCATCGGACACAGAGAACCACTTCTTGGAGTTCACATGCATGGATGGCTCAGCTGATTCTTGTATGTGAATGTTTGGATGATGAAACATGGAAATATAGCTAAAGACGCAGATAACCGAACCCAATTATGTTACATTGTTTCCACATTCTTGACTTCAGCATTTTTAATTGTTTCTTTTTTTTGGTCACAAATTATACAAGATAAAGGTCAACACGAACATGCATTATACCGTGTCATACTGCTCTTGCTAGCCTGGAAACTGGTTTGTCAGCATTTTTTATGAACTGCAGCTGTATGGAAGGACTAAATGAAGCGAGTTTTTACTTTACTTTCAAAAAATGTTGTTGTTGTTGTTGTTTTAAAAAACAACTATGTAGGATTTTAAAGCAAATAGCTCTGAGCTAATAGTAATGTAGAGTCTACTTTAAATGCTGGAAACAGTCTGGTCTTATTTTAGCATCAGTAATATTTACACTAATCTTTTCTATGGTTAAAGGAGAAAGTAGATTATATAAAATGAAATTAGATCTCTTGGCACAAAGAAAATATAGTGATTATGGATGGCGTATGCTTGGGGCTTCTTAAGTAAATACTATAATGAATGAATTCACACATGAACAGTGCAATCTCACACATATTTATTCAGCTTTAGGCTGCAATCCCATGCATACTTACCTGGACGTAAGTTCCATTGCACCAATGGGACTTATGTCTGAGTAGTTATGAATAAGATTGCCCTGCCCTGTAAAGTTGTTTCTAGATTGGTTATTGCATGGTAACCTGAACGTGTGAAATTGCTGTGATCCATTTTGCAGGTTTAAATTATCCAATTTATCAGCCAGCGTGAGCATACCTGGGACCACTAGCATCATCCTTTCTTATTTTTAAAAACATTTTATAGTCATGGGGGGCTGGGCAGGCATGTGCATGAATACAGATCCCCTTTTATTTACAAATATTGTTCATTGTCTACAATAAAATGGTGCTTATTTCTAGTTAAATGCATTTAGCATTAGGGCAGCAGAAGCAAACTCCATTTTATTCCTATAGTGATGACTTTATGACATATGCTTTTGTGGACTGTAGCTTCTGTCATAATAAAGAATTTCTTTTGCTTTTGAAGAAAAAGTTTAAATAACTGTTTTTTATACAATATGGCATGGTTTTATTTCTTATAAAATTGGGGACATATGCAGCAACATCTAGCCAAGTCTTTCCTCAGATTATGGAAAGACTAAAGGTTTAATCTTATGCATTTTTAGAAGAAAAAAAGCCCTACAACTCCCAGCATTGCTATAGTCCTACACTAGTGCTTTTTATCAGTATGAAAGTGCACATTCCAAATTCCATATACTGCTTTTCCAGCATTGCTTCCTGCTTTTTATTCCATATTATCAAAAACACCACAACAGATGTCATTGTGTGCATGCTATGAGGTATAAATGCACAAGAGGGCTATAGAGACATCCACGATGAGATCATATCAATACTGTAGGACATCAGGTGTAGATCTGTCCCTGATGTAACTTATGTTTGTTTGTTTGTTTGTCCTTCTCTTTGGAAAAATTAATTTGGAAAATTAATAAGGAATTGAGAATAAAACTGCCAATATCATACTGTCATTATCCACATTTTGTGTACAGTTCTGGTCACCATACTTAAAAAAAGAAGAAGATATTATAGAGTTGGAAAAAGTGCAGAAAAGGACAACTAAAATTATAAGTGTCTGGAGCATCTCCCCTATGAGGGAAGGTTACAACAGCTGGGATTGTTTTGCTTAGGAAAAAGGAGGCTAAGGGATGACATGATAGAGGTATACAAAATTATGCATAGTGTGGAGAATGTGGATAGGGAGACATTTTTTTCCCTTCTCTCAAAATACTTGAACCTGAAGTCATCCCATGAAGCTGATAGATTCAGGACAGATAAAAGGAAGTACATCTTCATGCAGTGCATAGTTAAACTATGGAATTCACTACCACAAAATGTAGTGACGGCCACCAATTTAGATGGCTTTGGATGGGGTTAGATAAATTCCTGGAGGAGAAGGCTATCAATGCCTACTTACCCTGAAGGCTACATGCTACCTTAGTATCAGAGACAGTATGCCTATGTAGACCAATTGCTGGATAACATGGGTGGGAGGGTGCTATTGCACTTTTGTCCTGCTTGTGGGTTCCTAGTTGACAGCTGAATGAACAGAATGCTGGACTAGATGGACCTTTGGTCTCCTCCAACATGGCTCTTCTTATGTTCTTTATATGTTTTTAAACGAAAAAAGAAAAAGAAATGGGAGCTCTGTCAGCTTTTCGCATCTCAGCACATCAAGCAGCCTCATCTACAAAGTATTAAAGGTACAGGTGTCCTATCTTTGTATTTAGTCACTCTGCCAACATACTGAATCTGGCCAGAACCTTGTTAATTGCTGCCTGCAGGACTGCTGTACTAGGAAGCTGATTCTTGGGCTATAAGGAAATGTTTCAGACGGAAAGCTCTATATTTGGAGGGGGTAGGTGCAATTCAAAAATTATATCTATTTAAAATAGTTATATCCCACCTTTTGGCTTCAGCATAGAACAAAAATGTTATACAATCACTATAAGGGCCAACAAAACACAGGGGTTCAGAGCTATCAATGACAAAGAAAGTATATGCATTGTGAAAAAATGGGAAGAGAAACAAGTTCACTTTATCAGGCTGGGACAATTTGTGGTTATGAGAAAAATAACAGAGCAGCTGCATATAGTAAGGAATCCTCAGAAATAGATCCATTTCTTAAGCTGAGATGGATGGACATTTTTAAAGAGCCAATAGTGGTTTGAAAATGAAATTACTGCTCCTGACATTACATTCATCCCACTTTCATCTCTCTGTAAATTGGCTTGCCAACTTTTTGTCTCATTTCTAAAACCTGCCAAACCTGTTTGAGCCGAGGTCGCAGTAGGATGAACGGTATGTATGTGTGCCTCAGGAAATGATGCCCCTCACAAGCCACTTTCCACTCTTAAAGCTATTATCTCAGTCATCTCAGGGACATGGGCACCATATTTATTTATTCAGTAATTATATTTTTTAATCTGCCCAATGACAAGTGTTCAATGGACAAATTACAAGCCATTAAAAGAACAAAATACAATACATTTTTTTTTAAAAAAAATGGTGAGCACTGACACAGAAATAGTCCAAATGTTATAAAGATGTATGAGAACAATTTTTGAACTTCACATATAAAAGCTAACATGACTGGATGACAAGGGAGGACATATGTTTATATAATGGGATGAGATATACATGAATTTGTGGAACACTGAAACATGCAAGACCTACACAACAAGGAGAGAAGGTTAGCCTATGATCCCATAAACACAGCGGCAGTAAGACCCATGGAACTTAATGGAACTTACTTCTAAGTAGAAATGTATAGCTGTTAAGGAGCTTGGGAGGAAGGGTTTTTTGTGTATTGCATTTGGCTCATTGTTGATATTGTTGTCAAAATTAACAAAACGTGTAAATAGTGAAGCTTTTGGCAGCAAGCTCTTGGCTACAGGTATCACATCAGGTCTTGAGGAAAAAAAAATGATTTCTGTGTTTTGCTGTTGCAGAACTTACCAGAAGGCAAAAGGGAAGTCTTAAACACACTAGCCTTGAACTTATGATAATGTACATAATATTGATTTTCATGCATGTCTGGGTTGGTGGGAGTGTGGAATGAATAGTGCTCAAGCAGCTTGCAATTTCTTCGGTTCACCAGGGTGAAGTGAGAGAAGGAAAAGAAAGCATCTAGAATTGCTGTCTTGAGGGCTGAGGACGTCTCATTAAGCTGAGCTGTTCCCACGTCTGGCCTAGACTGCCAAAGGTGCCCCAGCTGTCCTTTACATGTCCCCTTTATTTTTCTCATTCAGGCCAGCGATGAAAATGAGATATTGACTGGTCAGTTAACAGGAGAGGTGGCTGTAACTGTGTTTCCTTGAGGAACTAACTGTAGCAGTAGACAAAGCCGAACCTGTGAATCTCCCAGTCTGAAAGTGCAGCAGAAAAGCTGGCCGGCCCTTTGCCACCTCCTCTCCACCCAGCAAATGTTCGTGCTGACTGGCAAGCAGACAAGCGAAGTGATCAAACACCTCCCATTATGTGCCAAACAGTAGGCACAGCTGCATGCTTGTTGCTATACTGCTTCCTTTGCAGAGGGGGAATTGGGTGGGGGGGAATCAAATGTCATTTCGTTGACTCTGGCTGGGCTGATATTTCACATCTTGGTGTTTGTGACTCTCTCTCTCTCTCTCTTTTCATCTTCAACCTATTGAGTGCATTTCTATCTGCAATAACAAGAGAGCCTGCTGAGGAGCAGCAAGCGAGAGCACCGTGTGAGGCAGATTTCATCATAATAGCAGGGTAATGGGGTCCCCAGAGGCATCGGACAGAGTCTGTTGGGACTCTCTTGCAAGGAAGACTTGCCTATGAAGTAGCAACTCACCCTCTCAAATGTGTAAACAGACATAGGGGGAAAACTCTGCCTTTGCTGGTCGGGGAATCTGCATAGTGCTCACCAAATCCCAGTGTTAGCTAAGTAAATAGCGGCTTTGCCCGTTGTCTTCAGAGGCTTTGAGTCCATTTACCATTTATAAAAGTGCCCCTCCAGACTATATCCCTTCCCTACAAGTTCATTTTTAGGTGTTGTCTTTATAGCAAGAGTGTTTTCTGTATTTCTTTCCGTATGTACTCACACATGGACATCAACCTTTAAGACACATTCAGCCATTTTAGGCAATGGGGGTGAGAGTCGGTCGTATATTTTTCATTCGTAGTAGAGACAGTTCACTTCAGACAACACAGGGGCTGATTCCTCCTGATTCGGTGGCAATAAGCCAGTGCAAGTTCATTTCTGCAATGGATTTAAGAGAGAGAGAGAGAGAGAGAGAGAGAGAGAGAGAGAGAGAGAGAGAGAGAGAGAGAGAGAGAGAGAGAGAGAGAGTAGTAAATCCTGCTAAAAACAGCAGCAGAAGTAGTGTAGCATTTGGGAGCAGGATAACCTGCGGAGAATCAGTACTGCCCTCTGGATGACATTCGCATTCAGGATGGAAATATGTCATGTTCAGAAGATGATGTGTTGTTAAGGATTTGAGAGAGAGGGAAATGGCTTTACAGTGCCAAGTTGGGAGGTAAACTTCACTGTTGTTGTTGTCGTAGTTGTTGCTGCTGCTGCTGTTTCTATTTATTTCTAGAAAACAAACACAGCCCTTTAATTTTTGGCAGTATGAAATTAATTCTGCTTGCAACTAATTTTCTAAGCTTTTTTTCTATCTCGACATGTATAGGATTGCACCTTTAATGTGTAGCATCCTGGAGAGGAGTCATAGCTCAGCAGAAAAATGTGTGATTTCGTATAACAAAGGCCCAGATTAAATCTCTCGCATCTCAGGTCAAAAAAGAATCTTGGTGTGCTGGAATTGTCTATTGACTGCAATAAAATTGGTTGTTGTTGTTGTTGGGTAATATTGCTGGGAAAGATCTCTGTTTGTGGAGCTACTTCCACTAAGGGCTGAACTACACATGAAACCATTGGTTGTCTGGATACCTTACTGAGGGGGCAAACACCTGGAGATCTACTTTTTGCCTACCCTTACAGCATAAGGCAGATTCCTATGCACCTCTTAAACTACTGCTAAATATAGACCTCTGTCTGGATTCCCACCCCCTCTGCCCCCCCAAATTCATGCTGTAAACAATTCAGGCAGGAGATCTCATTTCAGTGAGCTCACAGAGCTCCATCACACCAGTGTTTTTATTGCAGCGAAGAATCAAGTTTTGCCTTTTCTGCTGCTGCTGCTGCTGCTCCTGCATAACTGCATACACGGAGACCAAGAGGCAGGCAGCGAGGGGAGGGGAGGAGTTGGGAGCCAACACCAGACCACGGATCTGGCTGTGCTTCATCCCAATCCATGAATCTCTTTCCCCTCCCCCACCCCAGCAAAAAAGAAAAAGAAAAGCAAGTTAAGCCCTAATGAATGCTAAGTGAGGTTTAAAAGCTAATGATGATTTTTGTTTTATGTATGTATTTTACTAGCCCGTCGTCCTTTGCACACACACTCTTTCCTTCAGATGCTGAAAGGGGACAAATTTGGGGTCGGGAATGGGTAGTGGTGCTTGTGGAGAGAAGGAATCACATAGAATCATAGAATCATAGAATAGCAGAGTTGGAAGGGGCCTACAAGGCCATTGAGTCCAACCCCCTGCTCAATGCAGGAATCCACCCTAAAGCATCCCTGACAGATGCTTGTCCAGGGGATCTACACTATTGCTTTTAAAGCGCTTTAAAGCGCTCTAAAGCACTTTGAAAACATTTTGAAAACTGTATATGCAGTGTGTCCTGGGCCCCAACAGTTGTCAAAACTGTTATAAAGTGCTTTAAAGCGCTTTAAAGCAGTAGTGTAGATCCCCCCCACAGCTGCCTCTTGAATGCCTCTAGTGTGGGAGAGCCCACAACCTCCCTAGGTAACTGATTCCATTGTCGCACTGCTCTAACAGTCAGGAAGTTTTTCCTGATGTTCAGTCGGAATCTGGCTTCCTTTAACTTGTGCCCGTTATTCTGTGTCCTGCACTCTGGGAGGATTGAGATCGTGGCCCTCCTCTATGTGACAACCTTTTAAGTATTTGAAGAGTGCTATCATGTCTTCCCTCAATCTTATTTATTTATTTATTTATTTATTTATTTATTTATTTATTTATCATATTTATACCCCGCTCCTCAGCGAAAAAAGGCTCTCGGAGCGGCTTACACTTAGGAAAAAGACAGTCCCTGCCCTCAGGCTTACAATCTAATAAAGACATGACACACAAGGAAAAGGAGTCAAGGAGGGAGGGAGGGAGGAGAGAGAAAGAAAGAAAGAGAGAGAGAGAGAGAGAGAGAGTCCAGCAGGAGCAGGCCCCGATGTTACTTCTGCCTGCTCCTGTCCCCTCGGTCCTTCTTCTTCCCCACAGGGCCAAGATGGCAGTTTGCCCTGTGGGGGGGGGGAAGAGTCCAGCAGGAGCAGGCCCCGATGTTACTTCTGCCTGCTCCTGTCCCCTCGGTCCTTCTTCTTCCCCACAGGGCCAAGATGGCAGTTTGCCCTGTGGGGGGGGGGGAGAGTCCAGCAGGAGCAGGCCCCGATGTTACTTCTGCCTGCTCCTGTCCCCTCGGTCCTTCTTCTTCCCCACAGGGCCAAGATCCATCTTCTCTTCTCCAGGCTAAACGTGCCCAGTTCTTTCAGTCTCTCTTCATAGGGCTTTGTTTCCAGACCCCTGATCATCCTGGTTGCCCTCCTCTGAACACGCTCCAGGATTGGAGAGTAGTCCCTTTGCATACAGTTTTTTGGCTGTGGCCCTTTCTACACCTAAAGACCTTTGGGGAGTGGGGAGGGAGGATGATCCCAGACTTACCTGCTTCTGGGATCGTCCCAGGGCACCCAACAGAAGTGTGACATCCCAGAAGGGAAGAGGGACATCGTGCCCATTGTGCCTACCTTTAAAAAAAAGAAAAAAAGAACAGGAGCTGTGAGTCTAGTTGTGCTCCAGCAAAAAAGTAAGGTTTTTCTTTTTTAAAAAAGAAGCCCCGACCCTGCTCCCCCCTCAATGTCCCTGGACTCCCTCTGGCCCAGCTCCTTCCCTCTGCTGACCCCTGCCACTTGCAGGGAGGAGGGAAGAAGCTGGGATGGGCGTCCACACTGCCCACTGTCCTTGGGATTGTCCTGGGACTGTGGATAAAACCAGGATAACCAAGGTTATTTGGATGCACAGGGACAATCCATGGCCAATCCTGGGGGAAAAGGCAGGTATGGAAAGTGTGTGAGTGATAGAGACAACGTCTGTGTGCTTAACTTTTCAGTATGTGATTTTGGGGGCTTTTTACAGGCAGGCAGATGATGAGATATAATGACTAGAGCAGGATCAAAACTCCAGGGTGGAGGAGGGAAGGTGCCCACGTCCATCAATGACAAGAACCAATGAACTGGAGGGGGAAGGAGAAGGGGTGGAGTGGAGTGGGAGAACAAACAAGTGAAAGGCGGTTTCACCAGTACAATGGTGATACCACAAACGTACATGAAAGGAACCATTAGCTTGACACGCTAATGAAATGGAGGTGGAAATTGCGGAGGCAAACCAGGAAAAATGTGTGATAGAGCCCTGTGCAGTCCCATGTTTAATGCAGTCTAGCTAGATGACTCAGCATTATGGGCACGTTCCTCATACAGAGGAAGAAGAGAACAATCTTTTAGGTGAGACCCATTTCCTGGTGACAAACCAATATCCTTTTGTGTTGAGGACACACCTCTCGCACTTGGGTCCTGGTACTGGGATAGTTAGGAACATAAAGATATATATAAATATATTTTTTAGAGAATATACAAAGAAATGGGGGGAAGAAATAGAGAACCCCCTTTTAAAAAATCACTGGGAAATATGGTGAGTATACAAAAAGGATCTACTTCCAAGTATTAGAAATTTGTGATTACGAAATTTGAGGAGCTGATCTTAAAAAAAGAAGTTGAGAAAGGAGAAAATAAATTAATAAAAGGGTTAACAAGTGAAATATATAGAATATTAGTTGAAAAGGGGGAGACAGAAAGTACTGGCAAGATGGTTTGGGAAACTGATTTGAAGGAACAAATAGGGCAACAGAGCTGGGAAGGAATATGGAAACAAAGAGTGTTGAGAAGTATGTCTGTGAGGATAAAAGAAAATTATTATAAGATTACATGGAGGTGGTATCTAACCCCGGTAAGATTAAATAAAATAAATAAGTTGAACTCAGCAAATTGCTGGAGAGGTTGTCAAAAAAAAAGGGAAAAAAAGGAACGTATTTACATATGTGGTGGGAACATGAATTTGTACAAAAATTATGGAAAATGATGTTTAATGAGATAAAAGAAATTTTAGGAATGGAGATTGCAGAGACACCTATAGTGGCATTGTTATCATTATATGGAGAATTAAATTGTAGTAAAGAGACAAAAGAATTGATAACGAATTTGTTAACAGCAGCAAGGTTAATGATATCTAGGAACTGGAAGGTTCAAGGGGATAATCATATAGAAGATTGGTATAAAGAAATATGAGATATTGCTATTAATGACAAATTAACGTGTAATATAAAACTTAGAGGAGGAATGATAAAAACGAATGATTTTGAGGGAATATGGAAACAGTTCCTAGAATTTGTCTTATCTAAGGGGAGTGGGAAAGCACCTCCAGAAGAAACAATGAGATTTTGGAAACAGGAATAAGATCCCGTGGTGGGGGGTGCACTTTTATGTTAAGTATGATTATGTTAATAGAATAAGTTAGAATATATGTTATCAAATGATAGCTAACAATTTATGTATTATGTAGTTTTTTTTATTGTATTGATGTATGTTGAAGTATTAAATAAATTTTTTAAAAAAAGGAACATAAAGAGAAACATTTGTGATGGATGTGCTGACCAAATGTTAACTTGTTGCCCGGTTCAAAGCCAGTCATGGAGACTGGCTTTTGGACAAAGTGGGGGGAAAGTCACTGTCTGGGGTAAACACAGGCACCAAGGACATTTAGATATGAAGTTGTGAGGTCCTGGAAAGACAACATAGGTTGCTAGGTAAAGATGACAAAATCCAAGTCCTCCAAATATCATTTTCAGACGTTGTACCTGACATGTGAGCTAGACAGGCTGAGCTGTGAGGCATCAATACCTGGTTGCAACAGAGATGTCAGGAGGAATGGTTAAAAATTTGTTAGGCACTAGCGAATATTTTGGGACAAACCATAATGGCACAAACTGTTGGCGCTTAACATTTGAAAGGTTGTAGAAGAGGTTTTCAAATGACCTTTGGGGAAAACTGACAGTAGCTGGGAAGCATCCGATTCACGATGACTTATCCCTTAGAGATGATGGGGTGAATGTTTTAGATCCTCAAGATAAGATAGAAATGGGCAGTTAATATACAGAAAGTAATTACAGGCCCTTAAAGTAGAGTGACCATATGAAAAGGAGGACAGGGCTCCTGTATCTTTAACAGTTGTATTGAAAAGGGGATTTCAGCAGGTGTCATTTGTATATATGGAGAACCTGGTGAAACTCCCTCTTCATCACAACAGTTAAAGCTGCAGGAGCTATACTAGAGTGACCAGGGCACCTGCAGCTTTAACTGTTGTGATGAAGAGGAAATTTCACAAGGTTCTCCATATATACAAATGACACCTGCTGAAATTCCCTTTTCAATACAACTGTTAAAGATACAGGAGCCTTGTCCTCCTTTTCATATGGTCACCCTACATAAAGGGACCAAAGAATCAGAGGAAAAATTGCAAACAAAAAGGACATGTGAAGAGGACTGCATTAGAAGAGGAACAGTAATATTCTAAAGTTAGAAGCCTCAAAACCAAGAAGGGGTAATTGGACAACATGGTATGAAAACCTGGAACATATAAGACACCCTGAGCTTCTTGGAGAAAGAATGGTATATATATATCAAGAAAAACCAAGAAAAGCTGTATTGGGGATAGTACAAGTCCAAGAACAACATACAGTCTAAGAAAACTTTAAAAAAAAATCCTCACAGAATCACTGTAGGAGGAAATACCAGGCCTAAAAAGTATCCAAGTATTGGGGATACACTATTGCTTCCCTGACCAAACTTCTGAAGGCAATCTTGATGTGGAGAAAGAAATCAGACAAAGAAAAATATATGTCAGTAATTTGTGACTTCACCTATCCTTACATTGTGATTTCATCTACCTTTACATTGGTTAAATGTATATGCAGATCATGAGAAAGAGACAAAATGTCTCGATATGATAAATGGCTGCACCTTAGAGCTGTTATTAATGGAACTAACTAGAGGGGAGGCTCTCCTGGGGAGTGTCCAGGATTATTTTTGTAAACTTCACAGAGGTTTATAAAACTAGGAAGAATCAAGAAAAAATGTTCTTCCTTTTTCATATTAGACTGTGGGGTTATCAAATTAAATTGATAGGCAGTAGATTCTGGAAAATAAAACAAAAAATAGTTCTGCACACTTCGTATAGAATTTACCTCATAAAAACATAAGATCATAAGAAGAGCCATGCTGGATCAGACCGAGGGTCCATCTAGTCTAGCACTCAGTTCACACAGTGGCCAACCAGCTGTCGACCAGGGACCAACAAAGCAGTTCTCTCCACAAGTTGATAGCTACTGGTTTAGTTTACTTTAAAATTGCTGGAGGATAAACCAGGGGTTATTTGGTATGATGGGTAACTAGAAACTCTCTGTCCAGAAGAAGCATTCTACCTCTGAACACTAGCTGCTGTGGTCAAACAATGCTACATTTGCTCTATTATTATTATTATTATTATTATTATTATTATTATTATTATAATTAATATTAATTTATTTATATAGCACCATTAATGTACATGGTGCTGTACAGAGTAAAACAATAAATAGCAAGACCCTGCTGCATAGGCTTACATTCTAATAAAATCATAATAAAGCAATAAGGAGGGGAAGAGAATGCACCAAACAGGCAGTATAAAAGTCAGAACAATTCAAGTTTTAAAAGCTTTAGGAAAAAGAAAAGTTTTTAGCTGAGCTTTAAAAGCTGCGATTGAACTTGTAGTTCTCAAATGTTCTGGAAGAGCGTTCCAGGCGTAAGGGGCAGCTGAAGAAAATGGACGAAGTCGAGCAAGGGAAGTGGAGACCCTTGGGCAGGTGAGAAACATGGCATCAGAGGAGCGAAGAGCACGAGCGGGGCAATAGTGTGAGATGAGAGAGGAAAGATAGGAAGGAGCTAGACAGTGAGAAGCTTTGTAGGTCAACATGAGAAGTTTATATTGGATTCTGAAGTGAATTGGAAGCCAATGAAGAGATTTCAGAAGTGGAGTAACATGGTCAGAGCGGCGAGCCAAGAAGATGATCTTAGCAGCAGAGTGGTGAACAGAAACCAACGGACTGATGTGAGAAGAAGGAAGGCCAGTGAGAAGAAGGTTGCAGTAGTCCAACCGAGAAATAACCAATGCATGAACAAGAGTCTTGGCAGAACTGACCATCTGCTTGGCATTTCCCATTCCGTCATAAATTTAATTCTTTGAGAACAGGATCCTCTGCATGTTTAGACAAAAACAAACAAACCCCAAAACATCATACAGCTCCCAGAATCCCCCCAGCCAGTGTGTAGGATGTTTTTCTGTCTAAACATGCATAGGCTTGAACCATTATCCGTCTAAGTGTAATAGTGACCTGGCAACAAAAATCTAGCACAGCTCTTCATCATGTTCATCTGGTTGGGGATCAATCTGTAGGTTGGGTAGATCGTACTGCACATGCCAGCATATCCCTTCAGCTTGCAGAAGCAGTGTCTGCTACAGGTAGGACTAGAAGTCAGTTGTTGCTCATCTTGAGCTGCTCTTTCTTAGGGCCTTGCTAGACCTGTGTGATAATCCGGAGGAGAGGAGGGGAGATCTCGCGTTAGGAATAACGCGAGATCTCGCCCTTATTCAGACGGGAGCTGTGATGAGCTCTGGAGGAGAGCTGTTGCAGCCGCCATTTTTTTTATTTTTAAAAAGGCAGCAGCAGCGCAGGAGCCAGGACAGGTAAGTAGGGTTTTTTGTTTTGTTTTTAAAAGTCTCCTTCTCCCCTCCCTGGCCTCATTCTCCTTCCCCCGCCTGCCCCCCCATGATGTCTGATCCCCTGGCCCCATTCTCCTTCCCCTGCCCACCCCCCATGACGTCCGATCCCCTGGCCCCATTCTCCTTCCCCCCTGCCCCCCGCGATGTCTGATCCCCTGGCCCCATTCTCCTTCCCCCCGCCCCCCCCCGCGATGTCCGATCCCTCGCCCCATGTTCCCTAGCCCCATTCTCCTTCCCCCCCCCGTGATGTCCAATCCCCCGGCCCCGTTCTCCTTCCCCCGCCCGCCCCCGCGATGTCCAGTCCCCCACCTGCAATTTCCCCCAATGTCCCCGGCCTCCATTTCCTGCCCTCCCATGTCCCCGGCCTGTGTTGGCCTCTGCCGCCGAGTCCCCAGCCTGTGATGGCCGGAGCTGCCATGTTCCCCGACCGGGCACTCGGCGGCAGAGGCCAACACAGGCCGGCGACATGGGGGGGGGAGGAAATGGAGGCCGGGTACTCTGTGGTGGTGGGAGCGCTGCGGCCCGTCTGCTGCTTTTCCCAGCTACTTGCGCGTAAGTGCGGTAGCCGGGAAAAGCAGCAGTCCCGGCCTCAGCCCGACCTGAGGCTGGGACTGTGGGAAGAACCATGCTACAGGCAGTTTTGGTTAGCGCGGTGCCAGGGCGGCTTGAGGCCGGGATCCCCTCTGTGTCATTTGGATGCACAGCGACGAGCACGGGCCTCGTACCGCGCTAAACCGTGGTCTAGCAAGGCCCTGAGTTCAGGCATTATGTTAAGATTATTTAACCAATAACAAGCAGTTGGTGTTATTTAAACACAACATGTCTTCTGTAGGGAAATACGATTAGGGCTGTGCAGAGTCCCCCCCTTCAACTTGGAGGCTGATTCGGAGCTTCTAAATTGGCCCTGAGTCGACCCTGGGCACTTTGATACTGTCCCAGCCCACTTTGGATTTGGATCTGAATCTGAAGCAGGCTGGCTGTTTCGGCTTCCCAAGCACCCACAGGCACCTGGGAAGGCCAGGCACACGGCTGACCAGGAATCCATAGGACTCCTCTCTCCTCCCATTGGTGTCCCCTGCCTGCAGAACTTACCTGAAGTCGCTGTACATGCTGATGAGCTGCCTGTCCTCCAGGAGAACTAGTAGATCTACTGCTTGCCATAGATCTACTGCTGTAAACTATGGCGGATGAAAGTGGTAGATGGAAATATTTTAACCTCTGAGTGAATACATCAGTAAAAAGCAGCAAATCAGTCATGGACCCCTCTTTTACATATCTATTCAGATGTCAGCCCCATTCTATGGGACTTGGGCAGGATCTACACTACTGCTTTACAACAGTTTATAACAGTATTGACAACTGTTTGGGCCCAGGACACATTGAACATACCGTTTTCAAAGTGTTATATCCTGCCTGGTGTAGATCTGGCCTACTCTCAGATCATTTATTTATTTATTTATTACATTTATATACCGCCCCACAGCCGAAGCTCTGTTTACAACAGTTAAAAATGGTAAACATTAAAAAGTATACAAAATTTAAAAACCATCAAAAACATAAAAAGAGTATAAAAACAACAGCATCCATTTAAAAACAACAATTCTGGGATCCATTAAAAACAAACTTAACATTGTTAAATGCTGTTAAAATGCCTGGGAAAAGAGAAAAGTCTTGACCTGGTGCCGAAAAGATAACAATGTTGGTGCCAGGCGAGCCTCATTGGGGAGATCATTCAACAGTCGGGGGGCCACCACTGAGAAGACCCTCTCCCTTGTTGCCATCCTCCGAACTTCCCTCGGAGTAGGCACTCGGAGGAGGACCTTAGATGTTGAGCCCATTGTATGGGTAGGTTCATGTCGGGAGAGGCGTTCCATCAGGTATTGCGGTCCCAAGCCATGTAGGGCTTTATAGGTTAAAACCAGCACCTTGAATTGGGCTCGGAAATGTATAGGCAGCCAATGCAAGTGGGCCAGAATCATGTTATATGCTCAAACCTCTCTGTTCCAGCTATCAATCTGGCTGCCGCATTTTGCACAAGCTGCAGCTTCCGGACCGTCTTCAAAGACTGCCCCATGTAGAGGGCATTGCAGTAATTTAATTTGGAAGTTACCAGACTATGGACAACTGAGTGAACGTAGGATTGCTCATGTAACTAAGAGCAGCTGGAAGCATACAATTAAATTCTAATTGAAGATTATATGAATGATCATTTCTGTTATGAGGGTACACTTTCCAATAGGTCATCCTCACCAGTTTAGCATGCCCCTTTTAAGGCCTGTTTTCAGCATTTCTTTAAAATCAGATTCTTTTAGCATGTTATGGGTTAACTGATTATTCCATGCTTATTCTTTGATATATATTTACTAGAAGAGGTGCTCCCTAGATCATTAACTATGCACAGATTTAATTGCTTTGAAGCTTTAAAGCAACTACTTGATAGATCACCACATTAGTACTGTCACATTGACTTTATTAACTTCACACTTCGCAATTGTTATCCCTTCTCATAATAAAACTGTGTATTTCTCAAAGTTAACTAAGGGGGTTTCTTACTAAAAGCTTTCAGGAACTCTGTACAGGTTTTGCCTGTTTAGAAAGAATCCAACTTCATAGATGTTAGAGTTATTAAATACTAATGTTTAGTGATTACCTGTTCTACGCTGCATGATCAATTACAATGGTGAACAGGTAAAATAATCATGCAT
This sequence comes from Elgaria multicarinata webbii, assembly GCF_023053635.1. NCBI lineage: Eukaryota > Metazoa > Chordata > Lepidosauria > Squamata > Anguidae > Elgaria > Elgaria multicarinata. The sequence continues at coordinate 74,841,099 of NC_086174.1, forward strand.
CAAATTGCAATTGGCCTTGAAGTTATCAGGTTTGGTTCTTTTTTGTACTGTAAAATCCAAATCAAAGAACATGAATGTTGCTGAAGGGTAATTACTTTGTGTAGATGCTAAATTGACCAGAAAATGTACAACACCTTTACAATGCATCTATAGTCGTAGTTGCTGGTGCCTCTGAGGTTGCTCCCATACTGGTCTGCATACATGAAACACACTGCTTGTGTGTGTTAGCTTTCTCCTATGTTTACAAGTTATGTAGGTGATGCAGCCTGGCCCTCTGGGAGGTCTGTTGCTGCATAGCTGGTAAATATAGCTGCTTAACTGAACCATGTGGGAAGATGTCTTTGCATATATCTATATCGGTATGGCAGCAATCTTGGAGGCAGATGCAACTATTACAGTAAAGGGATATGTAAAGGTCATTGTCTCATAGAATCTTCAACAGGACACAAAACTATTTTGAAAGAATCAGACTACAGGATACACCATGTGTTGAAAGGATGTTTCTTCTGCCTAAGTAAAATGTATGTTTCATATAATATAGGGAACATCACTGAACCATGGCCAAAGAAAGGAAATACAGGGCGACTGGCCAATATTGTAAAAAAAGATTTTGAAATCTTGAAAAATAGGCCAGGGCTCCTCATGCAACAAGGTCCGAAACCTATAAAATCTTCCAGGTCAGAACTGCCTTTTGTATTTAAGCAACTAAAGGACTCCGTTTGCTGCTGTTGTTTTTACAGACTTAGCTTGACTTTTAATTCCCTTTGCTTTCCTTCGCCTTGCCTCTGCACAGCATTCATTTTCCATGTGTGCTTTACTTGGACAAAAGAAATTTAGGGCAGTGTCCAATGTGAAACTACTGCTAACATAAATTCCATTGCACTAGGGTAACAACCTCCAGCACACAATAGTACTTGCTGGTGCAATGGGTTCCCCCAGAAAACCTGTTGGGCCAGCAAATGCTATTCATGTCGTGTTAGAAGTCGTTTATGTCAGTGCAACATCATTTACATTAGCAGGAGTGCTGCATTGGGTACTGTTTGTTTATTTATTTTATTATTATTTATTTAAAGCATTTTTATAGCGCCGCCTCACCATTTCTGGCATTGAGGCGCTTTACAGTAACACATAAAACAATTCCATTAAAACCCTCAACCCACATTACAACAATTCCATTAAAACCCTCACCCTCAAACCATTAAAAGCCCTCAACCCCAATTTAAACCACCCCCTCCCCAGACTCTTGTGAAAATAAAAACGCCTTATGAAGGCGTTTGAAGCAATTGAAAGTGGGAGCCTGTCGAATCTCCAGTGGCACATTGTTCCATAACCAGGGGCCAGCCACTGAAAAAGCCCTGGCCCCGGCACATTCCAATTTGTAGCGGGGGACCATCAGGGCACCCTGCTCCTGAGAGCGAGTCTGCCAGTGGTGAGACACAGGAGAAAGGCGAGTGCTCAAGTATCCAGGACCCAAGCAATGCAGGGCTTTATACATGGTCAACAAAACCTTGTAGCGCACCCTAGCAGCCACCGGCAGCCAATGGAGCTCTTGAAGCACCAGAGTGACAGAAGACCACTTCGGGAGCCCCTTGACCAACCTGGCTGCTGCATTTTGTACAGCCTGTAGGCGTTGGATTTGCTTCAAGGGAAGCCCTGTATACAACAAGTTGCAATAGTCCAGTCTGGATAGAACCAGGGCCTGGACTGCGGTGGTAAGATCAGCCTCGGACAGAAAGGGGCAAACTTGGCGGAGCACATGGAGTTGATAAAAGCAACTCTGAACCACGGCCCCCACCTGTGATGACATAGTTAGGGACTGGTCAAGAATAACACCCAGGTCCCGCACCTCAGTCACAATCCTTGGTCGGATTCCTGAAATAGGCAGATCTACGAGCTCCTGCCTCAAATCTGCCAGCCGCTGACCTTGGCCAATTACCACGCACATGGTCAACAACACCTCTAAAAGGCTAGCTACAACTCCCTCAAAAATAACTCCATCCATGCTTTGGACAAATATATCTGTCACTGGTAGCCAAAATCACATGAGTATTGGAGCTTTATCACACCAGTGTTATACTGTGCAATCACTGCGAATTGCATGCAAAGGACTCAGAAGTTTTCCATCTTATAATCTGCTTTTATTGTGAAGTACTCCCATGCATCCTGCCTTAATTGTGCAATAAAGCAAAAAGATTCACCGTATTTATCCCCTACTTTTTGAGCGTATCTTCCGAGCCACCGCTTGGGTGCAGGAGCAGGATTTTAAAGAAATGCTTACATCTGCTTAAGCTTTAAAGATAAAGACACCAAAATTGTCACAGTAATAGATATTAGGGATACCAAATTTGAATTGAATTGGGTCATCCGTTGATTTTTTAATGATTTTTTACATTTCCCCCCTTAAACTCACTTCCTGGCATGTAAAGGATCGCTGTTGCCCAGTAGCAAAACCAACAACAACCGCGAAAGCTTAGTGCTATGGGGATAATCCGAGGGAAGCAGGTACGTGGGATGAAGCTATTGCTCAAAAGATCAGCCAGGAAGTATATGCCTTGGGTCTAATCCACACCAAGCAGGATATAGCACTATGAAAGCAGTATGAAAGCAGTATATGTGTCAATGGGCCCCAACAGTTGTCAGTGCACTTCAATACCACTACAAAGCAGTAGTGCGGCTCCTGCCTTTTATATATTGCTTTCATACCGCTTTCATAGTGGAATATCCTGTTTGGTGTAGATTAGGCGTTAGTCTGCTTTTCTTAAGTTGCAATTATTTACATGGAAAAACATCTGAGGAGAGTCAGAAGGCAAAAGATTCATGCCCTCATTCTGTTTAGATTTGGTATCAATAATATTGATTTGCCCTTAGTGCAGAATTTCCCATGCTGTAGGCTAAGAGACTGATTCGTCTCTTCAGTGGTCAAAGGGCACAATCCAGAGACAGATTGGCATGTCTAAGGCCTTAGCTAGATGAGGGGTTATCCCGGCTGATACCCGGGATCACCCCTGTGCGTCCAGATGACGCACAGGGGTTCCCGGGCTCAGGCAGGGATCAATCCTCCCTTGCCCCGGGATAATGGGCACCACTTTTGTCCCAATTTTTCCTGCAGTCTCAGGCTGAGCCCGAGACCACGAGAATGTAGCCCGTTCCACCACTTTTCCCGGCTACACATGATTACTCGCGTGTAGCCGGGAGAAGCCACGCACGGGGTGCAGCACTCCCCAGGAGCGCTGCGACCATTGGGGGCAGGGTGGGGGGAGCAGGGAAACCTATTTTTTTTTTTAAAAAAATCTACTCTCCTAAGCGCATGAGTGTTTGTGCGCATCTGGCCCCTTTAAAAATGTTTTTAAATGGTGGATGCGACGGGTCTTTCCTTTAGCCCATCGTGTCTGACATGTAGATGAGGGCAACAGCCTGCGATAGTTGTATTGCGGGCTCTCCCCTCCTCTGTTGCACTTTTTGAGGTAGGTCTAGCTAAGGCCATAGTCTTGTTGAATGTAATTGCATTTAAGGGCTTAACTGCATGTTCCAATCTCATCAACTGCAGTGGTGCTTAGGCATACATAACTTTTTTTAGATTGCTCTCAAAGATTCCAGAAACTTTACCTAATTTTTATTTACTTAAAGGTTCCCAGCCTCCAGTCCATGCTTCTTTTTTAGTTGCAAGTTGCAAAGTGTTGCCTTAAACCTTTACTGGAAAGTTGATTCAGAGCACCACATCATATCGGTGACAGTTTGTTTAAGTGACATCTCAGCCAGTTCGATCTAGTAACACTCATCCTCGTCTGTCATGAATATTGACATGGACCAGTATTACGCCTGTGGCCTGGAGTTAGGAACCGTGAAGCCAAAACTTTGCAACAAATGACTAATGGCATTGGGACAGTACATAGAAGGCCAAATGTCCTACTACAGGACTTGCACTAGCAAGATTATGATGTGAAGAGATGTAGTAGAAATGCAATGCATTGTGCAAACATTTCATGATGAAATGATTGTAGCGAGATGACATGGAGCCCCTACTGCCAACACTGTTCTGGTTCTTCAGTCAGTCTCTCCAGAGAAAAGCAGGTGGTTTGGGGGGTAGTATCCAATTTTGGCATTCTATTAGTGCTAGTGGAAACTAGGTTCTGTACTATGTGCAAGATGAGAATCCAACCAAAGTTATGCTTGCACAGTTATGCTTGCTTTCCATAAGCAAATGGTTGTGCTTTCCACTTGTGTAAGCCATTGAACAACCGGTTGCGCAACTGCTTGCATAACTGGTTGGGCAAGCAGAATGGGCAACCGTTTGTGCAACGGAAAGATTTGGAGGAGGTCCACTCGTGCTATTTGAATTTGTGAAAGACACCGTTCTGCCCATAGTTGCTCCAGTATTCATAGCTTTTACTGTTTCTGGAACTTCACAATACTCCTTGATAAATCTACATGATGTGATAGAGACCATTCTGCATAAACAAAGGTTATACTCTTTGTTTGTATAGCACATTTATAGCAAAATGACATGTCTTCCATTGTTCTCTTCTATGCAAAGAGAAACTGTATCACATTTTTACTAAAGATCACAAGGCTAACTGTGAAGCCACTTCCATAGACAGCTTGAAACCAGAGAATGGTTTCTTTCCACCCTTTCCACTCCCTCTGTGCAATGATGCAGCAAATTTCCAGGTAAGAGAATACCTCTGAGCAGAGGGTGTCCTGCTTTATAGATCCCATCAGTGTTCAAGTAAGGATATCTCATTTCAAGATGTGTCACCTCTTAAAAGAGATGGCTATGATCCAAAGTGGTTCATGTACATGCACATTTGTTGTTGTTGTTGTTGTTGTTGTTGTTGTTGTTGTTGTTGTTGTTTTAGACATTAAGGCTGCCATTCTATGCAGACTTACCTAGGAGAAACTCTCATTGTAACCCAATGGAGCTTACTTCTGAGTAGGCATGTTTAGGATTACCCTGTCATGTTACAATCTTACACAAATATACATGGGGCTGGGAGTAAGCCTCATTGAGTTCAATGGGACATATGTCTGAGTGCTAGCTACCTAAAGCTGGTCAGGAATGTTTTAAAGAAAAGCTTAGTGTGGAGGCTGAGAAGAAAAATACCACTGGCACACTGGTAGCAAAAAAGGTGGTCGTTGGGGGGAGAGATCATTGTTATGCCACCTTTTAGGGCAGGTGTGTTGAACCTGTTGCAGACAGACGGTTCAAATCCATTTCAGAGAAGCTCTCTGGGTCACATTCTAGTGGTTGAGTGGGGCTGAAGGCAAAAGACACAAGGCCAAAATACAAAAAGAAAAGAAAAGGGGGAAAAGGCAGCATATTTTAGTTTAATGCTCTTACTGCCAGTATTGACGCCTTAGGACTTCTCCACATTAAGGAACAATCCTGCAGTTTTACTGGAGGCTTTGTGGGTTTACAATGGGCACAATATACACACTCCCCCCCCCCGTTTTTCCTGGTTCCTTTGTGGGCACGTTCCATATGTTTCATTTATACGATGGTTATTCATACGGGCAGGTTTCATTTGTTACTGCATTTTCAGCAATTTCTAAAATGGTGGAATAAACCTAAAAAATATTGATAGAGGCACCGGAGGTTGATGAAATCATGAAAAGGACCAGCGAATGTCTGTGAGTGAACAATCAGGAGCACACAATAAATGTTTCATGTAAAAATGCCCTCAGAAGAGGCATTTCAACCTTTTAGAATGGGGTGGGGACTGAATAAAAGCTGGGAAATTGCGAAACAATTGGTGTTTGGGAGAAAGAGGAGAAGGCTAGGGGGAGGGGGAGGGGCTATCTGGGGAATCCTGGAAGGCCAGATTGGGACCCCAAAAGGGCCAGATTCTCTCTACCCCCCAGCCCTGAGGTTCCACATCCTGTTTCAACTCATAGCCCTCCCAAGGCAGGTTACAGGTTATACTAAGTTGTAAAATTCAATTTACAGTTTAAGCGCTTATGCCAAACACTCTATAATTTGGAGAACTTTTTCAGTCAGCTGTGGAGAGAGAAAGTGCCTGTGCACCTTTGGGGTATGCCAGCCCCTTACCAAAGAGAGAACGCACTTTCTTAAAACATGTTTAGGCTCTCAGCCAAACCACAAGCACCACCTTTTGAGGGCAAATAGCAGCCCGGGAGAGGGGGGATTTGGGGCCAGAACATGGCATGGGGACTAATCCAGATCAGGAAAATATTTCAAAGCAGGGCCCCGTGGCTGTTTTTTTCTTCAGGCCAGTTTGAGCAGGCCTTTAAAATAAGTTAAATAATGCAGTGTGCAATTTGGTTCATTGTCTTCAGTTCAAGTAGATCACCCAAACTACTACATCATCCATCCCCAACCCAATGCCCACCAGATGTTTTGAACTTCAATCCCCATCAGCACCTGCCAACATAGCCAATGGTCAGGATTTCTGGGAGTTGTAGTCCAAAACATCTGGAGGGAGCTAGGCTGGGGAAAGCTGTACTACCTAATAGGAAACCCATACTTGTGCCTAGTTAAGGAAGACCCTAAGAGAGCATTGACTTGTAGGACACTCATCATGCAAGCACCTACCTAAGTTAGGTTTTCTGTTGATTAGGGTGACCATATGGAAAGGAGGACAGGGCTCCTGTATCTTTAAGAGTTGTATAGAAAAGGGAATTTCAGCAGGTGTCGTTTGTAGGCATGCAGCACCTGATGAAATTCCCTCTTCATCACAACAGTTAATGCTGCAGGAGCCCCTCTTTTGTATCTTGTCACTCTAGCTATACTCCTGCAGCATTAACTGTTGTGATAAAGAGGGAATTTCACCAGGTGCTGAATGCCTACAAACGACACCTGCTGAAATCCCTTTTCTATGCAACTGTTAAAGATACAGGAACACTGTCCTCCTTTCCATATGGTCACCCTACACTGTTGATAGGGATTTTTGGATCCATCACAGGAAACTCCAGCACCTATGAGGTAATAAGGCAGCAAGTCTGGAATCATGCAAGTTGTATCTATCTTCCTATCTATCTATCTATCTATCTATCTATCTATCTATCTATCTATCTATCTATCATCTATCATCTATCTTCCAGTTTGTTTGTTTTGTGTGTGCAAAATTCAGTTATTCTGAATAGCAGATACTCTGTTATAAAGTAATAGAGCTGTAAAGCAGCCAAGATGCATTAGGGACTCCTATCAGCCTGTTCACTCTTTAAAGAGACAGTTCTATGCACTGCATTCTGCATGGCACAGTTAGTGATTTATTCACCCACACTTTATTCTGCCATGCCAGGGAGCCATTCTGAAAATGGTTTAGAATAGCTTGAGAAACAATCTAGAAGAATTGGGATGCCTGAAAGACAGAACCTCTTGTTTGCCCCATGTGAGGTCTTTTGAAAATCTAAAGCAGGTTCTAAACTAATAGTTGATCAAATACAGCTATTGGTATATTGCCTTCATGCCCACTTGGGAGTCTGATGTCCCAAATCTAGAAGAACACGGCGACAATGGCATCATTTAGGAAAAGCGATTAAGGCACAAGAGATTTCCTGGGGAATCAATAACTCACTGGGGAGGTAATGGTCCAAGCTATGCTTTGGATTCTTAAACCCAACCCAGCTATTAATCCCCAGGTCATGTTCTGTGCTGAGGCTGTCTGCTGTTTTAATTTGAAAGCTGTTTCCATTCTCCATTCAGACATATGCCTGTTTTGGGATGTAATGTCATTATGGATCCAGATGGAGAAGGTCTGTGGAGATGGATCTTTGGAAAGCAATGAAGCTATATCCTGCTTCTGTTGCTGAAAGAAGCAGAAATATAGAATAATATATGCAGAATGCTTTGAACACTCGAAAGTGTTATATAAATGCTAAGGCCTAAGTCTAGCCTTTCTTCTTTATGTACTGTTAATCATGCACAACTCTCTAGCAGTGGTGTGTGGTGTGGGAAGATGTTGACATGGAAAGGGGTGCTGAGGGATTGGTGCTTTCAGTCACCAAACATCTTGGGTGCTGGAAAGGAAAGTGATCAAAGGGCTGGTCCACTATGAGGAAAAGTTACATTTGAGGCTGTTTAGTTTACGGGGGGGGGGGGAAAGAAATATGGGTAAAGAGGAGACATGATAGTGGTTTATAAAATTGTATAAAAAGGCAAAAGATTGATATGCTCTGAAGAGAATCCACCAGAGTAAAATTATGAATGGTATGGAGAAAGTGTGTAGGAAGACATTTTTCTTTCTCTCTCATAATACTAGAACCTGGGGGCCATCCCATGAAACTGATTGGTGGGAGATACAGGACAGGTAAAAGAACTCTGCTTGAATATCTCTGAAACGGATACAGCTTCCAATTAAAGAAGGTGGGTTTGGTTTTCCAGACCTAGCTTTGTACCACTGGGCTTACCTATTGGCTTGTACTAAGTTCTTCAGCTCCCTCAGAACTGCCAACATGGTCACTTCTGGAAGCCTTGTGGTTAGAACCTCTTCACAAATGAGGTTCTCATTATATCAGAATAAGTAAAAAAAAACCTTTTACAATTCTGGCTGCTAGAGAGACATGGCGTATAATGTCACGTCAATTACAGTTTGATCCATTCTCTCATGCAAAATTGACTATATGGGGAAATCCAGATTTAAGAATTGGAAAGAAAGCATTTCTGTGGAGGACATGGACCGATAAGATTATTTTTACTTTGGATCAATTAATAGCCTCAGATGATGAGTTTTTGTACTTTTCAGACTTGTGTGTTAAATATAATTTACCTGCTACGGCTCAATGGCAACACTTGCTGGAATCTAGGTTTGGCCCAGCAGCTTTTACAGCTTCAGAGCCTCTAGCATTGTTAGAAACACTTATAACAGCTGAACTGACACATCACTTCACAACCCATATATATAAGTATTTAATAGCAGTAAGTAAATATGATACCCATAATTTAAGACTAGATTGGAAAAGACAATTGGAGTGCCCTACCTTGCCTAACCAATGGACATCTAGCATCTGTATCTGAAGCGTCTATGGATCTCAGGTTACATCTTATTCAGCAATTTTGTTTGTTTGTTTTGGGTCTATTGGACTCCACAACGCCTTTTCAATAAGGGTTTGTCTAACTTGCACAATTGTTGGAGATGTAATGCTTCTAATGCTTCTTTAACTCATGTTTTGGCAATGTCCCGTAGTTGCCCCCTTTTCGGAGGTGGTTATAATAAGGATGTACTTTGTACTGAAACAATCTATAATATGGAATAATGTGCATCGCCTCCTAAATTTATTTATTTATTTATTACATTTCTATACCGCCCAATAGCCGAAGCTCTCTGGGCGGTTCAATTACCTACCAGCTTCTTGGAAATTAACACATGGTCAGTGCAGATGGATCTTCAGAGCCTTTATGACAGCCAAAAGACTTATACTATCACATTGGAAGGACAAATTCACACCTCCCATAATGCAGTGGATCAAGGAGCTAATAACATTATCAACTTTTGAACGAGTGTTATATAATTTGCAAGTGGATAAATATATGGATATCTGGTCTGCTTTTCTTGAAAACTTTGTGTAATTCTCTCCCTTGTTTTAATGGTACATATGATGGAAAATGGCGATAATTTTATATATGCAATGTATGGTTGTTGTTTTTCCATTTTCATGAACTATTTTTTGTTCGGTTTGTTGATATTCACAATAAAAAAAGGACAGGTAAAACAAAGTACTTCTTCACAGAGCACATAGAGGAACTATGAAATTTGCTACAACAAAATGTAGCAATGGCCACCAACTTGGATGGCTTTATAAGGGGATTAGACAAGTTCATGTATGATAAGGCTACTAGTAATGGCTACTAGTCATGCTGGCTATATGCTACCTCCAATATTAGAGGCAACATACATCTGCATAGGGATGTCAGAGAAATCCGGAATGGATGAAAATGACACTGGATTTCTATTAATCCATCCCATATAATCTGCAGAGGACTGGCTTTTCAGAGCAGACCATTTTAAAAAACTTTTCATAATTGTACACAACTTTAGTCATACAAAACTATAGAAATTGCATAAAAGTATGGTAACGTGTAGGCCATTGAAAACAACATATTTCACACATCTCTGATCTCTCTTCAGCCTCACACAGTGTAGCGACCTTTGTTCGGTGCTTTCTGTTCATTGATTTTTCACGGAGCTAAGAAAAGTATGCCAAATATTATGCACTAGAAAATTCTGTAAATTCTGGTGGGATTTATGGTGTACTTTTCCAGAGGGGGTGTGAAATCACACCCATCAATAAGTGGATGATAGAGCAGACGATGCCTGACAAAAGGCAAAACACAAATAGAGCAGATTATACAAGATCTTTACGCCCCTACCTATGTATACCTATTGCTGGGGAACATGAGCAGGAGGGTGATATGGCACTCAGGTCCTACATATGGGCTTCCTATTGAGGCATCTAGTTGGCCACTGTGGCAACAGAAGGCTGGGCGAGATAGGCCTTTGGTCTGAACCGCAGGGCTCTTCTTAAGTTCTTATAACTCAGCCTTCTTCAGGCTCTACTATTTGAGCAGGGAATGAGACTGCAGTTTCACCTTTGTCATATAGAACAGTTGGAAAATACAGAGCTATATCAACATGAGATCTCATATCCACACAGATTTTCATTTCAGTCCTCCAATTTATAAACTTGACTCAGTCTTTCAAGAAACAGGGTTCTGCCCTATCTTCTTCTGAGCCTTTTTTTAAATTTATTTAAAGAAAAGCATATCTCATTACATGGCTATTTATAGAGAAGCCATAAATGTAAAAAAGGCAATTGATTACCAGGCTGGTGCATCTTTGAGATAATGACCTGCACAGGCTTTTACAGGTTCTGAATGGGAGTGGAAGCACAGTGCTTTAATTTTAGTGAGCCCAATAAAAATAATTACTTGCAGAACAGTGTCTCTCATGCACACATTTAATTAGCATTTGGGGGCTGTACACCTGGTGGAAGCTCACACTGGGCAGAAATATCTGACCGCGGAACAGCTCCTCTTTCACATCCTTCAACAAAGGCAGCCTTTGAAGACCAATATTAACAAGCCTTATCCCTCCAGGCTTTTGAATTGACTAGAACTAGACTAAGCACAAATCTGACCCTGGTACGAGTACGAGGTACATTCTAGAAGTTGAGATATAGCTGTGATTTTCTACTGCATTAGGCTGTGATGTTAAGCTTGATATAAATGTTTATTAATTAATAAGAATGATTGAAAAGTTTAAAGAAGGTATTCACTGTGTATTTGTAGCAGATCGGTAAGTACAAGGCCATTGAGGGGGAGTGAGTGCTGGATGGAAGGAGCGTGCTGATTGGATGTTTGTGTGGAGTGTCTGGATTCGCGTGAGAGAATGGGAGGAGTTGGAGGACTGTATGAGTATATATGCTTCTGCTGACAGGATAGAAGGGATGAGATGATGATGATGATGATGATGATGATGGAGGAGATGGATTAGAGATGAGAGTTATGAGTTTTGGACTGGAGTTTGGAGGAGAGTTTGGGAGAGATTGAGAGACAAGAGATAGGAAGGGTCTGTGTGCTGTGTTGTTTTGAGTGGATTAGTGTGGGGAGTAAGCAGGAGAACCTGAAGTTATATTGTGAAACATATAAGAGAAAGAACTGACTGAAACCATTACGCATTGTGCTTTATAACCATTATGCTCGAGAACTGAGGAAACCATTAAGCTTTTGTACCTACACAAACTACTTGTTAATGAATTGCATTTAATTACAACTGGTGTTGTCCTTAGTATACCTAGGAAGGGTATAGGTATATGGTGGCAGCAGAAGGGAGAATTTGGGGCTAGGGTGCTGTGGGGCTTAAGAAGAGGAAGGTGTGTCACAGGGATGGTTGCAACATTCCAAACCGCCTGACTCCTGCACCTATGCTGGGTCCTTTGGTTCAGGAAAAGAATAAAAGAGCGGTATAAGGTGAGGGTTGTCACAATATCTAATGCCCTATTCCTAGCGGTGCATATAGTTAAATAATCCTACTGTCTTAGGCTGTGTCTACACTAGCCATTTATCCTACGGTCAGCTCAAGGTCATCCCTGTGCATCCAAATGACGCACAGCTGATCCCAGGGACAACCTCTCAATTGTTCCGGAATATATGGCACTGCAATTATCCCAATTTTCCCCATGGTATTGGGACAACCCCAAGATCCACAGGTGGTGTGCCACTCATTCTTGGGTCCTCCCTCCTCCCTGCAAGTAGCGGGGCTCACCAAACAGGCACAGAGCTCTGCTGGGGAGTCTGTGCCCATCGTGGGTGAGGGGGGGAGCATTTTCACCATCTGAGGGATGGCTCTTGGCCTTTTTTGGTGCCAAGTTTTGAGGTTTTTTTTAAAACAACAACAACACCATGTACCTTTGGCACATGATCACACCCACACAATTGTGCAACATCTCTATTCTTTTTAAAAAACAAAAACACACCAGCACGTCATTCACTTCTGGGATGACACACTGGCCTTTGGACCCTTCTGTGGTGTAGTGGCTAAAGTGTTGTACTAGGAGTTGGGAGATCCAAGTTCTAGTTCCCACTTAGCCATGGAAACCCACTGAGTGACTTTGGGCTCTCAGCCCAACCTACCTCACAGGGTGGTTGTTGTGAGGATAAAATAGAGAGGAGGAAGATTATGTATACTGCCTTGGGTTCCTTGGAGGGGAAAGGGTGGGATATATAATAATAATAATAATAATAATAATAATAATAATAATAATAATAATAGCAAAAGGGGCAAGGCCAAGTGCAAAATGGGAGGAGCTAAAGCTACCAGCACTACCAGCATATTTTAGCTGAAAGCTCTCACTGCCAGTAACTAAGCTTTAGGAGGGGCGTTTCAACCTTTTTAGAATTGGAGAGGGGAGCTCACAAAAGCCAGGAAACCACCAAATTATTGGCAGTTCAGGGAAAGGGGATTGATCCAGGAGAAGGGCCATGGCATTATGGGGATGGAGTTCGACGGGTTTTCCTAAGGTCGCCCCCCCTGGAATTCGTGCCAGTTTCCATTGCAGCACCCAACTCAATCTGCAGTGAGTTGGGCCAGTTTGCAGATTTTTCAAGGAATTTTGTGCATGGGGGGTGGTGGTCTGCAATTTGCACAAATTATGGCTGAATATGTGCAAATTGCAGAACCTTCCAAAAAGGCCCCCCAAATGTGCAAAAAAGTTCCCGTGGAATAGCCTGTAGCTCAGATCACAGATGCAAAGTGAGTCATACATGCCACAGGACCCCATTAAGCCCCAAAAGAACTGGATTTCCTGGTGACAGACATCCCTAATCCCTATGCACAATCTGCTCCAACATACTGAGCTATATGTCATTTCTAATATGTATTGTAACATGAACAGGCTTTGTGCAATATCCAGTGCTGGCACAAACCAATGCTAGCACAACATGATTAGTGCTTGCTAGGCAAAGGGAAAGTAACAAACTGCACTGCCGAAATTCAGCACCAAATCGCTGCTTCTCCCCTCTGCCTAGCGAGTGCTAATGATGTGATAGCACAATGTAATTAGCACTAGCACTGCAACAGCATTAGACACTGCCCATTATATACACATTTATGCTGAAAAATATGGATCTTTCTTTTTTGAAATTGTTCCAAGTCTCATCCTTTCTTTAATTTACTTTCCATATATTCAAAATTCCTTTGTCATAGTGGGGAAAAGTAGGTTAATTACCATGGTCACTATCCATTCACTTCTCATGACACTCACCCCAAGGTATACAACATTTATTTCAGAAATGACACTTCTACTATTGGGGTTTAGGATTTTTCAGGGTACAACTGGAATTGCAACCAAAAAACAAAAAACACCGCCCCCCAGCAAAAATAAGGATATTACAATTGCTCTTAAAAAAGCCACAAGCTGGACAGAGGCTTAGTATCTCTCCCCTGCATGCATGGTACAGTAAGAATGATACAGTAACCTTTCAGGGAACAAATTGCTTCCCTAACTCCCTTGAATTGCTTTTGGCAAACTGATTTTAATCAGAGCAGGTAAAGACTAAGGCCAACTGGTCCAACAAGAGGGAAATTCTCTTGTGTACGGAGGTGATATGATGAGCTACTTAGGCTCATTCAAGGAGCTTGTGCTATTCCAATCTATTCAGTCCCATTCCATATCGTATTGTGATGCAAGTGCACCCTACTTCTGATGGGTGAGGGTTTTCAGGGGTTCCAGTACTTTCACAGAGTTCAGTTTCCTTAAAAGAAGATCATTGGAGACTTGTAGCATTTCTGTGATATGAGGTTTATTTACACACATACAGTATATAGGTTGAGCATAAGATTAAGATTCCTAGCATTAACACTCCAAACAGATTCTTCTTCCCCATCAGATTTCTAGGGGAACCCATAGTACCATAGGATTGCCTACAGAGAGCAAAGTCAGCCCTCTGCCTCCTACTCAGTCTCAGACTGTGTGTGTCTTCCCGACACACACACACACACACACACACACACACACACACACACACACAGAGAGAGAGAGAGAGAGAGAGAGAGAGAGAGAGAGAGAGAGAGAGAGAGAGAGAGAGAGAGACCTTGCTTGCCCTCCCCCTTGACTAGATGGTTGGGGGAGAAGAAACCTAAGTCATCTCTGCCCATCACCTTCTTGGGCCTTCCTAGATGACATTGAAATGCACCACCAGAATATTATCAGCTATCAGCTATTCTTTGACAGGTCTTGTGTGCTCTGTACCCTCTTTCCTGAACCCTACACTATTCTGATCCCCCCTCCCGTGCCCCCCCTAGTCACCATGTTCTCCACCACCCCATCTTCTAGGTCATTCTGCTTTTCTTCTCCCCCCTCCTCTTGCTTGCCCTCCTCCACCCTCCTTCCCCTCCTTCCTTGCCAGTCATTCCTTCCCTCTTCTTCTTACTTGAGTGCATGGTGGTGCTTCAGGAGGATGGGAACTCAGCAGTGTTGTCCACTCAGGTGAAGACATCTGGGGAGGCAGGGATAGCGAGATCCGCTGGGGTCCCAGGACATGGCCCTACAGCTGCAAAAATGGGGAAGCCTAGGCCTAATACAACAATGACCAGAAAAGTCAATGTTGCAAGATTTACAAGTGAGGATGGATTGTGTGGTGTAGGTAGCCCATGACTGTTGATGCCCCAGGCAATCTGCTGCCACCAGTTGTGTAGTGCAGCCAGGGCTCGCAGGGAGGTAACACTGGCACTTTATCAGCAGGGATGCTGACGTCATCATCTCCCCCAACCCTTAGAATTCCCTGTTCCCTCTGAATTTAGCTGTAATTCCCGCAGTAGCTGGGTGTGGGGGGAATGAATTTTCCCAACAACACTGTGTTGTTCCCTGCTGGAATGTAGTACTTTGCAGAGGTTTGTTTTTGAATGGGCAATAAAGACCCATTCGCTTGACAAAAGGCCTGGTGGAGATCAAACAGCTAGAAGGTTTTGCTGATATGGATCGACCCAGCTGTCTGAATTTTGGACTCTCCTTGTGGGTGTGGCTATGGGGACTGTCATGATGAGCATTTGCACTTCAGAATTTACCACTACCTGCCATTAAATTTGGCCCTGGGTTCACAGAACTGGTTTTACTTTTCTTTAGTATTTGCTTATGTAAATATGCCAAGGGTGCAACAACTGGAACAGTATAGCTTTGTACTGGATTGTTAAAAATAAATAAAAATTGGCATCCACACCCACAGCCATGTTGTCACCACGATGTAGTGTGAAGCCTCCAATAGTAGAGCTCCAATTAGAGAGGCTTCTCTAAACAGTCTCGAGAACCAGCTACAGCAGGTGACCTTTCATTACCTTGGTTTCCATTGACTATATATAGATGATTGCCTTGTAGACAAGGTATTTAATTGCTGCTACATTGATTCATGGAAATAAAAAGGGTAAACAGATTAAAGTCTAACATCTAAATATAATACTTGACAGGCAGAAGCATGCTGCTGAAATTTACCAACATAAACTTTGTAAGGCAGAATTCTTTAGCTAGCTAGACAAGATCAGAGTAATGTGAAATTAATATTTTTCTTTTTGGCAGAATCAAATCCTTGCCGCCACAATTCTCACAGCGCTGTAGTACAGCATGATACAAACACAAAGTGTCCTTGTTTTCAGAAAAGCTCAGAAAACTGTGGAAAGACTGTCTGTGAGAAATAAACTTGAAAACTGCTGTCTCAAAAATTCAGGGTCAAATTGATAGCGTTGATCAAGTGAATACGCATGTGACTGCATCAATAGATTTTATCCCATTGAACGCATGTACGTAAGAGTGCTGACACCCACGTCTCTGTTGTCCATGCCAAGACATGCGAAGAAGTACCTCTGATAATGGAATGGGGCAACAGACATGCCTTTCTGGTACAGAGCATGATACAGGAAAACAGTAAGCAACAGAGAATGGCTGTGGCTCAGGGACAGAGCACATGCGTTGTGTCCCAAAGATCCCTGGTTCAATCTCTGGCATCTCCAGTGAAAAGAAAGCAGGTTGTCAGTGATGAGAGAGACCTCTGTGAGACCCTTGAAAACTGCTGCAGGTCAAGACGGACAAACAGTGAGGATAAGACAGTATAACCAAGCATCACTGCAAATGGAATGAAAGCTAGGATGGCAACAAGGCAGGAGGACAGGATATTTTCTGGTCTGCACAGGTACGAAGTTCGAACTAGTGTGTAATAATGGTTTCCTTAGAAGCAGAAAAACAGTTTACAACCCTATTTGATGTATTTCCCTTCAGATACCAAGCCTTTGCGAGCAGACTTTAATATGGAAAATGTTGGTCATTTAACAAGGAAATCAACAACTAAAATTTGATACAAAGAATATGAAGGCAAAATTGAGCATCAGTACAACAAAGCTGATGTGCCATCTTTACTAACCCTGGTGCTCACTGCTGAGGTTAGGGAACAGAAGCAGCTCAGAGCCATCATACGAGAAAGATATTTGATCCTTTCTTAGAACAAGAAGCATGCACTCTCTTTCTATGATATATGGGCATGTCTATAACACCTCATGATCAACATTAAGAAAGGCAGCTGTCACATTCAATAATATCAACAGGGACACCTGAGTTATCACTGCAAACTATAGGCCCTGTGTTGTCTTCAAGATGCTAAGCAAAGCTATATAAATCAGAGCTATGTAGACACTGCAAGAGTGACAGCGGAACTCATAACAATAAATGGCAGACTAAATCTATGATCAGCATGGGAAAGGTTCACAAACTGAACGCTAATATATAGACCTACATTGGGGGACATTAATATGGTTGAGCAGGGCTGAAGTTATGATACATCTTGGCATTTTATATGTTTATATTTCAGAGTACTGACTTAATCATGAGAGCTTTGGGGTGTGTGTGTGTGTGTGTGTGTGTGTGTGTGTGTGTCCCCGTCCATTCATGTTTACAGATGGGTTAGCTTCACAAGCTGTTAGTGTTGTTGTTAGTGCAGCTTCAGTTGAGGTGTCCTATGCCACCATCTGCCCGATTTTGTGGGATCAGTTTCAGTTATTGCAGCCTGATGATGTGGACAAGTTGCTTGCAGCAATGCAACCAACCACTTGCCCTCTCGATCCCCGTCCCTCCTGGCTTATAAAGCAAGTTGAGGGGGTTTGACTGGGTGGGTCCAGGAGGTGATAAATGCTTCCCTCCAGGAAGGGGTGATCCCTGCTGTCCTTAAGGAGGCAGTAGTGCGACCACTCCTGAAGAAGCCCACCCTGGACCCGATGGTATTAGACAGCTACCACCCAGTCGCAAACACCCCTTTTTTTAGGGAAGGTACTTGAGAGGGTTGTGGCGGAGCAACTGCAGGCACTCTTGGAGGATACTGATTATCTAGACCCATTCCAGTCTGGGTTCCGATCTGGTTATGGGACCTGAATCAGCCTTGGTCGCCCTGATGGATGACCTTTATCGAGAGAGGGACAGGGGGAATGCAACCCTGTTAATCCTGCTCGATCTCTCATTGGCTTTTGATACCATCGACCATGGTATCCTCCTGGATCAACTCTGTGGGATGGGCATCGGAGGCACTGTTTTACAGTGGTTTTGGTCCTACCTATGGGGTCGTTTTCAGAGAGTAGCATTGGGTGACCAGTCCTCGGCCCCTTGGCAATTGAGCTATGGAGTGCCGCAGGGCACCATCTTGTCCCCAATGTTATTTAACATCTATATGAAGCCGTTGGGATTGGTCATTAGGGGATTTGGAGCTAAATGCCATCAATACGTTGATGACACACAGCTTTATCTCCCTGTGACAACTGAATCAGGTGAGGCTGTGCAGGTCCTGGACCAGTGCCTAGACTCAGTAATGGAAGCCCTGTGGGTGAGTGGTTTCCGAGTCTGGGAGACAGGCTCATTGCTTGTTCTGAATGGGGTTGCACTGCCTCTGAAAGAGCAGGTTCGTAGTTTGGGGGTACTCTTAGACCCATTTCTGTTGCTGGAGGTTCAAATAGCCGCCACGGCTTGGAGTGCCTTTTACCATCTTCGGCTGGTTCGCCAACTACGGCCTCTCCTGGACAGGGATAGCTTGGCCACGGTGGTACAGGCATTGGTAACCTCAAGATTGGATTACTGCAATGCGCTCTATGTGGGGCTGCCCTTGAAGCTGCTCTGGAAGCTGGAGCTAGTGCAGAACACTGCAGCTCAGCTGTTGTCTGGAGCTGCCCCTTTCCAGCATGTAACTCCTCTGCTGGGGGAACTGCACTGGCTGCCTATTTGCTACCAGGCCAGGTTTAAGGTTCTTGTACTTGTGTACAAAGCCCTAAACAACTTGGGACCAGGATACCTGAGAGAGCGCCTTCTCCCTGACTAACCTGCCCGGTCACTGAGATCATCCGAGAATCTGCTCCTGGTGGTTCCACATAGATCCATCCTCCGATTGGAATCCACCAGGGGAAGAGCCTTCAGCGTGGTGGGCCCCCTCCTGTGGAATTCCCTGCCTCTGGAGGTCAGGCAGGCTCCGACCTTGTACTCCTTTTGGCGCCTCCTGAAAACATCTTTATTCCAGGAAGCCTTTCCTTAATATGCAGCCTTGAGTCTCTGTATTTGCTTCTTTTAAAATTTGTTTTAAGTGTTTTATTCTGTTTTTATTTTTGTTTTATCTTGTACACCGCTCAGAAATTTTTCAATGGGGAGCAGCATATAAATATTCTAAATAAATAAGTGCAGCAGACAGACTGTGACTTCCTGTAGCAGATTGAGGACCATTTAGTCCAGCACACTGTTTCTAATAGGAGATGGCAGATCATCTTGGAGACACACAAGCAGGACATTGACCCTTTTATGCTGCATCTGAACATGGCACTATCATGGCTAATTTCAATTGGTATAAATATATTCCATACTTTGTATGAATGATGGAGACCTGTACACAGAGCAAATCACTAGATTGGGTTTCTACTGAGTTATTTCTTCCTTCCCACAGATGTTTATAAATGGTAATCTTATTCATCAATACCGCCACAAGCAAGAGTGGGAATATGGGGTGATTCCCAAGCTTTGGCCACAAATATATTGTCACCATAAATGTATTTATACTATGGTTTCTCTACAGGTCATAAAAACCTTTTCACTGTTTTAACCCCCACCCCACCCACCCCGCTTTGAGCCCACAGTTTCCCCCTCTGCTTCCTTAGCGAGTGGAGAGCTGGGCACTTTCACATCTGTGCATTGTTGTGCTATTTCAGCTCATGTACCTTTTCACCTGGAGCGCTACCATGCCAGCAAAATCTCCTGCTCCGCCCCCACATTCTCCTTTCCCCTGCAGTTAATTTTTATTTATTTTTTAATTTCTGCATAGATACAATAGTATGGCAGCCTGAAGCTGCTCAATTACAGTAAAACAACACACTATGCTTTCCCTTAAGATCATATTAAACAAAGTCAGGGGAGAGACAGAAGGGAGGCCATTTGTAGGAAGCAGGAGGGAGCGCATGGGCCAAGACTGTTGCTGCTGCTTGGCTTGGGAAAGGTTTATGGGGAGGGGGGGAGGGAACATGCATTTCAATGTCCAGTGCCTTACTCCATTTCTTAAAAAAGCTTCGCAGTTCTTGGGAGGCGTGGGGGTGAACCACCACTACCCCTGTTCTGGTGCATTTTCCGCATTTCTTTTAAGGTGAAAATGTACCCCTGGTCATGCCTACTCAGGAGTAAGAACATAAGAGTTAAATGAGACCTCTCTATCCCTCCCCCTTCATGGTTGAGCAGAGAACTGCCCCACCCTCCTCTTTTGTCAGTGAGACCGTCCCCAACAAAGAACCAGATGGTCTGATAGAGCACAAGGACAGCAATACATGGGAGGGAGGAGCACATTTATTTTGCATGGAGGAAAAAATACAGACTTTCCTAGATCCAAAAAGAAATGAAAAATGGAGGGGAAGAGGCAAAATGAGTGCAGGACAGGGATGACATTATTTATTTATTTATTTAAAACATTTATATCCCGCCCTATATCAATAAGATCTCAGGGCGGCATACAGATAAAAGCATACAGTATAAAACAGTAAATATACACAGCTAAAAACAAATTAAACCATAAACCAAGTTAAAACAATATATAATTTAAAAGCAGTAAAACAATTAATTTGAGTACTGAGCTGCAAAACCACATACCAGGCATAGTGAGTGTGTGATAAATCGCTGGTGTGATGGAGCTCAACATCACTATTTACAGTCTGATGAGGAAAAATGCACAGCATAGAAAATAAAAGACACAATCTTTGTTGGAAATCAAGGTTGAAAGCTGACAACACAACAGTAGATTAGATTATTTGTAGTTTTGCTGGTTATGCAGAATGACATCCAATTAGTAAATCATACCTTTTATTGACACAGTTAATTGAAAGTGCAACACTGGGCTTTCTCTCAGTGCTTGACCCAAGACATTTTGCTGCTTGTGATGGAGCCCCTTCTAGGGCCAACACTTTAAGAAGCCTTGTTATTCCATTTCAGCTCCAATTCCTGCCTTCATCTAACCCCACCAATATGGCACGGTCTGAAGGAGGCCCACTTAATACTACTGCATGGCAAGGGCTGCCCTGCTTGGCTTTCTTTCCATTTCTAGTAACCGTCCCACACATTCCATTTATTCTGGAGTATATGATTGCATTACCACCTATTTGTCAGCAATCTCATTCAGAACTTGAAGAATGGGCAGTTATGAGTCACTTAACTTGTCACTGCGTTCTTGCTTTCTACTTTACCATTATTCTTTAGTGAGCAAAAATAAACGGTACATTCCTTCTTACTGTATAGGTAACCCAGAAGAAAAACAAGCTTGGCCAAGTCCGGTCAACCACCTGTGTGCTTGACCCTTGCCCCTCATGGCTCATTACATCAAATAAGGAGGGGATCGCCGGCTGGGTCCAGGAGGTTGTAAATGCCTCCTTGAGAGAGGGAGTGGTGCCGGCCTCTTTAAAAGAGGCGGTAATTAGACCACTCCTGAAGAAGCCTAACCTGGACCCGGAGGATGTTAACAACTACAGGCCGGTGGCTAATATCCCCTTCCTGGGCAAGGTGCTTGAGCGGGTGGTTGCAGGACAACTCCAGGCACTCTTGAATGAAACGGATTATCTAGATCCATTTCAATCGGGCTTCAGGCCTGGTTTTGGAACGGAAACTGCCTTGGTCGCCCTGTGGGATGACCTCTGCTGGGAGAGAGACAGGGGGAGTGCGACCCTGTTGGTTCTCCTGGACCTCTCAGCGGCCTTCGATACCATCGACCATGGTATCCTTCTGGATAGGTTGTCTGAGCTGGGAGTTGGAGGTACTGCGTTGCAGTGGTTCCGCTCCTACTTGGATGGCCGATTCCAGAAGGTGGTGCTGGGGGATTATTGCTCTGTGCCGTGGCACCTAAGCCATGGGGTTCCACAGGGCTCTATCTTATCCCCTATGCTGTTTAACATATACATGAAGCTGCTGGGGGAGGTTATCCGGAGATGTGGACTGAGGTGTCATCAATATGCGGATGATACCCAGCTCTACCTTTCCTTTTCATCAAACCCAGGTGAGGCAGTGGCTGTTCTGAACCAGTGCCTGGGCACGGTAATGGACTGGATGAGGGCTAATAAACTGAAACTCAATCCAGACAAGACGGAGGTACTGTTAGCGGGTGGTTCTTCTGTCCGGCGAGGTGATGTTTGCCCTGTCCTGGACGGGGTTGCACTCCCCCTAAAGGATCGGGTCCGTAGTTTGGGGGTGCTCTTCGATCCAGAACTGTCACTTGAGGCACAGGTGAACTCAGTGGCAAAGAGCACCTTTTATCAGCTCAGGCTGATATACCAGCTGCGCCCTTATCTGGACAGAGATAGCTTAGCTACAGTTATCCATGCTCTGATAACCTCTCGTTTGGATTACTGCAATGCGTTATACGTGGGGCTGCCTTTGAAAACGGTCCGGAAACTTCAACTGGTGCAAAACAGGGCAGCAAGGTTATTAACAGGGACTGGCCGGCGAGATCACATTACGCCAGTCCTTTTACAACTTCATTGGCTGCCAGTCCAGGTCCGGGCCCAATTCAAAGTGCTGGTATTAACATTTAAAGCCCTAAACGGTTTTGGACCAGGTTATCTGAAGGAACGCCTCCTCCCATATGTACCTACCCGGACCTTAAGATCATCTACAGGGGGCCTTCTCCATGAGCCCCTGCCAAAGGAAGTGAGGCAGGTGGCTACTAGGAGGAGGGCTTTCTCCGCTGTGGCACCCCGGTTGTGGAACGAGCTCCCCAGAGAGGTCTGCTTGGCGCCTACACTGTACTGCTTTCGTCGCCAGCTGAAGACCTTTTTATTCACTCAGTATTTTAACACTTAATTTTAACTTAAATTTAAATTTTACTGTTTTAACTCTGTATTTTAATCCTATATCAACTTTGCTGTGTGGTTTTATCCTGGTTGCGCTTTTTATACTGTATTTCGTAATTGTGTTTTAAACTGTTGGGTGTTTTACTGTGGTTTAAATTTTTGTGAACCGCCCAGAGAGCTTCGGCTATTGGGCGGTATAAAAATGTAATAAATAAATAAATAATAAATAAAAACAAACTAAAGCAAAATGTATGCTAAAAAAGTTGTCACTCGGTCCATTTGCTTGCTTCCCCCCATCCCCATCAACTCAGTGCCCTAGGCCCTGTTGGCACGAGATTTCATATTGTCCAGATGGTCTCATTTCCACTTCCTATGCATGCAACCTTTTATTTTTGCCAGTCAGTGAATGCCAAGTTTCTGGTAAGAACTTTAATTCATTTATCTAAAAGGCTCGTGAGATCTTTCTTTTAATTCCCTCATCATGTTGTACTGCTGACAGGGAAAAGGAGAGCAGTCATTGCTAGAAAAGCTTCATTTCATTCTTGTTTTTACTTGCATCCTACCATTTATAGCAGTAGAATCAAAGAAAACCAGGAAATATAAAGAGAGGGCACGATCTAGCTAAAGTGAAACAGTTGGAAATTCCATTGACTTTCAATGGAAACCCCCCACAAAGATGTCATGAAAGGTCCCAGATGTTCTGGACTGGCTGGTAAAGCAGCATGTCTCTTATGTGGTGAAACTTCAAGGAAATCTCTGGATCTTTTGCATTTTATTGACTTATTTTCATTTATTATATCAGAAAGTGCTTGCTTTTACAGAGCATACTGGACGAGATGGTCCCTTGGCCTCATCCAACATGGGTCTTCTTATGCTTTTATGTTCTAAAGGGTGGAATCCAATGCTGCCCTTGCGTGCGCGTGACCAGCCCCGCCAATTCCATTCCGCAAGCTGCTCCCACTACTTGCAGAACAGCGATTTAATGCTTCCAGGAGCAAGCCCCGAAATGAGTGGAAATGGGAGGTTGGCAGAGATTTCATAAGTAACAGGTAGCCATCTCAGATATTGGATGGGCAGCATTGGATTCTGCCCGAAGTACTCCATGACCCACAGGGCTGAGTCTACTTTTCTTTTGAAACATTATTTTCTTCAGCATTTGCCTGGTATAGATGTTCATTCAGTGCATTCAGCCCATACAAGCTCCATGATTCTGATTCTCTGCCCACTCTGATATCCCGTCTTAACCCTTTTACAGTGCAAGAGGGACTCAGGAGCTCATCATTTATTTATTTATTTATTTTATTACATTTATATACCGCCCCACAGCTGAAGCTCTCTGGCTGGTTTATCCTAACCAGGAAGAAGAGCCACATTGATAAGGTAAACCATGTGCTGCATTGCTTCTTGGGCTAGTTATTGTAGGCGTTTTTTGCTTCCTAATAAATGGAACACATTCTATGATTCATAATTCATGCCTTATGCATGTTCATGATTCATTGGCCCTGGGCTGGAATGTTAGGAGCCACATGCCAGCACTGGGAGGGCCCTGCTGTCCAAAGTGAGCAGATTGAGTCCCTACTGGTGTGCATGCCCCCAATTTATACACACCGCCACACACAGAGAGATGCATTCTCACAGACAGACACACTTACTGTATTCTCTCTCTCTCACACAGAACCTTCCCAGATCCCCCCCCCTTTGGCTGATCCATACAGATCAGTTCAGAAAGTTGGGGATTTTCAGCCTTATCCTGGTGCATTGGGTGGGGGCAGTTTAGGCCTTCCTGTCCAGAACACCACGATGGAGCAGAAAATTGGGAGCCCTCTAATCTTCTAACCCTTTAGAAAATAAACAATTAAAAATTAGTAAGATAGGTTTAGTTGGTGATATACTTCCTTGACCTTTTCATGTCTTAAAATTTCCAAGCACAGACTCGATCAGACATGCACAACTTATGACCCCCCATGCTAAAGGCCATTTAAGTCCCATTGATTTTGATGCAATACTAAGCATGTGTTTAACTCTCCCATTGAAATCAATGGGAATTAGATTTTTGTCCTATGTGATATACAGTTCCTATCCCTTAACTATCCTATTAAAAGTAATTCTTATCAAAACGAATGGAACTTGCACTGGAAGTAGTTTTCATGGCCTTTGGGGATTTAATCTTTTAATTCCTCACAGCGATGTTAATTACTATATTATCTCAAAGTATCGAAATAATAGTTTGATTCAATCTTGTGCCCTTTAATTCTGCCTGTTTACTTTGGCTGTCATGTAGAAGGTTTCTAGGTCACAAATAACCTTCACATTGGACCGGGAGGAATTGTTCAATATCAATAGTTTTTACGCATTAAGGTACCTTTTGATGTGCTAAGTAAGACTAAGGAAAGAGAAAAAGTGTTGCAAGTGCTGATCTTGCAAGAAATTTTAGACCATCAATCTATTGTAAGTACAAACTGAAAAAACAACCTGATGAATCTGAGACTTGCATGATGCCTTCACATTGTAATATTATTTTAATGTTGTCCAACTGCATGACACTTTTATTGAAGTAAGGGCACAATCCCCACTGAAATGAATAAGAACAGTGCAAGAGCGCTCCTGAGCTGGGCTTGCATGGGGAAAACTTTCCAGTGAATCGCACAGACTACTATATATCACTAATGTTTTCACTCAGCAACTCTATTAGCCCTTACCTGCGATGAGCCGCCTTTTTATCAACTCCTAGATGTGAGCAATTACTGTCCTCGTTCTTTTGTTCAGCCCATAATGCGACATTACTTAGACCTTTTATAGCTTCAGGGATAATCCACTTGTAATACCGTATAGCTTCCCCCAATAAAGCCTCGTGACAGCTTGAGTTGGTGCAAACCGATGCAGACGGGAACATGACACTCCCAAATATCATATTCCCCTTGTTTAGAAAGTTCTGTGGCCATGACCATATTTATGCAGACTGCATTGCACTTGATGACACAGTACTCTCTTGGCCTTCCTTTAAGGCAGTACATCAGCTCAGGAGCCTGTGGGCACTTTTACCATGTTACGTCAGATGCTGTGTGATCAGCTTCAGGTCTGTTTTGAGTTCAAGTTTTCTGAATTTCTCTCAGGGCCATTTTGTTGATTCTGTCAAGCTAGAAAGTCTTTCCTTTTCTTTTTTGAGCCTGAGACTGCTGATGAACTCAATAGCTGTTTTAAAGGATTAAAAAAGTTTATATATTTTAAAGAGCCACAAATCCTTCCACTGTACTTTTGGTGGAAACCTTTATAAGATGGTTTTGGAAAGCAGTCTTGTCTTTTTCAAAAATCACAGCAAGCCCAAAGGTTCCATGAAAAACTGGTATAACTACCCAGTTTTACAATCTCTCCATTTTTAATTGTACACTCTATTTTATACTCAACTCTCTCACTGTTCTAAATAGGAAGGCAATATTCTCCACCTGTTCACTTTCCATTCCAAATATTAAACTTAATGGGATAATCATCAGACTATTTCAGCAATATGAGGGTAAAATAGTTAAAATGTGTGCCCATGATTATTAAAGTATTTAATGGCATCTTTCTAAACCATTGGATAGTATGGGAAAATCTGTCACAAGCAAACATAGCAAAAGAAAGGTTGATCCCTGCCCGATGTGACATATTTTAGCTTTGGGATGGGAAATTTGTTCAGCACCAAGGGCCATATCAGAAATGTATTGTGAGCTGAGAGGTAGCAGCTTATTACATATTTTAATTGCATCTAATTACTTGCTTGTCATGACTATAGCAGATGTCAAGCCACAGTTGGTGGACATGCTGCAATTACACAATGCTATTCTCATTCAAAACATGTTAACATAAATATCTGACTGACCTGGCTACTCCACTTGCAACCATTTGGAGTTGCAATCCTCAACATGTTTACAAGCATCACTGAACACAACATGACTTATTTCTGAGTAGCCATGCATAAGACTGCATCCTTGGCAAATGAATTTAAAAATCATGAGAGCTTAAAAAGAGAGAGAGAGAGAGAGAGAGAGAGAGAGAGATTCCGTTTATTTGGGCTTCTTGTTTACAGGCCCTAAGGATGTCATCTCATTTTTAAAAAATTTTTAGCAGTCATGAGGCTCTGAAACACACACACACACACACACACACACACACACACACACTATTCCTAAGAGTTTTTTTTTTACAAAAACACCTAACAAAACTCTTCTTGCTGCACAAGTGCCTTATGCATCACCAAAAAAGAGGAAATGCATAAAAGATAAGAGTACAAAAGAGGGCACAGATCTGCATAAAGATTGCCCATGCTAATTTATATGTATAGTTGCAAATTTCAAAATAATGGTGGCCAAGAAGAAGTGACAAATACTTTTGTTTGTTATAGAAACAGATTCCTGAGGTTTATGTAATGAACCTCCCTAAGTCAAGGGAGTCTACAATTGTTGGGCCTTGAAGCAATTAACCTGCAAGCATAAATATGGATCTATATCTTATGTCAAATCATTACAAATGTGGAATAAAAAGCAGGAAAATAACACGATAAAAGTGGTATATGGAATGTGGATTGTGCTCCAACAGTTGTCAATGCAGTTCAGTACTGTTATAAAGCTGTAGTATAGATCTAGCCCTAATACTTGGCCCAATCAGGATGACATATGTCTAAGATGCATATGATGTTGCTCTAGGATAATCTGTTTCATAGCCATTAAAATAATGTGTATAAAATTCTGTATCAATAGTATCATATGATAGCTAATATTATGATAATTCACAAACTGGACAATCTGCCTTGTTAACATTGTGGATCCAGGAGGATGGATTTTCTACATATTCACTATTTTTGTGAAGTACGCAACCCCTATTGGCTTACTGTAGAAGATGTAATCCAAGAAATGCTGAGGGAGAAGTTAATTTTCATTACCAAAGGTGTTTTAAATTTACAATTTGAGAGATGGTTGTAATAGAAATAATAGGATATTGACATATGAACTGATAGCTGCAGTTAAGATATTGATAACTAAATACTGGACATCTCTTAAGGGTCCTTCTTTGGGCAGAGACTTTTCTTGATAATTGATATGTATTCATTATTTATTGGAAAGAAAGATTTGCAAAAGTCAATGCAAAGATGCAATTGCTGGCCATGTTATAAATATTTGTTAAATTCTCCTATCTTTGACAGGTTTGGAGAGGGGGTAGCTGGAAGAGTCTTTGCTAGAATGGATTTTTTTTGGGGGGGTTATCCCCCCCCTTCCAAACATATATTTCTTTTTATTGTATTTGATAGCATTTTCTTGGGTTTGGATCTAAGATCTGCCTTCTGCAAGAGGAAGTTCTCTGCTCACAGAAGTTTGCTCAACTCCTAGGCTGACCATATGAAAAGGAGGACAGGGCTCCTGTATCTTTAACAGTTGTATTGAAAAGGGAATTTCAGCAGGTGTCCTTTGTATATATGGGGAACCTGATGAAATTTCCTATTCATCACAACAGTTAAAGCTGCAGGTGCCCTGCCCTCTTTTAAAACTGGTCACTCTAGTATAGCTCCTACAGCTTTAACTCTTGTGATGAAGACGGAATTTCACCAGGTTCTCCATATATATAAATGAAACCTGCTGAAATCCCCTTTTCAATACAACTGTTAAAGATACAGGAGTCCTGTCCTCCTTTTCATATGGTCACCCTACATTTGGGGGATGCCCCCACCCACCCCAACACCACAGCTCACCCCATACAGCAGGGTCTCCTATTTATGTAGTGTTTTCAGATGTCTGCATGGGCTACCATGGGACGGTGGGGGCAGGGAAGTCTAGTTCTACCAGTGCAGTTGATCCAGCATAAATTTCTCTATGTTGGCGCCCCAGTTGTGGAATACTCTCCCCTTTGAGACCCAACTGGCTCTGGCTTCATTTTGGCACAAAGTTAAAACATGGCTTTTTATTAAAGCCTTTGAAGGCTAAATTCTCCAAGGTTGCACGTAGTTTTAATTGTTCTAATTGATTTTAAACTTTTCCACTGGTTTTAGTTTGTTAATAATTTTGTACATTTTTAGCTGCGGATATATTTCTTGTTTTACATTTACTGATTTTATTTGTACACTGCCGTGAGACCCCAATGACAGAGGGTAGGATACAATTTTTTTTAATAAAATAAATGAACTCTTGGGTATTAATTTAGGTATTATAGATATTGTATATTGAATGATTTTTAATGTTTCTAATAAAAACGTAAAAGGGCGCACCAGTATATAGCATTATTTTTTAAAGAAAATTATCTAGGGCAATCAACAGTAGAAAAGCAATTAAAAATACAATTTCAAATAATCCTACACTCCTACTAGTTATGACAAGACAAAAGATGGGAAACTGGGCCTCATATTTCACTTACTGGGAGTCATGGTGCTTCTTGGCCCAGTCTGAACACAGCAATTAGAAAGAAGATCTCGTTGCCTCTGGAAACTCTTTGTGCTTGCACAGTTAGGCTCCATTTCGACTCTGAGGAACTGAATCACTGCTACATGAAATCAAGATGAAATACACAAAGGAGGCTGAAGAAAACTCTGTACCCTTCCCACATGGACATATTTTTCCTATCAAAATGTTGGCAGCCAGATATCGTGCCAAGCTTTTATGTCAAATGAACTGGAAAAATTAAATATCAAGCAGGCTGAGGTGAAAAACCCATGGCAACTGATAAAAGAGGCACAACATACAACAGAGTGTCTCTGCTTATGGGAAACACCGTATCTAGCTGCAACTTATTACACGTCATACATCTCTTCATTAACACTAGGCCCCAACCACTCAATCTGCCAGCAGTGGGGTGCTTGCTTTTCAATTTGCTTAAAGTCTGAGTGAGAAACAAAGGGAATATGGACAGTCACACTGGAAAGGAAGTGTTCCAAGCGACAACCACATTTTTTTTTAAGAAATCCTTTTTTGTCCTGTATAAGCATTCCTAAAATGTAGGGAAGTGGCATGACGTGGCTACAGAGACATTTGCCTGTGTAATTTCTAGACAATCATCTGCATGCTTCAGAAATATATTTCGCAAACCTGTAAGATTAGAAGATGGTATGCTACACCATTTGCTGATTTCAAATTAGATAGACACAACCTGCATGGAAATTTCAGGTCCTTGCATATGTTTAGGAAAGTAACTCCTCTGTTAATATGATCTGAAGGAGAGAATATTGTTGTGGACTTGGCTTCAAATTCCTACTGCTTTATATTTTGCCATTGGGCAAATTCCCTCCAGACTGGTGGGTTTTTTTTGTATGACGTGGTGCAGAAAATCACATGAGGAGCTGGAGTGATGTAACATTGCTTGCACTCCACCTTTTTATGCCCCCCTAAAAGATGTCCAAACTTTGATGGAATTGCTTGGACAAGAGGGTTATACTGACCTTTTTCCAGGTCATTGTCCTGTCCTTTGTCAATTATGATTGAAACCTTTTTAATAAAGCAGATTTGTACCATTGCACCAATTCACAATAGGCAATTTGTTCATTCCATCTGCAAGTTTCCCCTAAGAACTTCAGATGAACCCTACTGGATCAAACCAATAATTGTATAGCATTTAGTTTCCGTCGTTAGAAGCTAGATGTTGTTTAAACCACCAAAATTATTTATTTATTTATTTATTTATTTATTTATTTATTGCATTTCTATACCGCCCAATAGCCAAAGCTCTCTGGGAGGTTCACAAAAATTAAAAGAACAATCATATCACAATGCTGAAAAAATACTTTGAGATCTTATTCAAATCCAAACCAAAATAAAATATAATGGAAAAATAAGTAGATAAACATAATCAGAAATGGAAAAGGCTAGATAAATATAGATATATAACCAAAAGCTGCCTGTGATGAAATAATAGGGTATAACCAAAATTAATATAATATTGTAGATAATCAACTGAAGAACTGATCTGTCTATATTTATATTCTTCTTACCCTAAGCTGCTGTAACAGACAGAAGAATAAAAATAGGCTAGCCAGGCTTCAGATTGATATCTTATTCAAGAGTAGTGGTCCTGAGCTATCACATATTTAAACACAAGTAGGTAGCATGACTGGAGACACAAGCAGAATGAATGTTTTGGAACTGGCTTACGATCTATGTACAACAATCTGAAACATAGCTCTATAGTGTGGCATTACTAAGCAGACAGTTAGAAAAGCTAGCTTTGGGTATACATACCCATCTGCCTAAACTTCCAACAAGAAACCTTAACATATACAGACGTTCATGCCTGAAAATACCCATTACTAGTCTAATTTTTGGTAATATTAAATGTAACATGCTGTAGGGAGTTTGAAACCAGAGCAAATAGTAAGGAGTTAGGTCTGGAGTTGAACTTAAAATAGTTGTCTTATATGCTGTTTATTAAATCGATATATTGGGCAAATCTGTAGGCTTTTCATAGAGAAAGATGAGTATCAAGCAAGCAGGCACTGATACACATGCTAACAATTGCTAGCTGTCTGTTGTGTAATTCTCATGTTAAGCAGCTGCCTAATTTTGTCTGTTTGCTTTACTGTTCTATCTTGCTAGGAAGATGAAGAGGGCTCCTCCTCCCACCCCAAGTTGGAATGGGATTTATTAGTCATAGGACAGGTAACACATTATTTGCCTGTGGGAAAAGTAGAAAAGATTGAGCTCAGGGCTAAGCAATTTGGCTTCACTCTAGGAGGGATGTGCACACCAAGCTGAAGAACCTTGAGTTCTAGGAATGATCTCTGTTATGCTGTTGATTAGAGCCCCAGCAAATGCTAGTTCTTTGGAAGTTACAAGCTCCATGGGGTGAAGAAATGTGTGAGCTTTCTTTGTATTTGTTATTGTGCATCTATTTTCTATCCATAAACTGTCATGCCTTTCACAAGTGGTCTACTTTCATCTTGGTAATCCAAAGAATCTAACTGGCTCCTGAATAGATTGGGCCTCCAGAATAACACATGCTATTGAAAAACAGCCATGGAACTTTTCACTTATCAATCATTGATCCATGTTCATCCAGGAGTAAGTACTACTGAGTTCAATAGGAACTCATTAGAACTAAATGGCCACAATCCAATATAGAAAGGAAAGGAAAGGAAAGGAAAGGAAAGGAACCTCTTGTGCAAAGCACTTGAGTCATTGCTGACTCCTAGAGGGACGCCTGCTTTCGCTGACGTTTTCTTGGCAGACTTTGTAGCAGGGTGGTTTGCCATTGCCTTCCCCAGTCACAGTTACCTTTCCCCCAGCTAGCTGGGTACTCATTTTACTGACCTCGGAAGGATGGAAGGCTGAGTCGACCTGAGCCGGCTGCATGAGAACCAGCTTCCACTGGGATCGAACTCAGGCTGTGGGGAGAGTTTTGGCTGTAGTAACTGTCGCTTACCACTCTGCGCCACACGAGGCTCCAATGTAGAGTTTAGCACATTTGGGCTGCAATCATATATACCTACTATATAATCCCCATTGAACTCACTGGGATTTAAAAATAATCATTTCCCAAAATTTTGTCTTGATGATTTCAAAATTCCATTCCCCACAAGGTAAGTGTGTATAGGATTGCAGCTTGAATTATCACACAATTATCTCAAATCTATTGTGGAACTTTCATCAGTTAACCTTCTATCCTTTTACTTGGCAGTCAACAGCTATGCTTAATTTATGGTTCCTTCTTCTATTATTAATTACAATGCTTTCTTTTTAAAAAGAATTTCTGGAAAAATTATATGCAAAGTCACACAAAACTAATTATGGAAACTAGACTAAAGCGGGCAATGTGCCAGAGAGATTTTAGAAACATTAGTGTTTCCCAATGAGTCATTGGCACAAATGGTGGAATAAAGGGACAACTGAACTCCAGCGTTTTCTCTACCCCTCTGTCAGGCAGAAGGGCTAAAGCTCAGTACTGGTGAACGTGCTTTGCATGCAGAAGGTTTCTAGTTCAATCCCAGTATCTCAAAATTGTCGGAGTCTGACAATGGCAGTTAAGAATGAGGGGTAATTTCCCTTTTGTGCAGTGTGTTTATAAGGGTCCCAAATATTTCTGACCCTTATAAACACTGTCTATGAGTCCACCACCACTGTGGTGGACAGCTCACTGAAAATGTCGACCTAGAGTGCAGCAGCTGTTAAAAAGGCAAATGTTAGGCATAATTAGGAAAGGAATTGAAAATAAAATCACCAAGGTCATAGTCCCCTTAAACAAATCTATGGTGCGACCACACTGTGTACAGTACTGGTCACCACACCTTAAAAAGTATTGTAGAGTTGGAAAAAGTGCAGATAAGGGCAACTAAAATGATCAATATATTCCTATAATCCTAATTTCCCTGGTTCTTCCCTTAAATCATTCCATACAAGCACAGTTATCCAACTTCAGGTCTTGTGGGATTTTTGCCTTCTTACATGGCATCCTGGGTATACTTTTGGTCCATCAGAATAGCAGGGGCTGACAAAGTATGTGCTGTCAAAAGGAAGAGATTGGGGATTTCTTGGAAGCAGCTAGCTCAGCCCTTCTTTCTCGGTATAGTAACATGCTTCAGTTCGTAAAAAAAAAAAAAATCAAACAAAAGTCACATACCCTGTTTATACTTCCATCACTCACTGTTTTCTCTATTGTTTTAGTTTATTTTAGGTCCAAGATATGCATGTAGTTTTTACTTGCAGTCACTCTGCATCATAGGTTTTGTAATCTTAAATCACTTAAATTGGTCTTGTAAATAATATTTCACTTGACTTCACATTGTATTGAGGCGTTTCTCATTTTTAAGCATCTGTTCTTCTGACTCTGAAACAGAACAGAAATGAACTGTGAAATTAACGTTCAAATTTTTTAATGTCTCATCATGGTTGAAAAACATGATATTGCAGGTTTGGATACGATGATATGAGGTGGTTTGGCTCTAACGTTGTTATTTAAAGTGAGAATACAGATAATGTAAAAGTAGAAAATGTTTACTGCTCATAGGCTGAAACCACCAAACACATCCTGGATCTATGTACTATGTAATTTGATGCAAGTTTGGTAAGGCTGCCAACTTTTTCTGCCTTTTACTGAACCATAG
Source organism: Elgaria multicarinata webbii (assembly GCF_023053635.1). Taxonomy (NCBI): domain Eukaryota; kingdom Metazoa; phylum Chordata; class Lepidosauria; order Squamata; family Anguidae; genus Elgaria; species Elgaria multicarinata. The sequence goes on from NC_086174.1 coordinate 74,874,936, forward strand.
AATGGCATACATAGGCCACCTTTAATAATCTAAACAAAACCAAAGTATATGCAATCTGTTTATAATTGGAAGCTTACAATTAAAATGTCAGTTCTGCACTGGGCATTTTGCTACCTGAAATGCATTTATGGGACTTATTTGTGATGAATTAGATATTGGCATGGAATGGCAGACTAATCTTCCAAAAGAGAAGGAGATATACGCTATTCCAGTGTGCTTCCAGTATTATGGGCGTTAATAATTACTGACATAAGCTTTCACTTTAAAAGAAACACATAAACAAACACAACTCTACACTGTTTCCAAACTAAGGGCCTTGCTAGACCTACCTGATAATCCGGTGGGGAGTAGGGGTGACACCGCACTACAGTTAGCACGGGCCATCGCCCTTTTCCACATGTAACACGTGACGGGGTAAGGGAAAACCCCGTCGCGTCCTCCATTTTTTTTTGAGTTAAAGGGCCATGTGCGCAGGAGCGCACCAACGGAAAAGTAAGTTTTTTAAAAAAAAAAATAAAGGGTTCCCCATTCCCCCTGCCCGTGGTTTCCCCCCCACAATGCCTGATGCCCCCCTGCCCACTCGCTCACCCATCCTCCCCCCACTCGCCGTGTCCGTCCCCTGCTCACCATGCCCATCCCCCGCTCGCCATGCCCGTCCCCCCGCTCGCCATGCCCATCCCCGCTCGCCATGCCCTGGCCCCATTCTTCTTCCCCCCATCTGCCATGTCTGATGCCCCCCTGCCAGCTCACCAGCCCACTCGCCATGCCCACCCGATCACCCGCCTGCCATGTCCGATGCCCCATCCATGCCCCCCGTCCATGATCTCCCTCCCTGGCTTCGCTCTTCCCCCCCCATCTCTCCTGCCGGGTCCACTCTTTCCCCCAGCCCCCATCTCCCCCCCTGTGATTCCCCCCCCCCCCCGGCCCGATGGGCACAGCGCTCCTATGAAATGCTGTGCCCAGTGCGTGGCTTCTCCCGGCTACTCGTGAGTAAGCGTGCAGCCGGGAAAAGCCACGGAAGTAGCTAGACCTTCCGCAGCCCCGGCCTCAGCCCGGGGCTGCGGAAAAGCCGGGCCATAAGCAGATCCGGTTATCGCAGGTCAAGGGAGGACTTAGCCCGGCTGACCCCGGGATCCCCTGTGCGTCATCTGGATGCACAGCAGGGAGCCCGGGCCTCACCCCACCCCCACAGGGCAAACTGCCATCATGGCCCTGTGAGGAAGAAGAAAGACTGAGGGGACAGGAGCAGGCAGAAGTAACATCGGGGCCTGCTCCTCTTGGACTCTTCCCCCACCTCCACAGGGCAAACTGCCATCTTGGCCCTGTGGGGAAGAAGAAGGACCGAGGGGACAGGAGCAGGCAGAAGTAACATCGGGGCCTGCTCCTCTTGGACTCTCTCTCTCTCTCTCTCTCTCTCTCTCTCTCTCTCTCTCTTTCTCTCTCCTCCCTCCCTCCCTCCTGGACTCCTTTTCCTTGTGTGTCATGTCTTTATTAGACTGTAAGCCTGAGGGCAGGGACTGTCTTTTTTGCTAAGTGTAAGCCGCTCCGAGAGCCTTTTTTGGCTGAGGAGCGGGGTATAAGTATGATAAATAAATAAATAAAAAATAAAAATAAAAAAAACTCCTCGTCTAGCAACAGCCTAAATTCCCCAAAGATCTAATGTTCAGTAATCAATATTTTTGGACATTCTTAACCACAAAATTAGATGCAAATTTCTGTAGATTTTCCTCTTACTTCCAGATTTTAATCAGAACATTAATGCAGCCTTTAGGCCAACTAACTTTCAAGTTCAAAAAGTTCTCACGTTTTGAACAGCATTATCCTCACATTGAGTTTATAGTAAAAATGTTCTTTTTGTCTCTTTTCTACTGGATTGTCACCTTCCAACTCTATAGAAATTTCTTATTGGATCAAACAAACTAAGGCCAAAAAAATCAAGCCAATGCATAGTCCCCAAAGATGAACTGTAAATAATTTACTGTATCATTTCAAGACGTTAAAGTAAAAAAAATAGTCAAAGCTGAAATGCAATTCCACTTGCTTGTAATCTTTGTGGCTCTTATGGTGCACATAGACTCATGAAACAGCTGTGTATCTAGTAAGATCATTGATCCATGATCTAGCCTAATACTAGATTTCAGTTAGAAGCATTCAGTTTTCTATGGTCTCTGGCAGGGCTCTTCTCTGTCCCAGCTATCATATCCAAGATCATTTTTTAACTTAGCGATTCAAGGAATTAAATCAGGGACCTTCTGTGTGCACAGCAAGAAGCAGAAGAAGGGAAATAAATACTACTTATGTCTCAGAAATATAATAAAGAAAGATTATTCCTGCCCCACTTCACACTGTGACATCCAGTAACAAATCATGTTTACCTGTGGCATTTAAAAATATATCCCCATCATAATATCAGTCAATATTGAAGACAATTTCCTATGGCAAGGTCTTGTCAGCAAAAATAAATTTACTTTTGTTGGCATTAGTGGATAAATGTAACCTGTAATTGGCTCAAACAAACAAACAAACAAACAAACTCAGAACCAATAAGAAATAAATAAATAAACAATCCATTAAAAAGGGTTGGTTGTGGTTAACTCATATGAATGGCTGATAGTGCTATAAAGGGCAATTTATTTATATATCAATACTGATGGGTATACTGCATCACGCTGCAGTAATAAAATACACTTGAGAAAATGAAGTCTTACTGCATTTGTCTGGTTTTGAAGCCTGCCTTATCCCATTCTTCCATTTCTGTGAGGGAATATTTATGGATGCAATATTATGATAGCTCTGCTGATGTAAGATACAGATTGTTATTTTAAAATTCTGGAATTTAAACAGTTAACCTGCAATTTTATGGTGTGTTAAGAAAGATTCTATTTTATTCATACCACTAAGCATACATTTAAATTCCTGATATTCAAATTCAGGCAGGGAAAGAAGGGTCAAACGGATAATGCTGTGGATGGCATTGGAAGCCAGAAGAATCAATTTTGGCTCTAGCAATAGCTGAAAATAGCCAATGCCGTTGTTTATGTGCACTTGGGAGGTGACACCTTGCTAGCTTCACTTGCTAGCTTCACTTCGATTGACAGACCAGAAATGGTTCCTAGGAGATCTTAGCGGGGTGGTGGTGGTGGTGGAACTGCCATAGTTAGAAAATAGGATATAGTCTTGTTACTACCTATTTGGGGACATGAAGATCAAGTCAGATAGGCACTGAGCAGTATCCAATGGTGTCATTCCACTAGCGCAAATGATGTTGTGCCAGTGCAATGCACAAGCACTTGCACAACTGGAAAATTCAAAGGAGCTCTGCTAAGACTATTTGAATTAGCAGAATGACATAGGCAGATTCTACACTACTGCTTTAAAATGGTTTATTTATTTATTTATTTATTTATCTAGAATATTTATATACCGCTCCCCATTGAAAAATTTATAACAGTAGTGACAACAGTTGGGGTCCAGGACACACTCCATAAACAATTTTCAAACCAGTTTCAAAGTGTCATATCCCACTTGATGTAGATCTGTCCACTGTTAGATACAACCCAGTGAAATAAAAGAGGGAATGGAAACAGGTTTGAGAGATGGAGGAGTGACTGGAAGTGTATAACTAATAATGGAACTTGGGCCACAGCTAGACCTAAGGATTATCCTGGGATCATCCAGGGTTCGCCCCTGCCTGAGCACTGGATCCCCTGTGTGTCACCTAGATGAACAGGTTTGACCCCTGGACGATCCAGGGATAAACCTTAGGTCTAGCTATGGCCTTAGTGTGTTGTTTTCCTTAACTGCGCTTCCAGAACAATGTGCCCTATCACCCTGCTTTAAATCCAGGGTGTGCCTCTGTGACCTGCTAGTGATGTAGTCAAGGAGTGGGGCCACCCCTGTCTCCCTCCCCTCACTCCCTCTTTTTCTCTGTTAGGGTTTTTTCCCTATTCACAGAATGCAGCCCAGTTTTTCCATTCATCAAAATGATCACCGCATTACTTGCTCTTACTATGGCTTCCATTTTGTGTTCATCAAAGCACAGTATCGTTCTTTCAATCAGTAGGGATACCGCAGTAGGGGTAGCTTGTTTTTGTTGTTTGCAGCTTGTTTTTCCCATTCATAATAGCACAGTGACTTTTAATAACAATTCCAAATGGCGGATAAGAGGGAGAGGTGTAGGGTTAAGCTAAAGGGGCTTAATTCAGTGTTCCAAATTTCCCTGAGAAGGTGAACATGGGCAGGGGCTGAGCTGCAACTGCTGTGTTGATGATGTTCAGTTCCACTCCGCCCACCCAATCCATAAGTATGTGGATTTCTAGTGCTGTGTGGCCTGTGAAAAGCAAAATTTCAGATACAGTATACTCTTCTGTTCTTGCTTCATGTGTCCCTGATGGACCAAAGCCAATTTTACGAAAATCTGGATATTACCTGAATGTGCTTCTCATTCCATTTTCATGTAGACCCCCCCATCTCTACCCCAGGAAGATAGGCTGTTGGTTTCTGAAATGATACTCTGTGTCGTTGTACCATGTAATGGGACTGTGCATGACCACTGTTATGGTTACATATGTTTTTTTTCACCAAAGCCATAGCTAGACCTAAGGTTTATCCCTGGATCATCCAGGGATCAAACCTGTTCATCTAGGTGACACACAAGGGATCCAGTGCTCAGGCAGGGGTGAACCCTGGATGATCCCAGGATAAACCCTAGGTCTAGCTGTGGCCACAGTCTGGTTGGGATTTTTGAAAATGTGTTAATGCTAATGCTTAATTTCAGTACATGTGTAGTGATAATAATGTTAAATCATATCTTTCTATCTCCCCACCCCATCTCGAGCTGTTCAGCTTTCTGTAAAGTCATGAAATGCAGGGGCTTGAAATATGTCAGCATGCTTAATCCAAACGACAATTGTTTAAAATGAAAAGCTGTAATGTAAGCCTCAGACATTCATGGTCAAAAATAAACTGGATAGTTATGTTAGTCATAGGTTACAGTTGTTTAAGGACTGAATCGAGTAGCACCTTCGAGACTCGCTAGTGAGATACAGCAGAAGCTTTCATAGGTTATAGTCTTAATGAGTCTCAAATGATTCAACTTGAAAATAAATAGCATTTGTGGTCAAGTTGCATAATACGTGATCAGCAGTGATAATGGGAGAGAATGCTCAATAGAGAGTTTTCCATGCACTGGTGTGGGCAGCAGACTCCACTTTTTTTTTTAAAAAAACTCTTTGGCTATGCTCATGAACATTAATACATCAGAAATTGGAATTTGTCTGGAAATGTGATTATATTTCTTGGAGTTTGGAATCCAACTCTGTCAGTGGCTTCCTTCTCCCTCCCCCCACCCCCGTATATGTAATGTGTGTGTGTGTGTGTGTGTGTGTGTGTGTATAAATCTCCCTCTTTTAGCTGCATATTGCATCTATTGTTTACCATTCCAGTAAATAAAAGTATTCTGTTTAACTCTGGTTCATAGGCTACAATCTTATGCTTCTTAAACTCAGTGAAACCTACTTCTAAAAACATGCAAAAGATCAGTCAGACACTTTGTTAATTATATTTTCCATCTATATGACCTTAGGTTTACTTTGTGCTCCGTTTGTGAAATAATGGAGGGTGTTGTCTGTGAATGTTCATGCAATAAGAAAGTAATTGCAGCCCAATTGTATGCATGTTACTTGAAAATAAACACACATTTGTAGCTAAAGAAATTGTATTTCAAAAGAGAGGGACAAGTTTTGCCCCATAGATCTAATAACAATGTTGGAAAGCAGGGATAAGCAATAGAATGAGAGGATTGTATCCAATGTTGCATGAACAGATTATGCGCATGCAATGGGACTTCCCTGTTCTCTCCTCCCAAGGCACCCCATTTCACCCAAATATGCTCTGGAGGGTCTTCCAATCTTACAGAGAAGATGTGGGGGGCATACAGGAACCTACAGGAAAGAAGGGGAATCCATTCTGTGAGTGTCGACTGCTCTCCTGGTGGATGGACACAGTTGGATACAACCTAGAAATTACAAATAGCCTCTAGCACTATTGTGTAAAACACAGATTTATTAGAGTCTCAAGAATCCCACTTTTCAGAAACAAATTTTTCAGCCCTCAAGGCTATAGAAATATGCCTGTAAGTGCAACAGAAAAATGCTAAAGGATCTAAAGTAGTGACATTAAAAGTGTTAAAATTGTTTTTCAACCTACCAAGTCAGTCAGAGTCCCCCCTCCCATAAATACTTACAAAAATAATTTACAAAATTATTTACAAAAATACTGTAAATTAATGCAAACATGTACAAATGGTATTTAGGAGCTGTTTTGTTAACAAGCATAGTATTAGTAAAAAGGATGATTACGTTTGTCTCTCTGGCTCAGTTTCAGAGGGTCCTTTGTACCAAATGAATTGCCCACCAGGCATAAAGCTTAACAGACTTTGAAAGGGAAAGATTATTTATGTTTTGCATAATCATGTTGATATATACCTTGATCTAGTAGTACATTGCGATTTATTCCATTGACCATTTTCCTCCAAACGGTAAAAGCAAGGAAGTATCATCACATCCCGGTCCAATGCTTTGGCCATTTATGAGGTCATATCTTTACCCAGAGACAAGCAATTTGCAATGCTTCTTTTCAACATTCTTTCCAACCTTCTGCAATGGGGTGGGGGAGGGAAAGCTCACTGTCCAGGCTGATCAGGCAGGCAGGCAGAGTGTCCTCTCATATCTGCTGACAAAAAGGTCACTTTGCTAGCTTCTGTTATTCAGCTTCCACTCCAGATCTTGATTTTTAACTTGACACAAATAAGTCACTTCATGCTCGCCAGATCTCCAAGGTTGCCAAGCTGTTTTTGGATTATTTGGGATAATTTATTTTGAAGGCAGCCTGCTGAGTCTCTTTCCGTGCACTGAGAATATTTTAATGCTGTTTTTGACTGTCACCCAGAGGAAAGAGGCTGCACACCTCCACTCTCTTATGGTTGATTGGAGAAATGTGGTAGAGATTCATTTCCCTCACTCCCTGCCTATTGTATTTTGCCTTTTGGCTTTGAATGCATTGCTCTAAGTCTCTTGAAATTATCAAAAATAACTGATCATGAGGCAGAGTGAGGAGGCCGCCTCAGATGGCAGGTGCTGTGTGTGTGTGTGTGTGTGTGTGTGTGTGTGTGTAGACAGCAGCGGCAGCCCCATCAGCTATTCCTCCAGAGCCCCCTGGTTGTTCTCCTTGGACAGAACTGTGTATGCAAAACAGCTTGTCCTGCACCCCATAAGGTAGCTTATGGTCAGGGTGGCTGGTCATGAACGGCCAAGAAAAAGGAAATACATCGCCCAGAACAAGAGGACATCCAATTTGCATTTGCTAACTTGTATGTATAAATGCAAATATAGACATAATGGTTAGACTTTAAATAGAAATATAGTCCCCATTGGGGGGCTGCTCAGTCTACTGTCCTGATTCTAACTTGTTGATGGCTCCTACTTTCCCTTCTTATGTTTCTTTATCTTTAAACCAGACTTGGACAAGACAGCATTTCTTGTTCTCTGATAGTAGGGCACATGGCCACCAAAATGCTCCCCAAAACCTGGAGCTGGCACTGATGGAGGTATTCACCCCTGGCCTCAAATTTTTTTAACAATAACCTTCAGCATATGCAGAAAATCAATAATATGTTTTTTGGGGTGGTGGTTAGCCCCTATTGTGACTATTTTTAAGCATAAGGTAAAACCCTTTTTATTTACACTTTAATACAAAGTTAACTTTGTTAATACAAAGTTTTACTACAAAGTTAAAACAGCCTCAAAAACTGATAAAATGCAGCATTGAACCACAGGTTTGAATGTCCATGTTCAAAATTCCATGAAGAGCCACCACAGATAGAGGAGGATCTCCTTTTCAGAACATTACCCTCCATGTTTTGAAGGTGATAGAAATGATGGTGGAGGGGATAGGGATGGTGACCTCCCTGCCTTCCATGCAGTAAATGCAGATCAGGAACACGGAATAATGGGCTCAAGTTACAGGAAGCCAGGATCCAGCTGGACATCAGGAAAAACTTCCTGACTGTTAGAGCAGTATGACAATGGAACCAGTTACCTAGGGAGGTTGTGGGCTCTCCCACATTAGAGGCATTCAAGAGGCAGCTGGACAACTATCTGTCAGGTGTGCTTTAGGGTGGATTCCTGCATTGAGTGGGAGGTTGGACTTGATGGCCTTATAGACCTCTTCCAACTCTACTATTCTATGATTCTATGATTCCATTAACAGCGCTGGAGCTAATCAGGAACCATGTACTAAACATGTAATAAATCATGAAGCTACACAGCCAGCCAGATTTGCTAATGTGACAATATTACTAAGGGCAAGGGAAGCTAAGGGAGACTTGAGGCAATGCTTCCTGTGTTGGCAAACATTTTCATGCTCTTTTGAAGCTATCCATCAAAACGCCACCAAAGGGGAGGAGGGCAGCAATTTTTTTACAGTACTAAAAATGTTTGCAAACTCTGCCCCACTGTTGGCTCAACCCTAGTCAAAAGCTTCAGCAATCTATACATGAAACTCGATATGCTGAAATGTTATCAATGGCCAGTCTCGTTTCCTGATACAGTTTGCTGAGCGCTAAATAACTGTCCTGGAGTTGGACCTTTCAGAAGCTTTCAGAACTATCTCAAAGCTTCAAAAGTGTCAATATTTTTCTTGATCAAGGAACAAAGAAGCTGACTTAAAGCAGGATCTGTGCCTCTTGATTTATTTTGGTTGGTTGGTAGTGCCTTTCCAAGCCTGCTCACAATGTTAAAAGATGACAAAACAATAATTTACGAAAAAAGTTACAGAGACAGGCAACACATTAAAAACAGGGCTGGGAGATTACCATCAGCAGCTCAAAATGCCTGCCAAAAAAGAAAGGGCTTCATGCGGCTGAAGATGAGTCCCAGTCATTTGTAAGTACAGTTGATGGGACACCAACCAAAGCACCATCAGCACAATCACATCAGTGCATCCTTTGTCCCTCTATGGCACAGATACTACAGTGACATGTTATCAGTACAGCCAAAGTGGGTTTCTGCATTTTCTGCAAACGGTGGCTGATGTGAGGAGCAGCTCCACCTCCAGTTTACCCACTTTGCCTTGTATGTACAGCACTGGATGAAAGAAACCTCTATTTATTTATTTTTTGCTGTGTCGTGTGCCTATCTTGTCAAGATCTGCAAATCATGGGCTGAAAACCCCTGCTGCTGAATAAATCGGAAATCTGGAGGCTATTTGGCAGGAAAATTTCTTCCTTTCATTTCGTCTTCTTTATCATTGGTGTTTTTCATGAGAAAGATCAAACAACTGACAGATCCATCAGTAATTCCGATAACGAAAATATTGTCGAAAGGAGAAAACAGAAAGTCACGGTTCTATGTGACAATTGGACTTTGGATATGCTAACAACAAGTGTCTGTAAAAGAAATGTGTATGCCCTAATGTTTAAATCAGAGCTGGGGAATGTTTCTGTTGCACTCCAAATGTTGTTGAACTACAGTTCCTATTAGCCCCAGCCACCATGGACAATGCGTAGGGATGATGGGGCTTGCAAGCAAAGAACATCTGGAGGGCCAGCCTGATTTAAAAGGAGATGTGAATAGTTAGGAGAAGAAAAAGAAAAAGAAGTGGACCCAAAGGACAAGCATATTAATAAAACGCACAGCGAAAACTGAAAAAAAACAAGAAGGAGATATAACAGGAGAGTCAGGGGTCAGTAATGAAAGTCCCCCTGCTTCCAGCCAAAAATCCTAGGTTGATGTTTAAGTAAGTATCCAGTTCTTGTCTCCCATGGAAAAATAAATGGCTCATTGCATCAGAGCACAGAACATCTGCCTGGCAATGTGTTAGCATTGCAAATGGGGGAGAATTCCATTAAAGCAGGAAAGGGCAACTTGTGGCCCTGCAGATGTTTTGGCCTACAACTCCCATCAGCCCTAGGCAGCATAACCAATGGTGAAGGATGATGAAAGTTGTAGGTCAAAACATCTGGAGGGACATACGTTGCCCACCCTTGCATTAAAAGAGGCAGTTTCTATAAAATAGCCCTCCCCAATCTAGTATCCTCCAGACGTATTGGACCAAAAATCCCACCACCCCGCCAACTATGCTGAATGGGGATTATGGGACTTGTAGTCCAACACATCTGCAGGATGCCAGGTTGGGAAAGCATGCCCTTAAACAGGGAAAAGGTGTAGCAAACAAGATTTTAGGAAAAGGAGTGGGACACATACGCATTTACTAGCTGGAACTGACTTTCCTGGCTTACTGATTACAAAACAAAGTTTGGGGCTTGTTATAAAATGGAAGGGGGAAAAGTAGACCACACCATAGAAAACATGGTGATTATTATTGGCCTGGTTTATGGCACCTAGCAATAAAATATTGTTGTTCCTGTTCTAGAAAGAGCAGATGAAGTGCTGCCTTGAGGGGAGCTCTCTGGGTCTCGTGCCAAAAAGAAAAAAAGACTGTGTTTTCTGCCTGAAATAAAATAACGGTGTGAAACTGCCCCTGGTCTCTCCAGCTGGGAGTGAGTTCCTCTGCCCCCTTCACTTGTCAGCACGGGGCTTCTAATCTTGGCCTTTCAGACTCGTTTGCCTTTCCTGTGTGCTGAATAACCACAGTGCCAAAGAAATATGTCTCCTGAACACTTCCTGAACACACTCTGAGTCCATGTAATTCTTGAGTTGCTACTGCTGCTGCTTCCCCCCACCCCCATTGAATTGCAGGGAAAAGTCAAAGAATGATTGATGGTATCAAAAGAGTTGTCAACACATTTAAGTCCAAGGGCAGTAATCCTTCTTTGCCCCCCTCAGGCACTCTTCTGGTTGCTTGTCCACTTCTGGTGACGGCCCATTAGTTAGACCAAATGGTCTCAGATGGATCAAGACAATACAGCTCAAACATGCAGCTCATCACATCATAAAATAGATGTATTCAGTGCCACTAATCGTGCTGCTGAATAAGACAGCAAATTCCTATTAGTTGTTGCAGTTGTAACTCAGCTTCCCATGTCTCATATCTCAATTTTCGATGTCGGGTTTCAAGCACAGCACGACATTGGCAGACGGAGAAACGAGACTCAGTCGTACATCATAAAACCAGGGGATGATGTCCACTTAAAGAGGACAGGCTTGCTGGGCTGGCCGGCCATTTCTAGACAGCACTTTTCTGTGTCTGCTGCTGATAAGGCCATATTAGTTGATATGCATCAACTAATGAGGAGCCCTTATTTGTATCAATCAGAAGGAAGTCAGCGGGTAACATTGATCCTAGCGTCTGCCAAGAAGGAGATGCAGCTTATTAATCCAAATTCAGACAGAAAACAAAGCTTACTCTGCTGATGAAAATAAATCTTTCTTGGTATATATTAAATCACAATCCTACTTGATATTTAGAAAATAAAGCCAGTTCTTAGGTGCGCAGCCGGTAGACAAGGCAAGTGGTGTGGGCAGAGAGCAGCAGTGATCCTGCCCTGTGTCAGTTTCATGCTTCCTACATAGAAATATTATATATTCCAGACTTTTCCCCCTTGCAGTTTCCGCAACAGATTTTTTTTTCTTAATAATAATGTTATATTTCTGAAACATTACACATTCACAAATGCATCTTAGGGCCAATGCAGATATTGCTACATCTCCCCCTTTATTTTTACTCTAGAGTAGCATAGGGGCTCAATCGAAATAATTAAAGTCTCCCCTAACCCTCACGCTACGGTCCTGATTGGGATCAGGCTCCTTGCACCTATTCTGAAATAAAAACAAAACACAACTGCTAGATACAGATCTAAAGTAACGCCTCTTTTGGCCCTTAGTTAGTAAAACATATATACTTAGGATTTTATATTGTAAAGTGCTCTCTATTATTTTACAAAAATCATAGGTAGGTCCTTTGGGGGTGGGGGAAATCAAAAGCCCACAGTATCGTGATATTGGTTTCAGGGCCAACCAAAATGTCACAAAATTGAGAGCAAGCTTTTGAGTTCTCCAGAACACTTCATGCTAAACAAAATAGCAGAGGAAGAGGTGCAGGGTTGGGGAGGGGGGCAGGAGGAGAAAAAGCTGTTGTTAAAGTCTGCCTTTTGTAACAGCCTTTTGTAAGGTAAGAGTCTGGGAAGATCTCTGCAGACACTATTGAATTAGCCTCGGAAGGGGGCTGCCTTGACGGCACTGCATTGGCGCCGTGTTTCCCCTAAACCCGACAGTTTTGGTCCTGCAAGGTTGCGCTTGGTAATCCCCATGCTAAGGAGGGAGCGCAGGGTTTCTGGCAGTCATCTGACTACTGGAGCTGTCCACCTTGCCCTCTTCCTGGTGGAAGGTGACCAATCGCGGGTCAGCATCCTCCCAGAACACCCCCCAAGATCAACGACAGAGCGAGGTCAGACGGCAGGAGAGCTGGGTGACCTTGCTCCCACTGAAAAAGTCAGGGTACGTGCCTGACTTTCTAAACACACAGCTTCACAGAAAAGCCCCGTGGTGGCTGCGAATCTGCATCTCTGTCATTTTTGTAAACCGCCCAGAGAGCTTCGGCTATGGGGCAGTATAGAAATGTAATAAAATAAATAAATGAATGAATAAACTGACATAGTACCAATTCACAGCCACCACAGGGTTTTGAGCATGTATAGACAGCTTTTAGGAGTTAAACAGATTGCAGGATATACAGTACCTGGGGCTACTGGGATAAAGACGCAATAATGGCTGTTCTCTGCCATGTTTAAAATATAAAGTCTAGTAGTTACTGAGTTCTCTCCCCAACATTACCTCACTAATCCTTATTTCTGGGATGTTGAACCTCAGACCTGTGGGCCAAATCTGTCCTTCTGGAGTTCCCCAGATGGCAACACCATATTTCCCCCAGTTATCACTCATTTGGTGGATTCCTGGCTCTTGGCTCTCCCGCTTTTGCCTTTGGGCACACCCTCCACTAGAATTTGCCCACTGAGAGTTCCTCCCAAATTGAATTTGGCCCTTAGGCCGAAAGACTTTCCACACCCTCAATTTGCAACAAACCTGTATGTTAAGATATCTTTTCTCCCATATTGCAGATCACGGCTTGCATAATGACATATTCAACTTGATCCTATCTATGTTTACCCATCAGTAAGTCCCACTGAAGTCAATGGGGCCTTTCTCCTGTAAGTGTGCATAAATGTTAGCACTAGTGAATTCACAGCTGAAGCAAGATTTGAATGAAGAACTTTCTTGCTCAAGCTCTGGGCCTTGGATTTGAAGTTCGAATCATGGAGGCCGTTTTGTGGTGGATCCACCAGAAAATGGCCTCCGTGATTCAAAATTTGAATCCGAGGCCCAATGCTTGCACAGCCCTGACTCTGTTACAATGCCTTAGCAATTGTATCTACTTTGTTCTTGGCCTTAAGACTTGTATCAGTTTTGTTCTTGGTCAAAGTTGGGCCCTTTGCTACAGAACCATCTTGGGCCCTTCGCTACGGAACTACCATATGTTCATATGATACGTAACATTTCCAAGCCTGATAGCATAAGGGCTCAACCCTATGCATGTTTAGACAGATAAAAGTCGTACAGCTTCTATTTATTTATTTATTTATTTCATTTACTGCATTTATATACCGCCCATAGCCAAAGCTCTCTGGACAGTTTACAAAAGATAAAAACAGCAAACATTAAAAACAAATATACAAAGTTTAAAAATATAAAAAGCATAAAAAGCATAAAAACAACACTATCCGTATAAAAACAGCTATTCTGGGGTCCGTTAAAAACAAACAAACTCAGCGTATGTTGTTAAATGCTGTTAAATGCCTGGGAAAAGAGAAAGGTCTTAACCTGGCGCTGAAACATAACAATGTTGGCACCAGGTGAGCCTCGTTGGGGAGATCATTCCATAATTGGGGGGCCACCACTGAAAAGGCCCTCTCCCTTGTTGCCATCCTCCGCTTCCCTTGGAATAGGCACTTGAAGGAGGACCTTAGATGTAGAGCGCAGTGAGCGGGTAGGTTCATGTCGGGAGAGGCATTCCATCAGGTATCATGGTCCCAAGCCATGTAAGGCTTTATCGGTTAAAACCAGCACCTTGAATTGGGCTCGGAAACGTATAGGCAGCCAATGCAAGTGGGCCAGAATCGGTCTTACATGTAGGGGAATGCTGAAAGATGGAGGACTTTTTTTCTGTCTAAACATGCATAGGATTGTGCCTTAAATCCCTTCCATTGCTTTTATGTTGCCTCTGAAATAAGGCAAGCGCGTAATACGTCAGATAAAAGACGACCTTGCAAACTCCATCCTCCACAGCAGCCATGCTCAACCAGTTGCCCTCAAGTGTCTAGGATTACAGCTCCTATCAGCATCAGCCAGCATGGCCAATAGCAATGATGGAAGCTGCATAGAATTGAGCTATTTCTAGTATATTATGACTGTCTGTCTGAACTATGCCGTACTGTTGATGATGATGATGATGATGATGATGATATATTTATTTCTTACCCGCCTCTCCCTCTGGATCGAGGCTGGGAACAACATAAAATACAAAAATGTTATAAAATACATAAAACTGATTAAAACATATAAAAGTAATACATTGTAAAAATAGCAGCCAGACTTCTTAAAATTTGACTGGATAGGCTTGCCGGAAGAGATCAGTCTTTATAACTTTTTTATATTCAGAAAGACTGTTGAGTTGGCAAATCTCTCCCAGCAGGCCATTCCACAGTCTGAGAGCGGCAGAAGAAAAGGTCCTCTGGGTAACAGTTGTCAAACTAGTTTTGGCTGGGTGAAGTAAATTCTTCCCAGAGGACCTGAGTGTGCGGGGCGGGTTGTACAGGAGAAGGTGATCCTGCAGGTAACCTGGACCCAAACCATGTAGGGCTTCAAAGGTAATAACCAACACTTTATACATCGTCCAGAAACTAATTGGCAGCCAGTGAAATGATTTTAAAATTGGTGTAATATGGTTACCCCTAGGTGTACTGGTGACCAACCCGGATGCCATATTTTGAACTAGTTGAAGTTTCCAGGCTAGGCACAAAGGTAGCCCTATGTAGAGTGCATTGCAGAAGTCGAGCCTTGAAGTTACCAGCACGTGCACTACCGTTGTAGGGATATTCCTGTTACTAAGTAATTGGGTGAGCTGGAATAAAAGCTGTCTTGCCAGCAGCGCCATTGGGAAGCCACTCTGTCTCTTAGTCTTTGGCTGAAAAATGGTGTTTAAAGGCAGAGAAAGGGCAACCTTGGGAGGTCTAGGGGCTATTCTCAACCTTCCCCATGGGGACACGCTCCTGCCACTGCTACCATTGTACTGGCAAATGCAGCGGCAGCGACAAAGAAAACCCTGCTATGTTGCCACCAGATTTTGGTGGCAAAATACTGCTACAGAGGGCTACATTTGTCCCTTTTATTCCTCTGTCGCATTTTGGCACTGAAATTCGGTGGCAGAGCACCATTTTTTTTGCCACCACTACAACTTTAGGCAGTGTTATGGCAGCCACACTAGGGAGCATTTGGGGCCACAGTTGTCCACAGGTCACATGTGGCCCACAGTGCAACTAGATAATGCATGTGAAGTGCTTCAAACCCTTGAAAACTCAATAAAAGATGGTGGTGGTGGTAGTGGTGATGGTGGTGGACGTCTATTATTTATTTATTTGATGTGTACCCTGCCTTTTTAGCAAGAAAAATGGCACTCAACGCCTATGGCCCTTGGAGTTGTTTTCTCTGCTTTCATGTAAACGAAAGACTTGCCTGCTATTTTGTTCTGCTAAAGCATTCCTTTCTTAGAAGCTTCTTTGATTTATCTTTGTCCAGAAGAGAACACACCATATTAATGTGCTCTAGGAATCCAATGCAGCATTTAGAGCTTCCAGATCTAGCAGATGGAGACACTGTGCTGCTTTTACAAAGACCCTGCTGTCAAACAATTTTGTAGCCCTATTATTTACTTGTATTAAAGCATCTGGTATCCTGCAATATATATTAAAATTTCTAACAGCAGCTAAGGAACAGCAATATGCAGCAGCCAAGATTTTACATTTAAAATACAATGGGGAGGCAAAGGGAGAAACCTTATCTATCTCGACACTTGCATCTAAAAAAGAAAAAAAATGAAAAAGAAATATGTTGAAAGGAGGGGTTGTAATTGGAAACCCACCACCAGATCCTAAGGAAGGATCAATGTATTGCCCTTAAATGAAACAGAGATTTCCACATGATCTCAAATTAACTTACAAGTTGTTACATTAAATTTTCTTATGATCTCAAAATTCTGGATGTGACATATAAAACATAAACAACCTCAAATCCAGATTCTTTCCTCCCTAAGAACCAATATATAGGGATAGAAACAAATCAAAATCTGCTGTTGAAATGAATTAGAAATGACACTCAGGAAAGCTTACCTAGATAGTTTAAAAGGATTCAAATAAATAAGAACCTAGTGCCTGAATTGGATTTTTTCCTCCTCCCTCCTAATCATCTTTCCTTTTGTGATGTGTCTTTTAGATTGTAAGCCTGCAGTCAGGGACTGTCTTATTTATTTCTTTGTATGAGCCATTCTGGGTGGGATAAAATGCTAAACAAATGTAATCCTATGTATGTTTAGACAGAACTCCCAGCATTCCCTTGCCAGCAGTGCTGGCTGAAGAATACTGGGAATTATAGGACTTTTTTTTCTGTCTAGAAATGCATAGGATTGTGCCCCAACTAACTAACTAACTAACTAAATAAGAAAAATTCATGGAGATCAGTCACTGGCCATGATAGGTAACTGGAGTATACCACTGAATAAGAATTGCTGGGCAGGAGACAATGAGACGTTATTGTCTTTGTGCCCTGCTGCTAGTGGGCTTCCTGGAAGCATCCAGGTGGCCACTTGTAAGAAATAGGATGCTGGACTAGATAGACTTTTCCTTTGATCTAGCAGAGCTCTTATATTCTTATGACATTATCACACAGGAGATGTGATCGGCTACGCAACATTGCAATCACCTTTGCCTACTGTTGCTTCTTCGCCCGCGCGTTTGTCTCTCATTACTTCCTCTTTCGAAAGAGGAAGTAAACAACATGCACGTGACCCATTCAGTGGGCCGTTTTAATCCCGCTGCTTCTTCTGCACACAGCAGGAGAAAGCGGCAACTTCCGTCTTTATTTTAAGTCAGACTTACTGGGGTGTTCTTTTGTGGTGCGAAGAAGGCAAGAAGAGGATGGAGGTGCGCGGGAGATGAGAGGGACCTGTGAAAATCCGTGAGTGCCCAGGAACGAGTGTGCAATAAAATGCTCATCTGATGGAGCTCTCAGTTACTGCAGATGTGCAAATTTCCCCTAGTCCTTCATTGTGCGAAACTTTCCCAACTTTCTCTGAAACAGCAATGCTGACAAGGGGTCATCCTTCATCAGTCTTCTGATTCCTCATAAGTGTGATCAAACCAGCAGTCCCATCTCACTGAGCTTTTTTTTTTAAAAAAAATCCTACCACCCATGTTGAGCAGCAGACCGTGACTTACTGTCATTTTAGATTCTTGGTAATAAAAAGCCTGAGTAAAAAGCGGGTCCTAACTTTAAAGAAAAATGTTTGGAGCTTGATGGTGATTGCTGGTATGAAAAAGCTTGGGAACATCTCCTGTAAATAATTATGACAATTAATTTACTGTTTGCATAGGCCAGGTGATGAGTCTATAAACTGCATGCAGTTTCAAAGGGTTCTTGTGAGTCCCCTTTAGGAATTCAAATGACTACCTTGTGCTGTGGGGATGTTCAAACTGTTTTGTCATTTGCTCGCTTCTCTCCTTTGATCCTGGTTGTGCTTTTATATTGTATTTTATATAATGTTTGTATACTGTTGTTTTATACTTTGAATGGTTTTAATTTTTGTGAACCTCCCAGAGAGTTTTGGCTATTGGGTGGTATAGAAATGCAGTAAATAAATAAATAAATAAATAAATTACTTCTCAACCTTTAAATGTGCACAAATATTCCTGACAGGTGTTTTTTTTGTTTTTGTTTTTACAAAAAACAAAAAACAAACCCAGGGTGGCTGAATGGGATGGAGCAAACGGGTTTCCTTCACCAGCAGTACTTACACACCCCTATTGGGGGGCCATTCACTCTTTCCATTACAGTGGCTTTAGCGTTTGTTTTTAACGGTCATGGATATTTGCACATATCTGCTGAATGCACAAACTGCTTCAAAAGAAGCAGCAAAAAGTTTGGGTGGGGGGAAACAGATAATTTGTTCCCCGCCTTGATCAAAATGGAGAGGCGGGTAAGAAATAAAATTATTATTATTATTATTATTATTATTATTATTATTATTATTATTAAATATGGGGGAGTGTTGAAAAGGTGGAGGACACTGAGAAATGTCAGTTCAACACTCGAAAGAGAGAGAAACGCATTGCCAAGGGGGAGAGATTGTCCCCACCTTTGGATACAATTAATCTGTTCACCCCTCCCCCATTTTTGATACTTATGAATTGCACTGCTGGATTGTTCCTTTCTCTTACTATTATATCTCCCCTGGTCCTTCACAACGGTGTGCAAATTAGCCTATATGCAAACTCATCTTGTCAATTTCCTTGTATGTTACCTACTCCATTTCAGGGCTCCCTTTGACAGATGAAACATACAAGGAAATTGGCCAGGCAAGATGACACATAATGGACAGCCCTAAGCAAGCACTCGAAAAAACTGACTAATAATAATAATAATAATAATAATAATAATAATAATAATAATAATAATAATAATATTAAAAATTACAACCCCATCTGCACAATTTTGAGAAACCAGGCGGAAAAGGGTGATGAAGGAAGGAAGGTCATTCCAAAGTGCCGTTTCGGCATCAGTGGAAGGGCAGCCACAGGTGAGGGAGGGCAGCACTGGTGAGAGTGGCGTGAGGGTTTTTGACTGCTCTTGCCAAACAGCTCTATAGCCTATCCTGGGTTCAGATGACAGCCAGCAACCATGGGTATGAACAACCCTACAACAAGCCCTGGGTTCTCAGAGTGGCTTGTTCATGAAAATTACACCACCCTGCAGAGAATGCAAAAAAGCCTGTCTAGCAAAACATGCAATAATCAGAGGGTGGGGAGGTAAAGATCACTCTGCTGCTCTTTCCATCCTGTCAGCTTCAACCTGGGCCAGATCTGCACCAAGCAGGATATAGCACTATGAAAGTGGTATATGGAGGCAGGATCTACACTACTGTTTTATAGCAGTATTGAAGTGCACTGACAACTGTTGGGGCCGATGACCCATGCCATATACCACTTTCATAGTGTTATACCCTTCTTGGTGTAGATGTGTCATGGGTCCCAACAGTTGTCAGTGCACTTCAATGCCACTATAAAGTGTAGTGTAGATCCTGCCCTGGCAGGGCATTGGATACATAGGATTGCACTCTAAGTGAATATTCACCCTTGCTTCCCCTACATATTGTATAAACAGGTCTCTGTAACATAAGCTGCACTTCTGCTTGTTCCCCACAAATGAAATACAGAAGTCCTTTGCATCCAGGTCTGAAGGCAGGTACAGCACCATTACTTCCAGGTGGAAACAGCCATAGATCAGGGTCAGAGCACATGCTTTGCATGCAAAAAGTCCCAGGTTTGATCTCTGGCATCTCCAGGTATTGCTGGGGAAGGACTCTTTCTAAAATTCTGGACAGCCACGGCCAGTCAGTATTGACAATGTTAGGCTAGATGGACCTTTCCTCTGATTTAGTATAAGACAGCTTCCTGTGTTCCTGGTCCACATATATTTCCCTTCATAATAACTGGCAGGTTTTATCTCTGCCTTGTTTTTTGAATGCCCTTCATTAATCTCCGAGCTCATAATAGAAAGTTTCACCTTTGATCCTTTCCTAGACTGATTTTCAACTGGAGCAGCTGCAACTGTAGGCTTAATATATTTCAATACTTCCATAATGCTCTCTCTCTCTCTCTCTCTCTCTCTCTGTGTGTGTGTGTATACATATACTTTTTTTGTAGTTTACACAGGGTCTTGATATCTTATTCCATGTTCAAAGATATATTTACATTCCATAACAGCTGAAAGGAACCAAATAAAAAAGCACAGGAGGAAAAATTCATTAAGAAAGGCATACCACAGAAACCCAAAGGAGATTATTTGGATGCATTGGTGAGAACTATGCTTGGATTTGGAACTTTTTGGGGAGATGTAATATAATGTAATTATAAAAATGTAATAAATAAATAAATAAAATGTTTGCTAAACCAGCTTAATAGACAAGGTGCTTTTACAAGTGGACTACTTGTCTGTTCAGCAATGCTAGCTAATCAAATATAAACGTCTCAGACATTCAGCTGAACACAATCCTGAATCTACAAGCAACAATTGACAAGGAAAGCAACATTCTTTTTTTATTATTCTTTTTTTGTGTGTAGGGGAGGGGAATGGGAGAGAAAACAAATTAGAGCCATTTCTCTCCCCCCCCCACCCCCAGAAAGCCCTGTTCTGAATTTTAGGTATGTTTTGGGAAATTCAAAATGGTGACCAGCTTTAAAAATGGCTGCCACTTCTGCCATTCATGGGGGGCTGCCATTATAGTGATCAACCATTGAATATCTACAGAAAACACACTTTCAGACCATAGGTGGATTGTTCCTCCACCACCTTATTTTCTTCAAGAGGTGAAGGGTCCAAAGAAAGGGCAGTGATTTAAGCAGTGCCATTAAAAATATAAAATCATCACGGGCCATTCTATGCAATCATTACTCTTAAACATACAACAATACCAAAAAATAACAACTTCTTTAACGTTTGGATTTCTTACTTTCTTTTTTTAGTACAAATGTCTTCCAAAAACTCAAAGATCCTGAATAAAGAAAGGCAGACTCGAAGGTTCAAAAGATATCCCTTGTCATCCTTTTTTGGAAGGTGGGTATGAGTGGGAAACATGAGATTAACAGTGCAATCTTATGTATGTCTAATAAGTAGTAATCCAGTAAATGTGCTGATGAGTAGGCAATTTATTCAGTAAAAAAGAGGGGAAAGTACTTCTCCTGAAATCACTGTTTCTCTACCAGTCCCCTAGCATCTATGCCACAACTGCCACAGACAGTAGTAATCTGATGAATTATGCTTTTCCTTCCTTCCCATTTAATATAGACAATTTCTAAAACTAACTGTGGAATTTTCACATGTGCCATCTGTAGCAGCTTTCTGTTCATTCATATCTCTTTTTCCCCATTCAGGTAACTGATCCGTACATGATCCTGTGTGCTGTGATGGAACAACTGTACAAAAAACAACAACACAAAATCTTTATGAGCCTGCACATTCCTTTGTGTCAAGAGCCCTTTTGGGGCTGTTTTTTCATCTATGGGCACCCAATGCAACCATAATCTGGGTGGGATGTGAGGGAAGCTATGAATGAACAGAAGTGACTGAAAGCTGTAGCAAACTCCAGAACTGAAAAACAGAAGAATAGCAGATTTCTGGCACATTAGTGCCATGCTCCAAACAAGACCAGATCATCCAGAAATGCCAAACCCAAGGACTAGTTGGACGTGGAACATTTTGTAAGCATCATAATAATGTGCTTACAAAAGCTTCAGAAGATCCAGAAGCCAAGCCAATTTATGACCTATGAAAAGCATTCTAGGATACATATATTCCCCATGTTACTATAGCAGATTAATATTAGATCTCATCATTTCTGTAAATCCAACTTGTCCATGTAGCAAAAAAATATGAACCTGAAGTCACAAGGAGGTGCATATCTGGGGTTATTATTCTCAAAGGATGAAAATAAATCTTTCCTTTGCAGATAATGTAGAATGACATGGGGTGGGGAGAGAATTATTATAGTCAAAGCTGGTCTTGTTGGATGCATTTGACTTGCCTTTTCTGCAAGTATCCATAACAACCACTATGTGAAAAGTCTTACAAGATTTCATCTACAAGAAGAATTATCACATTCACAAGCCCTTGCTTAGTTCAAGTTATGAGACTTTACAAGCGTAACTGACAGCCCCAAGTGAAAACAAATAGCAGAGAAAGCAATTGTGGACATGTAAAGATTTATAGACAAAGCTACAGAGCCAGGTGTGGATCTACATAATAAATTACCTAATGGAACTGCAACAATTTATTATTTATTTCTTCAACCTCAACAATCCTATGGGCAAGGATACACAGGTCTTATATTTTCCTTAATGTGAATCTCAAAGTCCTTTTGGAATGCTCTGCTATAACTTGGAACACTTTGGTAATGTTGGGGAAAACCCCAAAAGATGACTTACTCCTCATTCCTTCTCAACTCTCCTTTGTGGAGGTAAACTGCTGACCCACTTCCATTGCTCTCTGGTCTGGTGACTGGGTAAGTATAGGCAGAAGGACAGCAATGCCTCCCCGGTAGCGTAACAAGGATAGCTTAGGCAAAGAGGTTTTTCCTTGTCATGGTGTTTGCAATATTCAGGAGTAAAGGTGTATAAGAGTTTAAAGGATGGAAAATAATGCAAAATACCTTAAAGACATGTATGGCACAATTAGGGACATGTTATTTGAAATAGTCTTTACAAATGTGCAACTGCACATTTCATGGGGTGCCATAGGAAATGCACAGGTTGTGCAAATTTTGAAGCTATAGCCATCAGACCAAGCCTCCCCCTGACTTAACAAGTTCACAGCAAAATGTGATTTTATCAGGATGATGATGATGATGATGATGATGATGATGATGATTAGCTGCTCCTATAAGTCACATTATGAACTTGAAGAGATTTGTGCCCCTTTTTTTCTATTGGGTCTTGCAGGTTCCAACTAAAGTTTTATTCTATGTATCATAGCGGTATGATACATACCCTAAGTGGTATGTATCATACCCAACAAAACCCTAAGTGGCTATTTCTTCCCCAAGATAAGGGCTCCCCCTTGAAAGGATAACTCCGGTCTAAACCAAACATGTGGTGGAGCTGTGTGTGTTAGTGTTTTGTGTTGTTTTTACATTTGTGTAAGTGCACATGACCCTGGTTCAGATTAAGACTGTGGCACTCCAGAAAGGGGGGGGTAATTTCCCCCCACCTTTCCCCCATGTATTTATTTATTATTGCATTTATATCCCGCCTTTTTTCCTCTAAGGAATCCAAGGCATCGTACATAATCCTCCTCCTCTCCATTTTATCCTCACAACAACCCTGTGAAGTAGGTTGGGTTGAGAGGCTGTGACCGGTCCAAAGTCACCCAGTGGGTTTCCATGGCCGAGTGGGGACTAGAACCTAAATCTCTCGAATCCCAGTCCGACACTTTAGCCACCACACCACACTGGATCTCATGACATTCCACACCACCTCCCATGAGTGGGGATGGGGTTAAAATAGGGGGAAGGTGCCATTGACTCCAATGGAGTCCTTTTTTCCACTGCCTTTTAAAACACCCTTCCCCACAAGTGTGTGTGTGTGTGTGTGTGTGTGTGTGTGTAATTTTGTGGACAAAAGCAGGTGGAGAGAAAATTTAATTTCCCCCCTTACTGGACTGCCATAATTCTGATGCACTCTGTGTGCAAGGTCCATTGGACCTACCCATGATGGGTATGACCTTCCCAGCTTTACCATTTATTGATTGATTGCATTGCATTTTTATACTGCTCAATAGCTGAAGCTCCCATTCATCTTCACATCAGTCATATTACTTGACCTTCCAGGCACACAGGTTGGATCCAAAGTTTTAGGCTGCCAGTGAGTGTGTCCCTGAGCTAGGGGTATATCAGAAATTAGTTCCAATTCATTTTTGACCAAAATTTACCCAGTTCACCACTCCCAGAATTGAATGCAGGCCTGAATGCAATCTGTGGTCAAAGTCCATATATTTTCAAGGTTGGAATGGGATTTTCAGAACAACAACAAATTAATTGTACTTTGTGGAGACATGCCTAAGGAATTTAGAAAGTTACAAGGCTAGGAATTGGCATCCATATAATCAGAACTGGATCAGAGCCATGAAGGGCACTTTTCCTTGATGGGTGATTTTTGACCTTGGCCTGTGGGAAATTCCTCTTTTTAGTGAAAAATTTTCTTTAGAGATTGGGGATTGGGTTTAGTTTGTTTGCATATTTAAGACCAAAAATAGGAAAGTTATCTTTAAAATTCGCATTGCCAGGTGTGGGCGTAAATTAAATATACTTTATCCATCTGGGATGATGTATATATTTATAATTACTGGGCCAACAGGTGTGAGAGTATAAAACCAGTATATTTGCTGGTTCCTGTTCGATGATTAATCCAGCATGAATGATCTTCTTGCAGGCACTTTTTGAATGTACAGATAACCTGAGTATAAAAACGCATCCAAGGGAGGTTCTTCATCACACTACTCTTTTGTATTATAGTAATGTTTTAAAAATTGAAGAATAGGAAGAATAAGTCAATAGAACAAATATTAACTACATAACTTGAAATCATTTAACTACTCTACTAAAAATGGCACCTGTCATTTTTAAAGAGTCCTAAGGAATGAGGCACTAAAAATCAATAAATAGGGCATAGGCATGATGGTGAGATGGCAACAAACTACCCACTATGTGGACAGAACAGAAGTTTTCTGATTCAGCGATCATCTCTCATGGGGCACGCACCAGTGAGTTTGCCCGCAATTTAAGGAAAGCCATTCCAGGGTGATTTTTTTTTTTTACAACTCCTGACTCTTGTGCAAGAGCAGGGTTGCGATCCTGTGCAAAGATGGTGTTCTTTTTTAAAAAAACCTACACACACACACTCAGCACTGAAAGACCCTGAGACCCATTCAAAATGGGTCAACAACGCTCTCCCCCTCACTCCCAATACCCATGGGCTCGCGCCGCACAGCTGGTTGCTTGTTCACTGAGCCCCACTACTCGTGAGGAACACCAACAGCTTCGCGAGGGGAGGGCACACCAGCCACACACCTTGAGATTTTTGCAAGAGCGTGGTGGGGGGTGGGGACAGGACAAAAGCTGTCATCAATATCCCAGGAAAACTGAGGGGTCATCCCTAGATCACCGCAGAATCAGCTGTGCATCATGTGGTGTGGTAGGGATGACCTCGATACTATTCTGGAATAAACAGCTGGTGTGGATTAGGCCTTTGAAAACCTCTACAAAGGTGCAGATCACGTTGTACAATAATAATATTATATATGAACAAAGACCAGGGGAACGGAGACTTAGAGGAAGAGAAAAAGAAAGCAGATTAGAGCACGACACTGAAAATTCTTCTGGGGAAAGTATATATTACTTGCAGTGCAATCATATATATCTACTCAAAAATAAGCCCTCATTGAACTGGGGTTGTTGGATTCTCTTTGAGCAAAAATTCATATTTGGATTTACTAATCCATCCCATGGCAACACCTTCTTCCAGGATGCTACCAACTTCAGATAGTATACTACTTGTTGGGTCATGATTTATGGCCTTGTAGGCTGTATCGTCTTGTAGCTGACGTAAAACTCCCATCTCGTAATTTTGACGAGAAAGGACAACCACACCACCCCCCTTGTCCGCTTCTTTTATCACTATGTTGGTATTCCTTGAAAGGCGATGCAGGGCTTCACGTTCAAGTTTGGTGATATTATGCCATTCTGTTCGTAAAGACGATTCTAAATGGTCAAGATGGGTTAGAATTTTTCTTTTGTAGACCTGGATGGCCAGGTCTACTGGTCCTGGTGGCATGAACCTGGAAGGTCTTCTGAAGGTTGGCTCCACGCTTGTGGCCAAGCGCTCTTGTCTGTGAAAGTAATGTTTCAGTTTTATATTGCGAAAGTAATGGAAAAGGTCGAATCTTGTCTGAACTTTGTCATGTTGAGGAGTCGGGACGAAAGAAAGACCCTTATTAAGTACCTGCTCTTCTAGAGTTAAGTATGTATAGGACTACAGCCTTAGTATTATACTTGAATATAATTTTAAGATTTTAATATAATTGATAACTAATGTTTTATAGGACAAGAAATGAAGGGAGGTTTGGGGTTTTAACGAGTGTAAATATCATTTGGATATATCGTCCAATTCTCGTAGGCAGGCACCTATTTGAGGGTTGATGGTACTCCACTTTATGATTTAGTCTTGCTATGAAACCCAAAGAACGAAGCCCTTTTTTATAGCTAATGTAATGTGAACTGCCCAGAGAGCTCCGGCTATTGGGCGGTATAGAAATGTAATAAATAAATAAATAAATAAATAAATAAATAAACAGAGAGTAGGGTGGGGGAGAAATACCATTTTGGGCATGTGAAAGATGTAATTAAAACAGGAATTCTGTCAGACAGTTTTACAATTTCCCTTCTTTGTTGCTGTCCACCCAGGCAATGAGTGGTGTATAAGCCTCCGCTGTTCCTTCATATCTTTGCCCTAAAAATCAATGACATTATTGTCTTAATTAGCCAGATGATAATAATGGAAGATGGCATTGCCTTTGAGAGGACACCTCCTTCCTCTTCAATATTTGCTACAAAGTATTCAGAAAAGGTAGCCTCTGAATTTTAAGTGCATAGTTGTGAAGCATGTTAAGTTGTGCCTTATTCTCCTAGGATTTTTGAATGAATGATTTCCATTGTTGGTGAACTGTTTTAAATGCAGGCACCCAGAAGACACAGAGCCCAGGGGAGAGATTAAGCAACTGAACCATCATATTAGACCTATTTATTTGTAATATTGGGGGGAGAGTGGAAGTTAGAATAGAGGAACTACACAATGCATTTTCTAAGACAACACACATTTGTGACTGATGCGATAACACAATAAGCTAAATATATATTAGCCTATTTAGAGAATTCCTTCTGGTTGTCCTAATTGGCTATAAGATAACCCCAGTTTTAAGCACTTTTCTGAGGTTCAGATGAAAGTGTGCATCCTTCAGATTTCCACGGGGCGCAGAGTCTCTGTATTATGCTCCGAGTGGGCTGTTGACTGCCTTCCAGAAAATAAAGAGGTGGAAGAGATATTTATAAACAAGGGTAAAATAGCTGAACTAATTTAATGACATCTCTCTTCCCTTCTGGGACGTCACGCGGCTGTTAGGACACTGGCGGAGGATCGCGAAAGCAGGTAAGTCTGCAAGCCTCCCCGCTCACTTCTTCTCCACCCTTATGACCAGAGTCCGGCAAGCTTCCAACATCTCACTCACCATCTCTCTTTCACCCGGGGTGTAAAATCTCTTTCAGCCTGAGGGCCAAATTCCACTTTGGGGACCGCATTCTAATGAGACCAAAGGCAAAAGGGGAGGGACCAAAAGTACCCCCCAATACCAGCATATTTTAGCGGAAAGCTCTTACTGCTAGTAACTGAGCTTTAGGAGGGGCATTTCAACGTTTTAGACTGGGGGAAACTGAACAACCCCCAACTGGTGAGTAGTTGGGGAGAAAAGGGGTAGGGACAGGAAAAGAGGGATCCCAGGAGGGCCGTATTTGGCCCCATCCCTGAGATTCTGCAGTCCTGTTCTTTGACCCAGAGGGAGAAGCTGACCGAGTGGCAGCAGCAGTGCAGGTAAGGAGGATGAGGAGCAGAAGGAATTACTGGCACTATGGTTCCTTTGCTCACCTTTCTGCTGTGGCTCAAAGGGAGAGGGTGGAAAAGCTGGCAACAGCCAGAGCACAGAGGTGATGGTGGGCCTCTTGCTCAAGGAACCAATAATGCCTGAGCCAGCAGTGTACTTAAAGAAGAATTTAAACAATCAGTTTTGAATTTTGCTGACTTCGTCTGGATTTGGGGATGTTCAACTGCTGTGGGACAAATAAATAAACAACTGTGGGCTGGTATCAGCAGCTCTGCCCTCCATGTTTGTGTGTAGATAAACCAAGAAAGAGACCATCCTACAGCACTGTAGTTCCACTCCTTGGCTAAAGGGCAACACCAAAACCCATCCTGTTCAATGCTTTGTTGCACACCTAACATATGGATGTTTTTATAAGGGTCCTGCTTTCAAAATCATTGTTCACGTTCTGCTTAGGGTACTGTGGTTAAATCCTTTGATTTCGAATCTGGGTCCCGTCCAGACATGACTTCAGGATTTTCTAAATTTATAATTCGATGATGGCAATCAAAGCAAGAAAGTGGATAGAATGCAAATTCCTAAAGAATCTTGTGGGCATAGAGAATCTAGCTGCACTTTGACAGAGAATTCCAGAGATGTAACCAAGATTCTGCAGTTGGGAATTCAAATGAAACGATTCCATCAAGTGTTCAGCTAACAATTACTAAACCAGTTTCAGGGAAGGGAGCATTTGGCTGCATTACCACACTGCTCAGTGTCATTCACATTGACATAACCTTTAGGTTGAGCTCTTGGTCAATTTTGCTGTGCTCATTATGATATTAAGGAACAGGATTAATACTCAGAATGGTTTCCTCCCTGGTTCAAATAAGACCAGTGCCAACATCAGAATGGTCACAGCCAAAACTTTGTTGAGGGTCTTCTAAGCCTGAGCCAACAAAATGAACCATTATGCAATGGACCAACCTGAGTGAGATCTGGCTTTTTCTGACTAGACAAACTGACCCTGGTTTAAGCTTCATCTTCCCATTTTTGTGAGATTAGGCCAGGATCTACACTACTGCTTTAAAATGGTTTATAACCATATTGACAACTGTTGGGGCCCAGGACACTTTGAATATACAGTTTTCAAACCATTTTCAAAGTGTCATATCCTGCTTGGTGTAGATCTGGGTCTTCTTCAATGTATCTGCAACCTATGTTAGTTAACCCCAGACTTCTCCACCAAACACAGGAGTATCTTCTTAACCAGCTCATCTTTGTGATTGTTCTTCCACAGACATGCAGAGTATCTTCGGTTCAATTCCCAGCATCTCCAGTTAGGGTTGGGAAAGTCCCCTGTCCGAAGCCCCAGAAACCTCACTGCCAGTCAGCGTAGACCTGAGGTGGTCAATTTTGGTGGATTCAAGGGCCAATTTTGCACACTCAGAACCCACTAGGGGCTAACCCCCTGCCCCACTGTCCTCCCATGCTACTGAATTTGCCTCTGAAACAGAATTGGGGTGGCAGGAACAGGAGTAAAACGATGGAGTTTCAAACTTTTAGAAGTTATATATTATGTACTGAGCTGCTGTATTTTATAGTTTAACTATTGTGAATCATCCAGAGAGCTTTGCCTATTGGGTGATATAGATATGTGATAAATAAATTGGCAGCAAAAAATGGCCTATATAACTTTGATTTAAAGATAAATAGGCCCCTTTTGTCACTGCCATGTCAACATATATTTATTTTTTGGCCACCACTGCAGCAAATTCAGTGACAGCAGGTTGTGGTGAGGGCTGGACAGAAAGTTGGGAGAGCATAGGGCCCGTGGGTTGTGTCTTGAAATTACTGAGCTAGATGAACCAGTGCTCTCACTCAGAACAGTTCCCATCTCATAAAGAGTGTCCAACCTCCGCCACCTTCCCCTCGATGTTCCTCTGTGTCTATACCAGCCCCTCTGTATAATGTTACAATTTCAAGAGAACCACATAATAACAAAACTGAACAACCCAAATTGAACCAAATCCCCTAACCCGACAACAACAACTCTAAAGGAAACAAAAACAGGTGGGTCTTCTATAAAGGGCCCTTTGAGTTGTGAGATTTCAGGCAAAGCACAACCTTGGTCCAACAAATCACAGCTTCAGACCTTATGAACTTTTAAAAGACTTTGGAAACCTTGGCATCTCTAGCTCCTCCCGTACAGCTTGTTGGTGTGTTGGAGGAAGGGGGTAGGCTTCTTCCAGAAATGAGACTTGTTTGTATCCATAACTGAGTTAAGAACTTTGAGCCAGTTTTTGCATGGGCCTTAAACAAAGAGATTGCATGGCGGCAGCTGCGTTGAAGGATGTGCCAGTTTGAAATCTGGTTTAGCCTAATCTTGTTCTATCCTGTGTGTTAAAAAGTCAGAACAGTTTGGTAAGTGTTAAGCATATAGGTTACCCTTCATATTCTTATACAAGCATACACTCAGGTTGTAATATCCTGTTTTCATCCACTTGGGGTCAGTTTTCTCTTAGAACATACAATGTGCACACTGGATATGCTGAGAGTTCATTGTGGACCTAACTACACATTACATACTAGCACATGGCATTGTTATCAGTCTATTTCTTTTTAAGGATTGGTCTACTGTTATTCTGGATTTTTTCGAGGTTTTTATTTTTGCATTTTATGTTTTATTAGCATCTTTACTGGAGGAGAAAGACGGATTAGAAAGAAATTTTACTATAAGTAAGCAAATAAAACAGAATAAATACATGTGATTTGGAACACAGTAGCAGCAGGGAGAAAAATTGATTAATTCTTTCCCCACCTGCTATTTTTCCTCTTCAAATCTTTGCTCCACCCCCCTTTTATCCCTCAGGAGTTTCCAAATACCCCGCAAAACTGCCATCAAGCATTCATGCCATGAGTTTGTATGTATGTAGTTAGTCCCTGAGATTTCCTGTAATTTGCTCACAGCTTACACGTCATACACGCACATTGCAAATTCTTTAGATGTGAATGTCCCACTTGGGGAAAACACAGCTTATTCAATTTTGACACTATCAATCTGTGCTGGACTTGAACCAGCAAACTTAGGAATGAAAAGTTCATATCAGCACATGGTGAAGGAAGCAAAGAAAAAGACAAATAGCATCTGCCAATATGCTATAAGAGTACAGCATTTTTTCAAGCGCTCAAGCAATGTTTTTTGGCAATCTCTCTATACACTGATTATGCAATGTAGAAGGATTAAGCAAACTGGCATACGGTTGCTTTAATTCTTGTGAGTGCCTGTGTCTTTAATCCTAGACTGTCTATTTATAAGAACTGAACATAGTTTAATCATGAATTGCGCAGTGGGTGGGTGGATTTCTCTTATTTGGACGGAAAATAAAAACTTTGTAAATGCACCATATCAGCAGCTGCAACCATTTTTAACTATAGTTTTTTTGACATACTTCATGCTCTGAACTTCTGATTCAAGCTTTGGATACATGTCGCCCATTAAAAATCAGATTGTCCATTATCCTGTGTTTTGGAGGGAAATGGAAATTAATATTACTTGTGTATTAATTGACTCAAACGTTGGTATCCTGATTTTTTGGTCTAAAAAGATATACATGGTGGCTAACAAAACTTTTTTAAAATAATAATGTACAGTGCAATCTTAAGCTCTGGGTTCTAAACTGTGGACTGAGGTGTGTGTCCATGAATAGAGGACCCCCCCTCTCTCGGAGCTAGTCATCCGCTACATGTGGAAGCCAACAAGTCCATCCTCACACGTAGAGATGCTTTTAGGACACTGAAGAGGACTCTAGATATGGCAGTACAACATGTATGCAAATGACTAAAGACCCTTTACTACATATGTGCAAACAACCTCTCCCAATGGTTCCATGTAGCTGTTAAACAACATATAGGACACAGATGGAACCCTGCCATATCCTGTAAGCCAACGGCCATAGAGTGGAACAGCACCACATGTTGAGATTTACTTTATATGATGGACCAGAACCACTGCAAAACAGTACCCCATGTCCCAGGCCCATAAATTTTCTCTGTCCCTCCCAAATGTTTTTTTTTTTTTTACAAACAAATAATAATTAAAAAACTGTTTACATTTTTGTCTTTAAAAGGCCTGCAAACCAAACGAACTGTCTCCCTACTCTTTTGTCCCATCCCTCAATGTTTAGGCTGGCTACAGGCCTGCCAAATCAGGGGAATCAACAAGGATACTCTTCCACCCATATCTCCACGCACGTTATTAAGTAGAGCAATCAAGGCTGACTCTGTCCCCTGTAGATTGAAATCCAGACTGAGAAGGATCAGTTATTATCACTGGGAGCTGGGTCACTAATAAATGATACTTGCATTTATGGTCTCCCAATAGAACCAAAATGTGCTTGTTGTGATTATGAGCAGAGGCTCAATCGATTTTGGGAAGTTTTAATATCTGTAGGTTTTGTAGCATAATATAGATTCCCAGAGGATAATGCAAATATTGAAAGCGCCTTTTTTGGTAATGATTCTAAAGTGTATGCATATAATGTGACCATCCAGAGAACTTGTTCATAGATTATTCTATCATCTGAGGCTAAGATCGTAGTTATTTCCATGTTAAAGGAATAGAATATTTCATATCACATGACAAATATCACAATGGTAACAGGATGCTGAGTAGGTAGTGGAGGTGAATGACTGAGATGGATCATCCACATCTATTCACCTTCTGTTTGCTGATTTGACACGATTGGCATAGATTAACAAATAGAATAATATTCAATCCATCACACAATAAAAGATTTTAGATGTGGCACAGGATTGTGGGCTTTTCTACATGAGGCTGTTAATTGGCTGTTAATCTCCTGTATCTACTTTAAATTTCATTGAGATCCAAGCACTACATGAGAAGTGTTGCCTTTCCTGCATTTCCATTACATAACCTCTAGATGGCACTGTGGTATAGTGGAATAGCACAAATATATAAGAGGAAATAGTGCTTGCTTTTGCTTTTGCAATAAAGTCCTGAATTTTCCCTGTTCTAAAAAAAAAAAAATATGCCAAAAGTGCTGGTTAGACACAGAAGTGAAACTGGAGGGTCTCGACATCATCTAAAGAGCCTATGAATAACCATGAGTGATGAGCGCACAATACATGCCTCATGTAGAAAAACACTTAAAGTCATGTTGTTGTTTGGACTTTAAATTTGGTTGCTACATATAAATTTCTGGAGCAAAGTTTAACCAGGTTTATTCATTCTAGAATTTATTTATTTATTATATTTTTATACCACCCAATAGCCGAAGCTCTCTGGGCGGTTCACAAAAATTAAAACCATGAAAAGCATAAAAACTACCAACAATTTAAAAACATGAATACAAAATTACTTTATGACCTATTCAAAAAACATCAAAAGAACCCTGATCCTGGTAACAAATTAGGTTTTTATTTTGTAAAAAATGTCACATTTGAGAACCCACCATACATTGCTATCTTTTTTTTAAAAAAAACCCCACAATCTTACAATTAGGGATGTATGAGAAATTAGCTTCAGGCCTCAGCTAGACCAGGTTTTCCCCCCACAATGATCTCACAATTTTATGATCGCAAGATTGTCGCACTGGTCTACATACAGTGCGCAACATAACGGCCACCATTTTTTGTTTTAAAGAAGGAGAATACAAGCGCTCGTGCGCAGAAGGTAAGTCTTTTTTTTAAAAAAAAAAAATTCCCCACTCACCCCACCCCACCCCGATGGCTTGTGAGGAGCCGTGACAAACCATGATGCACGCATGCCCAAGACCACGGAAAAAGCAGGCTAGAAGTGGAAGGCGAGATCCCAGGGCAAGGGAGGGATCATCCCTCCCTGCTCCCGAGATCCCCTGTGCATCATGTGAACACACAGGGATTATCGCCTCATCTAGCTATGGCCTCAGTTTGTGTTTGGTCAGGATTTACCCAGATTGCATCTCCTGAACTGAATACGGACTCAGACGCAAGCTGTGGTTGAAATCCATACATTTTCTGAGCTTGAAATAAGACTCATTCGGCAGCATCTGTATATTTGAAAAACGTGCATAGAAATTGCAAACTTTTGAAAAATGTGCAAAACATGCTTTAATCAATGGGAAAAAACCAAACATATCAAAGATGTACACAAGTGGTATGTACACTTGGGAAAATATGCACAAAAACGTGCACAAGTTTTTAATGGGACAAGAAAGAAACAAAGCTCACAAACTGATAAGAACCTAGGACTGAACTAGCTTTGAGGTGGAATTTGGAGGACTCTGGCAAGCTCAAATTCTGCTGAGTTGCATATCCCTACTTACCATGAGCTCAGTCTCAAGTTTAATTATGCAGCACAATCTTATGCATGTCTACTCAGAAATAAGTCTCACTGAGTCCACCAGGTCTTACTCTCACATAAGTGTACGTAGGTCTGCAGCTTTAGAAACATTCAAGGAGAAGGCTTAGTCAACCACAGTGGCCTTATAAACTACCACACAGACCACTCTGAAAATAATGAGGACCACAGAGCTTGCATAGCTAGTGCCAGGAAGGAGAAGGGTGTCTACAGCTCTTTTACGGCATAGCTAGATGGGGCGATATCCCAGGGATCGCCCCAGGATCATCCCTATGTGTTCACATGATGCACAGGGGATCCCGGGAGCAGGGAGGGATGATCCCTCTCTTGGCCCAGGATATCGCCCTACCCTTTTAGCCCACTTTTTGCGTGTTCTCGAGATCATCCCGAGACCGTGGAATGTGTGGCCGTGCATTGCGGGTTATCTCAGCTCCTCGTGAGTAACCACAAGGAGCCAGGAGCCGGGCATGGGGCACAGAGCTCCTCATGGGGGTGGAGTGAGGGGAGCGGGGATTTTTTTTTTAAAAAAACACCTTACGGTTTGTGCACAAGCACTCATGCGCTCCTGCTCCTTTTGAAAAACAAAACAAAATGGCGGGCATGACATCCTCTTTCTCCTCAGACGTCATGTGCCAGGTGTAGACAGAGGGGGAGATCTCGCGATAACCATATTGCGAGATCCTCCCCCCTCCGTCGTGCTAGACCCAGTAGGTCTAGCCATGGCCTTATTTGTTTAGATAGCCAGATAAGGGTTCAGAAAGCAGAAAGGTTAGACCTCTCTCAGCCATAGCAGATACTGCTTATAGCTAACTATTCCATTCTTTTAGCATGTATCATTTATTTATTTATTAAAACATGTGTATCCCGCCCTATTATCACTGGGATCTCAGGGTGGCGTACAGATAAAATCAGAACAATGTAAACTTAAATAATATACACAGCTAAAAATGTATTAAATCGTTAACAAATTAGTCTGGGGCAAGGGCACACAGCACTTTCTTTCTGAAATAAATGTGTGAGCATCATAGCTTTTAAATCCCATGAGCAGGCAAACTGAACCCTGCCACCATAAACCACAATGAGAAAATAAGAGAGAAATACATAATTTCTTCCGCTGGAAAGCAGACACAATAGATATTGAGGGAAACTAGTAATAATAGCAATTGGTGGTAATATCCACATTAAATTAAACTGCATTCAAAGATACCTTCAAAGTCCTCTCTGCTCTTTTGAAAGCAGATAAGAAGCATGCTGTTGTTTTTAATATTTAATTTTACTTCTTCAGCAGAACCCGAAAATAAATCCAACCCACAGGCTTGGCAATGTTTGTGAAACCCAAACTCCAGTCTGCTTCAGGCAGTTCACTGTGTGACGCACACCAAGTCTATCGAGGCCCAGGGCCACACATTGTTCAACATGACCATGTGTCACAGCACAGAGTAACCATGGCAGTGGTCATTTTAATCATCCAGGTCTCCCCCTGCCCTCTGGCATGCCTGCTTCCCTCATCCCTAAGAGTCCAGACATGAAGATTCTTAGGAAAAAATAAAATAGAAGCTAGTGCCTAGCCCACAAGTGCAATAACACCAAAGACCCCAGGCAATGTGTGTGTGTGTGTGTGTGTGTGCACGCACACACACACACACACACAAAATGCCCTAGAAGATCTTATTCCAACTATGACTAAACAGTGCTTGAATTTCCATGAGCTGTTTTGCCTCAGGACAGGCAGTGTGCAAGGAGTGTGTGATTCATCTCAGCAAGAGGCAGATAGAGGGTGGCAGTGAGAGGTTCTCACTCCTCTGTGCAGCCACAACACAAGGCGGGAAGAAGCGCCAAGCAGCTTTGCTCCTGTCACCCATGCCTATCCCCACATGGAGCAATATGGGCTACTCCTGGCTTGGAAAAGATTTCTTTGCCTTTTCTAGCCTCCCTCTGAGCCATAGCTATGAGAAGTGGTGTAACGCAGCGGCTGAAGGTGCAATCCTATGCATGTTTATCCATGGAGCTGGGGCATGCTGGGAGTTGTAGGCCTTTTTTCTTTCTAAAGATGAATAAGTTTGCATTAGACCCCCTGACTCACCTCAGAGGCTACTTCGGACCCACTGAAATGGCCCTGATTTGACTCGGGGTGCTTTGGGGTGTGTGTGCTGCCTCACCTTGTCACTGAAGCTGAGGTGAGATTCCCCCTTCCTGAAGTGGGTTGGCTTTGCAGTTTCCTGAGTGCCAGCTGGCACCCAGGAAAGCCGGGAGCAAGGACTGCCAACACCCTGCTCACTGCCCCCACACCATCCCCTCACTTCTCCCACATCCCCCAGCCCAGAGCCATCACTGGAACTTACCTGCAAACACATCCTTCTCCTGAGAGCCAGGCTGTGATTTAAAGTAATCGGGGGGCTCTTTACTTTTACGATATCTATGGCCACAAACTACAGTGGCCAGTGGGAGGATGGGGAAGGAGAAGGAAGTGAGTCCAGTGAATCAGCCCAAGTTGCCCAAAGACTTCACTGCTGATCTGCTTTGGCCTTGGGGCATCTTGGGCTGACCTGGGGCCTCCGGATTCAGGGTCTTGGCCTGAGGTGTCGCACAGTCCTAGTTTCACCCTAAGAGACTGAGCTATGGAATAGGAAGTTCCTGGTTTGAATCTCACATCTGCCATGAACAATTCTTTCTCAGCTTTCTTCAGTCTTCCCCCTCCTATTTGCAATATGGATGATAATAAAAAAGCCAACTTGCCTCATAAGTCGGGAATAGATGGCTGTCCAGATGTTGTTGTACTGCAACTCCCATCAGCCCTTGCCACTATAGCCAATGGGAGTTACAGGAGTTGTAACCCAACAACATCTTACTTGCCATACAGAGAGCCAGTGAGCAAGTAGGCAGTGGCATCTATTGGCTCCTCCTCACCACCACCACCACCACCACCACTGTTGTCTGGGCCAGAGTGAGAGGCAGGTGAACGAGTGGGTTGCATTGCTGAAGAGAAACAACTCCAGAGTGTGGGCCTTGACAGGTGACCAATCATGCCTACCTTTGATGCTGGCCTTGCTTCCAGTCCTCAAGGCCTGCTCCATCTGGACTTCCCCTTCCTCCACCCCATCATCTACCCTGTGTGAAGAATTGCACTTTTGTGAGGAGCAGTAGATGCCACGGCCTACTTGCTCATTGGCTCTCTGCCTGTAAAGCAAGCAGGTGGTAGCAATGATGGGAAAGAGGAGGAGGAGCAATAGCAGCTGGTGACAATGGTGGGGAGAAGGTAGAGTCACTGAGGGAGGGCCCCCAAGGTGGATGTCTTGTCCAAAGGCCCTCAAAAACCTGGAGCTGTCACTGTCTGGAAGGGGGAAGGAGAATGGCTGAATCTGTTTCTTTGTAGAGAAGAAGGTCCACTCTGTTGCAGAGCACGATGGTACAAACGGCTTTCTGTTACTTGGATATGGCAGGGCCTACCTCATATCAGCTACATGAAGCAATGTGTTCCTTTGCAAGTAATTTTTATTACTTTTTAAAGAAATGAAGCATCCTGGCTGATATTATAAAACGTACAGAGTGCCCTGAGTCATCACATCACAGGGAATTAATCTGACCTTTGTAATTTTGTGGGCACAGAACTATTATTTTCCATGTGCCACTTAGCGAGCTGGGGGTGGGGGTGGCTGGCTGCCTCTCCCACTGCGTTTACACAGGCTTCGATTAGGCAGAAGTATGAAACACACAAGAAAGGTTCTCTGCGGAGCAAATATCTGACATCCTTCCATTTCTGCTTCTAAAAAGATCCCCTTGGGGGAAAGGTGCAACAGGAGAGCAAACTAAGAGGTGGGAGAGAAGGGGTTTAGATATTCTAGAGGTCACTCCCTCCCTGCCCCCCTCTCCCCCATGTAACATGTCCAAGGATAGAAATAAATAATAGTAATTTTGAAGAGGAAAGGGTGACATTTCTAAAGAAGTGGTTATAGGAAGGCTGTTAGCACTAACAATTAGAAGACATTGTGCATCTATGCTGTCGTTTCTTCCTAAATGGATTTATCCCCCCCCCCCGGTAAAAACAATGATAGGAGAAGTGGTGAAAAAACCAAAAGAGGGTTATGAGTGGAAGATGGCATTGACTGGACCCCTCCCTCCACCATAAAATTCTGTTAATGAGGTAGGGTGATGGCAGAATAAAAGCCTTGGGCAGTATCCAATGTTACTCCTACACGGAGTGGACCCATTGAAGTGAATGGGCGTAGTTTATATAGGACTACCACTGGATACTGCCCTTTGTTGAGAAGCACCTTTAGGTTGTAATCAGAGTGGCATAATGTCCTGATATGGTGAGGCAAAATCAGAAGTCTTTAGGATACAGTGGTCTCTTGAGTGTGAAGGTGGAGCTGGTAAATAGGGAGGGAGGGATTCACCTGTGTCTGGCTCTGTAGGGGCCCTGCCAAGCCACCCCCACTGCCCACCCCCACTTGAGGAGCAGCTTGCCTTTGTCTGGAGTCGTCATTGTGCACAACAACGGTGCCTCTGGAAATTATGTATTTCTGAAGTTGCAAGAATGGGGGGCTGTAAAAGCTCCATTTATACAACATTAAAGGTGTGACTGGAGCAATTATGTCTTTAACGTTGTGTAAATGGGGCCTTTAGGGTGCCATTTCCACAACTTTGGAATTGCACAATTTCCAGAGCGTTGTTGAGCACAGTGGCCGCTCTGGATGAGGGTGGGCAGCTGCTGGGCGGTCGCCAAACCATGGGGTGCTAGAAGTGTGGGACAGCGAACACTTCGTGTCTCAGCGAGCTGAATCTGCAGGGGCGGGCACAGGGCTTGCTGGACTCCCAGGCCCATTTGGGTACCCTAATGATAGGTGACAGGATTCTTTGAGGGAAAATGTTTGAGTGTATGTTGGTTTTGTTCATTTATTCATTTAAGAAATGTATTAGCTGCCTATCAAAGTGCAATTTTTTTCAAGTCAGCATACAATATGTATAAAAATCAATTAAAAATATAAAGCGACATTAAAATTAACAACAATAATGATGTGCAGAAAACAATAAAATCAGCCCATTTCATGCATTTTCAGCTAGCCAAGGTCTAAAAACAGGGCTGCAAAAGGAGAAATACAAATATAACACACCCTCTCAATTAAATTAATTCACAGCCTGGTTCAAATGAAAACAACAGCAACGATAATAAATAATAATAATAATAATAAACTATGACAACAGGAAATTATTATTATTATTATTATTATTATTATTATTATTTATTTATATAGCACCATCAATGTACATGGTGCTGTACAGATAACACAGTACATAGCAAGACCCTGCCGCGTAGGCTTACAATCTAATAAGTTGTAGTAAACAATAAAGAGGGAAGGAGAATGCAAACAGGCACAGGGAAGTGTAAACAGGCACAGGGTAGGGCAAAACCAACAGTGTAAAGTCAGAACAAACTCAATATTTGAAGGCTATAGGGAAAAGAAAAGTTTTGAGCTGAGTCTTAAAAGCAGTGATTGAGTTTGTAGTTCTCAAGTGTTCTGGAAGAGCGTTCCAGGCGTAAGGGGCAGCAGAAGAAAAAGGACGAAGCCGAGTAAGGGAAGTGGAGGTCCTTGGGCAGGCGAGAAGCATGGCATCAGAGGAGCGGAGAGCCCGAGCGGGGCGATAGTGTGAGATGAGAGAGGAGAGATAGGCAGGAGCTAGGCAGTGAAGAGCTTTGAAGGTCAGTAGGAGAAGTTTATATTGGATTCTGAAGTGAATTGGAAGCCAATGAAGAGATTTCAGAAGTGGAGTGACATGGTCAGAGCGGCGGGCCAAGAAGATGATCTTAGCGGCAGAGTGGTGGACAGAGACCAGCGGACTGATGTGAGACGAAGGAAGGCCAGAGAGAAGAAGGTTGCAGTAGTCCAACCGAGAGATAACCAGTGCGTGAATGAGAGTCTTGGCAGAAGAGACAGACAAAAATGGTCGAATCCTGGCAATATTATACAGGAAGAAACGACAGGATTTAGCTACTGCCTCGATGTGAGGAGTAAAGGAGAGCGAGGAGTCAAATATAAAGCCAAGACTACGAGCTTCCTTGACCGGAGTAAGCGTGACATCGTTGACAGTAAGGGAGAATGAGAGGTGAGGAGAAGGTTTAGGAGGAAAAACTAGCAATTCAGTCTTTGCCATGTTAAGTTTCAAACGACGATGAAGCAGCCAGGCTGAGATATCTGAAAGACATGCCGAGATACGATCGTGAACATCTGGAGAAAGTTCCGGAGATGAAAGATATAATTGTGTATCATCGGCATACAGGTGATATTGGAGGCCGTGAGATTGAATGAGCTTGCCCAAGGGCAGCATGTATCGCATTAGTCACATCAGTCATAGGCATCACATCAAAAAACTATACAGAAAACCTTCAGAAACTGGGCCTACCAAAATACAACCACAGCAACATCCAGAAAGCATGTTCAATACTTCAATAGTCAGAAAGCATGTTCAACATGTTCAATAGTCAGAAAGTTTCTGAGTCAGTAAAGTACAGCATGACTTGGCAAAGCCCATCATGTCGATCTAGAAAAACCACCACGAGCAAGAAAAGAGACAACAATAATGATTTAAAACCAATTTTAATTTAACTGTACTCAATTGAAATCCTACTAAAGACTTGACTGAGGTGTGGATAAGCAGCACAGAAGATACTGTTTCTGGAGGTCAAGGAAGCAGCCATTCCTTCTCTCTCCCAGAATTCAGAACACATGATTATTTTTTAGGAACACCTACATTTCTGGATAACTCACTGATTGTACCTACTACCTTCTGTTAAAAACAGTAAATATCACTATTGTTATAAATAATGAAATACCATGACATGACAGGTATGCATGACAAAGACAAAATGGGTCATCTGTACTGACTGTTAAATTATTTATTTTATTTATTTATTACATTTATATACCGCCCCCACAGCTGAAGTTCTCTCAGCGGTTTACAACAGTTAAAATAGTAAACATTAAAAAAAGTATACAATTTTTTTAAAAAAAACCATCAGAAATATATAGACAACAATATAAAAACAACACTATCCATTTAAAAAGAACAGTTCTGGGGGCCGTTAAAAACAAACTTAGCCTTGTTAAATGCTATTAAATGCCTGGGAGAAGATAAAAGCCTTGATCTGGCACCTGAAAGAAAACAGTGTTGGCGCCGGGCGAGCCTCATTGGGGAGATCATTCAACAGTCGGGGAGCCACCACCAAAAAGGCCCTCTCCCTTGTTGCCATCCTCCAAGCTTCCCTCGGAGTAGGCACTCAGAGGAGGACTTTAGATGTTGAGCACAGTGTATGGGTAGGTTCATGTCGGGAGAGGCGTTCCATCAGGTATTGCGGTCCCAAACTATGTAGGGCTTTATAGCACCTTGAATTGGACTCGGAAACGTATAGGCAGCAAATGCAAGCGGGCCAGAATCAGTGTTATATGCTCAAACCTCCCTGTTCCAGCTATCAGTCTGGCAGCTGCATTTTGCACAAGCTGCAGCTTCCGAACTGTCTTCAAAGGCTGCCCTATGTAGAGGGCATTGCAGTAATCTAACTTGGGGGTTACCAGAGTATGGACAACTGAAGCTAGGTTATCCCTGTCCAGATAGGGGCGTAGCTGGGCCACCAGCTGAAGCTGGTAGAAAGCACTCCATGCCACCGAGGTCACCTGAGCCTCAAGTGACAGAGATGGTTCTAGGAGAACCCCCAAGCTACGAACCTGCTCCTTCAGGGGGAGTGCAACCCCATTCAGAACTGGCTGAACACCCCCCCCCATCCGGTCAGAAGACCCACCCACCCACACCAGGTCAGTCTTGTCTGGATTGAGTTTCAGTTTATTAGCCCTCATCCAGTCCATAGTCTCAGCCAGGCGAAAAGGAGAAGTAGAGCTGCGTGTCATCAGTGTACTGATGACAACTCACTCCAAAACTCCAGATGATTGCACCCAACGGTTTCATGTACATGTTAAACAGCATGGGGGCAAGACTGACCCCTGCAGAACCCGATACTGGAGAATCCACGGGGCCGAGCACCACCTTCTGGAGCTGACCCGCCAAGTAGGAGCGGAGCCACTGCAATCCAGTGCCTCCCACTCCTAACTCAGCCAGACATTCCAGAAGGATACCATGGTCAATGGTATCGAAAACCGCTGAGAGATCAAGGAGAATCAACAGAGTCACACTCACACTCTCCCGACATAGGTCATCATACAGGGTGACCAAAGCTGTTTTTGTGCCAAAACCAGGCCTGAAACCCAACTGAAATGGACCCTGATAATCAGTCTTATCCAAGAGTGTCTGGAGCTGGCCCACAACCACCCACTCAAGGACTTTGTCCAGGAATGGAACATTTGCTACCAGCCTGTAGTTACTAAGATTTTTTGGATCAGAGGAAGTTTTCTTCAGGAGTGGTCTCACTACCGCCTCTTTCAGACGGCCTGCTACAGTTATCCTGGGGTATACAAATGTTACTACAAGAAGTGTGTGTGTGTGTGTGTGTGAGTGTGTGTGTGAATATATCCAAGACCAAGCCTTTGAACCTTGCTGAGAATATTGACCCACCTATGGGTGATTTCTCCCGGACAACACAGATCCACATACACAGAGTGCCCTTGACTAATACAAAATCAAGAGGCAGATTCAGAAATACTGTATATTGGATTCCATCCAATACCTTGCAATGGATTTTGCTTTCTCTACTCCTACCTGCAGCTCTACTACTCCTGCAGTGCCCCCTGAATCTGCTCTGGGTGGGGGTTGCCCAACCTTCCAGAGCAAATCTGGGTAGGGCTAGGGTGGCCGTATGGAAAGGAGGACAGTGCTCCTGTGTCTTTAACAGTTGTACTGAAAGGGGAATTTCAGCAGGTGTCATTTGTATGCATGCAGCACCTGGTGAAATTCTCTCTTCACAACAGTAAAGCTGCAGGAGCTATTCTAGAGTGACCAGATGCAAAAGAGGGCAAGGCTCCTGCAGCTTTAACTGTTGTGATGAAGAGGAAATTTCACCAGGTGCTGCATGCATACAAATGACACCTGCTGAAATTCCCCTTTCAATACAACTGTTAGACACAGGAGCCCTGCCCTCCTTTCCATATGGTCACCCTAGGGAGGGCTGCAGGGGAAAGAAGGAAACTGTTTGGCCAGCAGTTTGTGTTTCACTGGCAGGTGGACTGGATGCAACCCATTGCTATTATTTGTGATCACAGTAGACATTGAGCATCATCACACAGGGGAAAATCACGTTTGCTTACCGTCGCTTCTCTGCCCATGTGTTTGTCCTTCATTACTTCCTCTTTTGAAAGAGGAAGTAAACAACGTCCATGTGGCCCATTCAGTAGGCCGTTTTGATCCCACTGCTTTTCCTGCACACAGCAGGAGATAGTGGTAACTTCCATCTTTAAAAATAAGTCAGACTTACTGGGATGTTTTTTTGTCATGCGAAGAAGGCTAGAAGGGGCAGGAGGAGCGCAGGAGGCAGACGACATCGTGAGAGGGACCTGCAAAAATCCGTGCGTGCCAAGTAATAAGCGTGCAATAAAACTCTCATCTGATGGAGCTCATTATCATTATGGCAATTCGGGTGCTGGCTCAGCTTTGTTGTGTTTTGGCCGGTCCAATCTGGGCAGGGGAAACAAGTGAATTTGAGGATGATTTTTTTTTTTTTTTTGGAGAGCCATAAAATTAAACTGTGATTTGCAGTGCTGTTTTCCAGCCCTTTGTGTGTTTAATTTGAGTATACAGCAACCAACAGAGCACCTTTGAGTGATAACGCTTTTTATTGTGTTTTGTTAGGGTATTTAAAAAGAAAAAGGATTGTGCTATTGCGGTATTCTGCACTGCTTCTGCTCTTATCAGTCCTGATCCCTTTGCCTTCATTAACTGTTAACCTTTCCTAAGATAACAAGAGGAGACTCTTTAATTTTCTTCTGCCCGATGAGAGAGATTTGAGAGGCATACCAAGGCCATGCATTTCACTTCCCCTGGAATCTTCCCCTTTCAGCTGCTAGTTATTGGCACAGTTTATGCCTGTGACATTTTCAAGAAAAGATAAGGCCACTCAAAATGGTGACACATTTGTGCTTGGTTCACTCATAAGTTGCTCTGCTCTGAGCCAGAAGTGAATCAATGGAATCTGAATAAATGCCATCTCCCTTATTTCTCTCCTGAGTAGATTCTCAAGGCTGCTGCAAGACTGAGCAGGCTTACTTGGAAGCAAGGCTTGTTTAAACAGATTAGGGGGCTAGAATTCTAAGCAGGCGCTGAGTATAGCTAGAATCAGCTGGACTTGCAGATGTCTACAATGCTGGTAATTTTAAACGGCCACGACTCATTATCTCTTGTAGAAGTCCATCAGCAAATGCCTGCCATTTCAGAAGGTCATCTATAATGACTCAGTGACACTATTACTAAGGCACATGAGGTGAATATTGTGGCTCTCTGTAGGCTGAGGGTGTGTGTGTATGTGCCAGGACTCACATCTGTCTTAACACGTTACACTAATATTTAATGAAGGCTCTTTCTAGTTACATAGTGGTAAGAGAAATGCACTCTGCACCTGCTCAGGGACATCTTCGTCTATTTTTTACTTCCGTGTTTCACTTCTGGCATGTCAAGATTGAGTCCTGGTACAAAATAAGC
The DNA here is from genome assembly GCF_023053635.1 of Elgaria multicarinata webbii. NCBI lineage: Eukaryota > Metazoa > Chordata > Lepidosauria > Squamata > Anguidae > Elgaria > Elgaria multicarinata. The sequence goes on from NC_086174.1 coordinate 74,919,393, forward strand.
TCTGTTTCTGGTTCGATCCTATGAAGTCAGGTTGGAAGAGGGGTTCTCATGACTTGAATGAAAAAAGTCACAGATCGTGCTAATCCACAAAGACCATGTGGTGAGTCACTAGTGTGAATACTTATTTTATTGATGTATTTATTGTATTTCTTTACCACCCATTTATTTAGCGCATTTCTTTATTAAAGCAGGGGAGGGGAACCTCGGGCCCGTGGGCCTAAACTGGTGCCACAGACATTTGTGATGTAGCCTGTGGAGGCTTTGGCTCCTTCTGCAGGCCCCTTTCCCTCCCCAGGACCCCCCTAGAGTCTCCCAGAGACTTAAAATAGTGGCAGGAATCCTCCTGTTATCTCTGTTCATTGGTCAGAAATAAAAGAGAATTCTCTACTGAAGTCCCCTGGAGGCTACCAGAGGATTCCCCCATCGGGGATGACACAGTGTGAGAAAGCAGTCCTGACAGCAGGGAATGACCATGCTGCATTAGGTCATCTGGTTTATGGAGGGTGGGGGGCATCGCTCAGCCACCCACCCAGAATCAGTTGCCCACCCCTATTTTAAACAAATGTGTGTTGATTCAGTGTTCTCCATAAGTGCAGTGACCCACATTCTGACATGCGATGTGGGAGGTGAACATCCCCAGACTTGTCCCAGATTGGATTGGGTGCTTGTGAGGAAGTACCCTATCTTTGACAGGCAACTAGAAGGGAGGGTAAATAAATTGTGCCAGTCACAGGTTAGCCACTGAACTGAGGCAACCTCTTTATAGAGAGCCATTTGGCAGGAACACTAAAGCGCAATTCTCTACGCATTTACATGGGAGTAAACCTCATTGATCTCAATGGGGTTTACATCTGAGTGGACATATATAGGATTGTGCTGTAAGTTGAGATCAAAGCCAGTATTGAGATAATTAGACCTCTTATTGATGAAAGTTTTGAGGAAATAGTTAGGGTGACTGTATGGAAAGGAGGATGGGGCTCCTGTATCTTTAACAGTTGTGTAGTAAAGGTAATTTTTGCAGGTATCATTTGTATGCATGCAGCACCTGGTGAAATTCCCTCTTCATCACAATAGTTAAAGTTGCAGGAGCCTTGCCCTCTTTTGTATCCCATCCTCCTTTCCATATGGACACCCTAATGCTGGTCCCAGAAAAAGTTAGAAACATGTGCAGAAAAATTACATATTGATTGTGTGCAGGAAGGCTCAGAGTAGGCAGAGGCGCAGTGGATGAATTTCATGATGGATCCTTTATCTCTGCCAGCTCCTGAGTTCCTGGGGTTTGGTGCCACCCTTGCACACAGACAAGAGGCAGGAAAATGACTGTAATTTTTTGTTTGTATGCATTGTTCAAGAGCAGGCTCAAATTAAATTGTGCTGGATGCCCCTCTATTGTCACCCACACATCTGTTCATTTCATCCTGTAACTGCCTTCACAGACAGCTGGTACCTCCAATTCCCACTTCTATGCCTCCCAATGAATCAGCCAGCCTGGAGAGACCGAGGTCTCTCCCAGATAATTATTAAGAGAAATGTCATGGTAGCCACAATATGTGGCATTACCTGTCTACTGTGTTCCCACCTAATTACTTCTCCAATGATTAAGGTTAATGCCAGGCACTGATGTTGCTGTGCCTTCATTATCCATCTCATTTTCTTGTTCTTCTATGGTTAATATTAGAGCAAAAGCTTATGTAGATCCAATAGCTCAGGGTTTAATATAACTGCACTAGATTGCAACTGATTCAGCTTGGGAACAATCCTAATTATTCTGGCAGGAAGACTGACGTAATTAGAAACATGCTTTGGCATTGTTTGTATATCATTATCTGCAATATATCTATTCTCTGTCCATTTAATGAATCCAGATTTGTGATAAAAATAAATTATTTTAATCAGATCAGGTAGAATGAGATTAAGGGGGAAATCCATCTAATTGTTTCTCCTAACAAAGATTTGCCATCCATTGTAGCACAGATGATGCAGGACGTTGATCAGCCACCCTCCACTCACCCACGACCATTAGTGGTGTCATAGGACTTAGAGCAAGCCCTGCCTTGAATTCAGCCTTCCCCAACCTGTTGCCCTTCAGATGTGTTGGATGTAAGCCCCGCCGTTGCCAGTCAGCATAGCACCATATTGGGGAAGGCTGCTCTAGTTCTTACAAGCTGACTTGAGGCAGGCTTAGTCTGCTGTGAGCAGGCTGTGCTTGCCTGGTTTCTGCCCAAGGGTGGGCAGAAGGTGGTTCTCCAGATGTTTTGGACTTCAAATCCCAGCATTCCTGGCCACTGGCCATGCTGACAGGGGGTTATGGGAATTGTAGTCCAGGACATCTGGAAATCGACCCTCTGCTCACCCCAGGCCAGAGGTCCAGCATCATTCAGCGCAAACGTTCATTCAGCGCTCACCTATCTCAGTCGGAATGAGCGTGTTGATTCTGGCTTTAGCGTACACAGACCTGTTGGATTGAGAGCCACGTATGCAAGCAGGCACCCACCCTCTGGAAACCCTCTGGAAACCACCCTCCCTTGGGTGGTTCAGGAGGCGGAAAACTTAACATCTTTTAAACGCCTCCTGAAAACATACCTTTTTACACAAGCTTTCCCTGGTTTTTATTTTGCTTTTTAAACTTTTAATGTTTTTCAATTTATCTATACTTGTTTTATGTTTTGTTAATCCTGCACTGCCCAGAGAACTTTGAATGATGGGCAGTATAAAAATGAAATAAATAAATAAATGTGATTCCCAGTCACATCTAAAGTTCCATCCGACAAGTGTTTTATCACACTCTCATTACTGGGCACTTATGGAGTTTGCTCTGGTCCCTCAGGTCCTGTCTGCCTCCCGCAGGCCTTCCACCCCTTCTGGCCTTCCTTGCACCACAGTAAAACCCCTCGTTAAGTCCGATGTATTTTTAAACACAGAATTGCTGCTCTCTCCTGCTGTGTACAGAAGCAGCAGCACCATTAGAACAGCGGACTCAATGGGCCTCGTGCTCATTGGGTACTTCCTCTTTCGAAAGTGCTGGGGGAATCCTGTTTTACCTCATGGCCATTGGCCTGCAGTGTCCTTCAGGGTTTTATCTTATATCCCATGCTATTTAACATACACATGAAACCTCTGGGAGAGATTGTCTGGAGTTTGGGGGCTTGGTACCACCACTATGCAGATGAAGCTTTTCTGGTTCTAAATGAGTGCCTGATATCAGTAATGAACTGGATGAGGGCAAACAAACTGAAGCTTAATCCAGACAAGACAGAGGTGCTCCTGGGTAGAATTCTGTGGCCAGACTGCTGACAGGGGCTGGTTAGAAGGAGCATGTGACTGGATACAGGTCTGTCTGGGCAGAAATCAAAGTGCTGGTCATTAACTATAAAGTCTTATATGGTTTGGGACCAGGCTACCAGAAAGACCTCCTTCTCCCATATCAGCCAGCCCAGTTCTTAAGATTTTTGGAGAGGCCCTACTTTCGACACCACTGTGTGTTCAGTGCTGATTTGATGGAGAGCCTTTTTGGTGGCTTCTCCCAGGCTGTTCAAGCTCCCTTTCTGCTATCCTTCTGATGCCAGGCAAGGGAGCAAGAAGGCCTTGTGGCCTGTAAGTAGTTCCATTGAGTTGAAAGCTGTTTATTTTTATTGTAATTGTTATTTTTATTATATTTTAATATATTGTTTTATTATTTTAATCCATTTTAATTGTGCCCGTAAGCTTCCTTACCATTTTTGGTAGAAAGGCAGCATACAAATCAAATCAGATAAATCAGTCAATCAATCAATTCCACCAGATCAGAAGCTGTGAGCACAGCCCTAGTTAGGAAGGCTCTGATGCCGCTGAATCCCTTGTTTGGGACCACAAGGGACTGAGGGCCTCTCTCCTCAGTAGGTAATGGGCACTCTGTTTATTTAAGACATTTCTGTACCATCACTCATCATATTAGATTTGGGGACGATGTACCCCTAAAATGAGCAAGACAATAAAACATAAAAACAGAGATCACAGCATTGAATGTCTTGATCAGCAGGAACACACATGGAAGCCAGACACAGGTACCTATGCACAGAGCTGGATCAGGGGAACTGCTTTTAGAGCACAATCCTATGCGTGGTTTTTTTTAAAAAATTATAGTTCTGGTTACATAGGTCAAATAAATACATCACATATATACATTTGGAATCAATACAAATATATATATATATATATATATATATATATATATATACACACACACACACACACACACACACACACACACACACACACTTATTCCTGCCTGGGTTTAAGATTGTTTAACATTAATTTAATTTAATTTAATTTAATTCAATTTATTTCATTTTAGGACACCCCAGAACTAAATCTCTTTACCCATTCACCTATACTTTCCATAGCTCTATATATGTTGATGGAGGTGTTATCCCATTTTCTTCACATGGTCAACAAATTTCCTCCATACCCCTTCAAATTTATCTTCACTTTGCTGTCCTCGTACTTTCATGTTGACATTATCAAAGGTTTTGGCAGATTGACCTCTTAGAAAGGTTGACGCAAAAATCCTATGCATGTTTAGACCAATGGAGGCTAGTGGTGCCAATGTTAGTGGGGTGGTAAATCTGCTCCGGGTTTCAGTCAGAACTCTAAAGGTTGCTAGCCAAGATGTAGAGTTCCTTTGGTATCTCCTTTAGAGTTTGACTGAAACATGGAGCAGATTCACCACCTCATTGACATCGGAGCCAACAGCCTCCATTTGTTTAGATTTTTTAAAAAATCATCCTACAACTCCCAACATTCCCCAACCAGTATGGATGGCAGGTCCATGTTGGGGACTATAGGTGGGGTTTTTTTCTGTCTAAGCTTGCATAGGATCTGGCTAGGAGCACTCCTTTTAAAATAGTACAAAAGAAACATACAAATATCTATGCAGAATAGAAGTTAGTTGACTCGTGACCAATTATATCCCATCATTTCAGTAGCCCTTAAGCATGACTAATGCTTTCTGGATTAGGTTTTGTTTATTGGTTAATTTTCATTCATCAGTTGTTTACAACATTTTATTTCGGAAATAAACAGCAACAGCATCCACATAATTTTTCATTTTTTCCCATTCAGAAGAGAAAAATCTTCAGCAGAGGTCAAGCAGGATGAAGAGAGAGAAATTTTAAGAATTCATTTATAGTGCCTGCTTATGACAATTCTAAAGAAGAGGTGGTGTTTTCTTTTTGAAAATACAGCTCTGTAGCCCTCATGCTTCAATCAATATGTGATTGTATAAAATAAATTGGTATTTACAAGGAACTTCTAACAGCTTCATCTTAGACCTTAACAAATGAGCTCATATTGTTAAACATCCTATACATCTATAGATAATGATGCTTCACAAAGTTGGGGCAGACAAAAGGTTAGTATTCCCAAATGCCGTGCAACTTCATAGCCTCATTGACGTCAGTAGCATTACACTTGGGAAAGTGGTTTGAGCATTACACTCACTTTTGTGGCTAAGGAGCACTGTTGGGAACTCTTTATTGTGGAGATCCGCTTCATTGCAAACTGACAAAATGCTGAGTCATTTGAAAATGTCTCCCATCAGCTGCAATGAAGAACTGCGGTGTTGGGGTTTCCCATAAATATGGTTGTTTTCCTTATGTACTCTATGCTTATAGCAACTATATTTAACAAAGGCTTGGTTCCCAAGCGTTCACATGTAATGGCCTTCTCAGCTCAGCCTTGCTTTACGGCAAATGTGGTGTCTGAGTTCCAAAACACAGAACCACTCTTTACAGCCATACTTTGTGCTCTGGCATTCTTTTCACAGAAGGCAAACTGTTGAGACTCAAAGATGTAGGGTTCAGAGACATTCTTGGAAGTGCAAATAGCCCACACTTCGCTTTGCAGCATGTCAGCCTCCCAGTTTTAAAATAAATAAATAAAATTAATTTTCAGGCTTTGTTACCTATGTCATGCTTCGGCTTCCCATTTGGCAGTGACATGGAGATGAGCCTTCCCTGCCCTGTGGCTCCTATCCTGTGGAATGATCTTCCCTCTGAAGTACAACAGGCCTTTAACACAAACCAGCCAACTATCACTTTAGAACTGGTAGAGATGGTTTTTAGGAACCTTGTCAGTGACAGTTGTCTGGACTCATAGAACCTTGAGGCACCAAAACCATAGAACTATGGTTTTATGACCATGTACTACCATGAAATTCACAGAGAGAGAGAGAGAGAATGTTGACTCAAGATACTTTGCCCACCCTAGTTATAGTGCAGCGGTTGTTCAAGGGCATCCCATCATAATTGGGAAGCATCTAAGAAGCTTGGTTATAGGACAGAGGAGTTTGTGGCACCCTCTCAGTTTGTGTGATGGGCTCAGTGAAAGAGCATTGACCCATGAGCTTAATTGGGCATTGTGGGTGGCATTTCAATTGTGCCACATTTGGCAGTCACCTTCTCTTCCTGAATAGTTGAGCCCACCTTGGCTATACAGTCTGTCACTACCTGAAAAAAGAAGGAGAAGCCACTGAAATGAGGAAAGCATTAAGTGCTAGAAACGTGCAGAACATGGGCTTCTGTTTCTCTGAAGAATAAGATGGCTTCTCATACTGCCTCTTCCCAACCACAAGACTGAGGTAAGCCTGCCCATAATGTACATTTTATTTATTCATTATTGATTTATTTACCACATTCGCATACTGCCCATCAACAAAACGTTCTTTGGGCTGTTGACAAATAACATGTCAGCCTTGTATATGAAACAGTAGTGTGGTGCAACCCTCATCACAGGTAGCTGTCATTATAGATATCCATATAAATAGCAGAATAATCAGAACAGTAGCAGCTGGATAATTTATGAGCTAGCAGGCAGGTTTACGCTTATGATTCTCCCCAGAGGATCTGCAAAGCTTTTTGCCAAAACGAACAGTCCTTAAGACAATCCTTAGCTTGTCTGAGCCAAGCTTTCCTCTAGGCTTATTAGCAAGAAAGAAAAGGTGGGGGGAGGGTAAACCTCGCCCCACTCTATGTATATTTCAGAATAAAAATAATGAATGCTGATACTTGTTTCTGACAAGGCAAATGCAATGGATCGTCAGGCAGAAATGATCTGCAGCTCAGCTGCCTGTATGCAGTGCAAACGGTTCGAGGGCAATATTTGTCCATGTATCCAGCCCTGATGGCTCTGCCAACACTTCTGCTTCTCACACTTTGACCTGAGCAGAAAATCCACATGGCTATGGGTAGAAAAAGGGGGTGTTTTCATGAAGGGTGCCAGGAGCCCCAGATAACCTATAACGTCATATTTTAATGTTGTTTACTGGTTTATTTAACAATTTCTGTATCTTGCCTGATCTTTTTTTTTTAAAAAAAAAATCACCACTCTTCTAACAGCACAATCCTTTGCATGTATACTTCGAAGTAAATCCTATTAAGTCCACTTGGGCTTACTCCCAGGTAAGTGGCTATAGGACCATAGTGGCAATCCTATGCATACTTACCTGGAAGAAGTTCCATTGAACTCAATAGGGTGTTCTTCTGAGTAATTTAGTCCACATGTGGAGGAGGCACGTTGCCTCTCTCCTGCCTCACCAATTAACTTCTGAAGGGACAGGCAGGATCTCTGAACTGTCACCAGACAACCCAAATTTCAAGACAGGCTCCTAATCGGGCAGCAGCTCAAGCCTTAGCAGCTTCTACTGGATGTCATAAAAATGTCAGATGAGCCCTAGGATCCGACCAAAGGCCTCTCTAGTCCAGCATCCTGTTCCCATCGGGGCTAAGCACACAGTGGACATGAATGCAACAGCACCCTCCTGCGCATGTTCCTTAGCAACTGGCAGAGAGGCATACTGCCTCTGATACTGAAGGTAATGTGTAGTCCCCATGACAACTTGTTGCCATTGATTACCTTATCTTCTGTCTAATCCCCTCTTAAAGCCATCCAAGTTGGTGGTCATTCCTGTACCATGTGGTAGCAAATTGCATAGTTTACCTTCACACTGTATGAAGAAGTCCTTCCTTTTGTCTGTCCTGAATTTCTCACTGCTGATCATTGGATGGCCCTGGGTTCTAATGTCCCTCTATTCATTTTATTCAAACCATGCACTTACTCACTTTTTTAAAGCAAAAAATCGCCAAGGATGTAACCTTTTCCATACAGAGGAGTTGCTCCAGCCCCTTGATCATTATGGATGCCTTTTCTGCACTTTTCCTAGCACTACAGTACCCTCTTTGAGGTGCAGTGATGAGAACTGTGTAAAGTATTCCAAGTGTGGTTTCACCCCAGTTTGTAAAAAACCATTTTGATACTGGCAGTTTTATTTTCAATTCCTAATGATCCCCAGCGGGGAATTTTCTCTTTTCACTGGAGCCACACCCTGGGTCAATGTCCCAGGGCAGTGATGTTGTGTGCTTTCCAGTATTTATGTGCACCCCGTATTTTGACAGTGGGCAACATCAGACAAGTGTTTTATTGCATGCTTGTTACTGGGCACTCGTGGATTTTTGTGGCCCGGGTCCTTCTCATGACATCGTCTGCCTCCTGCCCCTTCTAGCCTTCTTCGTGTGACAGAAAAAGCCCCCCGGTAAGTCCGTATTATTTTTAAAGGTGGAAGTTGCTGAATGGGCCATGCACACTTTTTACTTCCTCTTTCTTCTCCCTGAGAGGAAGAGGAAGTATCGACCAATAAAAGCAAGCTGGAGAAGCGACGGTAGGCAAGCGTGATGGAGCCCAGTATAAAGCTCAGAAACAGAAAGAGCTGCTGATATGAAAAAAGAGGAGAACAAGAGAATTTGGAGAGGGGGGAATAAGAGAATTTGGTTTTGATGTTCAGACCTGCTGGGCCTTGTAGACGAGAAACAAGGGCCTATAAAACCAGGCTTCAGAATTTTGGCAAAAGCCAGAAAGCTGTAATTCACCAGTGATTTCCCCTACATCGCTCTCAGTAGAAAGCAACAAAAGAAACGATCATCAAGAGCAGTCAACTTTTCTATCTGTCAGCTTGTCTTTCATTCTCTCTTTTCAGAAGGGGGAAAAAAATTGACCCAGGGGCTTCTGCAGGGAGCTTCAGTCCGCCAGTCCGCCTGCATCAGCATTAATGAAAGGAACTCAGCTGCTGATCATCCCCGCTGATATCATCTCGGGAGAAATTAGAAAGGCAGGGGCCTGCTTGCGAGTGGAGAGAAGGGACTGAAGGAAAGCAATCACAGAAGCAGTGAAGAGGGAAAATTGAGCATGTAAGAGAGAGAATAGGAAACTGACAGGCTCAAAAAGCATATTGTTGGTAAGCTCAGCCCAGTACCTACAGCCAGTAAAATCTCTGTGGACTCAATGGGAAAGATTCCTTACTGGTTTTGAATTCAGCATGTAAGGGGGAAAGGTTTATTGGGTTGCTATTTTTAGCTCTAGGCTTCCCAAATATCACTCTTAAAGCAACAACAATACAACACCGTGGGCAAAGTGCAGACAATCTATCTCAGGGAAAGTGTGGAGGATGGGAAGCCAAGAGGGCATAGCTGGGTTGGAAGGAGAAAGGTGAGCGAAGTGTAGGGATTCCATCCTCCTCTCTGTCACATGTCAGTCATGTGGATCAGTGGCAGAGAGGAGCTGCGTGTAGCAGCAGAGAAGGGAATGGGGAAACACACTCCCAGATTCTGAGCATGTTACACAGGGAAAAGGAAAAGGTGAAACGCGAAGTCGCTCATACTGGCTCTCCCACTGGGCAATGTCTGAAAGCTATCTTACACTATTTTGTTTTTACATTTTGTTGCCTGGGGAAGTAAATCCTTTGCCAATCCTTGTTTTGGAAGAAAAGCAAGAGGGCAAGTGACCCTGGTTTTCCCATTCTCATCAGTCTGGCGTTTATTTTTCTGCTGTCATTCATCTTTCTTCTCCCACTGTCTTTAACCCTTGTTCACTTTTTTTTCGTTGTTTGGTTATCTTTGATTTGATCCAGTCCATGCTGTATCTCCCATTAACCTGTTTTATGTTCCATGATATTTACATATTTGCTTCTATCCCCATCCCAATCAATGTTTCCTCGAGAAATTTATAGTTGTGCTTATATCTGAATGCCATGACCTCTACAGACTCCACCTAAGTGAGGGCTTATGGTTGATTGTGAAATAGGCTTCATGGACTCCCAACTGTATTTCTAGCTAATTATGCCTGCAAAACATGATGCTTAACCTTCTGCCCTAGGCAGGGCCAGGTCAAAGGTTGTCATGCTCAGGCACTTGCTATGGGCCCACAGCTTTTCAGGGGCTCAACTAGCCAAAGCCCCCTCAACCTGCTTATCCTCTTCAGCATTATAACCAGCTTGTTTACTCACCTTTTGCTCTGGTGAGTAAAAAAACACAGTGGTGAGAAGGAATAGTAGTAGCTTGGTTACTGGCTCTTTGAGGAAGCAAGGAAGAGCTGGAAGCAGAGGAGCTGCAGCTCACAACAGTGGCAGTGCGGGAGGAATGGCACCGACTGAGTGAAGGGGAGCACCCAGTCTGTCTTACCAAAGAGCCTCCCCAAACCAGATGCTGGCATTGACCCCAGGCGCTGCCTCTAGGATTGACACTTTTTAAATAACATACTAGCACTCTGATATCAATCAGGGAATGCTTTTCCCACCACTTATCCCCATGCCAGGAAAAGAAAAAGTGTTACCTGCTTAATTTCTGTGTATCAAGTTGGAGCAGGGCCATTCAAACAGGCCAATAAGCCAACATAAGGGCCTAGCATACACAAGTCCCTGTTTGTTTGTCTGTTTTCTGCTCTGTTCAAATCAGTATAAAAATAGGTGTTGTAGGAAAATAAAGTGTCAACTTAATAAGAGCAAATTGCATACCACACAATATTCCTGTGGCAAACAGGTACTAAAGGGCTGCTAAGGACATGCCTTGTAAAGGTGCTACCAACCTACATGGTTCTCCCTGCTACATTTCAAAACAAGCTTTATTATGGAAACTGTATTTGTTCACCAACCACTAGATGTCAGACTAGTCTTTAGGAATGATGCTCCTGCTGAAATACACTGAGCTCTTACCAGAACTTCCAGCATTGTTCAATCATGTAATGAGGCCTTTATGTCTCAGATGGGCCATTCACTGCTAAGTCAATTTGAGATTAAAAGGCAACATTGTCATGAGAGGTGCACAGCCCCCGAATCTGTCTTCAGTTGTGTATCTGATTAATACATTAAGAACAAATAAGAAGCTGACCATAAATAACATTGTCTTATCACTGAGTCTCTAGTCACAATTAGGCCTTCCATATGGGAAGAGAGACAAAGCTTTTTAAAATCAAAGAGTAGCACCAAGAGAGCAGGTTATCAATCTATCATCTATCACATTTTGATCCTACCCTTCCTTCCATCCTGCCTATTTTATCGTCACAACCATGATAAGATGTTAGGCTGCCAAGATGAATCTCACCAACTGAAATTCATGAATGAACAGGGATTTCAACCTAGCAGCAGATCTACACCAACCAGTATATAACATTTTGAAAACAGTATATGGAGTGTGCCCTGCGCCCCAATAGTTGTTGCTACTGTTATAAACAGTTTTGAAGCAGTAGTGTAGATCCTGCCTCAGTCTACCCAGTCCTAGCCCCTAACCACTACACCACACTCTACCTGTGGCTGCTCCCACCCTTCAACTCTTCTGCCATTTCATTTGTCATCTTCTACCCTCATTTGCAATAGCAAGTTTTCCTCCATGCAGGCAGGGAGGAGGGGAGGACTAAGGAATTGACAGGAGTAGCTGAAGGTATTTCATCTCCTGCTTTATTGGTACAGATGTTTGTTTTCTGGACTGCAACTTGATAACCCTCACTAGAATTTGACAATTTTGCTTATATATTGAGCTTCACCCCACATACCAGCTTCCGTCGAATTATCCCTGTAACGCTAAGCTTTCACCATTGTTGTTGTTGTTACCGGGAGGCAGCGATCCTTTGCATACCAGGAAGTGAGTTTAAGGGGGGAAATGTAAAAAATCATAAAAAAATCAATGGATGACCCAATCCAATTAAATTTGGTTTAAAGCTCTCCCTAATATCTATTACTGTGCCAATTTTGGTGTCTTTATCTTTAAAGCTTACGCAGAAGTAAGCATTTGTTTAAAATCCTGCTCCCCAGCGGTGGCTTGGAAGATACGCTCAAAAACTAGTGGCTAAATATGGTGAATCTTTTGGCTTTATAGCACAATTAAGGCAGGATGCATGGGAGTACTTCACAATCAAAGCAGATTATAAGGTGGAAAACTTCGCAGTCCTTTGAACGCAATTCGCAGTGACTGCACAGTATAACGCTATTGTGATAAAGCTCATTATTAGGGTCATTGTACCTTTTTTCTTACATGAAGCTACACAGTTGTGAAGAATTCAATGAGTAATTTTCCTTGTCATAAGAACATCATGAGAACAAAATGAAGAAATAAATACCTGTTCATTTTCTTTATTTATAAAGGTATTTATACCCTGCTTTTGGCCCTAAAAAGGACCCCCAAAGTGGCTTATAAGAAAATACGAACTATCAGTCATACAATTAAAACTCAAAAACCAGATAAAAATACAGTTAAAACTGAGAACAAATAGGATAACTGAAAATACAAACAATCAACAAAAGAGGAAAATAAATTTAGCCCAATCTATGGAGCAGACACATTTTTAAAAAGGTTTCACAATCGTTGAAGGCTGTTTCTATAGGGAAGCAATGCCAAGGTGCACTAAAGCCTGAGAAAATCAACTAAAATTGCAACCAAAATAAAGTATCTAGAGGAATGAAATATTGATGGGCGCATTTGAAATTTTGAGCGAGTGTCATTGGAGCTCTCAGAAAATAGCTGCCATGGTGGGTGTGGCCAGTCACAAAACACCCATTTTCCAGAAGAAGAACGTAAGATGGAAACGTAAGTAACGTGCCTGAAAGCATAAGGGCAAGGGAGAAGTAGCATGTTTTAATCTTGTAAACTGCCTTGGGTCCCAGTATTGGGGACATATTCCATTAAATGCCTGGGAACAGAGGACAGTCTTAACTTGTACCGAAAAGATAGCAGCATTGGCGTCAGGCGGGCCTCAGATTATTTGTCCATCTAGCTCAGCATTTGTTTACTCTGGCAGCAGTGCTCTCTGGAGGTCTTTCCATGACGTACTGCCTGATCCTTCTACGTGGAGGTGCCGGCGGTTGAACCTGGAACCTTCTCTATATGAGACCTATGCTCTGCTACAGTGTTGGGATCTGTCCCCACTGCGTTATGGTCTTTCACAAGCGCACAGCTCTGCATGAGCCCAGTTCTCACAGATCTCAGTTGTGGTCATGTATGAAACAGCAAAACATTCCTTTGAGACCCTCAGAGGAGCCACAGTTGAGAGCTATGAACACCTAGCTCACATGTTAGAAGACTTATGGAAGGTTTGAAGAAAGTCACAAGTGGAAATGGGACCATCCCTGCATGTTTCTTTTTATCAGGGGTTGGATTCAGATTTAATCATATTTAGAGTAGACTGATTGAAATCAGTGGGATTGAAATTTTCATATAACTTATGACTATTAGGTCTGCAAGCCCACCAAGCTGAATGCAGGCCACCAGAACATGTATTCGGGTGTATTCATGTATTCAGAACATGCCAGAAACTTAGAAGCTCCCTGTTCTTGTACAGAACAAGCTATATTGAGCCTCTGGTGGATTATCACTTCAGGCTGGTTCAACTTTTGGTCACTTGTTGGCTGGGGTTGAGAACATATCAATAAATACATCACAACCTCAGTGCTAAGTGCTAAGATGGACCCAGAGCAGAACTAATAATTAACGAACTTTCTCAACAAGAACTTGCACTTTCCCCCAAAAAAATCTGTACTGGTACTGGGTAATTGGCTATCAATATTCCAGCATGAATCCGTACTGCAGTGAGATCAATACCATGTATCATTGTCTAGCATGTCAGGAGGAGGGAGGTCATCTAAGATGTTATTCTGCCTGGGGACAAAACAAAAAATAGCTACTAATTACATTCAGATCTCAAAGGTCCATGGCAATTAGATTCGAGGACCATTATATTTCAGACCAAGAAAGTTAATCATATTCTCTGTTTGATATAACAGATCTCCCTGGTATTCCATATCAAGTAATAATTCCATACATGTTAGAGCAGCTCCATATGTCATATTTCTTTTGCTTCAGGTAACCTGGTGTTTCCCTTCTGCCAATATGTAAATTGAGTCCAATTGATGAGCATCCATAAAGACCAATGAATGTACACACATCTGGGAGTCCAGACTAGGCTGGATGGCTGATTCTGTGTTGCACAGCTGAGGGGGATTGCACTTCCCCTAAAGCAGGGGCACCCAAGCTTTTTGAGTTGGTGGGCACATTTGAAATTTTGAGCGAGTGTCATTGGAGCTCTCAGAAAATAGCTGCCATGGTGGGTGTGGCCAGTCACAAAAACACCCATTTCCCAGAATAAGAACTAAGACGGGGGGGGGGGAAGTAACTTGACTGAAATCCTAAGTAAAAGGGAGAAGAAGCATGTTTTAATCTTGTAAACTGCCTTGATTCACAGTATTGGGGAAAAGGCAGGATACAAATATAATGATAGGATCTGAGCCCCAAGACACAAAACCACCCTTTTGAACTCACAATATTCTGCTTCAATTCATATTTCACAGAAGGCAAAAGGATGAGGCTCAATGGGCAGGATCCAACACTGTCCATCCACTGGTGGAGCTGGCTGCCAATTCTGGTCTGGGCGTGGCCAGCCCCACCACTTTCAGTCCGCAAGCAGCCTCTACTACTTGTGGAACGGCAGTTTAGTGATTCCAGAAGCAAGTCCTGAAACAAGCAGAAACACTCATTTCTGGAAGTAGGCAGATGGGTCGAAGCTCTGTTTCAGGCCAAATCTGTACATGGTCATTACAGTTTAGGAGTGATATTGGAAGAGTTCAGCCAGGACTTTTGTCAAAGGTAGGCATGGTTGGGCACCTGCTGAGGGTCCATATCCAGTATGCCCATTGACAAGACTCCCCCTGGACTTGCTCTTCCTTGTCTCCATTGCATCCTGCTTGTTTAATTGATTCTTTACTCACAACCACACTAATTGGGTTCCCCTCATGGCTCCCCACTTGGCACCATAGGCTCTCTCCCAGGCACATGACCAGATTTTAAGAGGAAAACCAACCCCCTCACACAAGAACTATAGAAGCCAATCAACCTTACACTGGGGGGCGGGGCTTGTATTTGCTTTCCCCCAAAGTAGCTCCCGCCAAAGAAGTGACCCCCCCTTTGGCATTTCCCCCTTCGGTGTCATCACCACTGGAGCACTGCTGCCCCACATCAGGTCCTGACAAATAACAGCTGTTCCAGGAGACAGATACAGCTGTTTCAGGTTGCCAATCAGCCCAGGAGATTTTTTCCTCTTTTATCGGCTCTGCTAACAATAGTGGGTTTGGTCACAACAAAAAGCAGCAGCAACAACAATGAAAATGCCCAAAGCAGTCTAGAGCAAGGCCTGAGAGATGGTAAGTGGGGCCCACCTGCCTAATTGAAGTCCCGTCTGTCTTCCTCTGTTGCTCTTGGACTAAATAGTAGGGGTGTGCACGGACCCGCCGCTCTGCCCCGTGGGCCGATCTGAAAATTTCGGATCGGCCCGCTCTGCTCTGCGCCGCACCGCCCATACTCCGCTCCTCTTCGCTGCGGAGCTCCGGCTCCGAATTGGAGCTCCGCAGTGGAGGGGAGTGGTGCCAGGTAAGGCCGGGAGAGGCGGGCGGGCGGGTTTACCGGGCCCTGCCGCCGTCGCTGCCCGTGCGGCGATGGCGGCAGAGCCCAGTAAGGGACCAAGGGGGAGGGAGGCACTTGCGGCCCAGACTTCCTGGTTGAACCGTGGGCTCAATTTAAGAAGCCGAGGGACCGCAGACGGAGGCAGGTAAGGGAGAGGAGGGCAGGGGGGGGGGGTTACCGGGCCCTGCCGTCGTCGCCGCCCATGTGGTGACGGTGGCAGAGCCTGGTGAGGGACCAAGGGGGAGGGGGCCCTTACCTGCCTCCGTCTGCGGTCCCTCGGCTTCTTCAATTGAGCCCGCGGTTCAACCAGGAAGTCTGGGCCGGCCCAGACTTCCTGGTTGAACCGCGGGCTCAATTGAAGAAGCCGAGGGACCGTGGACGGACGCAGGTAAGGGAGAGGAGGGGGGGTTTACCGGGCCCTGCTGCTGTCGCCGCATAGGAGACAGCGGCAGGGCCCGGTAAACCCCACTTACCTTTCTGGCAGAGCTCCGGATTGAGGCAAAGGATCCGCCTTCACCTCAATCCTCTTCGCCACGCTCTGCTGGCCCCCCAATCCTCTTTGCCTCCGCCTTAAGGGCAGGCGAAGCCCCCCGCTCCGCTCCTGCTTCTCCGGTTCGAGGAGAAGCGGAGCACATCCCTACTAAATAGCCCCATGTCAGGTCCTGGCAGATAAAAGCTGTCCCAGAAGGCAGACGTCATCTCCTGTTGTTGGTTTTGTTTTTTAATTGTATGCTGTGGCTGGATTCCCCCCGCCCCCCCGGTTTTAGACTTCATGTTTATATTTACTTCTTTTTTAAAAAATGCTTTTTAACTTTTATTGTAGAGAACCTTAGTTATTGGGCAGGATACAAATATATTAAACAAAGAAAGAATCAGTCAATCTGGCTGTCAAAAGCTGCTGTCCATACCATATCAACAACTCAAGTCAGGAAAACATCTCCATAGAAGCGATTCTGTTGTGGGCAGAATCATAGCTGTGGAGTGTGGGTGGGGAGCCGATAGGCTGAATTAGGGATTACTAAAACATTGTGTTGTTTTTCTTAAGATGACACTTTAAGGTGTAGACCATTCTCTTCCTATCACGAAGAGCTGGTCAAGGAGAAGAGAAAGGAGCAAAGTCACAGT
This sequence comes from Elgaria multicarinata webbii, assembly GCF_023053635.1. Classification (NCBI taxonomy): domain Eukaryota; kingdom Metazoa; phylum Chordata; class Lepidosauria; order Squamata; family Anguidae; genus Elgaria; species Elgaria multicarinata. Next base: position 74,936,267 of record NC_086174.1, read on the forward strand.
ACAGAGAAACCGGAGTTTTGGAGGCTTTTAGCTTCATCCCACGTACCTGTGTCCTCGAATTATCCCCTACAGCACTAAGCTGTCACTGTTGTTGTTGCTACCGGGCTGCTAGATCCTTTGCATACCAGGAAATGGGCTTAAGGGGGGGGGGAATGTAAAAAAATCATAAAACAATGGATGGCCCAATCCGATTAAAATCTGGTATGCTTAAAGCTCTCCTTAATATCTATTACTGTGCCAATTTTGATGTCTTTATTTTTAAAGCTTCCGTAGATGTGAGCATTTGTTTACTTTTTCTTCAAATCCTGCTCCTGCGCCCCAGTGGCTGCTTGGATGATACACTCAAAAACTAGTATCAAAATACGGCGAGGCTTTTGCCTTTGAAGCACAATTAAAGCAGGATGCATGGGAGTACTTCACAATAAAAGCGGATTATAAGCTGGAAAACTTTGGAGTCCTTTGCACGCAATTTGCAGTAATTGTACAATATAACGCTGGTGTGATAAAGCTTTTTATGTCTATGAAAAGAAGGTCTTTCACTGGTCAAGACAGAGTGCAGCTTTCATTGGGCTACAATAGCATCAGACTTTTGCAATTTTGCCAGCCAATGCCTTTCCACGGTTTTTTTTTTTTTTTTTTAGTAGTATTTACTGATTTTTAAAAAATTTTTGTCTCATTATGTATAGGAACTCCTCAGCACTGAGTACAAATCTTGCTGCAGGGAAACAATGAGATTCAAAAACTATAGCTAGCTGTTCCGCCCAGAGTAGGGTGACCATATGACTGGATTTGCCCGGATTTTGACCGGATTTTTTGGTGAAAACCGGCGAATCCGGGAGGGGGAGGGGAAATCCGGATTTTTTACACAGAGCAGCTCTAATGGGAATTAACAAAAATGCTTATAACTCCGTCATTTTTTAAGATAAAGACATGAAACTTGGCACAATGGTAGCTCTTAGGAAGGGCTTTAGTCATACCAACTTTGAAACAGATCTGTTCATCCACTGATTTTTTAGGAATTTTTTAAAAAGGTTTCAAAATGATTATTTTTTAAATTGTCATTTTTAAAGATAAAGAGATGAAACTTTGCACCATGAAAGGACTTAGGTAGAGCTTTAGCCACACCAAATTTGAAACAGATCCGTTCATCCATTGATTTTTTAGGATTTTTTTAAAAATTGAGGTTTTAAAATTATTATTTTTAAAATCGTCATTTTTAAAGATAAAGCGATGAAACTTTGTACCATGATAGGATTTAGGTAGAGCTTTAGCCACACCAAATTTGAAAGAGATCCGTTCATCCATTGATTTTTTAGGAATTTTTTAAAAAATGACTTTTTAAAATTATTATTTTTTAAACTGTCATTTTTAAAGATAAAGAGCTGAAAGTTGGCACCATGATAGCTTTTAGGTAGAGCTTTAGCCACACCAAATTTGAAACAGATCTGGGGCCAGTAGCAAACCCTGTTAACAACAACAGCAGCTTGCAATGAGTGAAGATACAGTCAGAAAAAATATTTGAGGGAAGGGGAGAATGTAACACTTTTTATACTGTTGTTTTTATACTGTTTTTATGGTTTTTTTTTAATTTTTGTATACTTTTAATGTTTACTATTTTTAATTGTTGTAAACCGCCTAGAGAGCTTCGGCTGTGGGGCGGTATATAAATGTAATAAAATAAATAAATAAATAAATAAATAAATAAATAAATAAAATAACACAAAGAGTATAGCAAAAGCTTCAAAGTACAGCAAAACCTACAAAAGTAGGAGTGAGTGAAGTTAATTTCAGATACATTGAATCTCTCACTTGTTCTTTATTTCAGTGATTTTAACATTAAGATGTTATGAAGAAGAGATTTGTCTTAAATGTGTGCTGTAAAATCAGACATGTGACCAAGGCTATGTTCGGGTGGGCACGCCCCCTTGTTGCTGGACACGCCCCCTTGGGGGCGACCATGTTGTCCTCCTTTTTGTTTTCCAAAATATGGTCACCCTACCATTGTACCTTCCGTAGAAGTCAATGGAAAAATCCAAGTTTTTAATGTAGCTGGGACAGGGCACCAGTATGCCCATCCCACACAGCCAAAATAAAGGGGGGAACCCCAAAACAATCCAGTAAGGACTGAGCATGCTCAGTAGCCATAAAATGCTGGTTGACTGTTATGGGGAGGGGGGGAGGGGGAGGAAGCAGCTGGAATAGGGTGACCATATGACCGGATTTGCCTGGATTTGTCCGGGTTTTTGGTGGCAAATCCGGGAGGGGAGGGGAAATCCGGATTATTATTATTTTTCAAAGAGCAGCTCTAATGGGAATTAACAAAAATGCTTATAACGCCGTCATTTTTTAAGATAAAGACATGAACCTTGGCACAATGGTAGCTCTTAGGAAGGGCTTTAGTCATACCAAATTTGAAACAGATCTATTCATCCGTTGATTTTTTAGGAATTTTTTAAAAATTGAGGTTTTAACATTATTATTTTTAAAATTGTCATTTTTAAAGTTAAAGAGATTAAACTTTGTACCCTGATATTATTTAGGTAGAGCTTTAGCCACACCAAATTTGAAACAGATCTGTTAATCCATTGATTTTTTAGCAATGTTTTAAAAATTGAGGTTTTAAAATTATTATTTTTAAAATCATCATTTTTAAATATAAAAAGATGAAACTTTGTACCATGATAGGATTTAGGTAGAGCTTTAGCCACACAAAATTTGAAACAGATCTGTTCATCCATTGATTTTTTTAGGATTTTTTTTTAAAAAACAAGGTTTTAAAATTATTATTTTTTAAACTGTCATTTCTAAAGGTAAAGAGCTGAAAGTTGGCACCATGATAGCTTTTAGGTAGAGCTTTAGCCATACCAAATTTGAAACAGATCTGGGGCCAGTAGCAAACCCTGTTAACAACAACAGCAGCTTGCAATGAGTGAAGATAGTCAGAAAAGATATTTGAGGGAAGGGGAGAATGTAACACACAGAGTATAGCAAAAGCTTCAAAGTACAGCAAAACCTACAAAAGTAGGAGTGAGTGAAGTTAATTTCAGATACATTGAATCTCTCACTTGTTCTTTATTTCAGTGATTTTAACATTAAGATGTTATGTAGAACAGATGTCTTAAATGTGTGCTGTAAAATCAGATATGTGACCAAGGATATGTTCGGGTGGGCACGCCCCCTTGGGGGCGACCATGTTGTCCTCCTTTTTGGTTTCCAAAATATGGTCACCCTAGCCCAGAGTGCATCAGAAACAAACCTACATTTGATGAAGAATCAGCTTCTTCTTTCCCCCCTCCCGTTCTCTTTCTTTCTTTTTCTTTTGCTAAGCAGTCTTAGCTCATTTGGGGAAAAGTTCACTTGCCTTTGAACACAGGGAGGCCTGGAAGAAAGCATTCCACGCATTAATCAACCTTCAGAGCTCTCATGGTCGCCAATAGCTTAATGCATACAGGAAAAGTGTTAGTTCTACAACTGAAAAACAAAAACAAAAATGATTTTGGAACAAAAGGTGTTTCTAGGCTTGGCCTACATAGAAATACCTCCCTCTAGTGACTAAATTTGGTTATTGGTCTTTTAACAGGCCACCTAAAACTTATATGCAAGCACTTACATTTAAGACAATGTATCAGGCCTCCAATGAGATTAAGGGTGTAATCCTATGTGTGTTGAGACAGAAAAAAGATCCTACAACTCCCAGCATCCCCAACCAGAGTTGTGGGACTTATTTCTGTCTAAATGTCTAAACATTCATAGGACTGCCTATATTTTATATCCAAATACTTCAGCTTCACTTGGGTAACACGGCTGAAATCTTATACGCCTATTTGGGAGTTTGCTTCATTTAACTCAGTGGGATGTACTTCTGAGTAGAAGTGCATAGGATTGCACATTAACCAGGCTTGTGCAAAACCTCCCAGGAAAAGGTCCATCTTGAATTCCGTTTTTCTAACCCACAGCAGTGGAGCACACCAGGAAATTGATTTGCCCTTTCAGATTTCAGCAAATCTTGCTTATGCCATCACATTTCTCACATTGTTATTGATTTACTTTTGATATGTGTGTGTCATTCCACCTTCCAGTTTTAAGAATGCCCAGGGCAGCTCACATAATTAAAATAATAAAACAGCAAATAAACCTCAAGAATTAAAACCACGTGGGGAAACAAGAGCATAGCAGTGATAGCATTGAGCAGAACGAATTAAAATAATTAAAACCAGGAATGTGCTGGAAAGCCTGGGCAATTTCTTTTAAGTATTTGCAGGGAACTGGACAGACATCAAATCTGGTGTCAGACCAGTTTTCCTAGGCGCTATAATTAAATCTCTTCTCTCCACAACCACCAGCCTTTGCTGATGGAGCATAATGTCTGTCCAGGCTTATGTAATAGAAGGTGATTCTTGAGGTTCCCAAGTCCAAAGTTGATTAGGGTTTTAATGGTCGCCACCATCACCTTGAATTGTGCTCAGCAAAAGACCAGCAGCCAATGTAGTTGTTTAAAAACTGCTGAAATACATTCTCCATGGCCATTCCTGATTAGTTGTGTAGCAGCCATATTTTTTGACTGAGGCTTCTCAGAAGTCTTCAAGGGCAGCCTGAAGTATAACAGCTCCATCACACCTACTTTGTTTTATCCAGTTTTCATCCTCTGTTTCTCCCTCTGTTTGCTTAGAGAGTCAAGCACTGGGCACTTTCACATCTCTGCGTTGTTGTGCTCTTTTAGCTCATGCATCTTTTTACCTGGAGCGCTACTATGCCAGCGAAATCTCCCACCCCTGCTTTCTCCTTTCCTCTGCAGTTAATTGTTTATTTTTTAAATTTTTATTTATTTATTTCTGCCAAATACAATAGTAAAGCAGCCTGAAACTGTTACAGTAAAACAAGGCACTATACTTTCCCCTCATATTAAACAATCTTCAAGGAAGGGAGGATGTTCATAGGAAGCAGGAAGGAATGCATGGGCCGAGACTGTTGCTACTCCTTGGCTTGGTAAAGGCTTACAGGGGAGGAGGAGCAAAGGTTGCCCGTTTCAAAGGGTGGGCAGGTGAACCATCATTTTAACTAATTTCTTTTGTAAAGGTGGTTAGCGCCCCTCCTTTGCTCCAAGGTAACCAAAATGCTTACATCTGCTTAATTTTTAAAGCTAAAGAAATCAAACTGGGCGTGGTGATAGTTCTTAAGGAGGGCTTTAGCCATGGTAAGTTTGAATCAGATCAGTTCATCCCTGGATTCTTTAGACGTTTTTTAATTCCCCCCTTAAACCCTTTTCCTGATAGTCCACCAGTGTGAGGGATTGCTTTTCCTTTCCTTTCATCATGCCAACCTGTGCACCTGCAAGTTCATAAACTACAGATCTGCTGGTTCTCTTACTCAAGAGTAAATCCCATTGATTTAAACTGCATTTACATCCAAGTCTTACTAAAATCAGATGCATGCTTACCTTTGAGTAAACCCCATTGAACAGAGAGAGACTTATTTCTGAGTAAACACAGAAGCTTTTTTTTTAAAAAAAAGTTTAAAACAGCAAACTGGAAAGAAGTGCTCTGCAAGCCTATTCTTACTTCTGAGGTCTTACTTCTCTTTATTGCGAACTTCCTGGTTGCTCTATATTTTAAGTGTATGGACCTGGTTTCTCTAAAAAAAAAATGGGGGGTATCTTCATGGTGCTGGGTTGGTGACACATTCCTTGGAAACCCCATGCTTTCATACACACATCAGGATGACGTTGGGTAAACCTAACACCGAGGAGGGAGCGCAGGTTTTCTGGCTGGCCATCCAGGGACTGAAGCTGCCCCCGCTCTCTTCCTGGGGGAAGGCAAACAATCACAGGTCACCTTCCACCAGGCACCACCTGGCCATGCCTCCACTGGGACTCCGGAGTGAGGCCTTGGGGCTGTCTTGACGTCATCTTGCACATCCTCACCTCACTCCAGAGGGAAAATGTTAGGGGAAGCCCTTGACTTTTTTTCTCTGCAGCTTCAGCGGAAAGCCTCAGGGTGGATACGCGATTGCAGCTGCGTCGTATAATTGACGCCACAGTGCACCCACCCTAGGGCTTTTTGAGTGTTTAGATAACCCTTAAGACTATGTACATACCCTCAGGCTCTCTGATTGAACAAATAATAGGTTACAAACTGATTTGACGTGCCTTCATGCTCTCTGATTGGACAAAATAATAGGTTATAAATTGGTGCCCTTACTCCCATTCTGTGCATGCTAGGTGTGGTTGAGAGTGGTGTGTGGCTTTGTTGGAAAGGAAAGGTAAGTGCTCCCCTTGAGAACAAACTGGCAGTGTGGGGATGGGACCAAATGGGTTGGGGTCTTTTCCATCTGAGAGCACAGGCAAAGAGAGGCATTTCCTGCCTGCTTACTCACTCTCCTATTTGTATTTTTGGAGGTGAGGGGGATGGTGCTTGGTATCCAACCCTTTATTTTCGTGTGTTAGGGTGTGCAGTTCTTGTCCTTGGTGTCCTTTTGGTTTTTGTTGGGGGGGTGGGGGGTAAAGCAATGGAATTTCCAACCCATTCACTCATCTGCCCGTGTAGCTTTACCTCCGTCTTTTGTGGTGACGCAGGGGCATTTCTCATTTTCTCCCGGCTTCCTGCCTTGTACTTGCTGGGGCACTCTGGATGTTGTTTGTGCATGTGGGGAGCAGATGTAAAGTTAAGCATCTCGCTGTGTGCTTGCTCACATGTCTGTGCTATTTTTGTTCATTGTGGATGCTAGATTTCTGGGCTCCCTGGCTTCCCTACCCAGCCCCATTTGGTTTTTGTGGAGTGTGGAAGCAGGGGCTATTACAAACTATTTCTTGATAATGTTTGGATGTCTGTCTTTCTGTTTGGGTTCATTTGTTATTAAATTATTTCATACTTGAACTATCTTGCACTCTTGTCCTCTTACCTTCCCAGGCAGCCATTTTGCTAGCAGCCATGCCCCCATGGTGGCCATTTTGTTAGCAGCCATGCCCCCATGGTGGCCATTTTGTTAGCAGCCCCGCCCCCATGGTGGCCATTTTGTTAGCAGCCCCGCCCCCATGGTGGCCATTTTGTTAGCAGCCACACCCCCATGGTGGCCATTTTGTTAGCAGCCACGCCCCATGGTGGCCATTTTGTTAGCAGCCATGCCCCCATGGTGGCCATTTTGTGAGTAGCTACCCACCCCATGATGGCCATTTTCTCACTGTTGCTCAGGGCATTTTGTCAGGATTCAAAATGAACCCAAAGGCCGAAAATGGTTGGGGACCCCTGATGTACAGACTGGATTAGAAATGGAATTCAGGGGCTGGTGAAGGGATGCCATCAAGTTAACTCTCCACTGATAGCAATTGTGAGAGGCTTGTAAAATACACTTATGAAGATGACTATATTATTAAATTTGTGCTGGAAGAGATGCAAGAGAGACCTGAAAGAATGAAATCTAACTAACGTATTATCTTCCACTAGAGAATCTTTCCCAGATGTAATAGGATAAATTATACCTTTAGAGAGCATCAATTATAACCAATTACTCGCATCTAGAATATAACAAGGATTACGATGATGTTTTAATCAAGATGTAATTTTTTATTAAAATCCTTGCAAATTTCTTATAATTTAGGAAGCTAAACAGCTGTGCAATGTATGCCAGAGAGGTATAATGGTAATGCACTCATTTCAGCCTATTGATATTCATACTTTAAGCACATTTGTTCTTTTTCTTTAGGAAAAAGCAGCTGCTGTAGCTTTTTCTGGTGCATGAAAAATGTCTGCTAACATCATGGTGGATGATGCTTGCAAGCCAGTAAGACCTGTTAAAGCGCCAAATATTTTTTCACTGTAAGCCTGACGGCAGGGACAGGATTCTCACTGAACTCTGTAAATCACTTTATGAGGATTTTTAATTGCTTCAAATAAATAATAAATAATAACTTCAGAAATCATATCATGTGGACATGACAAGGAGCTACAGTTGTATAAGATGTTATTAGAAATGCTGGACTAGGGCACAAAACTAGCAAGCTAAATACCACTATAAAGCAATAGCATGACTCCAGCCTTTTATATACTGCTTTCATAGCACTTTTGTAGTGCAATATCCTGCTTGGTGTAGATGAGCCCCAGTGTTGGCAATTGGGGCAGCTCATTTTGGCATTCCCCTTGGTTGGTTTTCTGCTAAACCTTGTACAGGAGGTATCGGGTTGGGCCTCAAGACTCCATAATGGAGCTGGCAATAGAAATGCTCTTGAATTCCACTCTGAATGTAATTCCGCGTGATATGGCAACCTGACTCAGATTGTGCCTACTAATTGCAAGCTTCATGAATGGGGGGGGGGGAAGCTTTTATCTTGAGGACTTCAAATTGCTTTCCAATGTTTTGCCCCTTGGCTCCATTGCCTAAGTGCTGTTTCCTCAGGCACCATAAGGTCCAATGTCCAGGTCCATGACTCGAAGCTAGTATGTGGAGGAAAAGGAGGCGGCGGCGGCACCAGCAGCTGTGGAGACCATAGTGGCGGCAGGGATGCATGAGAATTTCTCATGCATGTTTGCAAATCATGCGAACATGTCCTGTTTGCAACTCTGAACACAAGCAGGAACGCAATTCTAGGCAATTTTCCAAACTTGTGTTTGCGTTCAAAAGTGCGCTTTTGAGCAAATTCTATTTGCGGGGAGGTTTGGGAGGGGGATGCATATTTTAAAAAATGTGTATTTTTTCGATTGGGAAAAAATACACACTTTTTAAAAATGGACATTTTCCCCAGTTGAAAAATGTGCCTTTTTCCTGATTGATTTAAAAAAAAGAAAAAGAAAAAAACCTTTGTGATAGGGAACGCAAAGGAGGCAAAAATGAGCTTTGAGGAAGAATTTGAGAACCTCAAAAAACTCGAACATTAAATGTTCACCCATCCTTAAGTGGTAACAGCTTTGCCAGCTACATGACAGGTGGACCAGTTAGTCCACTTTAGTGGTAGCCATCCCCCACTCCCCTCAGTCTTCCTTCTATGTGGAAGTTGGGCCTGTGGTAAAATAGAGGAGTGTTGTGTTTTATTAAAGTCCAACAGATCATTTATGTATTTTCTTGTGGGGGGAAGTGTTATGTTGGTTGTTATGAACAAAAAGGGAGGCAAAATATATTCTTTGGATTAGCTCTACAAGTGCTAGAATCTTTTTTCCTGAGATGGGATTGCCCAATAGAGTTCTGTGGGAGAGAGTTGACAGTTGGCAGCTGGGGCTTGAGAAGAGTGAGATGTCATTGTGTATTCTGGCTACTATTTACTTGGTTTTGAGAGAATCTGAAATGTTGTTACTCTTATTTCAGAAAAAAATAAAGATACTGTTACTTACCCAGTGGGGATAATAAGATTGGATTAAGATGCAGTTAGAAGGACAGAAAGATGTTTTGTCATTGAGACCAAGGCCAGATATATGCCAAGCAGGATATAACACATTGAAAGTGATTTGAAAACGGTACATGGGATATGTCATGGGCTCCAACAGTTGTCAATACCATTATAAACCACTATAAAGCAATAGTGTAGTTCTTGCCCAATTAAGGAGTTCAAGTAATCAAGTTCTCAACATGTGTTGACAGTGGCTACCAGCCATGTTGGGCTGGTGTGATGAATGCTTACCATATAGGCACAAAAGCAGGACATCCATTCAAAATAATCTCATCTTTAATTGAAAATTGTCATCGCACCATGAGGCCTCTGCACATGTTTGGTCTACAGCTTCAGTGAAGCCACCACAACTTTGTAGCTCACACATATATAGAAACATCCTGGACATGTGTGGCATAATGTACTTCAGTGGAGCTGCCAAAGTCAGTTAGTTCATGGATACTCGGGACTGAGAATAGATTCTGAAATGGATGAAAAAGCTGTGGCTGCCCAACCCTTGTCAGGCAGCACCAGATGGTTCCTCCCTCCTGGAATGACATTGCTGGGAAAGAGTGTCATTTTATTTCAGAATAAAAGAAGCGAAATACGTTTGCAGAATTGCCAAGGCATTGCCCTTTGAGTTACCAATCATGAAATATTTGTAACAATAGCTTTGGAAAGGCTCGAGCTGTGTACAGAGAAAAACCTTGACAGATGTCAACATAAATATGTATGATCAGGTCAACACTAGATCAGATTTTTACCCAGAAACCGCATCTGACATATGAAGAATGAATATGGTTTATTATTTAAAGTTTATTGAATAAAAAAGTCATGCTGAATGAACAAATGCTGTTCTTTGGTACAACCTTTCAATTAGAAATAATAAATAAGATTTACTACAAGCAGCTCATCATAGGAATCTGGTTTAACTTTGTATTATTATTATTATTATTATTATTATTATTATTATTATTATTATTATTTTAAACTGACAATGTGCATGTTCTCCTAAATTGATGGTGTCGTCTTCTGGGCGGGAGGTGTGGGAAGCCAAGGAGGGTACAGGTTGTCAAAGCACAATGAAAGTCAGGACACTCACACACTCCTCAGCCACTTCATAAATAAGGTAAGCACAAGAACCCTGAACCAAACCCATGAGAAACTCTCCAAAATTTCTTCTCCTTTGAATTTTTTTGAAAGAAATTTCTTTTCTATCAAGTTGAATGAGAACAGTTGATTTTTTCATGGGAGAGCTTTTCAGCACAACACTAATTTATACCGTACTTGCTGCCAATATGCTACTGGGCCAAGTTTAAAGTGTTGTTGTTAACGTATAAAGCCCTTAGGGATTCTCTCATGCCTTTAGTTCTTGCCTGACCTCTGCAATCATCTGAGGGTGCCATGTGCTCCTGACATTCACATCAGGAACACTTGCAGTAGAGTGTTTAGTGTTACAGCACCCACAGTTCTGATGTTCAGAAGTCTTAAGACCCAACACTTCACACGGGCTTTTCCTAAAGTGTGATCTGACTGGTTATAGTCTGTAGCACAGCTAAGTGTGTGATTTTTACTGCTGATTAACATTTTTATTATTGTTTTGTTTTATTGTTATACCTTATTGTTTTAATGATATATTTTATGTTCATTGTTGTTACACCTCCGCAGAAAGCAGTATATAAATCTGAGTAATAAATCAATACAATAAATAATAAAGTAGGACAAATAACCACCCTAACTTCCATTAAAATCAACCTAAACATCTTTAAATCAACCTAAACATCTTTAAAACAGCACCCAAACTTCTGAAACATGACTACTACAATAAAACATTAATTACCAAATGGACTCAGTTAACTCCTAGTACCTCCTCCAAACATATGCCAAAGTTTTGTGCCAATTCCGTGCTGTTTTGTGGCACAAATCCCGAGACTGCCATATGTCTGATAAAAAGGGAATTTCTTCCATTTTCTAAAAGTCAGGACAGAACTTGATTGACAAAGCTTCTTTAGGAAAGGAATTCCTTAGTACAGTCCTCACTGTTCATTGTTATGAGTCTTACCTCTGTTAAAGAAAGCGTCCATAGGAAGACCCCATCTGAAGATCTTAGTGTACTGCAATAATTGTGTGTGTGTGTGTGATAATAAAGGTGGATATTCAGGGAAGCCTCTGGGAAGAAAGATACTGCAGGGCTCATATTGGAATTGACTATACTTCTGTAATGAGGTACTACCATTTGCAGGGGGGGAACTCTTGGGCAGAAGAACACTAACAGGAGCAGCATGAGACAGACCTCTGCAAGAGATCTGAGTTACAGCTAGTGCAAAAGTGAGCTGATGGATATATACCATTGAAGGCATTCTTAGCATCTCTTATGAACATCCCTTTAGTTATCACACACCAGCAGAAGAGAACTCTAGATTTTTAATACCCTAATCCCTTCAACTATTTTATTAGCAGAGTTCTGTTACTTTACCTACACATACACCCTTCTATTATCCTTCACTGTCATGGAACTCCCTCTTTTTCTTCATTTTTGTTTGCTTGTTTCTTAAGTCTGGCCCACATCCTTTCACCAGCTCTTTCTCAACACTAAAAAGGAAGAGTGAAGAACAAAGAAGGCCCACAATATTCCAATATTGGGGGTTCCTAAGAACACATTAAGCATTCCTCTATCCTGTCATGTGTCATATTTCAAAGGATGTTCTAGTTGCATGTCTAGATCCATACATATTTTTTATTCTGTAGTTAAATTTACAACCCAGGAGTTTCTGGACCTGATAATAGCGATCAGGAGGTGGCACTTTGGCCCTGAAAAAAACCATACAAAATGAAAGATTTTAACTGGTATTCTCAGGTCTTAATAGCCCATCCAGTTCCTTGGTCCCTAGAATTACTGAAGATGTTAGCTAGGGTACTATTCTTTCTCCTTGCTACACATTCTTCTTGACTTTTATTCATTCTCAAAGCTGGCTGAGAGTATTGAATGACATACAAATAATTTTGTTGGAAATGTTTATTGCCATAAAGACATAAAATATAATGCAAAACCAAAGGTAAGGTTAACAGTACAATTTTAAATCAGTGATACAATATTACATAGATTCCAAAATAACACTTTGAAAAAAGACAGAATTGCATCGTCCTGTGCTGCAGACATGGACTCCGAAAAATACTGTAAAAATGGATGCTCTTTTCTCATCATTAGCTAAGTTCCCACAATTGCTTTTTTTCAGGCGAACTTATTTCTTCTTTTTTCCTCCTTTCCCTCCCTTTTTCTTCTGCACGTCTGGGGTTTTCTTCTCTTGTTCTGCTCGAAGGGCGGCTTCTTCAGCTGCTAGTGCCTCTTGTCTTAAACGCTCAGCCTCTAGTAGCTTAGCTCTGTAGGCCTCCCGGATGTCCAGAACCCAGCCTCGTGCATCGTTTAAGGATGCCTAACCAAACACAAATACACACGTTTCATGCAAAAAATAATCTTTACATATAAAATAAAGCAAGGGGTCTCCCTCTAGTAAAATTGTAAGTGGCTCCCTTATCCCATATGTGTGTGTGTGTGTGTGTGTATGTGTGTATGTTATCCTTTATCTTTTCAATTGCACACATAAAATATTGTGGGTGTTCATCTTAAAAAATATATCATAACATGGGTCCTTATGTAAGTGGTACTAACTATATTTGTTTGAAAGGTAGAATTATAAATATTCCGAGAAGGTTTTAGTGTTCAAAAACCGTATCCCTCACTTTACAACCAAGAGCAGAGCACAATGACTTCCCCTCTGTAATCTGTCACCAGATCATCTCTACCTCTGCATTGTCATGAAAGAATGTTAAACTGCAATCGATGTTTGTTAATTTAAATGTATTATTTGACTTTTTTTCCCCAACTTGCAACAATAAGCTGTCATTTCCCACGAGTCAGCTATGTAGATGGGAATTAACATAATAATTGAATTATTATCTAATCAGTACATTGATAAATGTAGTTTTAGAGGCTTTTCTTTGCCTATAGCCCAAGTAGATTTTCTTACAAAGTCATTGTGTGTCTAATAAACAGAACAATTATATGGAATGTTTATAGATATTTGCCTAAGGGCTGTTTATTCATACTTGACTCTTGCTTTTATTTTTGTTGATATAACCACATATTATAATTCTTCTCCCTCCTCAGCATGACAAATTTGGATAGATAGAAGTAAAAGGAAATCTAGGAATTCATGGAGAAAAATATCAACTGATAAGATCTCATTTTTTGATCAGGTAACCTCCCTTGTGGACTGTGGGAATGCTGTGGACGTCATATATCTTGACTTCAGCAAAACTTTTCACAAAGCACCACATAACATTCTGATTAACAAACTAGCGAAAAGTGGGCTAGATGGAACAACTATTAGGTGGATTCACAGTTGGCTACAGAATCGGACTCAAAGAGTACTTATCAATGAAACTTTCTCAAACTGGGGAGAGGCAATGAGTGGGGTACCGCAGGACTCAGTCCTGGGCCCAGTGCTCTTCAACATTTTTATTAATGATTTGGATGAGGAGGTGCAGGGAACACTTATCAAATTTGCAGATGACACAAAATTGGGTGGGATAGCTAATACCCTGGAAGACAGAAACAAACTTCAAAGTGATCTTGATAGGCTGGAGTGCTGGGCTGAAAACAACAGAATGAAATTTAATAGGGATAAATGCCAAGTTCTACATCTAGGAAATAGAAACCAAATGCACAGTTACAAGATGGGGGATACTTGGCTCAGCAGTAGTACAAACGAGAAGGATCTTGGAATTGTTGTAGATCGCAAGCTGAATATGAGCCAACAGTGCGATATGGCTGCAAGAAAGGCAAATGCTATTTTGGGCTGCATTAATAGAAGTATGTGAGGTACTGGTTCCTCTCTATTCAGCCCTGGTTAGGCCTCATCTAGAGTATTGCATCCAGTTCTGGGCTCCACAATTCAAGAAGGACGCAGACTAGCTGGAACATGTTCAGAGTAGGGCAACAAGGATGGTCGGGTCTGGAAACAAAGCCCTATGAAGAGAGACTGAAAGAACTGGGCATGTTTAAGCCTGGAGAAGAGAAGATTGAGGGGAGACATGATAGCACTCTTCAATTACTTAAAGGGTTGTCACACAGAGGAGGGCCAGGATCTCTTCTCGATCCTCCCAGAGTGCAGGACACGGAATAACGGGCTCAAGTTAAAGGAAGCCAGATTCCAGCTGGACATCAGGAAAAGCTTCCTGACTGTTAGAGCAGTATGACAATGGAATCAGTTACCTAGGGAGGTTGTGGGCTCTCCCACACTAGAGGCCTTCAAGAGGCAGCTGGACAAGCATCTGTCGGGGATGCTTTAGGGTGGATTCCTGCATCGAGCAGGGGGTTGGACTCGATGGCCTTGTAGGCCCCTTCCAACTCTGCTATTCTATGATTCTATGATTCCTTGCAGAAATGTAAATAGTAAGCATGTCTAAGGGGAGGAAGTTGCCTCAATTAATTAGCAGAATGAAATAGACTTACTTGTTGATCTTCATACATTTCAAGTACATTTTGCTTCAACTGATTCCTAACCATGTGTTCTTGCTGTCTGTGTTCCAGAACTTGCTCCCGAAACTGTCTAAAGATATTGATTTCTTCTGCCTTACGCATCTCTTGCTCTTGAATAATAGACTCATTCTTCAGCACAGGTTCAGGCAGCGTTTTTCTGAGTGTAAAAAAGAGATTACATAGCATTCTTTAAAGGGCTGCTTAGTAAGAATTGATTTAAGGGCCTCAAGATCCAGGTACACTCCATTTCCACAGGAGATGCTTAGGTGTTAATACTGTGCATAAAAGTAAAGACAGTGAGCTGCTAAATAGAAAAACACAAATATAAGCCTAATGATATATATATTCATTCTATAGTTTGATTTTTTTAACTAAAAATTGAATTGATCTAACTTTGTAAAGTGACACATGCTGCAATTTACCGAATGTAGGGGGTGAGATCTAGATGCTCCCATTCCTTTCGCTGAGTTGCTGAGCCTGTTTCGGCCACTACTGGAGGCAATACTAGTAGTTCAGAACCAAGTGAGGCAGTGCCTGGCAAGACAACAACAAGATCCATCAGTATAGCGAGGGATTCGCATTCCTCCTTTATAACAGTGAGTATTTCCTAGGCACATGTACTTCTATAAGACGGTGCTTTTGATCAAGAAAGACCAGCAGAGGGAAAGAGGAAGAAGAACCATGGTTGGAAATGGAGGGAGGAGAAAGAGAATCCCCCCCACATAACAAACGGCTCTTTTCAGAGGAAGAGCATTTCAGAGGAATTTGACAGGGGAGAGGTGGAGGGGGTGGGAAGCTTCTAAAGAGCTCAATTAACTTCACGAGGTGACGTGACTGAGGGATTTTTCTTGGTTTTTCTTAAAGCTGTAATGCTTACTTAAAAGCCCCGTGCTTACTGGCAGCGCCATCAGGGACTCTGCACACAGTCTCCTCAGCACTTCCTGGAACATGACATCACATAGCGTAACCCTCCTTTTGGTATAATCTGCTGCCAGCAGCTATATGGAGGGCAATAAGTTTGTGGCAGCTAATTAAATCCTTTGTTGTGATGAAGCCAGTGAGCTTCCGTAAAAGGCAAAAATTCCAGTTTGCGGCAGTGAATTCAGATACAATGTGAAATACCAGTATTTCACAGAGAACGGTAGGGAGAAGAAAACAACAACAATGAGCAGACTGTGGAAGAAAAGATGACAGTGTCTCCTATAGAGCTCCATCACACCGGGGGGACGGCACACACGCTCCCTACCATCGCTTCTCCGCCCGTGTTTTCATTCCTCAGTTACTTCCTCTTTTCAAAAGAGGGGGTACCCAACGAGCACGAGGGCCACTGAGTCCGCTGTTCTAATGGCGCTGCTTCTCCTGCACGCAGCAGGAGAGAGCAGCGATTCCGAGTCTAAAAAAAATCAGACGTAAAGAGGGGTGTTTTTTGTCGCAAGAGGAAGGCCAGAAGGGGTGGAAGGCATGTGGGAGGCAGCCGACATCATGTGAGGGACCTGAGCAAACTCTGAGTGCCCAGTAATGAGCGTGCAATAAAATGCTCATCAGATGGAGCTTATAGTTTAAAAGGCTGCTGCCTTCATGCTAGACTCTCTACTTGTCTGCTAAGGGAGTGAATCTTAAGGTCATGCAAGGTTCTTGAGATCAGAGGAGAGAGGCAGGCATGATGAAGTCAATGGGGCAGAGCAACAGATTTGGGGCAAGTGCCCTGTTGTGCCTCCTCTCACCCCACCTGTGGTTTGAATACTTCAAAAAGCCACCAAGCTCCTACCTGTGCTTCCACCTCCTCTGCTTCCTTCCCGTTTACCCAAGGAAGAGGAGGTGGTGACAGTAAGTGCTCACAGGTGTCTTTTCCTGCCATTGCCTGGGGCTTGACTATGGCCCAGTACTCCAGATGGGAAAAGAGACTGGTGCTATCTTGACAGTGCTGGGTTGCCACTGCCTCTTTGAGGAAAACCCTGTACTTTCTCTGATGTGGGGTAGCGACAGGTAATCCTGATGCAGAGGGAGGGTGTGGGCTTTCTGGCAGCCATTCGGCTCGCTGGGCCAGTCCCCTGCCTGGGCAGATGGTGACCAAACAGGTCACTATCTGCCCGGAAATGCCTCTGCTACGATGCTGTATTCACCTAACTCTGAAGTTAGGTAAGTAAGTCCCCAACTTTTTAAACTCTCAGCTTTGAGGGAAAGCCCCACAATGGCTGTGAGGTGGCTGCTGCATCATATAACTAGGAAAATAACACGGAGTGCTGTCGTCCCAACCTGGACAAGGGCTGCTCTTTTTACCCATTTAAAATTGTGGCTGCTCTTTTCAACCATTTTAAAAATACACAAATGTCATTAAGCATTTTACTTCAGCTCTCTGTATATATGCTAAGCTGGATTTCAAGAACAAGATAGATTCACATGAGAAGAGCAGCATGTGATAGAAGATTTGGCTAAGGCTGGGATGAAATTCCCAATCCAGATTAAAAAAAATACCCACCCACCCCCATGAAAAGAGAGCCAATTTCTATTTATTCCTTCAAGGATGCGGGGAGGGGGGGATTTTACCAAAATTTTCAGAGGGCACTGCGGCTTACCTTATTTAATCTTATGAGGTGGTCAAAGTTTTCCATTCTTTCCTTGTTTTTTATACTTTTTCAAACGCACAGAGGAGCAGGTCTCTTTCTGTAGCTTCCTGTTGGCTGCAATTCCTCAAATGCCTTGGGAGTGATATGATGTAACATTGCTGCCAATGCACTCCAGGAAGTGCAGCTGGCAGGAAGCTACAAAGACAACGTCACTGTGCTGTGAATGGGGCAAGGCTTTTCTTCTCTTTTTAAGTTTAAGAAGTCTGAAAATCCTCATAAGGTTAAGGTAAGCAGCACTCACACCTGCAATTTCAGATAAGTATCCTGTATCTGTATGATCATTTGAGGTTGGGTGTCATTTTTACCCTCTCCCAACAAGTGGTCAATAAATAAGCATTCAAAATTTTGGGCCCAGCCTATATATTTGTGTGTGTGTGTGTGTGTGTGTGTGTGTGTGTGTGTGTATGTATATATATTTATGTATATATATATATGTATGTGTATATATTTCTTTGATTCTAAGATGTACTTTTCCCCCCATATAAACATGTCTAAAAACAGGGTGCATCTTAGAATCACGGGTGCGTCTTAGAATCAAAGCTTTTTTTCTGTTGGTGATATTGAAATTAGTGTGCGTCTTAAAATCGAAGAAATATGGTATATATAATCACAAATGCAAACCTGCTGGGAGACGGAGGGCATGTCAACACCTCCCAGCGATCCGGGAAGGAGAGGAGAGGATCTCACGATATGCTGATCGTGAGATCTTCCCCCTGCGTTCACATTTGGCATGCGACGTCCAGGAAGGAAGGAAGTTGCGCCCGCCATTTTTTTAAAAAAAGACAAGATTTGGAGCGCTCCAGCGCAAAAGTAAGTTTTGAAAAAAGAAAGAAGTCCTCCTCACCCCCGATGTCCCTGGACTCTCCCGAGCCTGGCTTCTTCCCTCCGATTTCCCCCGCTACTCACCAGGAAGAGGGAAGAAGCAGGGACAGCCGGCCACACCACAAGCGGTATGGCAATATCCCGGGGAAATGGACGGATCATCCCTCCCTGGTCCCAGGATCCCCTGTGCGTCAGATGGGATACCGCTTGGTGTAGACATGCCCTGAGAGACTTGCAATATCATCCTTCCAATGGATTTTGAACCTCAATGAAAATCCCACACCTGGAAAGTTTTTCTTCAAGGCTTTCATAGGGAAGAAAGATTGTGTTGGGTAGGTATACCTGTTTCTCCAGAACCCACTGCAGGGCTGACACTTTCAGTGTCCAACTCAATCAATCCTTTCCGCATACATTTGTTAATAAACTGCATGCGCTCCTGAGCAGCCTGGGGGAAAAGAAATTTATTGCAAATAATTGAAAAACCAAACACAGCAAGCTATATTAATTATCAAGCCATTGTTATAGAGAAACATTTTAACACTGATGAAACATTTGTTGAATAATGCATGAACTGTTTAGGTGTAATAAAAGTCCAATTTTTTTTAGCCTGAAAGACATAATATGATCATAAAACCATGTGCATCTGTGCATTCTCATGGTTTTTTTAGAAGGTGCTTCTAAAGCTAGTAGCATGATTCTAATGCCTGGCCTGCTGACAAACGAACAGGATTGGCTTGACCTATAGTTGAGCTGGCCTTACAAACAGACTTGGGGATTCAGGTGCTCAGCATTGGCAACTTGTGACTGTCTATGATTTTTTAAATATTTTTTTTATTTTTATAACATACAGAAATAATAAACAGAAATAGAAATACAAACAATCTTAATTATCCCTCCCCTCATAGGAAATCAATGATACTATTATATCTATTACAATATATACATATATAAATATACAAGTATATATGTATCATTCACTCGTAAACATTTTCATCTTTTTTTGTAAGTCAGAAAAATCAAAAAGCAGATATTAACCCATTACAAAAGATGTAACTTCCATTATGTCAACCAAAAGGATTTGAATTCTTTTGGAATTTTATTCTCCCATTCCGACAAGGTTGTGTATACTATGAAACAATACCAATCTTTATTAAATGTATCTTTGAATCTTATTCCTCTTACTAATCTCAATTTATTTGTCAGTTTCTCCATTAAGCCTACATACCAAACCTTACTATACCAATTTGTTAGTGTGACTTTCTATGAATTGATGGGAATGCAATGTAAATCCAACCTTCTTTCCCCACACTGAAATGTATATAGCTCTTCTAAAGTAAAGAATATCTTTGAACATGTACGGACTACCACGGTCAGCCCACCGAGAAATATCAATCATTCTGCCTTCAACATGGATAGCAGAAGCCATGGCAATGATTTTAAGATGAATTGAACCCTATCACTTCTCATTTCAAGAGGGCCGGCTACGTGTCATGGCTGAGGGATCAGTATTTATGACTTCTATGTTTAAACTTGCGGTAAATGCAACTACAAGGTCTGCTATGATTTCCCACCTTTATACATGCATGTTTTCTTCTTTGGATAGCTGATGGCTCAGGGGTCTTTTATTACTATACCCTGATCTATTGTAGTATGACTGGATTGGGGGACGGGGTGGGGGAGAACGTAGTATGGAGCAAGGCAGTGACTTCTCCCATGATCCCTGACAAGTACTCATAGCCTGTTCCTTACCAATGGATTGGAGAACTTGCTTGACTTGATGCCTTTGAAGCCACTGAAATAAAGCGCTGTTGCAGAGTCTTTTGCTGGCCATGATATGTCTGTTGCTTTGTTTCCCAATGCAAGAGTGGCAGGAAGGAAGTTGGGCACACAGAATGGAATCTCTTCTCCTGGAGAGAAACCCTTCCTTGCCTCAAAACGACAGAGGAAGTTGGCTAGAAAAATGCTAAGTTGTGTGAAATACCATAAGCTCCTCCAAAGGTCAAGAAGGAGGTTTTCCTACCACAAATGAGCCCCCCCCTGAGGCATTTGGAAGACCAGGGTGGAAAAAACCAAACAAAACCAAAGAAGCTCATGATTAGAGCTTAAAAGCAAAATTCCTCCCAGTCCATTGTCTAAAGTTTGGAGGGAAAATTTGGAAGGGGGTGCTAATTTTGGGGGGGGGGCTTTACCAGGAACTTGTAGAACCTTACCATCTATCTCTGTGACAGGGCTGATCTGGATTCTCCACCCCTGGATGGCAACATCAAATTAAACAGTGTCTGGAGGAGATGCCATCCAAGCTGATGGATTGCCTTACTCCCAGAATAAGTTGTCACTCAATGTGACATCCAGTCAGCCTTGAGACCCTCAATTTTTCATTTTAGAAACCCACTGATTGAGTAGGCCTTCAAGATGTCTATACAAACCCATACAATACAAAACAAGCTGTAAGCTCAACCACCTGGCTTGTTGCCTGCAACAAGGAATGAGGACGTTATCACTCCCTTTCTCTTATACCATTTTTCTTTTAAAAAAATAAGTAAGCTGGGAAGTTATTACTCCCTTCTCAACACAAAGAAGACAAACTCGGTGGAAGCTGACTATTCCACTTGGAGACATCCATTTATATTACAAGAATATGTCACATTTAGGAAAATGATCTCAATATCTGTCATCTAGGTGGGATGGGGGCCGGTCTGGCGACACAGGGCAGGGCTCAAAACTGAGGCCAGCTGGAAGAAGGTCTCATACACAGTTCAAATGCAGGCAGGCTGCCTGGGCTCCTCCCTCAACAGTCATCCAGCAGTTGCCATTCCGTCAGGCTGCACCCAAAGCTACTCCAGCAGATTGGCTGAGAAACCAGCTCCACTGGGATCCTCCTGTCTCTCAACTCTTTCCATTTAAGCTGGACATTGTAAGAACTTTGTAACATTAAGAATTGCCATTTGAGTTCGCGTTCCCCTTTTACTTTTACTTCATGTCTTTTAGCCATGTCATGTCTATCCAAAGCAAGTTCTGAAGTGAATCCTTTTTCTGGGCACACATAAACCTTCTCTGTCATGCAATACCCGACAAGTATTTTAACCACCAGAGATCCTTCTGCAACAGTGCAACCGGTACCCCTAATATTTGGTAGTAAACTGTTAGAATGGGGCTCCAACTGGTATGTAGGCCTGGGCAGGACAATAGAGCAGGGATGGAGCACATCCTTTGCATTCATAAGGTCCCAGTTTTGGTCCACAGTGTCTTCAATGAAAAGAATCTGGTAGCTTGGGATGGGGAAGACACCTTGTCTTCCTTAGACCCTGAAGAGTTACTGCCAGGCAGAATTGACAATACTGAGCTAGATTAATGCATAATCTCACCTGGCGTAAGGCAGCTTCCTATGATCCCTATGCTGTCACACAGAGTTACACTAGGACATATATGTAGTTGTGGTGGCATATAATATATTTAGAACTGGGGGTACACTGGTAGTATGAAGTTGATGTAGACCAACAGCAACATAGAACATATGGTACATCTTAGATTTTTGGCTGAGTACTTTAATTATTCTAATATGTGATGAAGTCTTGCCTGACAACCGAAAGATGAGTCACTGAATTAAAGTACACACGTGGGTGAATGATTCATGTCACAACATTCAGCTGCAGTGCTTGGAATGACAGCAGCAGAAACAAAAAAAATCAATATTTTCCTCTTAGATTATGTAACTAAAAGCTGTTTAAATGCCAGCAGTTAAATAACAAAAACAACTTTTGGTACATTAAAAAGAAACACGCTCACAATAAACCAAAATATTTTTTTAAAGCAATTGCAAATTAGAGTGGATTAGCAATGCTTATAAAAAAAACCACCCAGTAATAATATGGTCATAGTGTTTGCAGCCTTAACGTTGTTTTGTTTTCACAGTAATCTTGATGTTCAATTATGAACATAGAAAGAGCCCCGCTATCCAGCATTTCAGTTGCAGCAGTGACCAGCTAGATACTACAGCACTGAAACTATTACCTTTAATGAGTGATTGTTTTGTAGTTTTATATAAACTGCTACAGCCAACAGCTAAACTAATGGTTTTAATCGGAAACCAGGATGAAGGTCATGCAAGAAGACAATACCTTAATGGTTAAGGAAGAAGATGGTAATTTAATTAGTAGGCTAAGCTAAAGTAGTTAGCTTAGTAGTTAAGAACTGTGGAGCTAACTTAATTAACCACCACATCAGATCTTGTCCACATAAGGGTCTAGGTAACAATTGTATACAAAATTTTAGTACAGCACAATTTTCTGTATGTTTACTCAGAAGTAAGTCTCACTGTGTTGAGTGGGCCTAACTCCCTAACAGGTGTGCTTAAATTGTATTATATAAAACACTTTAACTTAATATAGAGTTTTAACATCTTTTGCATTCAGTGTACAAAATATTTCACATCAGATGTAACCTTCATAAATAAATGCTCAAGCTGCAGTGTTGAATAAAATAAAATATAAATAAAACAAAAATATCAAGGAATTGAGTTTGCTATTATATGAAAGTAAGTCCAATGAAAGCCTTACCGCTGAGTGAGCTGTTACATTTCAAAATTGTTCTTTCTATGTTTATTAGCGCAAAAGATAATGACCCCCTCCCTAGTTCTCTCAAAATTGTAAATCAATTCTTATTTTCACTCCACTAGTAAAATCACGATTGCCATCGCCATCAGCCTAGGTTATCTCCTCAAATAAAAGTAACAGTCAGCTTCACTGCTTTGCCTATTTGAAATTCAGATCTTCCTCCAGCAATCAGTGCCACTCAAGAACAAAGATGGAAATACACTGCATATTTTCCTACAACTATTTATGTAATGCAGTCTCAGTGTCCAGCAATCCTGAGTCTTCGAGAACTGTACTTGGCACTGACAAATCACTCCAGGGAATTGACTTTGGGGAGGGCATTTCGACAAGGCTGCTCCTTCCGGCTCTCAGAACTTTTCATTTTAAATGTAAGTGTAACAGGATAAGCCCTGGTTACCTTGACAGCTCGCCCCGGCTCTGCAGCCTCCCATGCTTGCTTCATAGCTTTGATCTCATCTGCTCTCTCTGTGTCTCTCTTTAAATCCAAGGCTTCCACCTCATTTTGTTCAATGACTAGACGCAAGATCCAGAAGGGCTTGTTTGGATCAGATTGCTGGAAATGAAATGCACAGAGCAGAAAGAGAAGAGCGCATGTTACTTTGGATCTAAAGGTCAAAACAAAACTGGAGAACACCCAAAATGTCCTGATGGAATAAAGAGAAGATGTATTCAGATGTTGAAAATATATATGTGGTTTTATTCTAAGAAGCAGCCCTATGCATTTCACCCCCGAGTTTGGGCTTTCTTCAGGGGCTAGATTAGAGAAAGAAGGATGCACCCTTTCATTCTGCAGAGTTGAGCAGCAGCAGAAGAAATACTTTCAGAGCTCCAGT
The DNA here is from genome assembly GCF_023053635.1 of Elgaria multicarinata webbii. Classification (NCBI taxonomy): domain Eukaryota; kingdom Metazoa; phylum Chordata; class Lepidosauria; order Squamata; family Anguidae; genus Elgaria; species Elgaria multicarinata. The sequence continues at coordinate 74,960,056 of NC_086174.1, forward strand.
GTTAGGCATTATTTGCTGTGCATTACAGCCATGTAACTGATCCTGCTAAGTTTCAGGGCAGGCTATTCCACGTTCAATCCTGCCCATGCATTGCAGTGGTTGTCGCTTCACGACTGTGATGCTACGGGTTTGGGAGGGGGAATCAGCAGTGAAAGTGGCGCTGTGTAGAAGCCCCCACCCCCCTAGTTTTTGGATAGCATTATGTCCCTTAGTCATTTGTGGAACATCAATGGCCCAAAAGAAAGAAAAACAATCACCTCTTTTCCAGTTTATAAATTCCTTTTTCCCTGCCTAGTCACTTGAGAACAATTGTTACTTGCCACGGGCTATCTATTCTCTTCTCTTCTGCTGCCCCTTACGCCTGGAATGCTCTCCCAGAACATTTGAGATCTACAACTTCAATCACAGCTTTTAAAGCTCAGCTAAAAACTTTTCTTTTTCCTAAAGCTTTTAAAACTTGATGTTGCTCAGACTTTAGACTGTTAGTTATACTGTTATACTGTTAGCTTTACCCTACCCTGTGCCTGTTTACCCTTCCCAGTGCCTGTTTCCACTCTCTTCCCCTCCTTATTGCTTTACCATGATTTTATTAGAATGTAAGCCTATGCGGCAGGGCCTTGCTATTTACTGTTTTACTCTGTACAGCACCATGTGCATTGATGGTGCTATATAAATAAATTATAATAATAATAATACCAGGTCAGTGGTTACTTACAAGCCTGGTATAGTCACCAATTACTGTTTGAAAATTTACTAACTTTTTTTTTAAAAAAACCCACCACCAACCAAAAGAATATAATCTGAATTTTAAAATATATGTCTCACTTACACCATGTTCTCAATGGTACAGAAGTGTTGGAAGGCTCTCAAAAGCTCTTGAAGACATATGGCTAGGGCATTTGAGATTTGCTTCACTGTTATCCTCCATTAATATTGCCAATATATTATATTGGTCTGCCCAAAGAGGGGAACCTGAGGCCCAGGAAATCCAGAAGGAAGCCAAAGGGCTATTGTGGAAAATTAGAATTGCTTGCCCTACCTGGGTCATCACCAATGCACATGAAAAACTATGTATGGAAGGTGGTAATGAAAACACAAAAGAGGCTACTTGAATTGATCCTAAGTAGAGAGACAGAAGGACATACCCTGAAAACGGGGCAATATATTTCTACCCGACAAGTGCTAGGGTAGAGTAGGGGGAGTCTAAGCCAATTAAGGGATATATGGCGGGGGTGGGAGAGCAGAGATGGTTACGAAGATCTGAATAAAGTATGTACTTGAGCTATGGATGTTACTGATTTTCATACTGTGACATTAGTGATGCAAATTGTGGTGTGTATTAAAATTTCATTGTTTCAGCAAAATTAATAATGATATCACGTGCTTTCAGGGAAACATTTGCATTCTACTCTATTATATAGAATTTCAAGACAGAGCTAAACTAGAGCTAAGCTATGGCACAAGGTAGTATGAGTTTTAGCTATTATACGAATATGAAAAAATAAAGTGAAAATATCATATTTTTTCTCTCATTCCTATTCACCCCTGGGGAAAAAGAAACAGAAGAAGCCTCCTATGTAGAATCCCAAGAAATCTACCATACAGAACACCATATGGAACACTGGTACTGCATTTGAACATTTACTTTAGAAATACATCCATTTATTTTTACCTGTGATTCTGGTCTAGTGGCAGATGGAGGTTTTTCTTTAGCAATCTTTTCTGCCTTGTCAGTTGTTTTTTCCTTTGTTTTTCTAGTTGTTTTGGAAGAGCCTGCAGATTTTTGTCCATCCAAGCTGCTGTGAATATCTGGACTTAGGACTGAAATACTCTCTTCATGTTTCTCAACAGGATGTGCTGTGCACAGACAATTGTGTTTAAATGGTAATCTAATTAGCAACATGACTTTGTAGGGTCTAATTCACTTTCATTTAGATGGTCAGTATTTTAATTGAGATTGTAACTTTCATCTGGCATGTCTACTATAAGATCAACAGAACACTGGTACATGGAAAGTTGGGTGGGCTACATCCAACATCATGCCAGTGATCTACTTGCACAACAGCACTTCCCTTCCCTTCCTACACTCTGTAACCCACTGTGTCCCTAAATCTGATCCTGCCCCCCCCCCATACAATCTGGAACAGACTTGGGAGGACAGGGAATCCATTTTGTCAGTGGTGCCTATTCTGAAGATGGACAGGGCCTTGCTAGACCTACTGGGTGCTCCGCGGTTGAGGAGGGGTGAAACTGGATTTTCCTGTTTAGGTGTGAAGCCTCATGGTCCACATGTTGTGTGGATTATCCCAGTGTTGGAGGGGGGTGGTTGCGGAAGTTTGCTCCGTTTGTGCTGCTGTCAGGTCGAGCATGGTTGCGCAGCCACACTGGCCTGATTTCCGGGGGTTTTCTCCCGCCGGCCATACGATTTGTGCAAGTGCGAAAAAGCGCAATCAGCGTAGATCGGCAGCGGTGGCGGCCGCGGCGACTGAAATGGCGCTGCTCAGGCTGGGCACAGGGAAGCCAGTTGGGATTGGGGGATGACCCACAGGGGGCATGGCCAGTGGGGACATGAGGATGGGAACGAGTGGCATTGTTGAGCGGCAACATTGACAAGGCAGGGATGCTGTCATTTGCTTTCGGGGGTGATGACAGGCGTACTGTGATCCGAGGACAGCCATCTGCATGGGCACTCTGCGCCTACACATCCCATCACGCCTCTGAGTTTTGCCGGCGATGACCAGCCCTGTGCCCTTCCCCCCCATCCCAACGACCTTCGCACCACATGTATTCAATAAAATGCATTCAAACTGCACGACGTCTAGTCTTCCTGAGTCTACCCCGAAGGGCAAACCCTGCTCATTGGCATCGTTAGCAGAAAGAAGGGGGGGGGGGGTCGTCAGTTTCCGCACCAGCGGAGGTCCGAAACCGGCGTCAGCAGCCTGCCGCCGTCACTCCCCCCCCAGCAAATGCAATCGGAAGGATAAGGGAGTGTATTGACACAGTGCAAAGGGGCCCCAGGGCATGTGCCCACCCCTGGGGTGATGCTTCCCTGACCTTCTGCCTGCCGCTGCATGGCCGCTGGAAAATGGCCGCCCACCCTCGCTTGTTGCCTCCTCACAGCCAGCTGCCGCGTACCCACACCAATATGTCGAGAAATCAAGCTGGTGGTTCTTTTACTATGCCCATAAGTATAGGAAAATAGCTCTATAAATCATTAGCTATATAAACCATAAAGTTCATGGCTTCCTGCTTCTTTAAAACATATTTTAAATGCTGAAATTGCTTTCACGATTAAGCTGATGCTGAAACCATGTCACAAGACAGGCGGTGTCCACTCCAGCAGTTGGAGGGTGGAGTAAGATGTCTGCAAGGCAAGATAACCGATAAAAGAAACAGATGGAGATGTATTTGCTGTAGCTGTTGCAATACCCATATATGGAGTGTATTCTAGTCAGAGAAGTACTTAAACTCTGTACATGCCTAAATGCTTTGCTTCTCATTGGTTATTACATTACAGAGCTGTATTATGATTGGTAGGAAGGTTCTGCCATTGTATCTGATGGGAACTAACCCTATAAATATGTTAGCCTTTACTGAAATTATTGGCCAGTTCCTCAGGTCTTCTGAGACTGTCATCCAGCAGCGCTGCTTGTAATAAACCTTCTAAAGAGAGAGAAATTGTGTCTTGAGAGTCTGTGACCACCACTCAGCGAACCATAGGGACCCGCTCTTTCAGGTTCCACCACAAATAGGCACACAGCCCTGCGTGCCTCTACCGTGCCCGTCATTCCCCGCTCGCCTTTACATCATCCGTGCAGCCTAAACCACCGGCATGAGGATGGTACCTGTGGCTGCCCCCTGCGACAGGTCACCAACTTCCCATTACAGTTGGATGCCCACCTTCCCGAAAAGTTACCCACACAGAGGTACCGAGCTGTACATAACCCACACATCCACCACACACACCCCAACCACTCACCAGACACTTTTTCGGTCCTCCGTTCGTGCGCAAAGCGGACCAGTTTGGTTTTTTTTAAAAAAAGCCGCCACGCCGCTGCCACAGCTGCACATGGGGTGCAAACAGCGGAGGAGGTTTGGCCGAAACCGCTGGCCAATCCCCTTAGCATGCCTTTTCCTGACCAGTGCTGACCTCGCCGGAAACTGCTGTGACCTCATTTCGTTCCACACCTCCGCCTCCCGTATCCAAATTAGCGCGTGCCGACAGAAAAAGCCGTGCTTAAAGCCGTTTCATAAAACACGGGAAAACAGAGGTTTCACCACAGGATGAACATGGATCCTGGTGAACGTCATGTGGATCTGTAAAGACGACGGTATGTAACACGCGCTACAACCCCGTCTAGCAACGGCCACAGACACCACTGGATGCAACCCATGATTTCTAATATGGTGTTGCTGACACAGCTGTTGGTATTTGCAACCCCAAATGCTTATGCTGCTATTGCAAGATCAAACTAATTAAAACTGTATTAAGAATGGTCCATGAAGCTGATTCATGATTCGAGGTTGGTTACCCTTGAGCCAACAGTAGCACCCTCTGTCTGGAACACAAGAACAACACTCCAGCAGAACTGTAGGCACTTGAGTAAGTGTATGTCTTTGAGTAATTATGGGCACTTCTTTTCAAAGGAAATTAAGGTCAGTATCCAATGGAAACCAGGGGCATGTCTACACAAAGGGTTTGCCCAAGGGTGGCTTCAGGGTAGCAGCACGTCATCTACATGACGCAGCTGCCATTGCAAAGCTATCTGGGGGCAAAGGCTGGAAACTCTGCACCTCTGGAGAAGTAAAAACAAACAGGGGGAGAGGAGAGGAATGGGCCATTCCCTCTTTTTAAATTTTATTATCTATATCTGCGGAGCTCGGCAGATACAGATAATAAAAATAAAAATAAATGGGGGTGGGTGAGGAGGAACAGGCAGCCAGAGGGAGGAGATGTGGTTCGCCCAGTCCTTCTCGCATCCTCCTCTGGCTGCCTTGTCCTCCCCCCTTTTTATTTTTATTATCTCTATCTGAAGAGCTCCGCAGATACAGATTATGAAAATTAAAAAGGGGGGAGGAACCGCCCTTGCCTTCCTTCCTGTACAGGTGCCACAAAGGATCGCAAGTGCAGGAGCAAGGTGCCTTGCGGCGCCAAAGCACCACTGTAAAGATGGGGCCCACCTGTGACCGGCCAGCCCCACCAATTCCCTTCTGCAAGTGGCATGTGTCACTTGCGGAACAGAGATTGGGCATTTATGGGGGCCACCGACAACAAGTGGAAATGCTCTTTTCTGGAATGGGGCAGGACAACAGAGCTGTCTCATGTGAGTTCTGCTGCCCTGCCCCATCTGCTCATTTCTGGTTACCCCTGGAAGTGCTAAATCTCCATTGTGCAAGCAGTAGGTGCCACTTATGGAAGGGAATCAGTGGGCTGGACATTGTAGAATGGAAGCAGTGGTTAGCCCCACTTGCGAACAGACAACATTGAATACAGCCCACTGCGTACATAACTAGGCACTGTTTTGTGGTGAATAAGTTCTGTGCTTGTTTTCTTCTTCCAGCAATGTTTTCTACAGCCAGTGGCAAGTACAAAGGAACCAAAACAGCTAAAGGTAGAGAAGTTTAAGTCTCGTTGATTTCAGTGAAAAAGATTTAAATGCATCTCTTTGAAATCAGCAAAGGATAAACATGCATAAATGTGGTTGGATTGTGCAAATTAGTTGCTCAGTGCTACATATTGCTTTCTGTGTATTGAAATAGGCTGAGGGGAGATACCACAACCACAAAAACAAAACTTACAAGCATTGGAAGTGTGTGACAATCCAACTTGCAAGTGAATCTTAATCCTACACCCACTTATCTGGGAGAAAGTCCCACTGAATGGAGTGGGACTTGCATCTCAGTAGACATGCACAGGATTCGGCAGTTAGTATTCATTCTGTTTAGGAAATCACTTATTTCTTCAGTCTGGTCTATTATAATTTCAAGCACTGAAGTAAAGAGGGAAAACTTCTTTAATTTTAGTCCTGTAGGAGTTTTGTTATAAGTAGATGTCAGCTAGGAAATATAGTGAAGTATGTGTTTTATTATTTCCAAAAGCAGTATCTATGGTTAAATAATATACATGATGTTAGCATCAGTAAATGTAAAGTGATTTAATGATAATAATTTTTAAAATTGAAGCAGTCATTCTTATTGAAAATCAGAAAAATATAATTATAGGGATAAAGTTTATGTGAAAATATATTGACGGTATAATTCAGAGGAACAATGTGATTACACATATAATTCTGTATTTAATTTTATATTATCATGGTATGTTGTTGTCATGATAAATCAAGTTGGCACTGAAGACTATGAATTATTAAATTCTGAAGATTAATGTATGCATTAACCAGTGGGTAATCCATGCATTACTCTAGGGGCAACCAGTGCTAAAACTTAATAAAGATATATGGAGCCGTTCAAGTCTTGGGATATTAATATTTCTCTGATTTATTTTAAACAGATTTCATGTGCAAGCAAAGCCAATTCTACATAGCATAAGGTAAGAATCACCTTGCCTATCTGTCATTTTTATTATGCGTCGTTTGCTACTCATGCATAGGATAATAAGTGAATAATACAAAACATTGTGGAAAGTAAACAAAACTAAGAAACACTCGAGATTTAAAATAATGAAAGAATAAATCTGCAAAGAGAAGCAGATGCTATTCTGTTTTGAAGTAAATATATTACTCTCCAAAATCACAGCTGGGAACTTTGAAAAACCAAAAAAGCACACTAGTGGTTAAAGAAATCCCATTCTGTAGACATGAATCACGTAAGAAGTGCTAATAAAGCATCATATAAATGTGAGGGGGGAAATAACAGGACTTCAGATTCAAACATCTATTCTCACCAGGACACATCATTTGCCCCCATCAGCGATCAAAACACGTGCTTCATTGACTTCTCTCCTCAGTTTTGCTCCAGGCTCAGAAATGTTATTGGGTGAGGTAATTGGGAGAGGGTTTTTTTTTTACTATCTTAAAAAATGTTCCTTAAAAAGCTTAAAAGATGTGTTTTGCGAGAACCTACTATGTATTCTTGTTATGTTTAATGCTCTCATAGCAAATATGAATCATGAAACATAAAAACTACTTAAGATTTTAAAGTAAAAGATGAAAAGACTCCCCTGATCTCAGAGTCCTCTATCTAAAAATACTGTGTATTAATAATATAACAGGGATTTTGTAAATTTACAAATTCCATGGTGATACTTTGTGCTTGGAATATGATGTGGGATATATATTAATTGCTGATCCATAATTAAACTGAATACAAAAAACTCATATCATAATATCCCTAGACAAGAACAAATCTGTCACAGTAGTTTCTTGCCCAGAAGTAGTAGCAGCAGGAGGAGGCAAGGTTGAATGCAATGAGTTCCCGGTAGGGCAGCCATCTGTCCTATATTATAGATTTTCTCCTTTCATCTAAAGTGAGTTGCTGAATGGTGCTTCCTTCCACAAGAGAAAGAAGAGGAGAGGAGGAGGAAGGCAGCAATGCAACAGTCAGCCAAATATGCTGTAGTATAACAGCTTTCAATGTGCTGCTATTCTATAGTCATGCAGCCATTAAAAAGTGAACTCATTGCACTTTCATGGTGTTTTGATCAACTATATATATATATATCTGTTTCAACTCTAAAGGGCATTTGTCAATGAACTCATGATCTATCTATCTATCTATCTATCTATCTATCTATCTATCTATCTATCTATCTATCTATCTATCTGTCATACTGCCATGTCTGGCTATAAATAATCTTAGTCTAGGGCTGAGTCAGATGCCCCTCTGTTTTGCTGAAAGGTCTTTGAGAACTTAAGAAATGCAAAACAAGCAGACGAAACCATAAGGAACTTAAATCAAAGGGACCTAAAAGAAGTTATCAGACTTTACTCAGCCATCCTATTTTTCAAAAAAGACAAGAGTCAAACAAGGGGCAGTGGGGAAGAAGTGGCCAGTGATACAACGTTGTCCCAGGCCTTGAAAAATTATGGAAGTGCACTGCCCATGTGCCATTTTCTCTCCTCACCACCATCGTCCTGCCTCTTGAAATATCTTTTTAAAGGGCTAGATTTTGTCTGTAGCCCAACAAATGACATCTTCTTGCCATTTGCTCTTCCAGGTATATTTTGGAGTGAACAAGACACAGCCAGGTATATTTTGGAGTGAGAAAACCCATGTCTCTAAGATCATTTACTATTTCATTGTTCTGTCAATGAGTTCTGTTAGCATTCAAGCAAATATAACTTTCTGGATGACCAAGATTATGTTTTTGTGAAGGTACTTGCTAGAAATGATAATGGAATGACAGCACAATGTATTTGGTACTATTGATTCACATCATGAGACAGGTCTTGATATTTCTTAACTATTGCCATTACATTTTCACCCAATGCTGTTAAAGCAACCAGCACAATATGAGGCCTTTCCTAGATGGTCTATTATTTTCTTCCATATTGAGGTTATTACTGTTGTTGCTAACAATGATATGACCAGCCTTTCAAGTACAATTCAACATTCTCCTGTAAACTGCAGAAGTAAGGCTTTAATGGTCCAAGCCTTATGTCAACTATCAAAGATTTGCAACAGCCCTCAGATTGTCTAAGAATTACTCTACCAATCTACAAACCCTTTAACAGAAGGCTTTAGCCAGAGAGATATACTTGGATATGTGAAACATATTTAAAATGTGAAAATGGGCAATCATAATGGCTCAGTTGGCACCATGAGTACTAGTGCCTTTCTGAAATAAATTTTGAGTTTGAAAGAACCCCTACATTCCAATATGTAACAATTGCCATCTAGAATGTCTGGGAATCAGGGACCCCAACTAGGAATGAACACCCTTGGATTTAAATCCAAGCCACTTTCCAGGTTTAATCCCCCTTTCATAATAATCAGCTGGTCAGAAATTCAACCAGTTCAGCTTATTAAGGAAGTGGAAACATCTTAAACCACTACATCCGAGAGATGGAGCTAATTTCATGATTGGTTCATTCAAGAAGGAAAATTACCCGTAGGCCACTGGTGCCAAATTGTAATTGGTCCAAGGGCTGTATTGCCTCTTAGACCAAGCGGGCAGGCTGGATGATGGCTGCCCCCAAAGCCTGGCCCCTCCTCTGATGTTATCAAACCTTCCTCTGACCATATTTCTTTTCTCCATGGTGGGAGAGGCCCAGAGCTTAGTGCTTCTCTCAGCACAGTGAAAGGGACTCAGCAAGCACCTTGTGGAGCAGCTTTCATATACTGCTCACCATATCCATGGAGTGACAAGTCAGGCATCTCCTTTGTGTGCCAATAGGGCCAGTGAGTATTGTGTGAAGGATCACTTGGCTGGTGCACAGCAGTTCCTCCCTGTGCTGGTCGAGGTGGGCAGCTTCTTGGCCTGCCATACACCAGCTCCATTGCACAGCACACGAAGACAATCCTCCGTGTTATTTCCAATTGGATATAGAACTGGGGATTATTCTCCTATGAAGGGGCAGGTCTTGAGAGGGGGACATGGGAGACAATCCTCCATGAGCTGGATTGGGACTCTCTGTGTGCTGGGTTAGGCCCAAAGACTGGAAGTTCAACACCCGTGCCTTAGGCAGTGTACGTAGCCCTGGGTTCTGACACAAAGTTTACAGAAAACTTGGCCAAATCCGCCCCACTTTCTCCAGGCCACAGTGAGGGCCTTTTTCTCGCCATTTTGGGTGGTTGATGAATTCTAATTTTTTAATTTAATTTTATTTATTGCATTTCTATACCGCCCAATAGCCGAAGCTCTCTGGGCGGTTTACAAATTTAAGACAATTCAAAACAAAACAACAGCATAAAACTATAATATAAAAATCAATATAAAAGCATAACCGAGATAAAAACAGCAGCAATGCAAAAATACAAATTTAAAATATAAATTTAAAACAGCAAAGTTAAAATTAATTTATAGACTGTTAAAATACTGGGAGAATAAAACGTCTTTACCTGGCGTCTAAAAGAATATAATGTCGGTGCCAAGCAAACCTCCTTAGGGAGCTCATTCCACAGCCGGGGTGCCGCAGCAGAGAAGGCCCTCCTCCTGGCAGCCACCTGCCTCGCTTCCTTTGGCAGGGGCTTACCATTTTGAGAAGTGGTGGCAGAGGGTTCCATTTTGTTTTATTATTCAACCCCCACCCCCAGCTTTACTGCTATTTCAATTGTATGCCTTTTCCCTTTTTTCTAAAATAACTCCAACAAATGTCACTTAAATGTGTTCTGTTCTAGCTAGTTAAGCTGGACCCTAAAATCTACTGCAGATGGCACTGTTGTCTTATATTACGAGGTCTGAAGAGCTAGAGGCCTGAAGCAGAATTTCTCTCTCTTTCAGTTTGAACAATAGTTTTCTGGGAATTACAACCTGAGAAGTACTTTTGGGGCAGTATTTCAGTATCAATATTTCTGAATGAAAAATAATTCTGACTATTTATCTGGCATGTTTACAACGCTTCTTGGCAATCTCTTTCTGAAATAACGGAAAGCTTTCATGTTCAGTACTCTGTTTCGCCCAACCCCTCCAAGCCCAAATTATTTTAATGGCAGATTCCTATGCAGCTTTTTAAAAAAACAAACTCAGACACACATAATGGCTTTGATCCAAAGAACAGCAAATGGAGCTCCTTACAGAACAATGCTTTATCACCCAAAACCTACTCCTGACAGTGAGGACCCTTCAGAATGGCATTCAGTACAGCACAGAGGGCTGTAGTAGTACACCAACAGGAAGCTTATTTGGAAGCTCTATTAACTTTTTAAAATCATCTTTATCATCATTGGTGAATAAGGTATTCCTCTGTAAGGCCAGGAGTCTTTCTAAACAATATGATGTGCTGATTTACTTCAGATCTTATCTCTGCTGAAGCCTCATCCTTATGAGATGCCTTTGAATATGTTATCATGCACTTCAAGTATCATGGCATTTGCACTGGCACTGAAAAACATTTCGAACACGGACTTCAAAATTCCCAAATGATTTATTCTGTTTGGAAGCAATGCTGTTACGTGGAGATAAACCCTAACATTACTCCGGCACAGCTGTTAGGTTAAGAAGGACTTGGCTAATATTAACCATTGTTAGGGTTGCTGCTAATGTATCCTGTAATTGTGATTAAGGCAGAAGACCCACTCCTGATGTGCCCTGTTACATCTGCACTAGCACATAATTCTTTATTCTGCTGCATGTTTCCAGCATCCTATTGGAGCACTTAGGGTCAAACTACATATTAATTAATTATGTAGCATTTAGTTGAGACTTAATTTTCTTTTTTTGGGGGGGGGAGGTGTGTGTGTCCTTGAGATAGATTGGGACCACAGTGAACTGGAAAGAGGAAATTAAAGGCATTTGCTTCTCCAAATTCCTTCCTCCCCCCAGGGTTAAATGAGTTTTTAACTGACCCCAGAATAGTTGTTTTAAACGGATATTATTGTTTGTATGCTTTTGATGGTTATAAATTTTAAATGCTTTGATGGTTTAAAATTTAAATGTTTTTAACCTTTGTAAACTGCCCAGAGAGCTTCGGCTATGGGGAGGTATCTAAATGGAATAAATAAATTAATTAATTAAATAGACACTTTTCTGCTTTTAATCTTTGCAGATGGTTGGGGTACTGAGGAGCAAACAACTTGGAAGTTAAGGTTCAATGTTGGCTTCGTGGTGCATGGTGATCCCAGTCTGAATCAGGGCCGCATGCACCCCCTCGAGTGTAAAAAGATAAGGCTTAGCTATGATCTATGTAATTAACATAACATGTAGTCCGATCCCAATCCTGCGCACTGTTACATCAGCCTATCTGATTTCATTGTAATGACCATACAAACCTGACCTAATATACCTGCTGACAAAGAAGCCCAGAGCTGCATTTTTAAAGTATACTTAAAGGTTAAGTATAAACAAACTTCGATCTAGCTCTGTAATTTTAAGAACAATTAACTTTTTTCTGTTTTGAGCCCTTTAATTGTTTATTTAATACATTTGTTTGCCTCCCTTATCAATAAATATGCTCTGGGTAGCATCCATGGCATTTATTTGACATAATTAAATAAGAAATTTGAATGTTGCCATCACAATTCTGATAATGCATTGCAATTAGTTTAGCTTACTGACTTTAATGAAATGTATGTTTCAGTTAAGACATTTCTCAACAAACGTGACATGCAACACAGTAACCTGTAACTTACCTTTAATTTCATTCTTTTCTAATTCTTTCAATGCCTGAACAAATACCAATTGGCTTTCAGTAAGTGGCCAACTATTATGCAACACTGAGGCTTGTATAATATACTTGTGAGGCTGTAAAATCCAAATGCAATAAGTTAGTATTTCACAAATACATTGTTACTCTAAATCAACCACAAGTTTTTGGTCATCACTCTCTTGATAGCTATCTTGGGTCCCTGTGGCTTTGAGGAAACACGGAAGAAAAGAAAGGCCAAAGTAGGAGTGGTTATTCGTCTTCTTGAGATCCACAAGCTGAAAAGAATCCAAATCAATGCGACAGTTTATTGCCAAGGGTACATCCCCTTGGCCTGCCCCAACGTTGGGGTCCAAATTAAGGTAAATCTGAGCAGCTTTCGATACTGTCAACCATGGTAATCCTTTGAGCCAACTGTCCCCCACCCCACTCTTTCTCTATTCAGGAAGGAGATCAATACCTATATTTTTACATTAGTTTTTAAAATTGTTGTTATGGTTCTTAAGGTTGTTTTTAACTTTGTACTATGTTTTCATTTGATTATGGTTATTTTCTGAACTTTCTCTAAACCACCTTGACTGGCTTCAGAAAAATAAATAAAAATAAATTATTTCTATAACTCCAATTCTAGGATAAAAAAAAACACCTTTGATTTAAGAGAAAAATTCTCCCGTGCACCCCAAAGCATGGAAATGGTAAGTAACGGTTTCTGCCTTAACTAGGGTCACCATATGAAAAGGAAGACAGGGCTCTGGTATCTTTAACTGGTGTGATGAAGAGGGAATTTCACCAGGTGCTGCATGCCGACCAATGACAACTGCTGAAATTCCCTTTTGTAGACAACTGTTAAAGATACAGGAGCCTTGTCCTCCTTTTCATGTGGTCACCATACCTTAACTCCCATGCCATGTAAACAGTCTGAAATATTGTACTTGCTTACTACTAAGGCTTCTGTGAGTGCTTTCTGAACCAGCACTACTTCCTGATAAACAGCAGGTTGATATGTGTGATTTTTATCAATTACATTCATTACTCAACTGTTCATGGACAGAGGGCAACTTGCAACACTGATCTATGCATTTGTAAACTTCAGGCTTTACTACTTTAACACACACCATGTGGGGCTGACCTGAAAGACAACTTGGAAGCTTCAGGTACTGCAAAAGGTGTCTGCCCACCTCCTCAAGAATGTTGGAAGAGTAACATGTTCAACCTATGTTATTCATCTGCACTGATTGTCCTTCTGCTTCAGGGAATAATTTTTGGCACTGGTTTTAACCTTTAAAGCCCTTTATGGCCTGGGACCCACATTGTTATCTTGGAAGAAACTATGGGCTAATCTACACTGAGGATATAGCACTATGAAAGCGGTATATGGGATGTGTCAATGGGCCCCAACAGTTGTCAGTGCACTTCAATACTGCTATAAAGCAGTGGTGTGGCTCCTGCTTTATTTATTTATTTATTTATAATATTTATATACCACTCCCCATTTAAAAATTCAGAGTGGTGCACAAAATAAGATAAAATAAAAACAAAATAAAAACACATTAAACAAGATGTTTTGAAAAAAACAAAATGCAAAGTAAATTGTGGCTGGTCTTCCTAGAACAACGACATTTGCTGGAGGCGCTGAAAGCAATAGAAAGTTGGCGCCTGCCTGACCTCCAGAGGCAGGGAATTCCATAGGAGGGGGGCCACCACACTGAAGGCTCTTCCCCTGGTGACTTCAATTGGAGGGCAGGTCTATGTGGAACCATCCTGCTTGGGGTAGATTAGGCCACAGTAACAAGCTGGCTCAAGCCATTTTGCCACCTGAGACAAATCCCACTGCTACTGTTCCACCATCCCATGCCACTGGCAGCCATTACTTACCGCAGGTATCACAACACCACAGAGACGCCACTCCACATTTTGCCAAACCTGGGCCAAAACCTCATGAGATTTTGCCAAGCCTATGCTGAAATGTCACAAGATGTGGATAAGTGGAGCAGCAGGGGCTCAGGCAGGTATGCTCATTCAGCTACTCCTCCCAATCCCCTGCCTGAGGAAAGAGTCTCCGTTGGCCTTTTAGCAATGCCTGTCCTGTTGAGTAAGCACTAGCCTGTGGGCTGGTGCTGAGACCCACACACTTGATGCTGGTCTGCTGTGGGAGCAACACAACTTCAAGACGGGCTGCTTATTCCACTGTGAAACAACTTAGCAGGAACGCGTTATCTTTTCTCAAAATCTTTCCACACAGTTATTTACAATCTCTCACCTGTGGAACAAAATTTTCATCGATAATAAGCATAGAAACCGGTTCTTCTTCTGTTGAAACTGGACTGTCCTGGGAAGCTTTGACTGAACCCTTGACATTTTTCTGAGTTGCTACAGCACCTTTTTTCTTAGGGGCAACTTCTGGTTCCTTTTTGGGAGCGTTTTGGAGAACACCACCTCTGCTTGCTGTAGTTGAGAGAGACATATAAGTGATAAAGAGGACTTTTAGTGCCTACTAATTTCAAAACAACTTCTCTCATATATATATATATATATATATATATATATATATATATATATATTCGGTCTACCTGTTCATTCTTTCTTTGTAAACATTTCTATGATGGCTTACACAATGTAGTAAAAACAGTAATTATAATAATAAAATACAGATAAAAACAACTCTCATAAGCCTAAATTAGAACAAGTAGGTGCCAGGTGAGTCCCTCTGTGGAGAGCATTCCCTAAGCAGATGCCACCATAACAAAGACCCCATCTCTGGTTGCCACAGCATATTTGCAATGTCAAGGGCTCCCAAAGGGCCTCTGATGAAAATCATCACACTAAATTGGCAGGCCCATATGGACACAGGCAGGCCCCAGATGAAAGATGTTTAATCTTTCACATTTCAATATCTCTTTTGACTTTGTACTTGTTGTCCATGCCACATCCTGCAGAATTGCATCTGGCAGAAACACGGCAACAGGCTTTCTCTTTGGTGGCACTCTCCTTCTGCAATGACCCTCCTGGGTGATATATCAGGCACCAACAATCATGTGCTTTCGATGATTATTAACAACTTATGTGTTTACACTGGCTTTTCCCAACCATTAACTTGTCTAAGGGTGCAGTCCTATGGGGATGCCTATAAGCCTCCGAACCTGGAGGCTTATGACCATCCAAAGCAAAACGGGAGGCGCAGTACAGGTGATCTTCATGTCTGTGCACGTCCCACTCTGCATCTTTTGCTAAACAGGTGTTTCACCCATCTACCTGAGGCATTGGGGAAGGGGAGGGAAGGAGGTTAGGGAGGCCTGGGGATTGGGCAGAAGCTGTCCCCTCCCCTCCCACTTGCAGGCATGCCCCCCCTTTGCAACCTTAGGGAGGCAGCCAATGTGGTTCTGTCTGTGCTGGCTGTGAGGGGAGGGGCCATAGTGTTGCTCTTTCCAAGCTGATGTGCTTTGTTTTATCATTTGTGGTAAACCACTTCAGGATTTTTAAAATGGGAAGCGGACATAGTAAATATTCTAAAATAAATAAATAAATAAATATTCTCCTTGTATAATAATTAATCCAGCTGAACAGCTTAGCCTCATATCTCAAAACCCTTTATTCTATTTGAATAAAGAGGAAAGACATAAGGAGCATTCTTGGCATTTTTTTTGTTTAATTGGAATCTTGTAAGCTCTATGTAAAACACAATGATCAGAATGTGGAAGTGTGTATTTTGAATGGTTTTAATTTTTGTGAACCGCCCAGGGAGCTTCAGCTGTTGGGTGGTATAAAAATGCAACAACAACAACAACAACAACAACAACAATAATAATAATAATAATAATTTGCCTTCTTAGTTTGTTCTAAGAAATACCTATTTTCTAACAGTGAAACCATCTGTTCACTGGAGATTAGACAAATAATATTGAAATAAATATCAGGTTATCTATGCTTTTTATTGGCCAGGTGGGTGGAATCCGACAACTGACATAAATAGCAGTTAAAATAAATGAAAGATTATAGTCTGCAAAAAGTAATAAGACACTGGCGGCTAGCAGCTCCAGTTTCAATGGGGTTGTGAATCCATTCTGGGTTTCATTTGGAACCCCCAATGGTCCAGCCAGAACGCAAAGGAGCTATCCAAGGTGCTGAACCATATCCCCCAAATATCTTCAGCATTCTGGATAGGTCCTTTAGAGTCCTGGTTGGTTCTGAGTAAAACTTGGAATGGATTAGCAGCCCTACCAAAATCAGACCCAGCAGCTTTCACTGTAATAACGCAAATAAAGTGTATGGTAGATAAAGTTATCTTGCAAGGAATTTAGTGCCTGAGAAAAATTCTACTGGAGCACATCACTGGATTATTTCTATCATGGAGGTGTCGTTTCTGTGGTACTTTTCAGTGACACCATATTATGGCTTGGCTCCAAAGTTTGCTCCAGCAAGCAAGAGCCCTCCGCAAGCAGAGTTCTGCTCAGTACACTCTGGCCAGCAAGAAGTTGGAAGAGGTCATTTTTGCTGATTCTTCCCTCCCGGAGTGTTGGACTGGGAGTTGGGAGATCCAGGTTCTAGTTCCTACTTGTCTATGGAAGCTCACTGCATGACTTTGGGCCAGACACAGACCCTTAGCCCAACCATATAACTGGTTTGTGGTTGTGAGGAGAAAAATGGGGAGGAAGAGGATTATTTACACCACTTTGGGTTCCTTGGAGGGGAAAAGGCAAGATATAAATGCTATAAATAAATAAAATTTAAAAAATTCCATGCTACTGTTCCAAAGGGTCCCCAATCCTTCCAGAGCAGATTTTCAGGAAAGAATATGGGGACTGTAGAGGAAGTGGTTGATCCTCCACATTGCTGCGACAGCATCTGGCTTCAGCTTCCCATATGGGTCAGCTAGATTGTATGATAAGTACCCCGGTCACTGCATCCCTCCTTCTGTACGCTAGTGGCTCTGGCAGGGATACTTACTCTGTGATCTGCTTTCACATCTGTGAAACAAAGATTAAGGATTCCACATGGATGCCTGATCACCCAGCAGCAAGCACAATCAATCCATAACGCAACCAAGCAGGTCTTTGGCACTTGATACACATTCTCAGTGGAGAAATTATTGGGGCAGGGGCATATATATGGAAATGTATTGCAAGATTTATGTCTCTTTGTAGAAAATAACCATAACTCAGTATACAGCATATTGTACTTACACTGACAACTTAAAGGCCTCTCAGCAGATATGAAATGAAATGCAGGAATGACAACATGGCCTTTCCCAACAGAGTATACCATTTCTTCCTCAGAATCCAGAACTTGTAGTTTAACAATTGCATCTGATTTAGAGGTCTGTACCTGCACAGTAGCAATCAGCGGCGTTGTGACCTTTACTGCATATCTGAAGGGGATAAAAATTCAAGACAGATAATTAACTCAGCCGGATGTTATTATCTTCAGCAAGTCAAATATCTCAGTTCTTTAAAGCATTGCTATTCAGTTATCAAGCCCTGCATCAGTAAGTTCTGACATGGAAGTTACCATGTGCATTTAGAACAAGTTATCTGTTGATATGCAAGCTAACAAAAGGAAACCATGGTTATAACTATGAAACTGGAGGTATGATTCTAATATAAAGCAAAGCAAAAAGATGGGGTGAGCATTTTCACTATAAATGTGTTCTAATGCACTCATCTGAATATGGAAATCCTGCCTGATTCTCCTTTTTATTTAGATCAGTTGTGCACTGGCATAGCTATTCATTTATTCACTTTGCCTTCTAATGCTGCAAGATTAACTAGCGATAATCTATAATATTTTCTGATTATTACCAGAGGTAATACTCATATTACCTTTGATAGGTATACTTCAAATCAAAGATGGATAGCTTTGTTTAATCACACAGGCCAGACAGTCATGAGTCCCATGCAGAGCTCTAAGTGCCTTATGGCACAGGTTTATACACATATGTTCAGAAGAAAGTCCAATTGTGTTCAGTCAGATTTAATTACTAGAGAAATTGTTTAGGGTTTCAATCTTTGTTGTAATTTTCTAGACATTTTCAGCATTTTCAGAAGTCTTGGCAAATGTAAAAGAAAAAACAGTTTCCATTCAGAAAGACCAGGACTTGACCTAGTATTTCTAGAGTTGCCCAATTAGGCCCATTTTGCCCTGGGTGAATATAGAAACACATTTCTCAACAAAGGATCAATATATAATATGCCCAAATCAACATGTGTACACAGGTGCACACTAAAAAAAAAAAAGACACAAATGCAAATATCATGGCCATTTCCCCAGTTTTACCTCAATATGATATGCTTATCATTTGGTACATAATAGTCTTTAACTTCTTTAATGGAATATAAATTGTTTACAGTCTCACGAGAGAGAACTGGAAGGGGACTGTAGGAACCTATGAGCCGAAGCCTCCATTTCCCAGCCGTCACAGGTGATTCACCAGTTTGAACTTCAGCCATGAAAGTATATCCTTTCTAAAATAAAACAGTTAATTTTTCTCAGAAAAACTCAAGTAGTAATCATGCTTTATATATAATGGGCACAGATAAGTAGAAAGCAAATATTATAACTGCCTCTGATAAGACATACTGTGTGCTCCATTATGGTCCTATAATAGTTCAGATTTAAATATTCTCAGTTAAAATTTAAGTATTTTATAATATTCATTTTGGGAAACGTTCTGTACTTTAGAATAATAATGTAGTTTTTAAGGTTTTTACTCTTTGTAAACTGCCCAGAGCACTTTGACTATTAGGCAGTGTAGAAATCTATTAAATAAAACAAAATGAAATAATGCAGTTATGCAATATCAAGATTGTTAAGAATAACTGAAGTATTTTTCATGTTAAGAATATAAGAAGAACCATGCTGGATCACACCAAGGGTCCGTCTAGTTCAGAATTCTATTCAAACAAAGGCCAACCAGCTGCCCACAGGAAACCCACAGGCAGGACATGAGTGCAACAGCACCCTACCACCCATGTTCCCCAGCAACTGGTCTACATAGGTATACTGCCTCTGATAGTGAAGACAGCCTATAGCCATCAGGACTAGAAGCCATTAATATCTTTATCCTCCATGAATTTGTCCAATCCCATTTTAAAGTTATCGAAAGTAGTGGCCATCACTACATCTTTGAAAGTGAATTCCATAGTTCAATTATGCGTGGTGTGAAGAAGAACTTCCTTTTATCTGTTTTGAATCTCCTGCAAATCAGCTTCTTTGGATGACCCCAGGTTCCAGTTTTATGACAGAAATATGAGAGAGGTATTATGTAGTGTAGATGGTTTCAAATAAGGCCAACAGCAAACCATAAATGGTTATCTTGTACCCCTTTGTTGTTCCCCTCTACTTGCGGCCCACTTCAGCCAACATGTTATATTGCAACATAACACGTGTGTTCTCAAAAATTATACTGTATATAAAATAAATAAAATTAATTCAACATTATTCACATACTGATGTTGATAACCATACTGTCATATTTATATACAGCAGATATTTTAACTTTTGCATGAGCTCAGTATATACAACCCTGAACCCCTAGGGCCTACAGAGAATCAGTTGGTTTTTATTTCACTTTCATAAAAGGAAGGGCTTTGACTTGAACACTTTGACCTTGGCAGTGAGCTTACATGATCCCTCTAATTGTAAAACCATTATTGGAAACTCTACTGATTGCATTTATTCTTATTTTCTAATAAATACAATTTGCATTATACATCATAGATATGTCCCTGGCTGTCACTCCAACAAACTGAAGCCATATTATTTTCCATAAAGTAACAGGCACACCTTCTGCAGCAGCTTTCTCCAGCCTGATGCCCTCCAGATGTTTTGGACTTTAACTCCCATCAATCCCAGCCAGTATGACCAATGGTTGGGAATGCTGGGAGATGTAGTCCAAAATATCTGGGGGGCAACAGGTTGCAGGAGGCTGTTTTATAGTGTCTATATACAGTAAGGGTGTGCACGAACCCCTGCTCCGCTTCTCTTCCAGATCCGCGATTTGCGGATCGGCCCGCTCTGCCCCCGCTCCGCCCATGTCCGCTCTGCTCCACTCGGAGCTCCGGATCCGGATCGGAGCTCCGTTTTCCCCCCCCATAGGCTTGCATTAAGCTAAAAAAGTATACAACTTTTTTTCTGTGAAAGTTAGAAACCTCAAGTTTGGCACCATGACACCTCATGGGGGTATACACACGCACGCCAAGACTCAAGGCAATCCCATCATCCCCTGATTTTTGGGGAATTTATGAAAATCGGGCACCCCATTCACACCCCTTTCCATAGCTCCGTCAATTTGCACGTTAAAAATCTCAAACTCACCACCATGATAGCTTGTCCAGGGATACATAAGCACGCCAAGACTCAAGGCAGTCCCATCATCCCCTGATTTTTGGGGAATTTATGAAAATCGGGCACCCCATTCACACCCCTTTCCATAGCTCCGTCAATTTGCACGTTAAAAATCTCAAACTCGCCACCATGATAGCTTGTCCAGGGATACATACGCATGCCAAGACTCAAGGCAGTCCCATCATCCCCTGATTTTGGGGGAATTTATGAAAATCGGGCACCCCATTCACACCCCTTTCCATA
Organism: Elgaria multicarinata webbii; assembly: GCF_023053635.1. Taxonomy (NCBI): domain Eukaryota; kingdom Metazoa; phylum Chordata; class Lepidosauria; order Squamata; family Anguidae; genus Elgaria; species Elgaria multicarinata. Next base: position 74,980,899 of record NC_086174.1, read on the forward strand.
GCTCCGTCAATTTGCACATTAAAAATCTCAAACTTGCCACCATGAAAGCTTATCCAGGGATACATACGCACGCCAAGACTCAAGGCAGTCCCATCATCCCCTGATTTTGGGGGAATTTATGAAAATCGGGCACCCCATTCACACCCCTTTCCATAGCTCCGTCAATTTGCACGTTAAAATTCTCAAACTCTCCACCATGAAAGCTTATCCAATACACGCACACCAAGACTCAAGGCAGTCCCATCATCCCCTGATTTTTGGCGGGGCTTAAACCTGCAGACATCTCAATGGGGCCATTTCAAAGGAAATCCCAACATGTCATGAATTGGGGAGTAGAGATAAACCTATGAAATCTTCTTCCACACTTGAAAAATGGATTTGGAACTTCCAAAAGTCTAACTTGAGCGCAGGAAGGACTTCTCCCCTGAGTCAAAGCCAGACACACACAACATCCCTGTGAGGCGGGCAGGGGAGGAGGGAGGGAAGGCAGGCAGGCAGCAGACATTTCTGGGGGCATAAGGAAGTGAGCCAAGGATAAGCCAGTAATGCATATAAAATGGAATAAATAAATAAATAAATAATAAACAAAGGAGGGGTGGAATTAAAAGCAGCAGTGTTGCTGAATAAACAATAAGAAGAACTTTTTTAAAAAGGCTATATCTGTCTTTTACCAGTAATAGGGGGACGTGCCCGGGGGAGGGGGAAGCAGCTGCCAATTTGACTGGTCCTAGTGACCAGTCTTTTAAGAAGCAAGGCTGTCAGTTCAACTCATGAAAGCCATTGCTCCACCACTAAGAAGTAAACGCTCACTTCAACTCATGATAGGCATTGCTCCACCGGGTTACTCTCTTTGGAGGGCTGTGAGCCCCCCAAGTACAGGAGAGAGTGGGGACACGTCCACATGGCATGCCCTAGGGGAGCTCATCCCCTTGCACCACATCTTTTCAGTTGTTCCCCAAAGTTAGGGTGGGTAGCAGTGCTCTCTTATTATTGGCTTAGTATATGATTTCAGGTTGTGTTTGTGCATTTGGTGGGGCTACTGTTTTAAAAAACACTGGGAAAAGTCCGTTCAGACTAAGAAAGAGAAGTTTCCCAGAATCCCAAGTTACCCGTTTTGCCTATCCCCTCCTCCAACTTTGGGATCATGTGATCATGACCGGGAGTTGACTCTGCCCCTCAGCCCTTCGAAAAAGGTATTTCCCGCCGTTTTTTAAAAAAATTCTAGCGCGCGACCCGCACCACGCAGAGAGGTGAGATTAGTCTCAAAATGACCCCCATCCACGACTCTCTGAGCACAAGGATTTTCAGAACGATAGCTTCAAAAACAACAAAGTTATCCCCTTTCTTTTCCGCAATGCAATCTTATGGGCAAAATGTTTCAAGATGGCGATCGGACCGGACCACGGAAACCGGAGCGCTCCGAAAATGGGCGCTTCTCTTCGCCTTGCTTCTAGGGGTCCGCGGTCCGCTTCTACTCCGCCTCTGGGCAAGGCGGAGCAGGCCAATTCGCTCCTGCTTCTGCGCTTCTAATCGGAGTGGAGCACATGCCTAATATACAGCATTATAGACCCCACATCTGTAACAGATTTTTCTAATAATCAGAGTGTCTAGGACTATGTAATGAGCCTCGTGTGGCGCAGAGTGGTAAAGCAGCAGTTTCTGCAGCTGAAACTCTCCCCACAGCCTGAGTTCGATCCCAGCGGAAGCTGGTTCTCAGGCAGCTGGCTCGGGTCGACTCAGCCTTCAATCCTCCCGAGGTCGGTAAAATGAGTACCCAGTTAGCTGGGGGAAAGGTAATAACGGCCGGGGAAGGCAACGGCAAACCACCCCACTATAAGGCCTGCCAAGAAAACGTCAGTGAAAGCTGGCGTCCCTCCAAGAGTCAGTAATGACTCAGTGCTTGCACGAGAGGTTCCTTTCCTTTTTTTTCTAGAACTATGTAAGCTCTACATTTCAGTTTTGTATCTATTGTGACGGTATCCTAACAGTTTTGGTAGTCAGTCAGTCATTAAAGCTCAAGTGTCTTTATCTACAGGAATGCCTGGTACTAATACTACAATTACTACCAAGTCATTTATGATTCTCACCTTATTCTTTGTATAAAGACGTGGTGCAACCCTGAGAAAGACCCGAGGCATTTCCTCCAATGTGTCATTGTCTACGACATGAAGTGCACAGGTAGGTATGGCTGAATAAACCTTTGGCACTATGAACATATCTTCTGGAACATAAAATACTTCCCTGCAATAAAAGGGGAAGGGAGGGGGTAAACATTTTGTAGAGGAGAAATGAATGAATTAACGAATTCTGATCTCTGTCAATTTTGCATGTTTTACCCATAATTCTGTTCCATTTCCAAATTAATCTGCAATTTAAAATAAACTTCTCAAAATATGCATTTGAATGAATATTTTTATATATTTAAACTGCCAAGAACTGCATCACAAATTTCAGAGAAGTGAAAATCCAGCAAGTAGCAAAGTTCTAATCTCTACATTAGCCCAAAGGAGGCAGATCTGGTCATTTAATGCAGAAATACACTAAGATCAAATTCCTCAAGCATCCTCTTTTTAAAAAAACAGTGTCGTGATTGTCCTTGTCCCAGATCAGTAGCTATCAGTTAAAGGATAGCTTTACTTTTCAGAATCTGAATGGTTGAGAAAACCATTAATAACACACTTCTTTTTTCAACACCCCATTCTTAATTGGCTTATGAACTGCCAGAAAAGTTCACAATTTCATATTTGTGGGATGGGTAGTGAATTGAAATAAAAGTAATCTGAAAAAAGAGACTGCGGAGATCTGGATCAGAAGGCACATATGCTTATTGTTATAGGACAGCGCATAAAGCTTCAACATATGAATTCTTGGATTTGAGCCATGAAGAAAAGTAACAGTAAAATTAACTAATGAATTATGATGATAAATAGTTCAATAAACTCACCTGAAGACCACAAACCAAAAATTTGATGGCTGGTCCCCATACATTACAGTATAATCAGCAAAGGATGTCTTAGTCCATTCATCTTCATAGCAACGATATTTTTCAACTGACTTACAGTTACTTTTAAATATTTCTCTGCGTAAGACAAGAACAAACATAAAAATACCAATTGAGGTAATTAAATGAGTTTCAAGCTGTCATCATCATAGTGTCCGACGATTAAGCAGCAATGACATTCTTATGAAAAAATGCCTAAGGAACAAACTATTTGTGGCACAGGCGGACCAGTGGGTTTGCCCTAATCACATAAAGAGAAGGAGCTAGAGTTCCAATTTTAAGAGCAAACAGGACATGTAAGCAAGGGATGCTGAATTGTTTCCCAATCTGTGCTTACCTTTCTACAGTTTTCCCCCGATGCCATTTTTCTGTTAGTTAGCCTCTGATAATAAAAGTGAGCCAGGCCAGGAGAAAACAACGAGGCAAAAACTGCATAAAGGTTTTGTTCAGTCTCAGGATGTGTGAACAAGCAATGTTTGTCCTAACTCAAGATTCTCTGGACATTGGCTTGGTGCTCATCTCTCCCCAATTTGCACTCACAGTTGCAATCTCTGTCTATTTTTATATTTTTATTGCGCAAAACGAATGGGTTGGAACATGAAAGTTGCACAAAAATCTTCAACTTTGTACAAATTCCCAAAGTTCCAGATATATTCCCCATAGACTAAAGCATGAAATGGTACATTTTTAAAGGTGATGATTGTGAACTTTATTTCTCATCAAAATTTGCATATTTGTTTGAATGTGAGTGGATGTTAGAGAATTTGAAAACATTTATAGAGAACATGTTCTCCTGCGCACACATGCATTCAGGTTGTGAATATTTTGCATATTTTGTGAGCAGAAATAAAATTCCCATACATCCTTAGTCCAATCACAGACACCCATCAACAACACCCTTTTTGCTCTTAGAATCAGACCATAATACATGATTGAGGCAGACTGACATTTAAAGAGACAGGGCTGCTGCTATCATGTCTAGTTTGGCCTAGACACGACTTCAAACTAGACATGAGTCAAATTTGGATGACAGCCTTGGCAAAGGTGGTGTGGGGAATTTTACTTTTTCACCATGTGCTGTCTTCCCAATCCAATTTACTCCTCCCAGCTGCTATCAGTGGCAGATGAGAAATGTATTGCTGAGAACTGAAATCCAGATTGTGCCTCTATGTTTTTCTGTCTGCAACTAATATCTGTTCCATAGAGGGGGAGGGACGTGGACTGGCTCCATGATCGCAGATGCATTCCCACACCTTTCACATCTTTAAAACTGGATGCGAATCAGGCAGGGATGTTAGTCCATTTGTCAATGGTCATTTGAGACTTAAATATAATGCAACATTCATAGCAGGGTGGATTGATTTAAATGAGGGGATGGCAAACATGGGAGGTCCAGCAGCCACTTTCCACCCAGCCAGCCCCCACCCCCCACCCCCCAGCCGGTTGCACATCAGTGAATTCAGTTGTGCAGCAGCGGCAACAAAAAATATTTGGCAGGTTGTTGCCAAATTTCAGTGGCAAACTGCTACTGAACCTCAGAAAGGGGAAAGTTGAAAACAAGCTAAATTTGTCTTTTCAAAAACTCTGTAGCCGTTTATTGTCAATTCAGCACCCAGCTGCCAATTTTGTTTCACCACTTGCTATCTGCGATGGGGACACAGAAGAGGACAGAGGCAATGTGCATGTTGCCCACCCGAGTTAAATGAAGGCAATTTAAATGAATGATTTAAATTAACAAAAATCAAATTACCCATTGATATGTCTTCATATATTTTTGAAACAATGCATGAATTAACAACGTTAATTTCACAACTAAATAGAGTATTATTTACATTTTTCTTTCATCCTTATCAGCAGGTTTTGCATCTTTTTGTCAGTGTATACGCTTTGCATGCTTTTCTTTTCTTTTTAATCTATGGAGGGAGTGTGTTTAAAATATTCCCACTTAGGCTCTCTCTTCCTACCAGCACCCATAACAGTTTGTGAGGTTAAGAGAGCAATCCTAAGGGCAAGGAGCTGTTGTGCGCTGATTTCGTGGTGTTCATTCTAGGCCGAAAGTGGAGTGGGTGGGTTGTGTATTGTGAATGAACACTTCATTATGCATTGTTTTATATTATGTTTTTATGGTGCTGGTTTGTATTTGTATTATTATGCTAGTTATGATTTATATTGTTTTAGGGCTTTCCCCCCTGTTATATTAATTGTGAACTTCTAAATTTCTGTGTGTAAATTGCTTGGAGACTGCTGTCCGTGGTGGAAAGTGACACATAAATTTTAATAACAAGAATGACAACAATGAATCTGATCCATAGGAAGCAATAAATACACTATTGCCCCCCAGAAAATAAAACTATTTTGGCTCAATAAGTAGAGATGCGATTTAGATCAAAAGTAGGCAACAAAATGCCTGTGGGCCACGGACCACAACTGGCTCAACAAAGCTTTCCCTATAGTGCATTTGGAGATGCAGATCAGTTGTTTCAAGAGAAAATAGAAGGAGAAGGAGAAGGAGAAGGAGGAGGAGGAGGAGGAGGAGGTGGAGGTGGAGAAGGAGAAGGAGAAGAAGAAGAAGAAGAAGAAGAAGAAGAAGAAGAAGAAGAAGAAGAAGAAGAAGAGCTTTTCTGAAGCAAAAACATGGGATTGATATACATGGGTATTGCAGGAAACATGTGGCATATTACCTCAATAACATCAAGGAATATTGTTCAAAATTTGGCTCAATTAGAGCCCACAACTTTTGAAGTGTATCTTTGACTTTAGTATTCTCCTTTGTACCTGAAAATTAACAACCAAGAAGTTAGGTTATTAATAAATTTTCAATTGACTTACCATTCCTAAAAACTGGCAAGAAGAAATACTGTGGTATATAAACATATACTGTGGTATATAAACATATCTGGATATGTTTTAATTTTGATATTTATGTAGTGTGAAGCATTAATGTGTGAATAACAGTGATGAAAACACGTTTATATGAATAGACTAACCAGTACTTGTGAAACACAGCCTGAGGCCATCTGTGGCTCACCAGACCATGTTTTCCATATACACACATATTTACCGTAAACACTGTTTATGGTATAATGGCCAACTGCATTATACAAGTACCATATGGCCTGAAGTTACGTCCTATGACATTCTGTGAGTAAGTCAAGATTCAATGTTTGACTTTAAAATATATGAGCATCTTTGTGCATACACATGCATATTCCTTGTATGCCATCATGATCACAAGCATTGGCGTGCGGACAACAGGTTCAAAGGATTCAGTTGAACACCCTAATCCGCCGCCGCCGCCATGTTGCAATAGCAGGGCCGGTGCTAGCTGTAGGAAAGAGCGACAAATTCAGCTGCTCCCCACCCCACTTCTCCTCCGGAAGGCTTTTTTCACCAGTGCAGCCGCTGCCCCTCCCCAGCTCTCTCTCTCTTTCACTCACACACTCACTCAGCCGCTTCCTGCTCCCAGCTGCTCTGCCTGACCTCTCACAATAGTTGCTGAACAAGGTGGGGCCAGGGAGCAGCACATGGTGGAGCCGAGGAGGAGACTGTTTCTGTAAGTAATAAGATTGCCCGTAGCTGCGGATTGGGGCCCTGCCCCCTTCAGAGCTGCTGCCCTCCTCTCCTCATCAGCTCTGCAGGTACTGTAATGTTTGGGAGAAAGAGAGAGAGAGAGAGCAGCTGTATGTTTACGTGCCTTCTCTCCTCATCGCTGCCCCACCACCCACCCCACTCTGGCTTCCAGCAAGAGAAAGGAAGGGGGAAAACTGCAATGCCCCCCAGAACCTCCTGGCTAAGGAGGGTTCATTCAGCAGCACCTTTTTCAGAATGCTTGCTAAAACAATTCCTATCTGCCCTTGCTTGTTTTAGGGTGTCTAACCCCCTTTTTTCAAGCCGTTCTTTTTGGTAAACATGGTATGTGTGTATCTTGTGTCACTTTAAAACATAGCTGCAGCACAATCCTATGTACGTCTACTCAGAAGTAAGCCCCACTAAAATCAATCAAACTTAATCTGAGATAAATGTGCATAGGATGCAGCCTGAAAACAAAGAGAGGATGAAAAAAAGACAGGAGAAAAAGAATTGTAGAAATAGAATAGCAAGATAACTGTGGGATAGTTAATCATATTTAAAGACAATAAGTACAGTAAAATTAGTGCTCCTCCACTTCAGTCCCAATCAAATAATTACAACAGTGCAGTACAGATTATTTGTTAATTAAAAAAATACAGTTTACTTCAGTTTCGTTTATTTTGTTTGTTTGATTAATGAAAAAAAGTCCTTTATTACTGTATATTCAATCAATGTTTACCTTAAAAAAATATTCATGGCTGAACCACCTAATGAAATGTTCTGTGCACGCTTATAATCACAAGCACAGGTTATCATGCAATTCATATGGCCAGGACATTAATAAGTCTTGCTTTTGTGTCCTACCAGGACTCACTGCTGGCCTGTTTCAAGTAGTAGTGAAAGGAGGAGAAGGGGGCTAGCAAAAAAATACATGACTGCCTCAGAGTCTTGCAAAGACAAAATGACACATGTATACTAGTTTCACAGTTCACATTCAACTGCAGATTGTGTCCAAATCCATGTTCGGTCCAGAAGGTATGAACTGGGTAAAATCCTGAGCAAAAGTGAATTGAAATGAATTTCTCATATATCCCCACTGAGAGCTACGCTTTTTTTTAAGTTAAGAGGAAATACGCAGGCTTTCTGCAATGCCAGTGGGAGGATGTCATGATGTAATGTTCTCATATGAGCATTACAGAAAGCATCAAAAGTTGCAGAGTGCCAGAAACCAGCACATTTTTTTAAGGTTCAAATCAAAAGTAGACATAACGCTCAGCTACCTATCACTTACATGATTAAGGTAAATGCACACGCCCCTCTCAACCACAAAATTTCTCTGAAAATTCTTCCCTCCCTTATTTTCAGACTGATTTCCAATCCCCTCCCTGCCACGTACAAATGGCTGTAAATCAACATCAGGCCAGTTATTGGAATGGCCTTACATCTACTCTAAAAACTGGTGGCTAGCAACAAGAGTGGAGAATCCTGACCTGGTTTTCTGCCATTCATTAATAGCCTGACATAAGTCCCCCTCCAGGCAGCCTGAAGTCTAACAGCAGCTGCCTCTTCTTCTGGTGTGGGATCTTTGTTCTGCCAAGGAACAACATACAAGTCTGCCAGCTCTGAAAAAAATAAATGAGTACTGAAGTTAACGGCCAGGGAAATCGCAACAGTGATGTTTGGTTGGGAGCATTTTTTTTAAAAAAATCTGGCTTATCATGTCATGCACACCCAGGCGGCAGGGATTGTTTGAAGGCTAGACATCCCTCAAATATCCCTAAAATAAATCATAGGTAAATGAAGCCACAGTGGGCTGTCATGTCATGTGAACCAGGTCAATATAAAAATATATAAACAAGTAAGTGCTATACCTTGGTTTTATGATGTAATAAAAACTCAAATTTCTGAGTCTGGATCCTTATGTAGCCAAAACAGTATCATCTATATACAAGAAGGAAGCATCAGCAAGCTTGGGGGACCCCAAGGTTTGCAGAAGTGCCATTTTTAAAAGAAGAAAAAACCCTAATAGGAGGAAATCTATCAAAACAGGCCAGAGAGGATATAATATGCTCAGTTGTCACAGGCTGCAAAATCTAAATATCCTGGAAGAGGGCATAGCTGGCTGGCTGTATTCCTGAACACGAGCACTTATGCTACAACATTCTGTTGTAGGTCCATTTGTATTTGGGGGTCAGCGTACCCACCCCTCTTCTAGCCCTTACAGTTCTCCATTTTTGTCGGGCTCATAGCAAGATATAGTAGAAGTGTTAGAGGAAGACAGAAATGGACTACTAGCTTTTTCATATATACATGGAGAACTGTGTGCAAAAAATGAACAAAGAGATATTCATCTCATTTAAAACTGTAGGATTCAGGATCATCCATATCTAAATTAGATAGCCACAGAAAACAAATCTATTAGTGGCTATTAAACAAGACTGCTAAAAACAAAACCTGCATGTTCAGAGGCAACAGACTGCTGATTATCACACACATGTAGTCAACAACAGTGTGTACACGTAACTTTGTGGAGTTTCGGCTGGTAATTACTAGACACAAAGGGTTGGACATTTTGCTTGATCCAAATGACCTCAAAAGAGTCAGCTTGGACAGTTTCATTCTCACATCAGGTGTAATGTATTTACACTTAGTCGTTTGTGAACATAAAATGCAAATTGGATTTTCACTAAGTTTACTTTTGTATTGAGTGCTAGACTCATGTCTTGCAAGTTTGGGTAAGCGATGCACTGTTCCCTTTGTGTCAGGAACTAATTAAAGCTGAAATCCAATTAAAGTTCAAAACATATGTATGCTTCCTTTTGTCTTTGCCGAGTACTTGAATGATTGCATTGGCGATGGAATAACTGAAGTTCAAAGAAAACAGGAAAAATTGGTGAGAGATTCTAGAATGTGGGAAGGTCATAATTTAAGATCAAACTCAAGATCTAAATTAACATTCATGGATGTTTATTCTACATATTCCCCATTTAAAATGGCCATGGCTTCCCTTAATTATTCTTAGCACTATTAATAATCATTTCTTTAGCATGTTTGGTATATTCTGTGCATCCTGGCAATAATACTATGAGAAGGACCACTAATACTCTCAACAGTTTGGGTGACAAGCCAAGTATGAAGTTTTTATTTTTGTAAGATGAGTTTTTGTTCCATTATCACGCCTCAGAGAATCAACAATACTCAGATGTTCCAGGGCTACAATTTCTAATGTTGCCTAGTATTCCTTCATTCCCATCTCCATGAGGAGGCCAGGGAAATTGCTTGAGACTCACGACTGGTTTTTTATAATCAAAGAATGACAAATTTCTAGCATCACACACACACAGAGAGGTTTAATGGCGTGAAGGTGTTTTAATAAGACATTAAATTGCCCACATCATGTTAGCTCTGCTGTATGAGGTACAAAAAATTGGGGCCCATCAACTTCATGAGCTGCCTAGCTATTGTGTGTCTGGCTTGTGATATTTAGGAATGGTTGGACTTTGAAACATTCAGCAGAATGTTTCCTTAATCCTATATTATCAATAGAATATATACAGACAAATATTGCCAATTTCTTTTTAGCTTTTCATATACTACCTGAGGATTCAGTATCTTCAACCGACACATCACTGTGTTTAAAATCCAAAGTGAAACTTCTATAAGCAAATTCAAAGTGGGGAGGAATATTCCCTAATATTTGTTTCATCAAATGCCAAAAAGCATTATTGAAAGCCTAAAAGATAAAAGATAAATTGTCAGCAAATTGTTCTGTCAATTTCAGTAATCAAGAAATTCAGCTAATGGGCTTCATTACAACATTATTTGGAGAGCACATGCACGCTATTCTACAGCTTAACAGAAAATTCATGTACTTGTTTTTCACCTTGAAGTGTTCCCTGGCTATTCCTTTGCCACAGAGGCCAGGAGGGCAGTGTGTAAATTCCAGGGACTTCATGGCTTTGGGAAGGTTTTCCGCCTGTCCAAAATTAATTAGCACAGTTCCAATAGCTCTCATGATAGCTGCAGCTTGCTCCATAAACCGATAGCTCTCCTGGGGAGAAAATGCATAGACCATCATTAGAACTACTAAAAGTTTACGAATACTCCAACAGCATATATACTGTAAATAAAATCCATTAGGAATTAATGCAAGACGAAGCCTATGTTACTGATAATTCTGCTCTTAAATCATACATCATTGCTAGAATGTAAAGCAGTCAAAGGTTTTTGCACAGGCTGGAGTGAATGAAAAGCAGCATGGCCTATCTTCTCTATATAAATTTATTTGCTCAGTCTGTCAATTCTACTGAACAAATCCCTGGAAAGAAAATCCTGCAGAAAGTCAGCTTTGACTGCTCATTTGTTGAGTCTGTTGAGCCCCTTATGGAGCTCACTCTGTAATCACCCTGCAGGATTTTCTTCCCACAGGATTTGGAGAGAGAGAGAAATCCCCCCAAACGCTGGGCACTTTCCATTGCAGTTTCTATTTTAGCAGTTGTCTGCAATTATGCCAATGTCTTCGAAATTCCTCCCATTTTAAACTAAAATTGCAGGGCAGTTATGGTTCTATTTTCCCATCAGAGGTGCAGTTAAGTAATTTTAGTCTATGGACATAATGTTCTCACAGAGACCCCCCCTTTAGATAGTGATGTATATTACTTCACTGACTTCAAATGGCACCCATTTCTCCCCTCCTCATTCCCTATGCCATGCTTTACAACTGCTACATTCCTGATATGTTGGAGGAGGTGTGGCCTTTTAGATCAACTAGATCTTGCCAGATCTACTACCCAGGGTTTTTATTAGAACCCTAAGATCAACCAAATCGAGGCAAATGAGAAATGGCAGCTCATGGGGTGGAGCCAATTACCTACTCCTGCACCCCATGAGACACACACTGCAATGCCCTAGATATACAAATTCAAACGTACAGCTGAGTTACCACAGATCAGAGAATCTAATTGCTTAATTTCAAAGTATGGGGAGAACCCTTTTTTGCTGATTTGTTATTGTTAAAAAGTAGAGAGTTAGAAACCATGTTGATCTCAAGCAAACCATCCACTGATCTACTAGTGCAGAAAAGGGCAATTAAAATGATTAAGGGGATGAAGCATCACCCCTACGAGGGAAGGTTACAACTGCTGGAATTGTTTAGCTTGGAAAAAAGGAGGCTAAAGGGAGACATGACAGTGGTGTACAAAATTATGCATGGTGTGGAGAATGTGGATAGGGAGACATTTTTCTTCCTCTCCCATAATAATGGAACCTGGGGTCATCCCATGAAGCTGATTGGTGGGAGATTCAGGAAAGATAAAAGGAAGTAGTTCTTCACACAGAGCATAGTTAAACTATGGGATTCGCTACTACAAGATGTAGTGATGGCCACAACTTGGATGGCTTTAAAAGGGGTTAGATAAATCCCTGGAGAAGGCTATCAATGGCTGGTAGTCCTGATGGTTATGTGCTACCTCCAGTAGCAGAGGCAGTAAGCCTATGTACACCAGTTGCTGGAGAAACATGGGTGGGAGGATGCTGTTGCACTCGTGTCCAGATTGAGGATTCCTGGTCAATAGCTGTTCAGCCACTGTGTGAACAGAATGTTGGACCACATGGACCCTTG